>NC_135171.1:6155423-6882923 GCF_041146795.1 Maylandia zebra | reverse complement strand
TTTAAATTCAACTCCCAGAATAATGTGTTGTTAGAGGATCAATCCATTCTATGGAAAGGCTCTCCTTCCATTATTATTTGGTTAAATATAAACCACTGATTAAAGCTTGGTGGATTTTTAATAACTTGTTGAACTTGAACTAGTTGTTGCTGAAAAGCGATTCAAAACACATAAAGGAGCCTTAGTCTTACACTGAATGATGCATATTTTCTATACAAAATACAGGAACTATCAATCATTTTAGAAACACACCTCAAAGACTAGTTTACAGCCGCCACTTCCAACATCTCTGTAAAGATCTTTGACACAAAGGGAAAATGTTAACATGATACGTGATCAGGTGATTAACAGACTCACACGATTGTTGCTTTGGCACTTTTCATAAGATTTGCTTCTCAAGGAGTGAAAAACGTTGCACGACAAAGACCAATATTAAGATTAAAGCCAAGTGTTTAGACTTGAGACTTTTTACAGACTGTCAAATAAAACATTGGGGTACGCAAAATGCACGTTTTGATGAGGTGACATTGTCAGAATCCCAGGAGAGCCTATTAGGAAGAAGGAGGAATGAAATCAATCCCCTTGCAATTACTTGGTTACTAGGGACTGCATGTAGGCAAAACACAACACAGATGGTACTGAGGGAAATGTTAAATCTACCTTAGCCTGTCACCTGCTCCACTAACTGCATACCTTGTACCATAACTCAGGCTCAAGAAAACTAAATGTATACTTTTTCCATTATTACTATCTGGTCACATGATCTTCTATGTTAAGAATGGTCTCCCCTCTTAAGAATCTACAAATCTACCTAATCAGGGCCGAACCATTGATTCATTAAGAAAAACCCCACATCTGTCACTTTTCATTCTACATCCTCACAACGTTTTCAATAGCTGTTGGTGCCAAGTACATCTGCTGTTAGGGCCACTTCCAGAAGGATCCAGTCAAAAAGCTACTGATACACACGTCAGTGGTGTATGAGAAACAGCTCTTTAAAAGACGGACAGTTTAAACAGAACCAGGAGTATATTAAGCTGTCAGTGACACAATAACAGTGTAATGTTGCAATAGTCTATCTGAACACTGCAGCTCAGGAGGCAGGACAGGTCACCTACTAATCAGAAGGTTGGTGGTTCAATTCCTTTCTGCTCCAGTCTGCATGCCAAATATCCTTGGGCTAGACACTAACGCCAAGCTGCTCTTCGATGCATCCGTTGGACTGTGAATGTTAGACTGAAAGCACTTATACAGAAAAAAGTGCAAATGGGCGATAAAAGCTCTAATTAAGAACCAGTCCATTTACCACGTCTTGAGCCACCCCTTGAAGGTGCAGCAACTTATTAAAATGAGAACAAACAGTATTAGTATCATATTGAAATACAGTATATATTTATTTATTAGGGCTGCAGCTAACAATAATTTTAGTTATCGAGTAATCTATCAATTAATCAGATAAGAAATACTTTTGTCTTATTAATAAAAAGGTCTTCCAGAATTAACTTCTCTTTGGCTTCCATTCTAGAAATTGTTTGACTGCGTACAACATCATAAAAAAAACAAACCGTCTCAGTAACCGCTCCGCCTCTTCACTCTTGTGTAAACTGTGCCAGCGTCATCGTCACTGTTGCCTTTGTGTCTTTGTTTCAAACTGGGCCCTGAGTGGGCTTAACGTGGGGGGGGGATATGGCCTAAAATCCATATCGCAGTATAATCTGAAACATGTGCGGTAACAATATATATCTCGATATATTCTTTTCTTGTGTATACCATATTTTCCGCACTATAAGGCGCAGTTAAAATCCTTTAATTTTCTCAAAAATCGACAGTGCGCCTTATTTATGAATTCTGGTTGTGCTTACTGACCTTCAAACTCATTTTATGTGGTACACGACGCTCAAAATACGATTTTGGTAAGCTACAAAGCCACACCGCTTGATGGATTGTCGGAGCATTATGGCTACCATAGTCAGGAGCCTTGCGGAGGAATCTGGGTCCAAAACTCCGTACGCTTCAGGTCCCAAAGTCAAACGAACACTGTGGCATCACTGAGATTTAAAAACTGTCTAAATTCACTAGCTACACAGCTATGTTAGCATAATATAACCACAGTGAAGCTGGAGGATGAACACTAACTTTTTTCCACTCGATGAAAGTTAACGTGAGGGTTCCCGATGGGACAAATGCAATTGCATGGCAGGATGCTGTAAATGGATCAAACTTCAGTCAGGAGAACAACTGAGAAATCCAGTTAGTCATTAATATACTGCAACAACGTGGGAATAGAGAAGCTGCGAGAGAAGAGGAAGTGCAGTTTTTGGCTTTTCTCATATTCCAAAACGTGTTTCGTCTCATCGCTATTACTGTCGCACGGCATAATTTGCAGATGATATTGTTTGCAGCTGCTGCTGCGATGCTTTTGACCGAAAAAGGCGAAGCTTGATGTCACCATCAACATGCGCTATCGTGATAGTGTCAAAATCTCTACCATTGGCCAAATTCATATCGTTTCTACCGTATACTGTTTATACCGCCCACCCCTAACTTCATGTCAGACTTCTTGCCCACACGCTGCTCCTAAATACGTTTGTATTGCAGGTCTGTTTTTAGCTAATAAAACACTGGCGTTTACACCGTCTAACACATCAACACGCTACAGAGCCGTGCACTAAACAACACATGAAAGCACAGACCTTGTGTCGAGGTTTTTTTATAATGGAATCATTCAAATTACTCGAAGAATCGTTGCAGCCCAAAGGCAAAAACAAAGTCTGAACAATTCTGAGCTTGAAAGGCCTTTAACACATCGGGCCAATCCACCACTGATAGTAATCCGCTGTGTGTTTTTCTATCCAGTTACGCTTTTACTGCATTGGCAGGTCTTTGGAATCACTGTCATGTTGAAAAATAAAGCTGTTGCCAATCAGACACTTTTGCATGGTGGATCAAAATATGACTGTAGTCTTCTACATTCATTTTGATCCCCAACACCACAGGCTAAATTGCAGCCCCAAAACCATGACTGAGCCTCCACCGTGCTTTAGATGGCTGTAGATAATCATTGTTATACCTTCGTCCTGACCTCCTCTGTCTGGTGACAATCATTTCAAACAAAGATTTCCATTTTTGGCATGTTTTAACCTCAACTTGTGCCATTCCATAAAATGACTTCTTGAAAAAAAAAAAAAACATGGCTACCATTCCACTGAGGTCAGTTCTTTCGGGTCTTTTGCGAACAGACCAATCTCTCAGGTTTCTAGATTTTTTCCTATTGTTTAAAGGCATGACTCTCACACACTGTTCATCTGCTGTATACATATTTCTTTTAGGCCTGACATGTTCTCTTTTGTCCTCCACTTATCCAGTTTCTTAAATAAAATGTAAGGACACACTGCACACTATGCTGAGATATGCCAAGTTTTCAGCCAGTCACTCTTTGGGAAGCAATTTGTTGGTTGTAAAATCCTATCTGATGACGTCAAACATAATACCTTTGAAATTTTTCAGACTAGTAACAATGTACCTAAACATTAAAGTTTAAAAAAGATTATTTCTTTGCCAAGTTGTCTTATATGTGTAGACACAACACACATCCCTTGAGTTTGGGGGCTTTTTATGCTTGAAAAATTGATTCAACTCAATTCAATTTTATTTATATAATGTAGCACCAAATCACAACAACAGTTGCCTTAAGGTGCTTTATATTGTAAGGTAAAGCCCGTACAATAATACAAAGTTAACGTTCATAAGTCAGTGTTGAGTGGCTTAACAAATAAATGATGAAGTACAAGTAGAGCAGGGCGATATGGCCAAAAATATTTATCACGATATATATTTGAAAATTTGTGATAACGATATAACTGACGATATAATTGATGCGAGACAAAATACAACTCCACAACATTACTAGCGCAAAAAGACAACCTTCCATTTATTTTCACTTAAGAAGCTGGTTTTTATGTACATTAAAGCTTTATAAAAATGTAACAGTGCAAATGCAAATTCCTTGCTAAAAGTTTAACCAAAAGGCATTTCCAGTAGAAATGGGCTGACATATCCTGAGCATAACCATGTATAATATCCACTGAAGTTAAAAAGAGGTGCTTTGCAACATTAAACTGCAGTGTGCAGCACGTATTTTTCGGACAATAAGGTGCACAGGATTATAAGGCACATTAAGCGAAACAAAGCAGTCAGATAAATCAAACTTTATTAAACTCATTCTTCTTGCTTCCTCCACTTCTGTACCATTGATTCATTAATGTTGAATTCTCTGGCAGCTGCTCTATTCCCATGTTGTTGCAGTATATTAATGACTAACCTCGTATTGTGGATGGATTATCTCAGTTGTTCTCCTGACTGAAGTTTGGTCCGTTTACAGCATCCTGCCATGCGATTGCATTTGTCTCTAACTATCAGGAACCTTCACGTTAACTTTTATAAGTGGAAAAGTGTTAGTGTTCGTCCTCCAGCTTCACTGTTTATGTTATGCTAACATAGCTGTGTCGCTAGCGATCACGTAGCACATCATTATATACCAACTAGCCCAACTTCAGTAACCCTACAAACGTCACTGCTGTTTAGTTTCCTGTCTTCATTTATGTTGGAAGTGATAGCAGAGCTGTACGTTTGAATTTTTTCAGAAATCTCTCAGTCAGAACATGCTATATCATGCTTAGGTAACTAGCAAAACTAGCGAGCTAACTTCCGCTAGCTTCCTGCTAACTTCTAACTCCGTTAAATGTAATAAATTATGTTTTCATGGATGCCTGGAAGTTAAACTTCATAGTTACCCCTGGTAAAGCAGCAATGCTGATCGTTTTATTAAAGATGAAAGAATTTAGACAGTTTTTAACTCTAAGTGATGCTGCAGTGTTGCATACGGAGTTTAGGACCCAGATTACTCCCAGATTTAAGAGCATCTTAGTCCGACAAATACGACAATAACGACGGCCGCTTGCATGTTCTGCAAAAAAATGTGCTTTGTTGTGTATCTGACGGACAAACACCAAACCAGTTCCACATCACTGAAGTTGCACCATTTTTACAAACCAATTCTGGTTCATCTGTTTCACTCAACAATCGGCCATGTGCGTATGAAAACAAAGGCACTGCGCATGCGCGTTTTACTCATATTCTATCGCGATATTTCATTTTCCTATCGTTGCCTAACATTATCAGAATCAGAATCAGAAACTTTATTGTCATTGTCATGAGAACAACGAAATTAAGAATGGTCCCCGATCATTGCATCATCCCTAGCAATATCAAAATATAAATAAAACAATAAAATTCAATAAATAAAATAGATAGAATACTTAAAATACTAATAAGATATAACAGTAAAACATTCACATACATTCCCACACACATGCTTCAGACCGTGCATAGATTAACACAAGAGTGGCGTGATGGACATTTTTTTTGTAGTATTCAGATGTGTTATTGCAGTTGGATAACAGCTGTGTTTGAGTCTATTAGTCCTTGCTCTGATTGCCCTGTACCGTCTGCCTGAGGGCAACAGTTCGAACAGGGAGTGGCCAGGATGTGAGGTGTCTTTTATGATGTTTTGGGCCTTTTTAAAACAGTGGGCATTGTGTAGAACTTCCAGTGTGGGGAGAGGGCAGCCAGTGATCTTTTGGGCGGTGTTAATGATCCCTTGGAGTGCTTTCCTCTGAGCCCCTGTGCAGCTAGTGTACCAGATGCATATGCAGTAAGTTAGAACACTCTCAATGGTGGCTCTGTAGAAGGACACCAGCAGTCTCTGTGTGATGTTATTCCTCCTGAGAATTATCAGGAAGTACAGTCTCTGTTGGGCCTTTTTCAGCAGCTCGGAGGTGTTCACACTCCAGGAAAGGTTCTCCTCTATATTGACTCCCAGGAAGCGGAAGCTTGCCACCCTTTCTACACAGTCCCCATTTATGAATAGTGGTTGGATCTCTGCCTTTTTCCTTCTGAAGTCTATTATGAGTTCTTTGGTTTTTGAAGTGTTGAGGAGGAGGTTATTGGCCTTACACCATGACGTCAGCTGCTCCACCTCGTCTCTGTACGTAGACTCGTCTCCCTTGGAAATGAGCCCCACCACTGTGGTGTTATCTGCAAATTTCACAAAGATGTTGCTGTGGTGGCGAGGAGTGCAGTCGTGTGTGTAGAGAGAGTAGAGCAGTGGACTGAGCACACAGCCCTGGGGTGAGCCAGTGCTGAGACTCAGGGCTGAGGATGTGTGATGGCCAACTCTGACTCTCTGTCTACGGCCCGAGAGGAAGCTATTGATCCACATGCAGGTGCTGTATGGAAGCCCCAGGTCTTGTAGCTTGGCCACCAGTTTGTGTGGAAGGATGGTGTTAAAAGCTGAGCAGTAATCCACGAAGAGCATCCGCACATAGCTACCATGCTCTTCCAGGTGAGTTAATGCAGCATGGAGTGCTGTGGCTACAGCGTCTTCCGTGGACCGGTTTGCTCTGTAGGCAAACTGGTGTGGATCCAGGCTGCGGGGCAGGGCTGCTGTGATGTGTCTGCGGACCAGCTTCTCAAAGCATTTCATTACCACTGGGGTGAGTGCCACCGGTCTGTAGTCATTCAGGCCGGTGATGTGGGGCTTCTTAGGCAAGGGGACTATGGTGGAGGACTTCAGGCAGAGTGGGACAGTCGCCTGAAACTTTATTGTCATTGTCATGAGAACAACGAAATTAAGAATGGTCCCCGATCATTTTTTTTTTTTTTTTTTTTTTTTCAGAATCAGAAACTTTATTGTCATTTATTGTGAACGGTATAATATGGCCCAGCCCTAGGTACAAGCACTGGACGGAAATTGAAAAGTCTTTAAAAGACCTTCAGTAGGTCTGGTCGACTACTGAATTGAATTGAACTGAACTGAAAGCCTTCATTGTCATTATACACAGTATAACAAGATTACAACAGCTCTATAAAGGTGCACATGTGCTTAGCACATTAAAAAAAAAACTATACAATAATTGCTCAAGACTGCTTAAAAAACTTGACAAAGAATGTCTGGTTACGTGGAAGCAGAGCACAGAGGAATGAGGGGTGGCATAAGAATTTTTCACAGTGTTGTATGATAACAGTGAATAACTGTAATTGTTCTTTTTTTGTGCTTTTGTACAGTTTTTTTGCACATGTTTTAACTGAACTATACATTATCTGCTGAAGGAATGGAATTTATATTTGCAACTTGTTTAGCCAAACCTTGCTAACCTCATGAATGAAGCCCAGCTGCAAAGTTAAGTGTGGTGGACATTAAGAGTTTTAGAAATGAGGCCGTCAAACAAGCTATTCCACCATGATTATAAAAGGGTATTACCTAGTCACACAACTACTCGTGCACACCGTTTTTGGCCATGTTTGGGGCAGTTCAGTGTATAAGCAATAAGTAGATATGAGAACTTACTGCCTGCCTCCATGAAAGTTTCAGGTCGGTAAGTGAAGCCGCTCTCTTGCTCCAGTGGGTTTCCACAGCTGGCATGTTCTCCAGGTCGCTGCAGGTTAATAACGGTTTTCAAACCACACCTGAGCACAGCAGTCCACAAAACAAGTCAACACAGACACACAGAGCTGTTCTATGTCTCACAGTTCTTCTGTTTATAACGATGTTCATTTTAAATGAGATGTGAAAGAAATAGAATGGACCTTTGAAATTGTTCAATTATGTTATATTTCTCTATGATCTCAGTGGAAGGCCTTGCCATAGCTAGCAAGTTGTCAGTAATCCTGTAATAAGAGAAGATGAAAGGTTGAACAAGTAAAAACAGCAAGATGGTCAATATCAATACTAAAAACTATTCAGTATCTAATACTGAACGTTTGGTGCAGTCCCTCACTTTATTCTATGCCTGACACAAGTTGTTTTAGCTTCTTCTCCCTTTAACTCTACTTCCTTTTGATTGGTTGCCCTGCTAAGAGTCAACCCTCACAGGGTTTACTTAAACATACACTGCCCTCATTATTTGAAATTGTGGCCATGTTAATGGCCATTTAATATGGCTATTAAATGCGGCTATTTAACATTCCACTAGAGGAACAGTACATCTGTACATCTGCCCACTTTAAACTACATGGACACTCTAAGATATCGACATACCAGGATGAGTAGAGTCCCTTGATGGCTTGCTCCTCATCACTCCAGCGAGAGGGGTTCTCATATTTGCAGGCTTTCCCTCCACAGGCCATGGAGCACTGCATGTGACCGGGGATGACATGCCTCAGGGTCTCACCCATCTTGGTGTACTTTGCAGTAGGGACCCTTGTATTGGCTAATGGTACAAAAAGAAACATAAGGAAATTCTTCATTTGCAGAAGAAGATATCATAGAAATTGCAACATTTCTCATTTTCTTCAGTGTGGTTACATCTGCTGGTCTTGCACTGGGTGACGGACTGAGGCTGGTTCATGCTGACAGCCACCATGACCGTGTGGGAGGAGGAGGAGGAGAGGAACTCCAGGGCAGATCTGCACTGCCGCTGCAGAACCCTCAGCAGGATGTCCGAGGCAGAGCGCCTGCGGTCATGCCACTTCACTCTGGCCAACATCTCACCGGCGAAGGAGCGGCGTGCTTGATGCTGCTGCATCCTATAGTGCTGCTGCCTGCACACCACAGCCAGCGCCTCTGTGCTAACAAAGGCTCCTGGCTCAGCACTTCTGTGCCCATGATGAATCATGGCTCAACAATCGCCCATTGCTGATCAGTTCATCAGTAGCATTTGAAGTGTCACCATGACAACCATCTCCAAAGTCGTCAGTGGGAGGTGGGACAGGGGCTTATGTTGTTCTCACACAGTGCGCACACACACCATGTCACAGATCTGAGGCAGGCAGGCTGCTTGTAAAATGTCACACTTGTTTGGTTTTTAAAGCTGTACATCTACAGTAGC
Source organism: Maylandia zebra (assembly GCF_041146795.1). Classification (NCBI taxonomy): domain Eukaryota; kingdom Metazoa; phylum Chordata; class Actinopteri; order Cichliformes; family Cichlidae; genus Maylandia; species Maylandia zebra. Next base: position 6,874,035 of record NC_135171.1, on the reverse strand, counting down.
CACGAACACACGGCACTGGTCAGCAGGTACAATGGCACACCTTTTTCTGCTTTTGATTGGATCATTATTAACCAAGTGCACTGGATCCAAATATATTCAGCAGAAAACTGTACTGGAGAGCCAGGTGAGTTCCTATTCATATTAACGTAATGTAATCGTCAATTATACACAGGATAGCTTAAATGAAATCCTTGTTATTGGCCCGAATCATATTTCCCACATTATATTAATCTAAAGCAATGCAAGAGACATATACATGCATGTCTCTTGTATATATATATATATATATATATATATATATATATATATATATATATATATATATATATATATATATATATAACACACATGTAACACACATACAAGAGCAATTATGTCTTTGCATCAACAAATCAAACACAAACTCAACTGCTGTAACAACGTGAATGCACTGGTTAAAATGAAGACAACAAGCTGTGGTTGAAGGCTGCGCTACAGTTCATCAGCTAGTCTACCACTAAACTGCATCCAAAAGGTGAAGTGATACTGTGGGCTCTGTGAGTGTATGGGAGCAGCAGGACGGCTGGCTGACAAAAAAAGTGAGAGCTGCTTTCACTAGCTGCAAGGGACAGAGCCTCAACAACACCGGCTGAAAATCTGCCACCTTCATACTTCCTACTGTAATATTTCACAGATCAGTCTGTCTTACAGTCTTTCAGTCAGTGCAACCAGGCAGACATCTGACAGTACTAAAACTATCACAGAAAGCCAAAAACATTCAGACAAACATTCATATTAATCAATATATAAATTGCATTTATATTTCTTGGTACTATCATATGGATACTGGAGAATTAGACTTTAACTTGAGTGATTGAGTTAGTGATTCACTATTAGGAACCTCTGTTTTTTCAGCCTGCGCATCACTTTTTAGATATTTATTAAACGGTTGTCACAGCAGTGGAATCGCTTTGGAAAGCTGTCTGTCTTGTGCCTTCTCACTCGGACCCTATATAACTTTCTTCTTCTTTCTTGGCTCAGTGAAAACGTACCTCTCCAGGTAACACGTGTTATAAATCTGATGATGATTTGGGGTCTGCACATCTGCAGCCCTGACATTACTAACACTGCCTCCTTACTCACTGAGTTTAGAAATCACACACCACAAACTTACATGACATGGACAAGAGTTTGGCCCACAGTCCCAGTACCACAGGTGTGTGAAATCAAACACCTAGGCATGCAGTCTGTCTTTACAAACATCTGTGGAAGAATAGTGAGCTCTTTAGAATAAACCAAATTCAAGCACAGTAGCATAAAAAGGATGTCACAGTTGGAACAAGTCAGTCTGTGAAATGTCTTCTCTTCTAGGGGTTCCAAGTGGTTTTATTGCAGGATTTAATTGTTTACGACCCACAGCTGCTCAACTTTGCAGGGAAAAATCCCGTAAAGTTTAAAGAGTAGTCTCACCAAGTGCTGAGGTGCATAGTGCATGAAAGTTGCCAACACTCAGTAAATGCAAAGTTCCAAACCTCCTCTGGCATTAACATCAGCATGTTGGGAGCTTCATGGCGTGGGTTTCCACGGCAGAGCAGCTCCTGTAGATGTAACCTGTTGCTTGTCCAGTACTTTACTTCACATAGTGTATATTGGTACACACTGTGAAAATCCCCAGGCTTGTAAACTCACAATCTGACACACAATGAGACAGGAACGTAACTTCACTTCCCAATATATTTGCCTCTACATACTCCCAACCCATTATCAACAGTGACAGTATTAAAAAGATGGAACCAGCCACCATTACATCAGCCTCTGATTTTGGACTCCAACATAGGTTTTCGACCACCATATTTGTTTTTTGAAACTCAAAGTGACCTTTGAATCGACAATTATGAATTGAGTGGCTCTCTAATCATTCAACAAGTTTTGGAATAGTCAGACAACACACTCTCATTTCATCCACCTGTTACATACAGTACACCACACACATTTTCATTCATCTGTTTTGCGTATAAGAGCTGAGAATAAAATAAGGATTATCTTGATGCTCCGTAAACCTACATTAAAGAAAACCCAACCAGACGTGAAATTCACTCCTAACTCAGTCCTGTGCCATCTCCTTGCCAAATAAAAAGCAGGTGTTGTTCCTGTGTTGTTTGTGTGGTGCAGAGCTCTCCTACCTGCCTCCATCTCTGTGCTGGTCTCTCCACTGCGGGCTCCACCGATGGAGTTAGGCAGGTCACTCAGTATGCTGACACCTGCTGCCATGGCACGGGCTGAAAGGTGGGAATAAACATTGTGTCAAACGCAGGTGGGAGGAGAAAAAAAACATAGCAGGAGCTTTTCTCGTGCCGATAACACAAACAGTGACAAGGTGTGCACACGGATGAGATATAAGAGCGTTGCCTGGCAGGAGAGCCCAGGGGAGAGAGGGAAATGTGCAAACTGAGCCACCGTGTCAGCAGATTGTGTGTTGGTCTGACCACTGCACCTCTGGGAGCAGGTGCATACAGCCTGGGGACAACAGCAGCAGCTGCTGCATTACAAAGTATGAGAATCACAAAGACTACAAGATGAGCACGCAGTAAAATCGCTGCATGATAATTTGTTCCAAATCCACTTCAATAAGTTCCGATTTCTCCTGTTTTACAAGACTGATGACACATTTATCAATTATTCAGGTGACCACATCCTCTTTCAGAGCACCAATACCTTACTTGAACATGTAGCCTGATATCACAGTTGTGCCACACCAATCTTCCAGAGTGTCGATTTAACTTTGGGGACCAACCATCTCTCACGTTACACCCAGAGCTCTAATAGGCCTTCAACATCATGTGCTAACTACTGCTGGAGGAGTGAAACTCTGCACCTTTCAGGCTGTCTGCCTCAGTGAGACCCATCAAAAATTGAGCAGGGTCACTGTATCGCACATGCTGACTTTTTGATGGGCAAATGATTCCCTGACCTTTGACTTTTCCTTCCTCCCTGAAGTTAATGCAGAGAGCTTAATCAAAGAGCAACGAGGCTGCAGGCCAGATTTACTAATGGCCTTAATGGCCTGCTTTTTTGCCACACAAACACACACACCTATCTATCTATCTATCTATCTATCTATCTATCTATATAAAAGAAGAGTGAATAGCTCAACAAGTGTGTACTAATGATGGCTGCACGATAACAACCAAGTCTGTGCTAAGCTGTAAAACACAAGCTCAGCTTTGAACACATAATAAAAAATAGCAAGCAATCTCGTGAACATAATGTGCACCAACAAAATGTTCAAATCATTCTAACCTGTCTGTTTTTTCAGAATGCTGAAAATTTTGCTCTTATTTTTCCAGCAAAATAAATCACAAGGTACTGAGGAGTGATCTAACCAGTCTTACAGTTCTATCAGTCACTGAGCGCAAGACTCATGCATCCACCAATTCTTTGTGAACACGTCGACTCATGTCTAGTACCAAATACACATGCACCCTACAGGCAGACTGAAAGTGTAAAAACTCTGGTGCATCCAGCAGTCTGTGTTTGTGAGGCCTAAAAATAAGTATTTGACTAGTACTGCAAACAGGAAGAGTAAACATTCAGGCAGCCGCTTCTGTCATTTAAGAGATTTCAATCCCTTCAGGGTTGTTTTTTTTTTTTTTTTTTTTTTTTTTAAACACATTTGAAAGCATTCCACGTTTAGGACACTATTGTTGAGACTCCTAACGTCTCTGAATAATTGACAGTGTAAAGTTATAGCCTGTCTTTTCAGTATGACACAGGCTGAAGTGCTTCCACCTTCAGCCTGTGTTTTGGATAGGTAGCCTATCCAATCAGTTCAAGACTCTGCTGGGCTGGAGCCTGACACCGCTTGGCTTTGTTTATAGGAAGCTCTCGATAACAAGCTGGTGAGTGAGAAGCTGTTCTTCATGACCAACGTGACGCATGTGTATCAAATATTAACAGTTATGTGAAACTGATCTAACGAAGCCACTGTGAATAAATCTCTTCACTCAACAGAGTATTAGACACAAATCAGCCAAAACGCCTCACGCATTTGTGCCGTATCCATAAGCTCCTCTGGGAAGCTGGTGTGTTGGTGGACATGACCCAGTGTGTGAAAGCTGAGCGTTACCAGCTAATGAGTGTGGGATGTGACAGTCGCTTCCACTGAGTGCTAATAAAGAAATATGGCCCATTAAATGGTTTTCCTCACACCATGTTTCAGTTACGGTAATGTGACTAATCTGGAAACAAGTCAGCCAGCAGAGTAAACAGCCTCCATAAGAATATAGCACAACTCTGTGTCTCCGTTCATATATTCGTCTTTTCTAGTGCGCTGGCTAACAACTGGTGATTAACAAATCCGGTTGCATAGCCTGGCCCCCTCTCTCTCGTCGCTGTGCTGAGATCCTAGTTTAAATGTGAAGTTTGAGTGTGCTCTCCATGCATGTTGGGTTGTCTCCTGCTTCCTCTCACAGTCCAAGGACAAGCATGCTACACTATATTGTGAAATGTATTCACTCAACCTAAATCACCTAAATTTAGGTGTTCCAATCACTTCCATGTCCACAGGCGCATAAAACCAAGCATCTATGCATGCAGGCTGCTTCTACAAACATCTGTGAAAGAATATGTCACTCTCATGAGCTCAGTGAACTTCAGCACGGTACTGTGACAGGATGAACCAGCTTTGAAATTTCCTCACTACTAAATAGTCTACAGTCAGCTGTTATTGGCATTATGGAAGTGACTGGGAATGACAACAACTCAGCCACAAAGTAGTAGGCCATGTAAAATCACAGCGTGGGGTTAGCAGATGCTGAGTCACATAGTGTGCACAGGTCCACAGCCTTCTGCTGAGTCAATACACCTAAGACCTCCAAACTTTATGTGGCCTTCAGATTAGCTCGAGAACAGTGCTTAGAGCGCTTCATGGAATAGGCTTCCATGGCTGAGCAGCTGCATCCATGCTTTACATCACCAACCAATGCAAAGCATCAGATGCTGTGGTGTACACCAAGCCACCACTGGACTCTAGAAGAGTGGAGATGTTTTCTCTGGAGTAACAAATTCAATGGATGAATCTGGATTTGATGGTTGCCAGGAGAACAGTACTTGTCTGACAGCATTGTGCCAAGTGTTAAGTTAGGAAGGGGGATTACGGTGTGGGGTTGTTTTTCAGAAATTGAGCTCAGCTTCGTTCTAGTGAAAATAATCTATTAATGCTATAGCAAGAAATTTTGGATGATATTTGTGAGAACAGTTTGGGAATGGCTCCTTCTTGTTCCAACATTACTGTGCACCAGTGAACAAAACAAGGGCCATAAAGACATGATAAGTTAGTTTGGTGTGGAACAACTGAACTGGCCTGCACAGAGCCCTACTTCAACCCGACAGGACACCTTTGGCATGAACTACAGAGGTGACTTTCTCATCCAAAATCACTGTCAGACCTCACAAATGTGCTTCGGGAAGAATGGTTACAAATTCCCACACGTAAACACTAGGGGTGCAACGATACACAAAATTCACGGTTCGGTTCGATACTTTGGTGTCTCGGTTCGATATTTTTTCGATACAAAAAAAAAGTTCATGCCTTTTTAATTTGTCATTTATTAAAATTATAAATATATATTTTAACTCAAAAGTACAGTTTTTAAATTTAACCCTAACCCTTGTGCGCGTTTTTTATTTTGACAGCGAATGCGCACCTGCGGACCACTTATGTGCAGCCCTGGTTATTTAGCTCATCATATTACAGCCACAGAAATTATTTTGTCCATGAAACCATAAAGCTGCACTTTCTTTTTGCCTTATAGTCTGATTTGTCATAACTTCTCCGTTTTGTGGTAAGCTTTTCTTTGGCTGTCACTTCTTCACCCCGACCTGTCTTATTTGGCTCAGCAGAACTAAAATATATATCCTGCTACTTTTACACACGGACTCACATAAGCTCAGCGATTCTCTGTGCGATCAACCTCTCACATGTTTAAGCTTGCTGCGGGAGATTTCACTTGTCATGTTTGCATAGTAAGCTAACGATTGATAAGACGATGTCAGAGGAATTGGTGCACAAATTATCATCACTCACAGATCAGTGCTGTTGCTCTCTATACACAGTTCACACGATTGCAAAGTGAAAGCAAAAAAACAAGCGCAAATTCAAACGCGATTTCAATATGTCACATATTGACAGTGGCTCACCGATGCCAATGACATAATTACCCAGCTACATTTCTGAAAGAATGCAAAAGCATTGACATATATTTTTCCTTCTTACAATAGCCCGACGGGCAGGGAAGAGATAGATTTTGGTAGCCCGACTGAAAAAAATCGCTAGCCCCAGGACGTCGGGCTACCGATATTGCGAGCCCTGTATCTGATTGAGGAATCATGCATCTTTGGAAAAGAGAGTTTATTACAGAGAAATGTCTCTTTCCAAAATAAAAGCTATACTATCCGCTTCTTCTGGGCTATATTCTCAGCAGCATAAGGAGAATCATGTGCTAACAGCTGTCTAAATGACTCGGCTAAAGTTAGTAGCATGCTTGTTGTTTTTGTCTTTGCACTAGGATGATGTCGGCGTAAATGTGCAGTCATATTCGTTGTGTTCCCACTAGTGCTTTCAGGTTAATCTCGTTGAAATGACCTTAACGCCACAACACGGCAAATCTCCGTTAACGAGCTACCGCCGATCGCCCCGTGCATGGGGCTAGACGGCCAACACGTTAACGAGCTAACTGCGCTAACACACTAGTTCCCACCCATGTAATTGAGCATTGCGTGGCACATCCGACATACTGTTTTACTTTAGTCCATGACTCGCTTACCTTCAGGGTCATACGTCACATGAAAACCAAAATAATTCCAAACGCCAGATCTGAATGAGGGTGGGGGAGGTGCCCTGCACTCTTCCTTCTGACGATGCTGTCTGTGTGGAGCGCTCAGTGGATCTGCGCTCGACAGTGCAGCCTAGGCGGAGTAGTCGAACGCAGATTCACTGAGCGCTCCACACAGACAGCATCGTCAGAAGGAAAGTTGATAAAATAAATTACAAATGTTGTATTGTTCGATACATATGCGTACCGAACCGAAAGCACTGTATCGAACGGTTCAATATCGATACGAATATCGTTGCACCCCTAGTAAACACAGCTTCAACTCTTCTGGTAAGGATTGCCTTACCAGCTGTTATAGCTGCAATGGGCGGACCAACATCATATTAAACCCTATGGATTAAGAGTGGGATGGCAGTCAAGCTCATATCTGTGTGAAGGCAGACAAGCGAATACTTTTGGCATTATAATGTAGGCTAACTGGTGATTTGAAACTGTCTGTAGGTGTGAGTGTGAATGGCTGCCCATCTGTTAGCCACGCGACTGACTGGCAAGGGTGTAACCTGCATTTTACCCTGTCAGCTGTGATAGGATGGACCATATCATGCATGAAATTACAGCTCAATACCACGCTGCTGAAATACAATGTGCTTGTTATAAAGTTGTTCACAGGAATGAACCATTATGTGGCACAGATTTAGAAAAAGATCTTCAATAAAGTATATGAGCAGAGCAAATCGATGGTTTGCTATTATCCAGTTTGCAATTTTTGTAGCCTCAACTTAAGTGCTGCTGTACTATCTGTTTTAAGGATTATTATGAATCATTATTATTATCATTTATTAATTTTAGTCACAGACGTTACTTTAGAGTAGAGATGGACCGATCCGATATTACGTATCGGTATCGGTCCGATACTGACCTAAATTACTGGATCGGATATCGGAGAAAAATAAAAAATGTAATCCGATCCATTAAATATCACGAAAGCACCTCGCAAAACTTGCAACACGCCGTAACTCACCTCAGAACGTTAGCACTCGGAGCAGTATGCATCACGTGATAGAGCGGCTGTGGCATGCGGGACCTGTCGGTGGTCTGGATAGCATGTGGAGCTTCGCTAGCAACCTGGCATTTCATCTCCGACAAAGTTATCCCCGAGAGAAGTAAAGCAAGTGTGTAAGTCCATCTCTGAATGTTTGTAAAGCATTCCCACGTTAAGCTTAACAAAGCGACTGCCTCTCGCTCTCCGGCTGCTACTTCAATCGTGAAACTGCTTAAATGATCAGCTGATCGGCTTTTCTGTCGCGAGTCTGTCTCTCTTGTTTGTTTTTGGCCCACTTTGCACCAGAAAGAGGAAACCAGCGGCTGAACAACAGCAGAACGTTTAAGCTTGATCAGCTGTTGTTAGAATTTATTTAATATTACTTTCTACACCAGGATCTTTTTCTACGTAGCTGACGGCTGGTAACTGTGCAGGGGCGGATCTAGCAAAGTTTAGCCAGGGGGGCCGATAGGGCATGAACAGGGAAAAGGGGGCACAAAGACATACTTTTCTTTCTTATTCTCATTTAAAATGTCGAGCTTTTAATAAATAATTATCTGACACCCAAAGTTTTAATTTGATGTAAAATGAATAGAAGTCAATTACTGTATATAGTGACTATTAAGTCTAATATATATACCCTAGTAAGCTATAGTACATTTTCCTTTGGGAAGGTACCATCTGTGCAGTCTGCAATTTTGTTGAAGAAAGATGTTGAATCTATTTAATATTTCTTGAAAAATAATTGATTTCTGTGCATTTTTTTTCACACTGCATCAAATTAAGGTTGATTACGTCGATTAAGCATCATGAGGTGGCGCGTGAGGGGTGGTTCCCTATTTTTTATTTATTTATTTTTGTTGTTGCTGGGAGTTGGAACCCTATTAGTTAGGTTGCTTAATATTTACGCTAAGTACTCTTTAAAATACCAGAATAGGGAGGATGGTGTAGGTTTAAGTTTATTAGATTGATCAGTATTGCTGAACTATGAAATATTTTTTTTGTATACAGGTATAACAGAATAGCTTTAGTGTAGTTGTTGTTTTAAACTTGAGTATGAACTTATACAAAATGCAGCAAGATATTTAAAAAACAGTTTTGTTGATTAAAAAACACTATATCGGATTCATATCGGTATCGGCAGATATCCAAATTTATGATATCGGTATCGGTATCGGACATAAAAAAGTGGTATCGTGCCATCTCTACTTTAGAGCACAGGCCAACTCTAGAGTAGGCAGACATTGTTCCAGATCTGGACCAGATGTCATTCTTTAGCGACCCAGACCTATCGCTAGATTTTGAATGACCATTTATATTTTAACATGTGAAACTTTTCCTTTTCCTCCTGCTGAGATGGTTTATATGTAAAATGTAGGTAAGGAAAAAGAAGAAACCGGGAAACCTTTTCAAAAGCTCTATTTTTTTTATTATTATTTATGAATGCAAACACTCCTAAAGTAACAGTTAACTTAAAACAACTTAAGTGCTTTCTAGCTAACATTCACATACATTCATACTCCGATAGATGCATCACAGAGCAACTTGGGGTTGGTATCTTGCCCAAGGATATTTGGCATGCAGACTGGGGGAGCCAAGGACTGAACCACCACCTACTCCACCTCCTGAGCTACAGCCACCCAATTATTAGAGTTCCTCCAGTTCATTTAAAAATAATAATAATTATAAGCATTGTTGAAATACTGTTAAATTGTACTTTCTGTTATTTGACAGCCATTATTTACAGACGATGATATTTCAGACCTTTGTTTAATGAAATCATCTCTCATCTCTCTCCAACAGGAAGAGAACATACGAGTAAACAGAGTGCACAACTAACCTCAGGATGACAAACATCTCAATTCACTTTGTATACATTCCTTTAAGAAAATACAACCTGATAAGTGAGATTTTTCTTTAAATAGGCTGCATGAAAAACACACTAAGAACATAGCATGACACTTAAGTACCTAAGTTAAGCTTTTCGTAATCCACCTTCAGGACATTAGTTTCAACAGAGCAGATCTATGTCAACAACATCCACTGTCACATTATTAGGTAGACTAGTTATAATCTTTTCCTTCACCTCATAAAATTTTCCATCAAAGTAAAGAAAAGTGATTAGGGAAAAACAAGAGACCAATGTTTTTGGACTGTCTGATCACAAACCTGGATGATGTGCCAAAGAGCACAATGCTCAATTTACTGTCAGGCTAAGAGCTGGTGTTCATCCTTTTTCACCTGTCACTCATTAACGAGCTAAACCAGAGAGCAACAAAACCCCAGTGGGACATTTTACTAATCACTTCACACACTCAGTCTCTTCTGTCTGGCAGAATCACACAACACAGGGAAAAGTCTGACAGGAGAATTATGAATGACCCCTAACCACCGACAACCCTTATGAGTGAGAGTCATAAATAACACAATTAGAGGCATGGAATGATCTTTCTTGAGGGCAAGTCTGTGAAGTCTTGCCCTCAAGTCTTAAATGTTCTGAGCAACAATTAGTACGGCGATGTACTAGCATTCTGCTTGTTTTTTTTGTTTGTTTTTTAAATCAACAAATGTCACATAATGGGAAAACAATGATCATCAGATCCCAAATACACCACCTTTGAAGGTGCTGCTTGGTCAGATTAAGCACTGAGCCTCATAACATTCAAGTATTTGATGTGCACAATAGGAAGTGACTATTTCTTGCTTAAAAAATAGGATCAGGCAAAGCAATTCAGCAGTATCAATATCATTAACTCCCACATTTGCCTCAGTAAGGTGCACATAATATCTGTCTTCAAATTCTATTGTTTGGAAGAATAAGTGGGCAATGTCACATAATCTGTAGAGTAATGTTTCTTCAGGAAGCTTTGGCTGTCATAGCATCAAACTGCATTTTGAGTAAGCTTTCAAATCGGTCAAATTTTTACAATATTAAATATATTATAATAATAACAACATACATTTCACTCTTAACACTGAAGAAATACCGGCTATTAGATGAGCCTGGCATTAAAATGAAGAAAGATTTACCGGAGTGAGCACATTTAAACAGAGAACTACATTCTGTAATAATAATAACCGTCTGAGCAAACATAGCAGCACACTGACAAGTTTCTTTTTTTCCACACCAACGTGAACATGCTGCCTTCCTAAGCTTTCAAGAGAATCTTTACGCTGACCTGCTGAGCTCATCATCTACCTCCTGCCCCCATTGCTGTTAGCACCCTGATATAAAACGCAGATTTGTCCCCGTACAAACAGCATGCTGTCAGCGGTTGCTGAGGTTATAGCTCTGATTTCCTCGGTCCCGCTATCAGCGTTAACAATTAACGCTTGGCTCTTAATGGTTACATTAATATTATAGTTATGAACGATGCGATTGGCTTAAACATCACAAGCACTATCTTACATGTATCAGAATTTGTGTGAGACACACTGTTGTTTTGGCCAGGACGGACTCCGGAGAGTTGGGTAACGCTGGCCCGGTGGTGCTGATGCTGCAAGATGAGGACTTACCGCTAGCTGATTAGCTTACTCTGCTGTATTAGCTGAAGCCAGCACAGTGACTAGAAAAGGCCCAGCTTACCGTTGTTTGCCTGTCGTCCGAGTACGTAGCTGTCTTTACAATTTTTGACATAGTCGATTCATCTCTTCCAGCTAACAGTCTTATCGCTGGCACGTCGCAAAGCGGCATCTTCTTCTTCGAGCCACATCATTTGGTCAGCTAAGTGCAGCTAGCTTACTAGCTAACTTAGCAACCTGACACGTTGGTCATGGGGAACGGTCCAATTGCGTCACGTGACCACGAGCACCCCTCAATTTGCATTTTGTAGTCTGGTAGTTTGTTTATCCAGAAGCTACAGAGCCACTGTCCCCAAAGTAAAAACAAAGGCATTTGGGCTCTATTGCGATAGAATTTAAAAAACAAAACAAAACAATGGAACTGTACAACCGATGTAAAGCTGTAAAGAATTTCACCTGTGATGTAATTTCACAATTATTCATCTAAATTTAAGATATCATTTTCAGTATATAAAGCAAGGGCGTAGATTTGGCATGGACGGAAGGGACATGTCCCCACCAATAATTTGATCGATAAAAAGAAAAAGAAAAAAACGATCTGTCAGCGTCTCATTCACCCAGCGGTGCAGAAAGCGTTAAATTACTGGAGTTCTACCTCATGTGACAAATATGGGCAATGTGATTGGCTGTGCCTCTCAGGGAGCTCTGTTTAGTTTTAGCAGCGGCAAGCCTGCGCTGCGAGGACCTGCAAGGAGGAGAGGAGGATGGCAGCAAAAAGGAAGAACCTGGATATAAGAAAGTGTTTTTCAAAGAAACCTGTAAGTCACTTAAAGCCAAGTTAACTCATAAAATGTGTCCGTCACAATAACGTTACAGGCTATGCTAGGCTTTGGCCCACATCAGTCTAAAACTGTATGTAACCATGAATAACGTTTTTTGGAAACTACCTGCACAACATGCAGCACTATTAGTTATCTCAGTCTCAGAGCAGCATTTCTATTTTTGATTGAAAGTGTCAGAGAAAACAGCAGCCTCGAGCAAGCCAGGATATTAGTTTACAGAGGCTGTTAGAATTATATGTCTAACGTTAAAATGTTGGAGACACAATAATTTCATCCTAATGGTAATGATAATTTCATAGGGTTAATTTTTGAGACAAAATATCACAAAGTAGTCATGATTTTGCAAATATTCCACCTTGTAGTGCAGTTTGCACAAATTGTTTTTAAAATGCACTCACACTACAAACATTACTGATGAGTCTAGATCTGCACAAACTGACAGAAACACTGAAGCAGCTACACATTTTAGTCTTATTGTCATGTATGTCCTATTTGTCAGGTGACAGGCGAACCAACACAAAGCTCAGAGATCAATGGTGATACAAGATCACAGGTGAAATTGATAATTTTGTGGTAATCTTAGACGAGTAGTTTTATGGACAAAACCCACCAGGCCATTCAGTGTTCCCTTAGTGCTAATGTATAACGATGTTGGTGTACTATAACTGAACTAATGTTGTGAAGTCCTTAAAGTCATATTCTTTTATTGTCTTAACTGTATTTGAAGCTATTTTTATTTTTGTATGATACTTGATTTATATGGAATATGGCTGTAACATGGTAGACTAATGTGCCTGTGTTAATTCAGCTCCATATTATTGTGTGAAGTTGCACTGGGTTGGGAGTGGTTTTGTGTGTGTGTGTGTGTGTGTGTGTGTCACATTTTTGGTGAGCCAATGGCTGGAATGGGGTTGGACTAATTAGAGGCAGGTGTACTTGATTGCACTGATACACTGGTCTACTTATAGCCCATACTACAAACACTGCTGTGTCGTTTTGTCTCTGTGCAGGTATGTAATGTGATGAAATCAGATGTTTGGGTTTTGTGCTATGAATTCTATAGTGAAAGTGTCGTTTTGTCTCTCTGTGCAGGCCAGGGCCTATTATATGCCACAGCCTAAGGGTAGCAGAATTGCAGAGGCTGGAGTGACCACTGGCTATTTGCTTGCAGGGTGGTGGGTCTCCAAGGACAACTTCTAACCCTGTTAAAGGCAACACGTGGAGTGCAACTGGCCGTGTGGCATAGCTGGCTCTGGCCTTGGGACTGTGTTTTTATACGATTCATAAATGGGACACTGGACTGTTTTATCTTTTATCTCTTGATATTTTTTTTTTGTCAATAAATTATCTTTTAGAATTTTATTGACTGTCATCTTTTTGCTCACGACTGAGACGGTTGGTCAGACCTAGAGTCTTTCTTTTGGTGTGTTACAACTGGCGTTGTCGACAGGGTCTGGCTACCATAATCTGTAGTGGGCAAAAGCAAGATGACTGATCAGAGTGAATCACAGTCTGGCCCAAATAGAGAAGCACCAGTTTCTAGTGCAGGGTTTAGGCCCTTTGGTATGATCCCTATGTTTAATATGGTCACAACTAAATTTAGAGGGAAGGATTCAGATATTAGTCTAGGTGAATGGAAAAGTAATTTGCAGACAACATTTGCTTTGCAAGGAGTTCCTGTAGATTTTAGAGCAGAATTAACACTCTGTTACTTAGGCTACGTTCACACTGCAGGTCTTAATGCGCAATTCCGATTTTTTGATCAAATCCGATTTTTTTGTCTCCTCGTTCACACTACAAATAAAATGCGACAGCAAATGCGCTCTAGTGTGAACGCTCAAAGCGGCCCGCATGCGCAAAAGAAGATGTCACACACAACGCGCTCTGTTTAGACCAAGAACAAACAGTATTGTTTGACTGATGGCCGTTAATATAAAGACTTCGGACTTTACGTTTCCCAATTTTTGCTTTAAGTTATTTTGTTATTTACATAATAATGTAAATAACCTAATAATGATCCTTATTGCTGTTTAATAATTTAAATAATTTAAATAATTTAAATAATTTCCCCCAGGGATCAATAAAGTATTCTGATTCTGATTAAGAGAGGAGCGGTGCTTCAAAGGATAGCTGCAGATTTCTGTCAGAATCTGCAGATTATACAGTACAAATAAAATGTTTACGTTGTCTTCCCAACAGTTTCACTGACATCTACACTGGATGGCTAGGAAGCGTTCGCGATGTCTTCTCGGGCGCTGATAATTGGCTTCAGTCTTGTGTCGGTGACGTAAAAGGCGGATTTAATGCGACTTGACCGTTCAAACAGCAGTCGCTTTCTAAAACATCGGATATGTATCGGATTCAGTACCACATACGAAAGTGACCCAGATCGGATTTGAAAATATCGGATTTGCGCCGTTCACACTGTCATAGCATGATCGGATATGGGTCGCATAGGGTCAAAAAAAATTGGATTTGATGCGCTTTCGCCTGCAGTGTGAACGTAGCCTTAGAAGGCAAGGCTAAAAGAGAGATTTTAATTCTAGCACCAGAGAAGTGTAATTGACCTGAGCTAATTTTTAATGAGTTAGATAAGTTGTATGGGGATAAAACAACTGCTTTGGTCCTGCGCTCTCAGTTCTTCAACGCTCGCCAAGAAACACATGAAGACATCAGTTCATTTGCACTGAGATTACAAGAACATTTTCTCAGGTTAAAGAGGAAGGACCCTAGAGGTATGAATGACGAAGATATTCTTCTCAGAGATCATCTGGTTGAAGGCTTGCGAGACACTGCCCTTAGAGGTGAATTCAGAACAAAAATTCTAATGAATGATCAGTTGACATTTGCAGAAATTAAAGCAGAACTAATCCTGAGGGAACACGTTTATGGTGAAATGGTTGATCCAGTCCAGTGTTTTGCTGCCAAAGGTGAAAGATACAAGACCTGTAATGCTAAGGATATGGAACAGATCAAATCAGAGTTGTGGGAGGACATGAACAAGCAAATGACTACACAATTCAATGATTTATCACAGACTTTGATCAAAGAAATCCGATCAGAACTTCATCAAGCTACACAAGGGACTTTGGACTGGAAACAGACTGACCAGTCCAGATCAAGAAAGAAAGGAGGGAGCAGACCCAGAGTCTACTCAAACAGCTATGATGAACAAGGTAGCCCCATCTGTAACACTTGTTCCCAGCCAGGCCACATAGCTCGGTTCTGTAAAAGCACGCCTAGATCTGGATCGTTAAACTAGACGACACCACTGTGGCGGCCCAGACAGTGGGTTGTGTCGATGCCAATGGGCCTCAAACTGATGTGAAAAAACTGATTGGAAAAGTTCCTAAAGTCAGCTTGTGTCTTGATGATGTCCCAATACAGTGTATTCTGGATACTGGATCAAATGTGTCACTGATAAAGAACAGCTACTTCTCTAAACACTTCGGCAGTAATGGTATGAAATTGAAGGATGCAAGCAGCTGGCTGGTGCTCGAGGCTGCTAATGGACTAGATATTCCATACCTGGGTTATGTATTGCTACATGTGAAGATTGGACAGGTGGAACTCCCTGAATGTGGTTTTTTGGTGATTAAGGACCAATGTTTAACCGACAGTGAAGGCGTCCTGGCTATGAATGTTATTTCACAGTGTTACGAAAAAATGGATCAGGAGAAGCCCTTAGCCTACCTCTCCTCTAGTGGAGCCAAACAGAGAGCTTGGACTACTGCTTTTCAGATTTGTGCCAGTCAGGCACGGTTTGCAGCTTTAGATGGGTCCATTGGGTATGTACGTACCATAAATCGCCATCCTATACAGATTCCCCCTCGGAGTGAGATGTTGGTTTGGGGTCGTACGAAGACTGGAGTGGATGGCAGGGATTATCAATGCCTGGTGGAACCTGTCGAGGTGGGTGAAGTCTTAATTGCTAGAACATTATCTACAGTCCATGATGGGAGGCTTTTGATTAGGGTCCAAAACCTTAATGACTCACCAATGTACCTTTACAGACATCAGAAGTTGGTAAGACTTTTATTATTGACCCAGCAGATATCATACAAGAGAATAGTGTGAACATGACTCGTGTTGGTGTAAACAGAGTATGGACAAGCCCTGCCCAAGGAGAAATGCATGTTCCCTGATTTAACTGGTCTTCATTTGTCCACAGAGGAATTGGAGAAACTGCAGGCTTTATTGCATAAGCACAGAGCGGTGTGCTCATGCATAATCTTCCTGTGCATGAGGAAGATTATGCATAAGCACAGAGCAGTGTGCTCATGCATAATCTTCCTGTGCATGAGGAAGATTATGGATTGACAAGCACCATGCAGCATTCGATTCCTACAGGCAATGCTGCACCAGTCCGTGAGCGCTATAGACAAATTCCACCAAAGTTATATCAGGAGGTGAAGAGTTTGATTCAAGGTATGTTGGATGCTAACATCATTGTGCCTAGTTGCAGTCCATGGGCTTCTCCGATTGTGTTAGTCCGTAAGAAGGATGGGACACTTAGATTTTGTGTGGATTATCGTAAACTTAATGCTGTGACCCATAAAGATGCTTACCCTCTTCCAAGAATAGAAGAGTCACTTGCCAGTTTGGGTAACGCAAAGTATTTTTCCACACTTGATCTTGCCAGTGGATATTGGCAGGTTGGGGTGTCCCCACCAGACAGAGAAAAAACTGCCTTCACTACACCCATGGGTTTATTTGAATTCACCAGAATGCCCTTTGGCTTGTCAAATGCACCAGCCACCTTCCAAACTTGTGCGGGTAACTCCACGTGTAGCACCAAAGTTAATGATGACTCTTGGGTGGAGGATGAGGAGGAAATGGAGAAGGTGTGAGGAGAAAATTGTTAGAAGGCAAAGAAACTCAGACTTGGATATCTTTTTAGATGCTTCTTATTATTAATATTATCATCTTTTTCTTTCTACATAATAACAATAGTATATTACAATATTTTATTAGTGTATACTACTACTGAGCCAATTTAATAGTTAGGATCATCTTACTCAGCAAACAGATAATTTAGAATTCATCCAATCTGTACAAATTTGCTTTTTCTCTGAACAGGTTTGTGCCTACTTCTTAGACTGGTCTTCTGTTTGCCTCATCTCAGATCCAACCTTCGGTCACATTCATTCTCTCTGTTGCATGGCAAACAAAGCAGTTTATTATAATATATATTATTTATATTTTATTTTGTATCCATCAAGGGCTTCGGGTGATCTGCAGTTTCACCCTTTACCAAGCTGGAGACATTTACCTTTTCACACACTTTCCTTGGCCGAACAATGACACAGCCTTAATGTACCTTATGCATCTCTCTATTTTATTTAATAGGTTTTTGTGCGAATTATTTCCTTTTATTCATTTTATACATTCTGGGCATGGTCGTCATGCCAACTATGTTTCATTGTTAATATCAGTTTACAGGTTGTTATCCTTCCTATTATTAGTTTCAATACGTTAAAAATAAGTTCTAATGTAATTTTGTCTTTGTTTATTTTATTTTTGTACTTCTTATATTTATATCTATTCGGTGGGGTCTGTTTCCAACCTTTTTAAACTACTTTGATCTCTAGTTTTCACTTAATAAGGGTTTTGTCAGTCACTGCACTGTAGTGTGACCTGATGCTGATTTTACTATTCAATTCTCAGAAGATACTTTAATAGTAAAATCAACAAACTTAGGTACTCAGCGAGGTGAATTATTAATCTGAACCTATGACAACGACACCTAATAAAGTTACTGAACGTTCTTATTACTTGAGTTTCTCCACACCTAAACATCACTTAAACAGCACTGCATTTGCGCAGATCTCTGACTAAACACTATCAACATTCAACACTATAATACTGGTTACAGTGTTAGATTCAGGAACAACAAACATGTTACACGCAGCATAACCTTTAACTGGTCACTCAGATATTCAAGTCTTAGATCTGATGTAATCAGACAGATGCATAGGTACGCGTCTGTTTGATCTGACTGGGTATCTGGGCTTGTCTGTTAAGGCGGGGTCGACATGCCGTCCAGGTGGGGCATCTTCAAGTCCATGTCTGATTTTCTTGAAGAATGAGGCATTCCTGACAATGACAATTGAGTGTCCATCCCTT
This sequence comes from Maylandia zebra, assembly GCF_041146795.1. Lineage (NCBI taxonomy): Eukaryota > Metazoa > Chordata > Actinopteri > Cichliformes > Cichlidae > Maylandia > Maylandia zebra. The sequence goes on along the minus strand of NC_135171.1, from coordinate 6,855,691 downwards.
GTAGCTGTAATTTCAGAACCCTTAACCTTAGTCACTTTGTAGGGTTTTGCATTGTATGGTGTGGATAATTTGTGTTTGGGTTGGCGATGCAGCACTGTGTCACCCGGACTTAGTGAGTGTGGTCTGGCGCGACGAGTTGCATCTGCAATCACCTTCATCTTGATCTTTGCGCTATCATCCCTTGCTCTCACTTCAGCATCTGAACACTTCCGTGGAGTGGTGTTAACGAAAGGGAGCTTGGTGTATAGCTGGCGTTGAAACAGTATTTCAGCTGGTGAGCTCGCTGTTGTGCTATGAGATGTAGATCTGTACTCATGAAGAAAGATGTTTAGTTGCTGTTTCCATGGTGTGCCCTGCGTCTCGGCAACTCTCAGTGCTTTACCTAGGGTTCTCATAAATCTCTCAGCAATGGCATTCGCCTGAGGCCAACAAGGTGTGATTTTGCGATGATGGAATCCTAGGTAGTCTGCAAACTGTGAGAAAGCCTCACTGATAAAAGGAGGACCATTGTCAGTTTTTACTGTCCTTGGGATCCCAAACATGGAGAACACTTTGTCAATGACTGGGATAACAGAAGATGCTGATGTTGAGTGTATACTTTCAACGACTGGATAGCGAGAATACTAGTCTGTGATAACGAGCAGGTATTCCCCCGTAGGGAGTGGTGCATAAAAGTCTGCACTGACACTGTGCCAGGGCGTTTCCGGTAATGGTGACATCTGCAGAGGGTCAGTGTGTGTGACAGGTGTGCTAGCTTGGCACGGCAGACAGTTTTGAACTGCAGATTCTGCTTTCCGATCGATCTCTGGGAACCATACTTTGGTATGTAGCAGCGCTTTGGTCTTGACGATACCCTGGTGCCCTTCGTGTGCCAGTTGTATTGCTCTTTCTTGTAGGACAGTTGGAATGACTATCCTCGTGCCTCTGAGAATGAAGTCAGATGAGTCGGCTACTGTTAGTTCACTTTGAACATGTTTGAATGATTTCAAAATGTCAGCATGCTGGGATTTATCTGTTAGATGCCACGTGTTGTTCCTGATGTGACCGATGACTTCCTGCAGAACCTGGTCTTTCAGAGTCTGTTTTTATCTCGTGAAGTGTCATGGCTTTTGGGGTGGAGTGATAAGAGAAGAAATTGACATACTCTTCTGCAACCTTACATGCACGAGCACTTTCAGTCTCCTGTGTTGGCACTGGATGACGTGACATAAAGTCAGCTGGATTATCAGCACCTTTTCTGTATTCCACTCTGAAGTTATATGGCTGAAGTCTCAGTCCCCATCTTTCTATTCTGGCAGGTGGTTTTGATCTTGGGTTATTCCAGATGATTTCGAGTGCCTTGTGATCGGTCACCAGTGTGAATGGATGTCCATAAACATACAAATGGAAATGTTCGCAACTCCACACAATGGCGAGTGCTTCTTTCTCAGTCTGCGAGTATCCCGTTTCCACATCACTCAGTGCTCTGCTTGCATATGCAATAATGTGCTTCATCCCCTTTTCATCTTTTTGACAGAGAATGGCGCCCAGTCCTACTGAACTAGCATCAACTATCAGTTCAGTCTGTCTGCTGGGATAGAAGTAGGACATCGTCGTGTCGCTTGTGAGACTGACCTTGAGTGCCTGCAACGCAGTTTCTTGGTCTTGACCCCATGTCCAAGGGGTGTCCTTGTGCGTGAGCCTGCGCAGTGGCTCAGAGATCGATGAGAAGTCTCTGATGAACCTTGAGCAGTAATTGGCCATGCCAAGGAGACTTTTGATGTCATCAGATGTTTTTGGGTTGGGAGCGTGTTGAACTGCTGCAACCTTTTTTTAGGATCTGCTGAAACGCCACCTGCAGAGAAGATGAAACCAAAAAACTCAAGTTTCGTTTTATTAAATTCACACTTCTCTCGATTCAGAGTAAGACCTGACTCTGATAGTCGCTTTAAGATTGCTGTCATGATCAGCCTGGTCCCTGCCAAAGACTATAATGTCATCACTGAGATTTTTGACTCCGTTCAGTCCTTGCAGCGTCTGATAAATAGCATTTTGGAACACTTCAGCTGCAGAAGAGACTCCAAGTCCCAGATGAGTAGTGAATGTCGTAATGTAGCGGCTGTCAGGGTGTAATTCAAGTTGGTGGTATCCTGCCCTGAGATCAAGTTTTGAGAACACCGTAGATCCATTCAGCTCATGGATTACATCATCAATCGTGGGCGTGACGTGTGGTTCTCGTTCGATTGCAGTGTTCGCTTGTCTCATGTCCACACATATCCGTACGTCATCCGGATTCTTTGGTTTCGGCAGTGTTACAATGGGTGAAACCCACGGTGTTGGTCATGTAACCTTTTCAATAATGTCATCAGCTTCTAATTTCTGAAGTTCGTCCTCCACTTTTTGACGTAAATGAAAAGGAACACGTCTGTGTGGTTGACAGGTTGATTTTACATCTGTGTTTATGTGCAGTTTCACTTGAAAATCTTTGAGTTTTCCAATTCCCTGGAAAAGTTCTGGGTGTTGTTCTACTAGCTTGTCTGCAACAGAACGTTGAGACTGAGAAGAGACCGCAGTGACAATATGGAGGAGTCCCAAGGCTTTTGAGGTTTCAAAACTCAAAATATTGAAACCTCCTTTAATGACAAAGAAGGAACACCTAACTGTTTTGTCTTGTTTTTCCACACTGCACCTGAACGCACCACACATAGGGAGAGACGTAGATGAGTGGTATGGGTAAATCTTGATGTCTGTAGAAGTCAATGTAGGACGTGGTGTCAGTTTGTTGTAGGTAGCTTCAGTTAAGCAGTTAGCAGTGGCCCCAGAATCGATTAGCACCGGTATCTGGGTGCCCCTTACTCTGATTTCAGTATGTGGGAGTTTAGGATGTTTAGCTGTGTTCACCACATATACATAGGCGTCATCACTGCTGGATGTGTGTCCTGTCTCCACATGTGCAGCGCTATCTGTTACTTGATGAACAGTTTGCGGTGGCAGATTTTTCTTATACTTCTTTCCACAATGTGTCTCTTTTCTCTTTGAGCGACATTGCTTTGCAAAATGATTGTATTTGCCACAAGAATTACAGATTTTGTCTTTGGCTGGGAAGCCTTGCTCATGAGGATATCTGCCTCCACAGTTTCGACAGCGGTTATTCGGCTGCCATGAGGGTGTCCATTTGTTTCTAGCCGTGGTGTCACGTCCTGTTTTGTGCTGTACTTTATTAACTGCAGCTGTCTTGTCAGCTTCCATCCCTGTAGCTTGCAATTCAGACAACTCACATGCATGCCCATGATTTAATAGATCATCCAAAGTTAAATCAGGTTCTCTGAGTGCTTTTCTACGCAGCTGTGATGATGTACAGCTTTGGATAATTTGTTTTGATTTCTGCAGTAATGTCTGCAAACTCTCAGTTTTTGGCTAGAATCCTAAGCCTGGTGTGATAGTTGTCCAACGTTTCACCTGACTCCTGCACCGCTTTCCTGAACAGATAAATCTGATACTGCACGTTTTTCTTAGGCGCAAAGTACGCTGACAATTTCTGTTTTGTATCTGCGTACTTGTCGTCATCCGTTGCTAACGTGTCGTAAACGTCATGCACTTTTTCACCAGCCACATGCAGCAATAATGCTCTTAATCTCGCATCCCCAGTAATATTCATTGCGGTGGTGTAGTTTTCAAACCTCTGAAGCCATTTTGTCCAGCGAGGTCCGACGGAACCGAGGTCGGTCTCCGTGTCGAAGGGTGGAAGTGGAGTAGCGTGTGCAGCCATGTTCTTGTCTCCTAAGCTCCGGGTAGGGCAACTTCCTTCGTCTTGCTTTGGTTGTAACCTTTACTCTCATCGCCAATGTAATGTTTGCATGCCTCAAACATTAATGATGACACCTTCAGTATTTCTCAGTTCTATTCTTTAATTCTCAGGCTTGCAGCGGCAACCCAGTCTGCAGCGCTAACTTGTTCATCTACAGTTTTCTGTTGTCTTTTTTTTTTAATATCTCCTCCTTCCGCCTTACATTCGACCTTTCAAAATAAGTTCTGTAAACATCACAGGTGTAGTGAAGGCAGTTTTTTCTCTGTCTGGTGGGGACACCCCAACCTGCCAATATCCACTGGCAAGATCAAGTGTGGAAAAATACTTTGCGTTACCCAAACTGGCAAGTGACTCTTCTATTCTTGGAAGAGGGTAAGCATCTTTATGGGTCACAGCATTAAGTTTACGATAATCCACACAAAATCTAAGTGTCCCATCCTTCTTACGGACTAACACAATCGGAGAAGCCCATGGACTGCAACTAGGCACAATGATGTTAGCATCCAACATACCTTGAATCAAACTCTTCACCTCCTGATATAACTTTGGTGGAATTTGTCTATAGCGCTCACGGACTGGTGCAGCATTGCCTGTAGGAATCGAATGCTGCATGGTGCTTGTCAATCCATAATCTTCCTCATGCACAGCAAACACTGCTCTGTGCTTATGCAATAAAGCCTGCAGTTTCTCCAATTCCTCTGTGGACAAATGAAGACCAGTTAAATCAGGGAACATGCATTTCTCCTTGGGCAGGGCTTGTCCATACTCTGTTTACACCAACACGAGTCATGTTCACACTATTCTCTTGTATGATATCTGCTGGGTCAATAATAAAAGTCTTACCAACTTCTGATGTCTGTAAAGGTACATTGGTGAGTCATTAAGGTTTTGGACCCTAATCAAAAGCCTCCCATCATGGACTGTAGATAATGTTCTAGCAATTAAGACTTCACCCACCTCGACAGGTTCCACCAGGCATTGATAATCCCTGCCATCCACTCCAGTCTTCGTACGACCCCAAACCAACATCTCACTCCGAGGGGGAATCTGTATAGGATGGCGATTTATGGTACGTACATACCCAATGGACCCATCTAAAGCTGCAAACCGTGCCTGACTGGCACAAATCTGAAAAGCAGTAGTCCAAGCTCTCTGTTTGGCTCCACTAGAGGAGAGGTAGGCTAAGGGCTTCTCCTGATCCATTTTTTCGTAACACTGTGAAATAACATTCATAGCCAGGACGCCTTCACTGTCGGTTAAACATTGGTCCTTAATCACCAAAAAACCACATTCAGGGAGTTCCACCTGTCCAATCTTCACATGTAGCAATACATAACCCAGGTATGGAATATCTAGTCCATTAGCAGCCTCGAGCACCAGCCAGCTGCTTGCATCCTTCAATTTCATACCATTACTGCCGAAGTGTTTAGAGAAGTAGCTGTTCTTTATCAGTGACACATTTGATCCAGTATCCAGAATACACTGTATTGGGACATCATCAAGACACAAGCTGACTTTAGGAACTTTTCCAATCAGTTTTTTCACATCAGTTTGAGGCCCATTGGCATCGACACAACCCACTGTCTGGGCCGCCACAGTGGTGTCGTCTAGTTTAACGATCCAGATCTAGGCGTGCTTTTACAGAACCGAGCTATGTGGCCTGGCTGGGAACAAGTGTTACAGATGGGGCTACCTTGTTCATCATAGCTGTTTGAGTAGACTCTGGGTCTGCTCCCTCCTTTCTTTCTTGATCTGGACTGGTCAGTCTGTTTCCAGTCCAAAGTCCCTTGTGTAGCTTGATGAAGTTCTGATCGGATTTCTTTGATCAAAGTCTGTGATAAATCATTGAATTGTGTAGTCATTTGCTTGTTCATGTCCTCCCACAACTCTGATTTGATCTGTTCCATATCCTTAGCATTACAGGTCTTGTATCTTTCACCTTTGGCAGCAAAACACTGGACTGGATCAACCATTTCACCATAAACGTGTTCCCTCAGGATTAGTTCTGCTTTAATTTCTGCAAATGTCAACTGATCATTCATTAGAATTTTTGTTCTGAATTCACCTCTAAGGGCAGTGTCTCGCAAGCCTTCAACCAGATGATCTCTGAGAAGAATATCTTCGTCATTCATACCTCTAGGGTCCTTCCTCTTTAACCTGAGAAAATGTTCTTGTAATCTCAGTGCAAATGAACTGATGTCTTCATGTGTTTCTTGGCGAGCGTTGAAGAACTGAGAGCGCAGGACCGAAGCAGTTGTTTTATCCCCATACAACTTCTCTAACTCATTAAAAATTAGCTCAGGTGAATTACGCTTCTCTGGTGCTAGAATTAAAATCTCTCTTTTAGCCTTGCCTTCTAAGGCTACGTTCACACTGCAGGCGAAAGCGCATCAAATCCAATTTTTTTTGACCCTATGCGACCCATATCCGATCATGCTATGACAGTGTGAACGGCGCAAATCCGATATTTTCAAATCCGATCTGGGTCACTTTCGTATGTGGTACTGAATCCGATACATATCCGATGTTTTAGAAAGCGACTGCTGTTTGAACGGTCAAGTCGCATTAAATCCGCCTTTTACGTCACCGACACAAGACTGAAGCCAATTATCAGCGCCCGAGAAGACATCGCGAACGCTTCCTAGCCATCCAGTGTAGATGTCAGTGAAACTGTTGGGAAGACAACGTAAACATTTTATTTGTACTGTATAATCTGCAGATTCTGACAGAAATCTGCAGCTATCCTTTGAAGCACCGCTCCTCTCTTAATCAGAATCAGAATCAGAATACTTTATTGATCCCTGGGGGAAATTATTTAAATTATTTAAATTATTTAAATTATTAAACAGCAATAAGGATCATTATTAGGTTATTTACATTATTATGTAAATAACAAAATAACTTAAAGCAAAAATTGGGAAACGTAAAGTCCGAAGTCTTTATATTAACGGCCATCAGTCAAACAATACTGTTTGTTCTTGGTCTAAACAGAGCGCGTTGTGTGTGACATCTTCTTTTGCGCATGCGGGCCGCTTTGAGCGTTCACACTAGAGCGCATTTGCTGTCGCATTTTATTTGTAGTGTGAACGAGGAGACAAAAAAATCGGATTTGATCAAAAAATCGGAATTGAGCATTAAGACCTGCAGTGTGAACGTAGCCTAAGTAACAGAGTGTTAATTCTGCTCTAAAATCTACAGGAACTCCTTGCAAAGCAAATGTTGTCTGCAAATTACTTTTCCATTCACCTAGACTAATATCTGAATCCTTCCCTCTAAATTTAGTTGTGACCATATTAAACATAGGGATCATACCAAAGGGCCTAAACCCTGCACTAGAAACTGGTGCTTCTCTATTTGGGCCAGACTGTGATTCACTCTGATCAGTCATCTTGCTTTTGCCCACTACAGATTATGGTAGCCAGACCCTGTGTTACATGGCTGAAGTAAACTAAAGCCTAAAATACTTAGTCATTTGCTTAATAGTAATTTAACTTTATATAATTCACATATAAAACTATGAATTGTAATTTTAAATGGTTTAAAAGCATGTAGAATGGCATATGTAGGCAAGTATATTTCTGCTTTTATCAAGAAGCAAAGACAAAAAGGAAAAAAAAAAAGAAACAGGGCAGCATTCGGTGGTTGAATCATCTGTCTCCACCAATGCCTAAACCAAATCTGCGCCCTTGATATAAAGAACTTAGCAACTAATGGTGCTTAAAATGTAGGCAAAAGAGAAGAAGAGGAAAAAAAACAAACACAACAATATTTAGCTGTAGTGCTAAACTGCAGAGGTGTGGACTCGAGTCACATGACTTGGACTCGAGTCAGACTCGAGTCATTAATTTTATGACTTTAGACTTGACTTGAAAAAATGTTCTAAGACTTGTGACTTGACTTGGACTTTTACACCAATGACTTGGGACTTGAATTGGACTTGAACCGGTTTACTTGAAAAGACTTGATATTTCACCCCAAATATAAAATTTAACATGCATATTATATAGAGATTGAAAATGTGACGTCATTCAGGGGTAAACCGCAAAGGATTCTGGGAACTCGTGGCAAGAGGTACTAGCGCACGCAGGCTTTCAATTGAAATCAGTCACACAGCGATAAAAAGAAACACAAAAATGTCAAGAAGCTGTTGTATTATTAACTGCAATAGCCGGTCGCATGACAGCCACGGGAAGCCGAGGGGTAAAGAGATCGGTTGTTATCGGATTACGTCGTTGAAGAGAAATTGTTCAAGCCATGTTTCCGAAGTAACAAAGATGCGACGGATGGCCTGGATTGCAGCCATTCAAAGATCAAATATAACGTCCCAGAACCCTCCAGCTCACAGGTTACTCTGCTCCAAGCATTTACACGAAGGTCAGTCTGCTGTTGTAGTTAATGCGTCATTTTTCATAACATAATTGGTGATATAGGTTACAAGCAAGTCTGGCGCTGAACAGAAATTGTCGCGCTATGCTCCTTTGTTTATTGTGCATAAATAGTGAATTGTCCTGACACAATATTGCGTTTCGCTTCTGTTATTATGGTACATTGACAAAAACTATACTTTTATTCACAGGATAAAACAGTTGTTTTGTATCACTAATTGCCCAGTACGATTACAGCATACAATATTGTCACTGCTACATTTCTGTAATGAACCAGAAATTATTTCCACTACTAATTAATTACCATTGAGCTCAAAGGTCCTATTAATAAACGGTTAATGAATGTGTATTTATGAAGACAATTTGTGAGACTGGTAAACTTATGATACGTACGATGGTCTTTCGTTCTACACGGTGCATTTCAAGGTCCTGCACCCATCCGTCGGTAAACTGTACCTGGGCTTGTTGCAGTGACCTGAAGTTACTAAACTTCATGAGTGTATGCACTCACTCCAAGAACCGTATAATTATAAATATGCATATAAATATGCTACAATGAGATAGCTGACTTCATCTAACTAGCAAATGTTGTCCAGGCTACGTTGGTGATACAGTTTTTTTTAATATGTATGATATTTTTGTCATGCGATTTTAAAGCTGGTCCTACAACCGCATCCAAGAATAACATGCAGCTTATCTCAGAACTGTCGGTGAAAATTATTCTTGGAGCTAGGTTTAATTGAGCTGCATTTTAAAGAGGTGCAATTTCACAATTTGTGTATATTTTCTAAGTTCACTATTTTGTCATGTGTTGAGAAAAACACAGATTAAAAAATTACATGGTCTAATATTTACATTTAGCATAACTGCAACATTATTTTTTTCTTTTTTTTCTTTTTTTTTTTTTTAAAGACTCGAAAGGACTTGAAATTCAAAATTTCAGACTTGTGACTTGACTCGGACTTTTACACCAGTGACTTGAGACTCGACTCTGACTTGCCTGACATTACTTGAGACTTGACTTGAGACTTGCAAAACAATGACTTGGTCCCACCTCTGCTAAACTGCTTTTGTCTATTTTTTTTTTTTTACTCCCCTGTTCCACTATACCTACAATGTAAGCACCACTGGGTACCAGCAATTATTTTTAGCTGTTGAAATGACCCCCTGAATTCAGAAAAATGATATGGTAAAGGTTAGGAGAGCAGAAGTCAGATTTCTTTTCTTTGTACAGAGCTCATTCGGCAGGCCACACTGCTGCTTCTGCGGGATAACAGAAAGATGATCCTTGAGAAACAGAGCTCGTTCCTGTAGTCCACTGGTGCATCCTAGTGGCTGTTTATTATAGTGATGCAGGTAGGCTGCATGGTAAAGGAAGATCAGAACAGCAAATACAAGCATACAAACCAGCAAAAAGTTGTCATGAGTGATATTTGACAGTGACTATGAGCTACCACACACATCAATCTGAACATTGCTGTAGCTGAACTCACTTATACCCTGTAAGACGTTGAGTTTTGTATCAGTGTCAGCAAATGAAAAATTTGAAAAAGGTGATGCTCTTTCTATATTTGGAAAATAAATGGACATTGTTTTGGTACAATACATAGGACAAGGTGTGTATACTGAATAGCGACTGTATTCTGATGTTCTTTTAAGTTTTGTGTATAGAAAATCAAGGTCAGTGTGATCAACTGTGAAGAAACTGCTTCATTGTCTGAAATGAGTGACATTAAATGTTTTTGTCTCAAAAAATGGTAATGTTTCTTCTCATTTAGTGGTAGCATATTGTTTGTTGGAACTCGCCTTGTTTTTCCTAAATACAATTTATTAGTTTGACTATGTAAAGATTCAAGAAACACTCATATCTTCACATTGTAAATAATGAGCCAGACCAATATGGTTTAGATTACTTTGTGCACTGTAACTATAATATTGTTCAGAAAACATAATCTGTATTCAGTTTTTGCTTTAATAAATGACCGTTGAGTGTGTCGTTCTCTGAAAATGAAAAACAGTGAAAACTATCCATAAGAAAAGAACAAAATATTCACATTCGGGGTTTTTGTTTTGTTTTGTTATTTTTGGTGAGAAATATGTATGTTAAGAAAACATACAAGGTGAGGAAAGCAAAACCTGTGTACGTGATTATGGAGGGCAGCAGTAGAAGCATCTAAAGGCAGTATATGTATTTTTTCTTGATTTTTACTGCAGAAACGTTATCAAGGAGCATAATCTGCAATCTCCGAAATGCCCACCAGGGGGAGGTTGTTACCCAACAACCTGCAGTGTGCAGAGCTGAATCATTATCATACTTTACCAAATAGCATCAGCTCTCATCTGTACGCTGCCACACAGAGTCTATTTGACAGGTACAAGGATCTGTGAGGACACAGAGCACTATTCTTCTGACCCGGTGTCTTCTTGCACATCGAGCAGAGCTCTCAGGAATTATCATTCACAGCCATGTGGCTGCACAAAGTGCTTAATAGAGTCCCAGAGACTGTGGATTTAAGAATGCGAACTGAAACCAACAAGTGGTTAAAACCTTTTGCAGATTATTGGATATTCAACATGCCCTTATTGTTACTTCCTGGTCATTTCTTTTGTTGTGGTGGTGTATAGATGGTGTTTAGATTTTCTGTTTAGACCTGTTTACGTATTTATTTAAAGAGAGAGAGAAATAAAATCTGTAAAAATAATTTTCATAGCTGTTTCACTTAACTTTCCAGATATAAAAATCATCCTTTTGTTCTCCTCATCTTTAGGCATCAGAGTAAATAGAATTATATAATGTTAAAATATATAATAAATATAAATGAATTATTATTAATAATAATAATGATAATAATAATAAAAACACATGTTTACGTTTTGGAAAACTCCCCTTCCTATGCCTCACAGTGGTATGATCCATTAGCTACTATCCACTGCTCTTTAACTTAAAACAAATATTGTGTGAATCACTGTCCTTTACTTCTACCGCTCTATAGATTAAAACACAGTGCGACCAAGCGGCTTTCAAAGCCGCTGAAGCTGTCCTGTGGGAGGGTTTTCACAATTTCAGAGAAAAAATAGTGAAAAGTGAAGATGCCGGAGATGTTTCACCTAAAGCAGGGAACTACCTCAGCGGTGAGACAGCAATGATTTTGAATCATATCTGCGGTAATATTTTTTTTTACATTCATTGCACCATATAAAGGAACACAGCAGTAGAGAAAAGGGGATGGGCTTCATTTATTGATTATTTATTGGCAACAGCGTTACAGGCGAAATGAATGCATTTTAATGCAATGGCCTAATATGGGTAATAACCAACAACAGATTGCTTATGAATAAAAAAGTATATCACATTCTGAAAAAGCATCACATATCAAACATTTGTTCCCTGTGTTCCATTTTGCAGTATCACACTAACTGCTCCAAGTCTCCAGGCTCGTGACTTTAATAACATATAAAAGTCACTTGCAGGCCCGTCCTCTCAGGTCCTTATTTTCTTCCCTTTTGCATAAATCCATGCAGGACAAGTGTGGCTTTGCATGTAACTTTGGGTCAGCAAAGGCAGACAGCACACAAACCCCGAGAAGAGGTGGAGCTATGACGAGACTCTTAAAATCCGAAGCTTATTCCTCAACTCACTGCCAAGGTGACGAGCTCCGCTCCTGACAAATAGCTCCGCGCTTCACACGCAGGGACCGGGCATGAACGCGGCAGGATTTGGGAGTTTTGGGTCAAAGTTTTGCTTTCGGTTCCAGATTTCTGCTCCACATGGGATCAAATCTGGACAGAAGTAGAGCGTAAGAAAAAACAAACACAAAGAAAGAAAAGAGAAAAAAAAGAAACCAGGAGCCGCAGGCGCACAGAAAAAGTCGGCAACCTGTACTCAATACTTGCCTTGATCCTAAATCTGAGGATAACTTTGCCCACAGCGTTGATCTTCGGACTACAGCAGCGCAACAGAGGGAATATGAGTTCCGGCTTGGGCCACTGAAAGGGAGTGATAATCGGGTAAACGCGCTCCGGTGACCGACAGCCAGATTATGCAGCATCCTTTGGACATGGGGGCGCATTACTATCCTCCGGATGTTCATGCAGACCACAGAACTCATCGCTACAGGAGTTTCATGATAGAGGAGATCCTCACAGATCACCCGGAGCACAAAGTTTCGGCTCCGGCCGGGGAGCTGCTTAAATTCGGAGTACAAGCTCTACTCTCTGCGCGGCCTTTCCATAACCAACTGGGTAAGGCAAAAGATGGATGAGTCTTTCATAGCGGTGTGGAAAAAACACACCGGGATAATACACGCATTAATATTTAATACAATAGCGAAATATTCAAAGGGGATTTCACATTTAATTACAAATGTAGGCATGGGGGAAATGTTTCCTTTCTTATCGCTGTTTTTAAGTAACACTGTAAACAAGAAAAAGGCAGGCGCATTATGAAAATGAATTACTGTAAAGTTTTTAAATAATGGGTTTTATCTGATTAAGAAACAGAATATAACATAAACAAAAACATATTAGAAGCTTAAATGAGTTAAAGCGTGGATCACCGGTGAGATTCATGTTAATCTTAGCTCTTCTTTTGATGAGCGCTCGGTGACGGTATCTAAATATGATGGATCAATATCTAGAAATAATAATAATAATAATAATAATAATAATAATAATAATAATAGTAGTAGTAGTAGTTTAGGGTAGAACTGCATTTGCCTTTTTTCCAATTCGAGTCACAGAACGAGAAAGACTAATTTCCTTTCCCGATTATTAATAATAATTTCAGGCCTCTTTAATATTCACAGTAGCTACTCCAATTTTAAAGCTTGAAGCTGTGCTTTGTTTCGTTTAATGTTCACATCATGTGACCTTTAACCTTTGAAAACATGTCTAACGACAATAACACAATAATACTGACGCCTTATTCTAACCTTCCACGCTTATAATGTTTGGTATCAGAAATAAGTAGAACTTAATCGTATCTACGTCATTCATGCTTTTCTGTCCGTGTGGCAGCAGCGCTTTGAAATCTGCTCCAGCGTGTGCGTGCTGTCACATGCGTCCTCTGCAGAAAACACACGATATTAAAACGACTTTTTGTTTGCGGGGAACTCATTTAGCCTCCGAGAGCTGCCCACCTTAAACGATCAGGGAATCGATTTTAAAGGTCCACTTGTAGTTTACGCCGTTGTTCCCCCCTTGGGTCCCCACTCCTCGAAAACATCGAGTAAATAAAACCAACTCGTTTTGAAATCTGCTCCTCATTGCCGTGGGTAATATGTTGTTTCCTTTCCCGGCCATGTTCACAGTGCTTAAAGCCGACCAGACGAGCCTCCTAAAGTTCCCCATGTCCCCGCTGTCCTGCTCGCTGGGCTCCCCGCTCCTGTCCGCGGCCCCGGGCCTTCAGGTAGGCGCAGCGTCCCACCACCTGCCGCTGGACCTCCACCTCCGCGGGAAGCTGGAGCACGGAGCCGACGCAGGCAGCAAGACCAAGAAGGGCCGCCGCAGCCGCACCGTGTTCACCGAGCTGCAGCTGATGGGCCTGGAGAAACGATTCGAGAAGCAGAAGTACCTTTCTACACCCGACAGGTGCGCAGGAAACCGCCGAGGATAATGGCGATAAAGACAGCTGCTTTCCCGGGACTTACTGTAGGATTTATTCCAGCCTGTAACCTGCAGACTGCTTCACAGCACTGCAAAACTTCTCTCACATCACTAATTCATGTCTTTATTATCTGTTTCCTATTTGCATTGAAACACTGAGTGTGTGTTTAAACGAACGAACCTCGTCCAGCTTTTAATCTAAAACTGCTGCGTTAACCTGGCTGCTCAAACCACACCTGAGCGCTTTCACGGTGGCCGGTGGTGAGAGCTTCCATTTGATCTGGGTCGTTCCACCTTTAGAAAGCTAAAGCGAAATGAGGCTATTACAAGCTGCAACAGGTAGCAATAAAACCTCATTATTATCCTGGTGACTTGATGAGGTCTTTGGAAGTGTGGTCCACACTGCTTTCTTCTTCTTCTAATGATATGTTTGATTTTGTGTCTTACAGAATAGATCTCGCAGAGTCTCTCGGTCTGAGTCAGCTCCAAGTGAAAACATGGTACCAGAACAGGAGGATGAAATGGAAGAAAATTGTAAGTTGGCTGGACTTAATACAGTCTGTTTAACATGCAAGCTCAACGCAAAAGTAAAGAGATGCTTCTGCTTTCCATTCTTTCAACTTATCCTGATGGGAAATGCAGTTCAGCGGAATAAATTCAGCAGTATTTTTTTTTTTTTTTTTTGGGGGGGGGGGGGGGGGGGGGGTCCTGCATTGAATATGTTGGTGTGCAACTTTGTTAAGGACGCCAAATCGCATGTATGAGTCACCGTCTGTACTCTGAGGCTAAAACCGAGTTTCTCCCGCAGGTGCTGCAGGGCGGCGGCCTGGAGTCCCCGACCAAGCCCAAAGGTCGCCCTAAGAAGAACTCCATCCCCAGCAGCGAGCAGCTCTCTGAGCAGGAGCGATCCACCGCAGAGGCTGACCGGCCCGATGGCTCCAGCTCCCACTTAGAGAACGCTCAGGAGGAATGACCAGCCTCTTTATCTATGAACCTGTGGGACGCTCAGAGTGCCTGAAAAAAGGGGGATTTTTTGCTGGACCGTACGGCCACCTGGTGCAAAAAAAGAAAAGAAAAAAAGAAAAAGAAAAAAAAGCCCTACAGAAACCTAACGTGCACGAGGCGACATCCTCCAGCAGCCCGGCGTTTTTGTGGCATTCCCTCGTGATGCTGCTGTTGAGGAGGGGACTCAAATATTTGCAGTAGGTCTAACTCTTTATATTCTAAGGATCAGCTCTCACTTATCTGTCCTGCATTCCCTTTGTGTAACTTTGCATTTGATTAATTATTAAATATATTTTCACTAAGGCTCTTCTCCGTTTATTGCAAAGGGGGCATGGTTAAAGATAAGCGTGTCGTCACCGGCCCCGCGCGGCCCTGTTCACACGCGCCTAACATGGATACATATCTGCACATTCAGACAAGTTCGCAGCGATTCACCAGGCTCCAGATAACAGAGACACGGGGGCGTAAAGGCGCTCAGGTTTAGGACTAGTTGCTGTTGACCTGCGTGTCCTGCTGTGGTAATGTCATGATTCCATGTAGCAGCATTGGGGCTTCTCTTTCTTAATCGAAATAAAAATATGGATTTATTTAATGAGGAGTTTTTGGGGGGTGAGAATACAAAATAGGTCTCCTTTCACATGAAGCGTATCAGGGCCATTTAGGTGAATGCGAATGCAGGAGAATATGTTACAGTATCGTTAGCTTGAATTTATCGTGAACATGTTAATCAGAATATATAAAAGGTAATAACTTGACAGATCTGGACTGCACAGGAAGAACCACTGCGAAATAATAATAACAATAATAATAATAACAATAATAATAATAACAATAATAATAATAATAATAATAATAATAATAATAATGAAAACATGAGGTGAGAAGATTATTTCTTTAGCTTGTTATTAAAGACAGTTTTCCCTTAACGCCTCTGTGGCAATAAAACGAAATTCTGATCTCAGTAAACCAAAGCTGAACGATAACAGTGAACAGATAAAGGTTTACTAGTAAAAAGTAAATACATCAAATAAAAATGCCGGAATATGTCTTCTGTTACTCTCTTTACTCGCAGACCTCATATATATATATATATATATATAGAGATATATATATATATATATATATATATATATATATATATATATATATATATATATATAGAGAGAGAGAGAGAGAGAGAGAGAGAGAGAGATATATATCTCATATATATATATATAGATGAGAGATATATATATATATATATATATATATATATATATATATATATATATATATATATATATGTATATATATATATATATATATATATATATATATATGTATATATATATATATATATATATATATATATATATATATATATATATATATATATATATATAGATATATATAGATAGATAGATGAGGATAGCTTTCATTAAAAAGCTATCCTGCTGAACACATTATTACTTTAACACGTAGCTGATCGGCGAACTATTTCGAATACGTTTTTCTTCTTTTCTTCTTTGTTGTGTTGCTGTCACGTCGGGGGCCTAATCCCGTATTTTCTAAATGTTCATTAAATTAAATTAAATGTTCATTAAAGCCATACATTTCTATGCATTTCTAGCTTTTTCAGCTGATCAACTTGAGAAAAACAAACGCTGAATTGCGTCTTTAATAAAAATAAATGCTGAGTTGGAATTGAGAATTCCGCCGGAAATTCGTCGGGCTCCTCGCATTAAACACTCTCAGGCATCGGTGCATCATCACAAACGCGGGCTCTCTCATCACTCTCATCATTAGAACTGTGGCGTCTCAAAGCTTCACTGCCTCTAAATACAAATGCTACATGAGTATAAAAAACAGTATTTTCATATTATTATTAATAATAAATCAGGTTCAATTTTTTGACTCAAAGTTATAGTTCAAAGGTTTCCTAAATAGAAAAAAGACAAAGCGAATGTGGAAAACAGCACAACAGGCACATTTAAGTAATACTATTAGCTGGGTGGTTAGCTAAAAGTAATCAGTGTAAAATAACAGCTGTAGGAAACAGCTAAATGTAGTAGATGAACAGGTAAAAGTAATGGATAAAGAAACAAAGAAGAGTGGTAGAAATGTGGCCTAGCTGAAATAGCTAAGCAAATAGAAATAACAAACATTACGAGTTAAATATATAAATCCTACTGAATAAATCCTACAGTAAGCTTATATCTTTGTATCTATATCCATATCTATATATCTGCATAAATAATTGTAACTTCTTTTGCACCATAAACAGTGGATATTAAATAATCTACTTTGGAATGGAAAAAATACACAACACTGTTTGCTCTGATGTTATTAAATGGATTTTTAAAAAATCCTATTCAGATTTGCCTGACAGCGTAGGGTACTTTATTTGATCTGTTTTTGCGTGTGTTATGATAACGCTGTTAGGGTATATCATATTTTTATTTTCTGGAAATATTCTAATAGTATCTCACAGGGAAGCTCACATTTATCCTTGGAAAATCCAGCACTGTTTAGACTCAGACTCATAATTCTATTAGTATGCAGCAGGAATACTCCAGGCCTAGTTATTTAAACAATACCATTAAACAGGATAAAATGTGTGGTTTCTTCAGAGGCCATTGCAGCTACAATATCTTTTTTTTAATACACCTCATTTTAATTTGCTTAACAACTTCCCATGTAATTATCACAAAACAGTAGTTAATGACTTAAATAGAAGAATAGACTTTTAGCACTTTATATAAACATACATTACAGACATGAAACGCACACACACTCTTGAATGGTTTTACACTGAAAATGCTGGAAAATGACTTTTAAAACTTTTAGTATTTCACATATTCTGGGTCTCACATCTTTTGCCAGAGGGACAGATCTGAGACCACAGATAGTGAAAGTGTACGTTTATAAGGAGTCTGTTTTTCAATTCTATTCAAAACTTTAAAACAAAGAAGTAGAAGAAATATTTGTCGATGTGGCTTATCATTGGAGCATGAATGGTAGCATTTATTTTTATGGTAAAAGCAAATAATACCGTGCGCACTAAAAGAGGTCTAAAATAACATTAAAAATAATAGATGGCATGAATTTTATTTGACAACAGCTCACACTTTAGCTGAATTTATTACGCTTATATTCATGCTTTTCATTACGCTATAAAACGGCCAATTGAGTGTGTAAATGAACAAAATAGATACAGCTGCAGGTTTTACTGGTGCCTAACAAGTGACTCCACAGCACAATAATATTTTATGCTGGATAAGTGTTTTATTTCATTAGATTTCATTAGATTAGATGCACATCTGTTTGTTCTCCAGTCTTGAGTTTAAGACATTTGTCAAGAATCAAATGCAGTGAGATAAATTACTGTCATGATGAAGCAGTGTCAGTGCGCCTGGAAGTGCAACACTTTTCCTTCTTTGGAAACTCATTAAACAAAGACAACACACAATGTACTGTAGCAACATATATATGCTTATATTTTAAAATATATATATAACAGGTATATTAGAGAGACACTGACACCATTTGAAAAAAAATGTTTTTTCAATACAAATACAGATCAAAATCAGCCAATCACAACTCATCAGCCCCCACTTGGACAGTTTAAACCACTGTCTAAAAGTATGGCTTGCATCAGAAAGCATACGCAAAACTGCAACTTGATCAAACAGTTTGTTAAAAAACAAAAAGCAACGACAACAAAAGCAGTTCAAACAACCAGAATAAAAGGTCAATTTATAAACATTTATACAAATATTTATAAAAATGTATAAAAATAGGTCAAGTTTGCAATTTGACCTATTTTTATATGCCTGCTCCTGTTTTTAAGCCAACTTCCACAAAAACTCTCTGGGCCTGATGACCTTGAAATGTTGCCCTTGGAAGAGCGTGGGATCAATAAGCAGCTGGATCATAATGTTGCAAACACCAGTGGCTCGTGTGTGTGTGTGTGTGTGTGTGTGTGTGTGTGTGTGTGTGTGTGTGTGTGTAGAAATTGCTGTAAACAGAAGAACAAAGCCCAAAAGTCGAGCTCGTTTACTTCAAAGGAAATGTGTCTTACACCCTGTCGTCAATGTGAAAATTAAAGGTCTGAATCTCCCAGTTAAGATAAAAAACACGAACATGTTTAGCAGTTCCAGAATCCCCAGAGCTCATATCAACACACATTACACTTAAGGCTCTCCTCCGCAGTGGCCACCCCTCCGAGCCTGCCTTTGTTTCTGTAAGTTTACGGAGCGTGGCGCAGACGCTACGTGCAGCCGTCGGTGTGCAGCATCACACCTCCTGGAGTTGCAGTGGAGAATTTTTAGAAGGGTGCCACTGTTTACAGACACATTTATTTACTCTATAACTCACTGATTTGACAACGTAGAGCAAGAAAGTCAAACTTTTCAAATCTCCGCTGGCCTGGTGACGGGGAGGAGGAAGACTTATTGTGAGGGCTTTTATTCACAGAGTGCAGACTTGTTCGCTGTGGAGCTCTTACTCTCACAGTGAGGAATTTTTTGAATCCTCCCTTCAAATATAAACTTGCCATTGCTTTACATTTCAAAGGCCTTGTGTTATTAATGAGAGGATACATTAATCAGTAACCCAAGTGCCATTATTATAGGCAAGCCCATTTCTTCATGGATGCATTGCAGTATGGGAGTCTCATTACGTCGAAAAAAACCCACATACTGAATTTATGGATGGATGAAATAACTGTGCAAGTGTAACTGTGAAAGCTTGTTCTTAATATTATTAGTTAGTGTATTAGTTTCAGTCTGTTGATGCCTCTAAGGCTTAATAAACTCTCTTTATTCATTTTTCTTTGAAAGAGATGGAATCCAGATTCTCGGGAGTCCTGCTAATCATCTGGGATGTTTTTTTTTTTTCCAAAGGGCACCTTTCCTTTACATTGTAGTCTCAGTTTTCAGTTTCACCCAAAGATCCACAGCTGACATGGACATCTGCAATCCCCCCTCCGCCATCGCACAGACACACACACACACACACACCGCCACCACAGTCATCATCATCACCAAAGCAAATGGCTAATCAGTCCTTACCCGGGATGTCAAATTTATGTCAGGGCCTAATCATATGCAGATTAATGACAGGTTAACCTAAACAGCAGAGCTGAGGTTGGCAAAAAGGTCCCAGAAAAAAAGGAAAGAAAAACACAAGCACATTTTAGAAATGCATTTGTTAATTTGTACATGCTGCAAGGTGAATGTGTGAGGTCGCCTCGGCTCCACGGTGCAGATAAGACCCAGAGCGGGCTGGACGACGCAGGCCTCGTCCACGTGCACGTTCCTCTCTCCTGGGCTTTGAGAGGGGGCCGAGTGTTGGACAGCAATGACTTCCGACATAAATTACAATCAGGAGGAAGAGTCGGCTGCCAAGAATCTGCAAATTCGGAACATCCATATAATTTAATCATTAAAGGGACCCTTTGTGGTGGCACGATAACGCTCCGATGCAAGCAATGAGAGGTTGACCCCAATTTTTATCGAGCGGGTGTTTATGGAGTCAAAAGGTCCGTGCTTAGACGCAGCACAGGCTTGGGGGTCTTGGACCGAGGGGGTAGGGGGAAGTAGCCGCCCCAACCACGCACAGGAGAAATTCTCCACGATTAAAGAGCCCCTGATTAATCTAACGTATGTGCCAAAACTGCACATGCGGCGTATGATCCCAATTAGCCTGAAACCCAACTCTGTGCAGGCCCAGCTCCACATTAGCTCTGCCATTCTTCTCTTTGTTTTCACTGGACGCTCCCTGCCTGTTCCACATTACATCTGCTGAGACAAATCTAACTGAAAGATGTTGATATTGATGGCAAGATAAGTTGTTGTATCAGTCAATATATGGACTGATAGAAATGCGAGCGGGGCCGCTTGGACGGTAAACAGTGAAGAAGCCAACATGACTCCACTCTGTGATAGGACTGCCATTTTTTACAGATACTCTCATAGTCATTAGGCATAATGTTCTAAATATGAAATGAAGTAATTACAACATGCTGCTGTTGGTCGCCAGAGGATCTGACAGTTAACGAGCCAGCATTCAAATTACACTTGGAAATGATTAGTAAATAAAAAAAGGCAAATTGAAAAAGTTTGTAAGATAACACCACGACCACAGTGGAAGCAAATGAAATTGTTTTTTTCCTCTCAGTTTTCTGTGTTGAGAATCTAGACGTGCACTGCAGAAGTACAGCATCAGTTGATACAGAGGTTTTTACCTCTTAACCCGTTGGTTAGATAGTGGTAAAGTCAAAATAAACAACCTTCTGGGAAGAATTTGGTGTCCTCACCAGCAGGCCCAAGAGTGATTTAACAACAGTAAATGATACGCTCTTCTCTGTCTAACAGTGACATGATAAGTCATAATAATTGACCAAGTGGTTAATTATTATTTTCAAACCATCTGCGAAGATTATCTGGAAAGCAGAAATAGTGATTAGAAAGCTTTCGAAGGTTTTGGTTAATAAACTATGTGTAGCATAGATGTAGGTTCATTTGAGCATGTGCGGGTTCTTCCCTGCAAAGGAATGTCTTCATTCTGCCGTTCTGTAATGCTTTGAAATAACTGTTCTCACTCTTAATCTTCTCCCTGCTATGTCACTATGAGTCTCCTTCCCTTTTTCCGCTTCCCTGATTCCAGACATGAGTTGAAGGCTATGTCTGCTATCAGGATACACACCGCTACCTTACCTTCAAGTCGTAGCTAAGTTTCCTTCCAGCAAGAAGAACCTTTTTCTTCCGTCCACATTGTATGTTGGTGCTTGGTGGTGGTGCTAACTCTCCTGTCATCTGCCATAAAATCCCAGAGAAAGAGGTTGTGTAAGTGATGTAAGTGAAGTGAACAATGTAAAGAAATGTAGAATAACTAGAAACAAATTCTTTCTTTCCTTTTTTTTCATGTCTTAGTTTGAGGACGGCTGTTGTTGTCATCACTGCACACACATCTGATTATTTGGTCCACTGCTATTTTTCATTTTCAGTAGACCCTGAAGTCCCATTCTTAAGGTGTATTGTTATTTAGTCTGTTTCCCAAGTTTTCCACCTCGACCCGTAACTTCACTGCTTTGGATCAGTCTCACCTCTCTCATCAGCCTCATTTACTGCAGCATAAGGCAGCTATTTTTGGTGGAAATGCTCTAAAAGTTGACTGTCCAACTGCAAATGACAGCCAAAGTTTTCCTCTAATCCCAGTGGGTGGAGGCAGGTGGCAGCCCACCCCAAGCCTGCTTCTGTCCAGAGAGTTATTCCTTCCTTGTGCTGACTTATGGGAGAATTGTTGGTTTGCTTGACCCTATAAAAAACATTTAGCAGGAGCTCAAAACCGAGCTAAAAGGATGGTCAGAAGACTCCAAATGATGTTATCTTAGTTTCTGATGGTTAAGTTTCCCACCTTATATAGTGATATTTGGTCGGTGCTGTGATGAACGTTGTACCCTGTGATCATGGCTGTTTTACCCAAATATCCTTTTAACTTGTAAAAATCCTGCGTCAGAAACAGTATTCCCACGTAGCTGGATTACCCTTTTGTAAATACCGTTTATGTTAAATTCACTTAAGAGAAATCAGAGCTAATCCCACTAGAAATAGGTAAGAAGTCACATCGCTTTATACTTTCCTCTCCATTAACCTCTGAACCAATGTCACTGGCAACCCAAATAGGGTTGCAATGTTCCCCCTACTTTTATAGAATTTAAATCAATTTAACAGAAAAACTGTGATGACGAAATTAATGTCCAAAACTTTATTTTTAAAGTTTAAGCCTAATGCTAGACAGGCTGCTGGTAACTAGTTGGATGTTGAGAAGTGAAGAAACTGTAAGTATGACAGAAGATGGCTTAGCTTTCCAGCAATTAGAGTCCTCATATGTCACAGAAAGGTATTATTTACCTGCATTTCTCTTAGTAACATGACTGGTCCAGCCGTCACAGTGTAAACATATACTGTAAATTAAAAATAATAATAATAATAATTTGATGATTTATTTCCTACGCCATTCTCACTTATCCTGGCAACGAGCTGCAGTCACATTAACACATGGTGCGTTCACAGACTCTCAGCTGTACAAAATAGCTCAGAGACCTCCATTCATTATGAAGCTGAACTGTCAACACTCTGAGGCGGGTACATGAAGAGAACTGTGGGGCAACATTTGCAGTTTAAAGTGACGGGGGAATAAAGTCGTCAGTGTTCCGCCCTCCACTATTCGACTCGTGCAGTGAACAGGCACTCACTCAGGGCTGCAGGCAAAAATAAATGCTATTTTCTGTGCGCACCCAGACTTCAGAGTCACGTTCCCATAATTCAGAATGACCACTCGGAACATTCTGGCTTCCACATCCATCAGAGGGGAAATTATTTTTCTGGGAATATCATTTATTTTACTTCCACTCAATCAGAAAATGCGGATGAGAAGTAATAATATAACTAATAAGCAAGTAAGCAACAGTGCGGAACATTTTATAGAGCTCTTACTGGCCGGTATGAGTTAATCGTGGCTGTGTTAGTATCACCATATGCTCGTCTAACAGTGTTTATGGTGTTGTGTGTGTGACTGAATTTATTGGAATAATTGGTTCAGTTCAATTTCAGATCCAAGAAAACTCATTGAAACAAGTCAAAGCGTTTACACCCCGACTGCAGCTGATAGTCCAAAGATCATTTAATCACATTTTGACTTGTCGGTCCTACCATAAATAATAACTCACATTTTCTCCTGTCATCATTACCACTAGGTTAGTAGTAATTACAAAAGGAGCAAAGGACTAATTGGCAAAATTCTATAAATAGATTCTGGCTGTTATTTAATGCATGACTTTAAATCTGTGCTCTTCTTGGGAAACAAAACAAAACCTACGCTATGTTGATAAAGGGCCGTTCAGATTGGAAGATATGCTTACAAAGAGCCAAGCGTAATATCATCACCACCACCCACAGTATATTTCAGAACTAATGGTGCTAAAGTATAGCTTCCTCCTGCAGGTGTCAGGTGATTTCCTGTGGCTCAGCTCGCAGCTCAGCCACGCAGCTAAGGCGAGGAGGCATTATAGGACATAAACAAGACCACCGTCTCACCCGCCATGACGATGCTCTGTTCTCAGCCCACGCTGCCCCTCCTGCTCTCAGCTCTGCGAGCACAGTTTGTAGGAAACGTCAACCGGCGTGATTGATTTGAGATGGGCGATTCCCTGACTTCATGCTTGTATAAAGCAAGACAGCTGTTGGGAGAAATCAAATTCCTGCAGGAGCTGGAGGAATTTTCCATCTGTTTAATGGAGTCAATGCCTTTTGCGAGATGAGTAAATAAAAAAACATGTTGTGGCAGAAGGTCAGTGAAACCCTCATTATATAGCAATTACAGCACAAAACCCCCTTTCCTTTTAAAATCCAGCTTGAAAGTCAATCCCACTTTCCAAAAGTAAGACATGACAGGGCAGCAATGTAACTTTGGTACAGCTTCAAGACTTACAGAAACGGAAGGGGCTGAGCCTCCTAATAAGTTTGTCCTTCACAATCACCACATCTTTTATCTTTTTCCTCAAATATCTGCACTCATTAAATGATAAATAGTTAAATGTTTAATGGTTTCAAAGGTTGGACTGTTTTCCTTTTGAGGCCCTCTCCCCCATAAAGTATACAAATTACAAATGCCCTGGAAGTTTGTCATTTCTTTCCAAGAGCTGTTTGGACAGATTCTTCACTACAAGCATATTATCACAGCATGGCTGTGTGGAAACAGCTTCACTTCTCATTAAAGCTTTCTATAATTCATTATATGTCGCGTGTTCATATGGTGAGCTTCATTTAGATGAAGCTGATAGTCTTAAGAATTTCTTCTCAGGCTAAAAGCAGCGGCCGTGCAAAAGCCCTCTGTGACTTAAGTAATACAGATTATGAAAACAGATGAAACCCAAGAAGCGGAAACTTAGTTTGAATAGCAAAGAAACACTGTGAGAAAACATTAGAGCCTTTAACGCTACTGCGCTTTTGACTTTTGATTCTTATCATTCAGTAGAACTCTAGTGGTGGCAAAGCTAAGCACAATGTGTTTAGCTGAGAGAGTAGTTTAGTCGAGGTTCGTGTACTCGGTGCAAACAGGTGGGTCTGAGCACTTCATTCTCTGATGGGTTGTTTTCTTGTGGAGTAAAAACCATCCATCTGTGTGCGTCCAACACTGTCTCCAAAACTGTCAACATATTGGATTCTCAACTTTACATTTACAGGAAACATATTTTGTCTAAAATAACTTTACAAAGTTCAACAGACTTTGTAAAGTCATCACAACTGTTTTAAATATATAATCGCCTTTATGCAGTTATTATATGTATTCAAAACACATTGGTTTATAAGTAACATTACAGACCTGCTTCACTTACAGACCAGACAAATGATTCAAATTCACCTGCTTAACACCTGCATTAATTATGATTGGAGCAAAGCAGGAAGTGAGGATGGACTAATGGGAATAGTAAGCCTTTGCCCAGCATGATAAAAAGTAAAAAAAGTGATAGTTATTAAATCTATCTATCTATCTATCTATCTATCTATCTATCTATCTATCTATCTATCTATCTATCTATCTATCTATCTATCTATCTATCTATCTATCTATCTATCTATCTAGATACTACATTTACTACATTTAACAGCAACCACATGTATGTAAACATTTCCATTTTTATAATAATAGGGACATTTATTTATTTATTTATTTACATTGAATAAAGAGGAAAAATGACATAAAATGGAAATCTGAGAGCTGTTGACAACTCATGAGGTGATTTTGTTTCTTTGGGAAGTTTAAAAGCTGTTTTTCATGATTTTGCTGATATAATTTCCTCGCAACATAAAAGCAACAACAACAAGAACGTGTACAACAATTATATTAAAATTGAAGTTGCTTATCCAACCAACATTAACTTCAGCAGTAAGAAAGAATTCATGTTTTTTTCTTATTGCTTTTAGTCATTTACAGTAAATCAAATCCTACATTATGATCAGGAACTCCTTATTGTGCCTTCTGTCGCAAAAGTTTCTTTGCTGCCAAGAGCTTTAAATAACTGCAATGAAATATTATACAGTATATTAATGTGTGTCTTTGGAAAAGTATTGTTTTGACTTTAAAAGCAGAAATGCTGGTCCTGAGTCTGAAACCCACAGTGACAAAATAAAATCTGATAAACCTTGGAGAACCACTGGTTACTGCTCCTTAAGCTTTTTGTTTTGAATGCATGCTAAGAATAACTAAAGGCAACACTAATAACAACACAGATTAAAGCTGATATACGACTTTTGTCAACTCGGGTTACATCTTATTTGGACCAAAATGGCTCAACATTCAGAGAAAAGTCCTCTGAAAGGCTTTAACAGTAAAATCAACATGAAACATGTTTTTCCTTTCTGACAGGGAAGACAGTGATGATTTATACATGGGTGCAAACATGTCTGTGAATGAACAAATTACTCCCTTTACACCTATTATAAGTGCAAGAAATGTTTTCATAATTTATAGTACTGTGACAGCTTGACTGCAGCTGCATCATATTATTGCAATTATGAGTAATTCTGTAAACTAATGTCAAAGATATAAGGAAGAAAATGCAGATCTGGCATTGGTCACAATCAAGATTTATTTTTAAGGCTTTCAGGCTGCAGCATTACAACATGTCACAACAACTGGTTTCTGAACATTAAATGGATTCCACAGCTCTACAAGAAGTTGAAAAAAACATGCACAAAACAATCTTATTCTCCAATATCCGGCAATTGTTTTTAATTTTACAGCCTTCTGTTCTGTGTCCAATCCTCTTTTATTTGGTTTGATTGCAGCCTGTTGGAATATTCAGCACAGATTAAAATAGCAGAGGGGCTTGGGTGGTTGTCGACTGGAAGACACAACCGTAGTAATCTTCCAGATGTGCCTCACATGGCTCTGGAATCAGTGGGGAAGTTTCCTTGCAGGCCTTTTTTGGATTTCAGAGAAAACAATCAGAAACTCCTGGCGCAGGAACTGTAAGTAATTCAATGATGGCCTTGGAGACAGTAACGAGAAGTGACAGTTATAATCAGCATTGTATAGCCGTGACTAGTGGCGAGATACGTGAAAGAGATTCCTTAACATAGATGTAGAAGAGCTGTATGGAAAACATGTTAGATACGACTTGAATATAAGTGATGGATCTAATCTCCAGTCATGGCTTTATGATCTGTTCATCAGTGCTTCTAATTTGAGACGACTACCCTCCAAAATGACATCTGTTTATGTTCATATTAAAAAGCCCTTTAATGACCTCAGTAATTACAAGCCTTGTCTTTTTGTTGAAAGGATAAAGGAGAATAGTGTGATGTAGCACAACAACAAAGGAGGAGGTTGGGGTAGATGGAGGGTCGGTAAAACGTTGCACTATAATACCTGTTTGTTTTTCCTTCAGCCTGTGCTGGTTTATTGTATTTATTGCAGTCTAGTTATTCCCTGTTCTAACTCTGTGGTAACCAGTGAAACCATCATGACCAAGTATTTTGTGGTGCAGTCTAACCAGCTGCACATATTGTAGATATGTTTGCATTGGTCATGTTTTGTTTTTTTTTATGAATGAATTTAGCTCAATAACCCTGTTATACAAGAAATATAACAGTGATAGTAACAGGTGAGACAGCTGGTAACATGTTGGTTTGGAGTCATGGTTGCACTCACTCGCTTCTCTGGTTTTCTAATCATTAGAAGGCTGAAGCTTGTTCATTTTCCTACTAATGGGATATGCTCATGTAAATAATATACAGTAGATACATTACAGGCTAGTAGACTTATTTGGACCCACAACTCCTTTCCAAGCAGCAACTTCCAAAAACCTGCAGTTGTTCTAATGCCCCACTGTGGCTGTGCTCAAGAGTGACTCAGTCTCCACAGGCTTTTATGTTGAAATACCCAAAAGAATATTTACAGACAAATACAAAAAAAAATTTTTTTTCTTTATGGATGGTTACCCCCTTCACTGGCTCTTTATTGTAGCTCATGTCACATAATTGGGAGCTCCCCACCCCTCCCACCCCCACATAATCAATGTGACAGCTTGCTAAACAAGCGTGCTAGTATTTGTAGATAACTTAGCAACCTCTTGTTCAAATATGCAACTCTCAAAAAAGATTACACTGCAAGACTGGGAAGACTAATGTTGAATTTTCAGATGACCACAATAACCATAATAGTAGTATTATAATATAATATTTGACCTGTAAGCGACTTGTAGTTCAGCGCAATTAACTACCACAAAATTTCGGTAAACAGAAATAAAACATTTGGATAACAAACGGCACTTTTTCAGGAGTAATACATGTAGCAAGTTCAGCTTGAATCAATATTCTGGTCACAACATACCAACTCTTATTGTTAATATTACTATCCAAAACATACATCACAGTTTACAGTTGTCACAGATGTTACAGCTGTTCAGTTTTCATGTGAAATTATGAGACTAGCAACATTTTTTCTTCTTCAAACTTCATTTTGAAAACGGGCTGAACTGATGTCTCTGCTCGTGTTGATTTTTTGTGAACACATTTACAGGTCCTAACCATTGAATGACCAATTCAAATTATAAACACAAGATGTAATAAATTGGAATTATCATTTAATCCACTGTGCTGAAGCAGTTTATGGTGGCAATAAAACCTTTTTATTGGTTTTGATCTACATTTAGACCTTTTTAAATATTTTAAATAGAAACCAGCCATGAATAGTTCGAGCGGTTCTAGCTCCAGGGTGACTCCTGAAGAAACTTCCTGCTTCTGGTTGACTGAGGATGAAAATTGTTTGAATAGCTTTAAGGCAGCCTGCAACACAGGTTAACATTGAGACTATTTTATTGTTTGTCCCTGCTGCCTCACCACCTTCACCTTGAAGTCTTACACTGTAAAGGGAAAAAAATAGATTAAAATGATACGGTGCTTAAACTTGCAAAAGATTCATGACCTGTTAACACAGTGGGGGGCAAAGTCCGATATGCCAGCGCATCCTATTAAACCCAGGCAGGGTGTGCATTAAGGAGCTGGTTCTCTTAAACATACTGATCAAAATATTAATGGTCCCTTATAAACACTGTGCCTTTATCTGACGGGGATTTACTTTATAAAGACCTTAATCCAAGAGCGCAGAGCAGCTCTGCTCATTAGTACTGGCCTTTAACTCACACTCCAGGATGACATACACACAGGTGGACGCTGAGCCCAGAGTGACTATTGTGTTTATGTTATCTTTTCATAAGCTTTGTTTGAAATTTGTCAGACTGCATCACTGTTTAACCATATGCCAGTCAAACCTCACATCCCCAGATGGGTGCCTTTCTGCTAACCCTGCCCAAGGCTGTTCAGCCACACAACTTTTCTCCTGCATCCAGAGCACAAAAACACTATGCTGACTCAAATTTCCTTTTAAATGGAAGCGTATGCTGCCTACATGCAAAGGTTTAGGTCCCCCCATGATAGCTGCAGAGAAGCTGACAAGACAACACTGTAAACGTCTGGTTACAGGAAATGTGTATCAAACGTGCAAGCATGTTGTCCTGCTATAAACCTACACAATCAAGTGTAGGTGAAGAGTGAACAGTGAGGTGAATTCTCAAATGTATTTCAAATGTTGCACTGGCAACTGACAGTTTAGAGGCGTAATCTCCAGGGGGGTTATGACCCCCCCAATAATCAGACCCCCAATAAAATTATGAATTATCTTGCAACATAGGCTGTTGATTTTCTTTACTCATTTCAGGAATTACCAGCAAAATAGTTCCATGTTTAATCATCTGGGAATGTACCCAGATTTATTTATCTATTTAGACAGAGATCTTGACACCCCCCCCCCCCCCCCCCCCCCCAATGTTCAGCACAAAGTTACGCTGATGTGACAGTCATATAAACAGACTTGTTGGCTGTGAATCACTGTGAAAAAAACAAGTACACCATTACTGCTTTCATATTAATTAACAGAACAAGTAGCAGCCAGGTGCTGCGAATCAAATGTACTCAATTAACTGATTTCCAGCAAGTTTGACCATGAAAGCTGAAGTTTTGGCAGCTTGTTGGTCTGGAGCATTCAGGTGTGTGTTAACACAATGCCATGGATTTACAAGCAAAGTCTCCCCAAGGTCACATCTTGCAAAGTATTACTTGCATGATTACTTCCTGTTCTCTTCTCTCTAAACAGAACAATGCAGCACAGGTTAAATTTGCAGATTGTCATCTGTCCTTTGGACAGACAAAACCATTATGGACAATGTGATGTTTGGCAAAAACAAACAGAGCAAGTCCACCACATAATCACTCTAAAGCACAGCGATGGAGGGGTTATGATCTGGGCTCGTTTCAACCTCGAGCACTTCTGTATACCAAAGTATTCTAGAGTCAGACATGAGACCACCTGTTTGGCAGCTAAAACACTCCAAAAAACTGTGTTGTTCAATGGTATAACGATCCAAAGCACCCCAGAAAATCAACAGCAGAATGGCTTAAAAAAAAAGCAAAGAGTCGAGGTGTTGCAGTGGTATAGACCAGCGGTCCCCAACCCCGGGGCCACAGACCGGTACTGGTCCTTGGGTCATTTGGTACTGGGCTGCGAGTGTTGAGGCTCGGGTGTGAAATTGATGGTTTTCAGGGTTTTTTTATCATTGTTTTTTTTAAAAAAATCATGTTTATCATTAACTCGGTTTCCCTGGGTCTTTTCCAGTGTGTTATGAATAAATCTTATGTTTTTTTGGTACCGGTACCGGTTTTATTTTGTTGTATTTACCTGCGACACCTGAAAGGTCGGTCCATGAAAATATTGTTGGACATAAACCGGTCCGTGGGACTGCTGGTATAGACCAGTGTCCAGAACTCAACCTGAATGAAATCAGTTAAGTTATTCCTACTATGGTGGTGTCATCGGGTGTACTTAGTCATTCAGAGGACTCTTTAAAAACTTTATTTCTCGCATAATCACATTGTGATATATATGCATTTTGTACTTGCTCTTCTCTACTCAATTCAAATGCTCAAATCCTCATTCACTTGTTTATACGTGTGCTTTTTTCCTCTGCTAATACTCAGTGTTAGGCTAACGATACTGAACTCAGAGTTCAATATCATCCCCAAAGGATATTTTGACATGTAGGTTGAGAGAACCAGGGACTGAACCACTGACCCTTTGCTTAGTAGACAATCGTCTCTTGTTCTTGAGCCGCAGCAGCCCACAATTTAAAAAGAGGTCTCCCTCTCAATTGCTAAGGCATGCTTAAAAGGCCATAATCATTGGGATTCACTCTCTAATATTATAAGGTTTACCGTACGACTATCCGGTTGTTCAGTGATGACGCGACGAATCCTACTTCCGGGTCTAAAGTAGTCTGCGTTTAATATGGCTTTTGTGTTGTTAACATGTTTAATGTTATGTATTTTCTTCTATTTGATCTCAAAAAGCTCCTAAAACAGTCAGTGATCACTGTTGACCTCCCTTGGCTTTTATTACCGCTAACCATTTATTTAAGCTCAGTTTTTAAAACCTTAGGATGTAACTACAGCCCAGCCCATGCAGCAGTATATGAATGACTAACCTCGTATTGTGGATGGATTATCTCAGTTGTTCTCCTGGCTGAAGTTTGGTCCTTTTACAGCATCCTGCCATGCGATTACATTTGTTCCTGACCACGGTAACTTTTATCGAGTGGAAAAAAAATTAGCTTGTTTATATTATGCTAACATAGCTGTGTCGCTAGCGGTCACGTAGCACATCATTATCTACCAGCTAGCCAAACTTCAGTAACCCTGCAAACGTCACTGCTGTTTAGTTTTCTGTCTTGGAAGTGATAACAGAGCTGTACGTTTTAATTTGTTTCCAAAACCCCGCAGTCAGGACATGCTATATTGTATTTAGATTGAAGCTAGCGAGCTAACTTCCTGCTAACTTCTAACTCCGTTAAATGTCATAAATTCCGTTTTCATGGATGCCTGGATGTTAAACTCAATTGTTACACCTGGTAGAGCAGAACGCTGATCATTTTATTAAAGATGAAAGACTTTAGACAGTTTTTCAACTCTCAGTAATGCCATAGTGATCGTTTGATATATGGACCTGCAGCAGAGTTTAGACCCAGACACGGCTAGTGACGTCAGACTGAACAACCGGATAGTGCCTTGAGGCAAGTGTTAGACCACAGCCTAGCTTTTGATATCCTTGACCACAATATTTTACTTTAGCGATTAGAAAACACCGGTGCTATTAAAGGAACTGTGTTGCAGTGGTTTGAATCATATCTACATTAATGGAAAAAGTATTCAAACCCCTGTTGATTTTGTAAGTTTGCCCACTAACAAAGAAATAATCAGTCTATAATTTCAAAGGTAGGTATTTTGAGCAGTGAGAGACAGAACAACAGACAGAATGCATTGCAAAAAAGTGATGGTGACTATGGTCCCAGCTGCCTTGAGATCACTGACAGGTTCCTCCTGAGAAGTTCTGGGCTGGTTCCACACCGTTCTCATTGTCATTGAAACTCGAGGCTAGATCTGGCGTGGAACTCCAGACCAAGGGAGTTATTTTATGGTTCTTCTATGTTGTCACTGTTGTCACCGTCTCACCTGATGGCTTGCAGATGGTCTTGTAGACCAGTCGAGCCTTTTGTAGGTCCACAATCTTCTCCCTGACATCCCTGGAAAGCTCTTTGGTCTGGGCCGTGGTGCAGAGTTTGGAATCTGGATAGATTGATTGTTTTGATGGACAGCTGTCTTTTATAATGTCAGGTCGTTACCTGTATAAATACACCTGGGAGCCAGACATCTTGCTGATTGATAGGGGATCAAATACTTATTTCCTTCATGAAAATGTGAATTAATTTAATTAATTAACTTTTTTGAAATGCATCTTTCTGGATTTTTTTGTTATTGTTCTGTCTCTCACTGCTCAAATAAACCGTTGAAATTACAGACTGATCATTTCTCTGTTTGTGGTCAAACTTACAAAATCAGCTGGGGTTCAAATATTTTTTCCCTGACTGTATCTGACAGATTCCAATTCAGTTCCACTGGGGTTCGGTGCTGGGACCAGTACTTTTTACTTTATACATGCTTCCCTTAGGCAATATTACTAGATAACACTGCATACATTTTCATTGCTATGCAGATGCTACCCAACTTTGAAGCCAGTTTATGCAAATCAACTGGTTAACCTACATGCATGTCTTAAAGACATAAAGGCCACCCGGGGAACACAGCTGAACAGAACCTAACTAATTAGACAGGGACAGTAAAGCTGGACAAGCGACTATCAAAATAAAGCCGAAATTAGCAGGAAAAAAAGCAGGAAATCACTAACACTGAGACCAGGACTAATACATATGAACTTGAGACAAAGACAGAAAATAAATACAAAGACTAGACTGGAAAAACAGAACAGGATAAATAATAAACCTGTAAACTAAGCAATAGGGATACTAACAGCACAGACAACAGGATCATCATAAGCCCAGGAACATAAATATAACACTATAACCACAATACTAAATAAAACAGAATGCAAACCCAAAACGCACGATTATCAAAAATACAAAATCAGAAAACCCCAGATATCCAAGACCAAGCGATCATGACACTTACAGACTTTATTCTCCCAACAAACATTTCACTATCAGACTGCTGGCTCACCTGTGGTTACTACAGTTTTCAAACTTAGAATGGGAGGCAGAGGCTTCGGCTTTCAGGTCCCTCTAATATGGATCTAGCTCCCAGTTTGGATTTGGGAGACAGACATTACCGGCATTTAAGATGAAGCTTTATTTTTGACAAAGCTTATAGCTGCCCTCCCTGAAACTGGTTTAGTTAGAGGCTATTCTTCCTCACAGGGGGATTCGGCCTAACAGGCAACTGTTGCTGTGAAAATGGTACTATACAAAAAAGCTGAACTGAATACAACTAGGGGGTCCTTAAAAAAAGAAACATGAAATAAAATAAAAATATGCAGATAATACACTCAATAAAACAATTTATTATCAATTAACCACAAGAACAGATCTGATACTATTAGGATATTTTAATAATAATAATAGTAAGACATTGAAATGCAGATTAATAATCAGTCTTCAAACGTTCTTAGTCCTGGGAGGATTTGCCGACAAAAGGAAAATAAGTAAATATAAGTAATAAGTATAATTTAACCAGTCTTAATTGTTTGTTTTGCTAGTTTTTCAATAGCTCTAAAAGTCTTTAGGTGAATTTCTATACAGCATTAATGGCAACCTCAGAAAACATCGAATCTCACATAGTCAGCAAATATGTGAAGTCTGTACTGTTTGGTTCAACTCTGGACCTTTCAGTACTAAAATTATTTGTAATAATTGGACGCTTTTTCAGTGCAGGCCAAAATGATGGTGAACGTTGCCTAAAAATGTCCTGCCCCTGCATTTATCTAAAGCTCTATAATTATGCTCATCATTAGGATCACTCATCAGACAATTTTGGAGGTCCTACAGTGAAATTAAGATGTTAACAAGTCAATTGTTTCAGGAAATGCAAAGAAGGAAAAATCATCCTTAGAAACCTCAGTCACTTGATGTTTTTACTTTGCATGCAGCATTTAGGAGTCGACTTTCCCCAGAAGACTGTCAGAAACAAGCTCATAAAGGTTCACTAAACTCTGTATTTTCCTTCGGAGGACACGCTTGTTGTGTTGTTGCACTAAAAAAGGACCACGAATCAAGGCAAGAAGACGCTAACTGAAGCTAGCTGTTGTCCACAGCCGTGCACCGTGCCATTTTAGACAACCGTGAGTGCAGCTGTTTGAACAGATGTAAGGCAGAGTGACTCAGGAATCTGTGTTGAACAATCATCCAAAGATTAAGGACGTTAAAAGCAATTGCGAGCCTTTGTTTTGACAAGCTGAAATATTCCTCAAACATAATATTTACAGCAGACAAGCATCTTCACACTAGACACTAGACTGCATGGATGAGCTCCGTAAGTGCCTTGCATCAATTTAGCCTTGTAATGTCCAAGTTGGATCTTGAGCTGTACTCTTGTCATCAAAGGCCATAAATAAGGTGAAACCTAATGTGTTTCTCTGTTGCCTTCTTCTCTGTTATTGTAAGCGTTACTGGATCTAATGATAGAGAGGCCTGGTTGGCGGTATCAGCCTCGGCTCCCAATCTAAACACTTTGACAAAGTGCAGGTGTCCGCAGCCTCCTCTGGCAACTCGGTGGAAAACATTAGATTGGGGCAGGGCTTCCTTTATAGTTCTTAAATCGAGGTGCAGGTCAAGGGCTCCCATCCGTGGCTCTGATCAATACTGTGACCCCAGCAGTCTGCCTGGAACAGAGAGAGAGGGAGAGAGGTGTAAACCAGATGCTGACCGATGACCCTCCTGCCAGACATGCTGCACCTACAAAGGAAGCCTCTGATGGATGGCAGTTCGAGATTACTCTTTTTGCATGTTTGTATATAAGAATAGTCATTTCCCAGCACTTCTTGTCTCCTCAGTATACAGCAACTTCCTTCTTAGGGTTTTAAGGGCATCCATTTTTCAACCACTGAAGTTAAAAGAACGTTGAATACGCGTGCTTTTACTGCTTTTACCATTTTCTTTTTACACAGTTAGCGTAAAGTACATTTCAAATGAGTTGGCTTTAAAAAAAAAGATTTGAACTCTTTTCTCTTGTAGATTTTATTATGGCAGTCAATGCATTACTGCTGATAGAGCTATAAGAACATGGTGGTAACGCACTAGCCTACTTAATGTTATGGGACTGAATATACACTCAGCTACAGGTTTGTTAAGTACACCAGGCTGGATGTCCTTTTGCTTTCAGAACTGCCTGATTTGTTTTTATTTAACAAGGTGCTGGAAACATTCCTCAGGGATTTTTCTTTCACATTGGCATGATGACGTCACACCGTGGCTGCACATCCATGATGTGAATCATTACACCACATCCGAGGTACTCTACTGGATTGAGATCAGGGGACTATGGAGACCATTTGAGTGCAGTGAGCTTTGAAATATGGCGTGTTATCCTCCTTGAGGTAGCCATCAGAAGATGGGCACACTGGACAAAAGGGGATGGGCATGGTCAGCAGCAGTCCTCTGCTAGTACTAACAGGCCCACACACAAGCCTTAATCATCACAAGGCAGCATGGATCCATGCATGAATTTGTTTACCCCAAATGCATTTCAGCAGAAATCGAGACTTGTCTGATCGGGCAACTTTTTTCTAATCTTCTGTTGTCCAGTGTTTGTGAGCCTGTGTGAACAGCAGGCTCAGTTTGCTGTTGTTAGCTGACAGAAGAAGCACCCAGTGTGGTTTTCTGGTTCCTGTTGTGCATTCAGACATGCTCTACTGAATACCTTGGTTGTAACGAGTAGTTTTGTAAATTACAGACTGTTTGAGCTGATAAGGAGGGGGTACCTTATCAGCTCAAACAGTCTGTCCATTCTTCTTTGACCTTTGACATAAAGAAACATTTTCATCTGAAGAACTGCTGCTCGCTGAATATTTTCTTTTTCAGACCATTCTCTGAGGATTTCAGGAGCTTTCTTCCACTTTATGATGCAAGGTTTGAACTTCTTGATCGTATCTATATGTCTAAATGCACATGCATGAGATATTTGTTAGGTACACCAGTTCAACTGCATGTTAACACAAAGTGTCTGGTGAGTGTAAAAAGCATACGTTGGGCACGCTATATCAAAGTTTTAAATTTCCTGTTCCTTTAGCAACATAAAGTGATACATTATTATTTATTTAGTATTTAGTATTTAGTTATTAATTAGTAGATATTAATTACTGCATTTAGTAACAAAGCTTGGTGTTGCATGTGCAGTCTTACACTTGTGGTCGGTCAGCTTCACATACACTAGCCCGGGTGGAAGTGCTTTAAAAAGTTCTTTAAACAAGGACCTGTGATTGCCGGTCATCACAGGCTCCTGTGCTATAATGTCAAGCCCTATTTTTAGCCTGGTGCAATAACATCTTTTTCTCCTTCATAAAAACCGAGCAGGAAGTGGCTTTACAAATCTGTTTTAATTACATCACTACAGTGTCGTGTGATAGTTACACGTCCTGGTTTTCCTCATGGTTTCACACAGATGTAAATATAAGACACATAACACAGTATTGTATTAAGCATCTTTCGTTAGTTAGCATAACTTAGCATCAGTTCACCTGCGCGTTTCACTAATGTTAGCTTACAGCTGATGGACGCAACATGCTGTGACGTCTCTGAAAAAAGGAACATTTTTCATAATGTTTTTAGGTTGTAAAACGACGACAATAAGAAAGACAAAACTTATTTGTGATAAAAACTTTAGCCATTTTTTCCCAGTAAAGAAGAGCGAAACAGTTAAGTGCGCCGCCAGAGTTTGACCCAAGTGAGTGCAATCCACTCCCAGTGCGTTACACTAACAGCCACATTGCCCACGCTTTGTTCTCTACAGTTTAAGAACTTTATCTACCTCACATCCGTGGATGTCGGAGGAAGCCTATGTAAGCACAGCCAGCGTTTCAACCAGCAACCTTCTTAATTTTTCAAACAAGCAATTTTTAAAAACATCGCTCGTTCTAAACTGAGAGGAGCGGACCACTGTTGAATGCTTCAGCCACAATAACACCAGTTAGCCATTATTAAAGCTTGCTACATGCACTGCAAACCACTATTATGATATATTCATCATAACCAGCTACTTATTTTCATTGTACTTTAGCTAGCAAAAGAACATTTACCTGGTTGTAGGCCGATGCACATACTGTTACACTTACTGAATAATAACTTTGAATTTGTAGACTATATCTCTGATATTGCATTTGCTCTCCACACCTTTGAAGAATAGCAGTGACAGTTAGCAATCAATGTAATCTCACACGTTTGGACAGCTCTGAAAATATTCCACACCTCCCGTCATGCTGGAATTAATAACTGCTGATTCGTATTTAATGCTCGATTGCTTCTCAGTCACTGCAAACAGAGCAGTTCTGTTTTGTGTTGACAAGAAACAGCCTGCTGATACAGTCAGTCATTTTTTGTGCTTCATTCATCTGTGACAGATTTCATCCTATTCAGGAGAATCACTAAAGACACCTGAAGTCATCTTTGTGCCTGTAATATACCCACTGCAGGAAGACGGCAGCGTTCACGTCATTGTTAAAAGTTGTTAATGTTTCTTCAAGATGCCAAAGCAGCAACTCCATGGGATGAATAAATCCAGTCAGCCTTGGATGTGAGTCATGAGGTTTCAGGTTTGAATGGATCGTGCCATAATTCATCATGAATTCATACCTTTCAATAAGACATTTGTCACCATCTGTCAAAGTCATAGACTGAGCCATTTTCCATGTCTTCAGCCTGACCACCTCACAGATGAACATTAACGCTAGTTTGCTCGAATAAAGCAGGCCATTTAAACAAATGTAATCTACTGCAGTACAAAACCGAGCTTACAACTTACAACCGCTACTGTAAACTTTTGTATCGGACATTAAGACTTTCTATGGCTATTTTATAGAACATTAATCGCTGAAAAAACATGCGCCTGTAGATGCAGGGGGTTTAGGCTAGCACACAAACTTCACTATATGTGATTGCCACACCAGTCCAATACCACTGCCAAACTATTGTTAATCTTACGATGTCCAAAGTCACTAAATTCTCATTTAGTGACTTGTGACTGCAGTGGGTAGCACCATTGGCTCATGACAAGAGGACCCTGGCTTTGAACCAGGCTGGCTGAGGCCTTTCTGTGTGGAGGCTGAATGTGTTGGGTCTCACTTTGCACACTGGCTTCCAAAGACAATCCAGAACTGCTGATTTTAAATTGGCCACACTATCCATCACACTACGACTGCTGGCACAGGGTCCCGCTTACAGATAAGTGGAAGAAAATTTATAGATTGAAGGAAGGATGCCCCAAGTGGTGTGGGATCTTGACTGCGAACAGAATAAAAGGCAGCCGGGAGCTTTTTGAAATGTCCTTTGCAAAGCCTGGAGAAGTATTTCTGAAGACTACCTAAAGAAATGACAGGAACGCTTCAGGCTTATGGTGAAGTCTGGACTCTGAAAGAACATTTATTATAATGTCCATTTGATTTATATTTAATCAAGACAATGCTCATGCATGGGCAGTTTTTTTCAGCATGCCTCATTGTTAATCACACTGGCATTTAGTAATACAATAAATGGTTTATTAAACAAACAATGAGACCACACACAGATATGATACTCACCCAGTGCCTGGGACAATATGTTTTGTCTTCCATACTAATCACTATGATCCCATTGTAGTTGTAATTCTGTGCTTTGCAGTCATCGGGAACCAAATGTATTATTTCACCATACTGTTATGATAGCCTAATTCCCTGGGTCTGCCCCTCAGCATGTGAAACACAGCATAAACTGACATACAAACGCAAACAGCCGAGCAAGCCGCAGGTGTTAAAACACTCCATTGAGCAGCGGGTAATTTTGACATGTTTTTGTTTCATTAACGCTGCATTAATTCATCTGAGCGTCCAGTACACCTGCACTGTGAACAGAGAGATTTCCCTCAATACTACGGCATTCTTCAGTGACAGCTTGACATGTCACGGCGCTCTTTCTCCATGTCCCCACCTGTGGTAGTCACAACAATGTACCCCTCAGACACACACACGTTTCGCCATCCCAACACCAATCTCCTAGAGATGTTGTTTTGACAGACTGTGTTTAAAAGACAGCTGCTGGAAGCGTAGCTCAAAGTGTCAAGCATCATGTAAGAGGTCGCCTGAATGTTGGCTGACACAATCAAATTGCAATCCATTAAGAGCTCGGGGATGATAGCAGCAGCAGTTTGTAACTCATCAGCTTTGTTAATGGCCTGTCTTAATGTTCACTGTTAGCTGATGTCATGGCACGCCAGTCGAGTCTGAATACATAAGTCGGAATGTGTTCTGTCGTGACACGCAGCACTTACGGCAAACAGGATCATTTTATGATCACGTCTCAGTGACTCACTCGAAGGTGCCTCGAGGTGTGAAGTGACAGTCTGGATAAACAGGAGGTGCTTCTAGTGTAGGCACTCTAACATATTTAATTACTCTACTAACTAAAAAGAAAGTATGAAATATGCACAGAAAAAAAATGCAATTGAAAAAGCAGAAGGTTGTCTCTGATTTGTGGCCAGGTGATTGAGGATGAGGAAAAGGAATATGAAACCACAAGGGTTTTTGCTGAATTTTATAAAATTGTTTTGAAATGTATCTCATTATTCATTCTTTGACATAGCAAAACAGAAAATATCGACAAGTCCTAAACGTTTCCAGTTATAAGTCTAGCTTGCTAAGCTACAGGTTACATGCGATCCAGTAATCCTAGAGGTTTTCTAAACCACCACATGGCCTCACTATATCACTGAATCATGCAGTGTGTGCTTTAAAGTATCCACAGCTTAGTTACTTAACTATTACTGATCACTTCTGCGTCCTTTGAAGTAAAGAGTTTGCTAATCTTTGTGTTAGCAGTAGGTAGGCTATCTATAACTTACCTTTTGTCACTTTCTCATGCATGACATGAACCCAGTTTGTTTCTATGCAGCCCTGTGACAAATGATACCCTTACTGCTTCCACAGAAATTAAGAGGATAAGCAAGGTGCTGCTAATCAAACACATTTGATTAACTGTTCATCAGCAAGTGTGAGCACGCCTAATAAAACACAAGTGGCAGTTTCCTGATCTGGAGGATTGAGGTGTGTGTTTACATAGTGCTACAATCTTTTCAGGATGTCACAGCAAATTCATTCCAAGCTCAAACAAAAGCTACATCAGACTCTACAGGTCTTAATCTGTTAAATTTCATGACAATACAAAGGGTTGCGAGAAGAAAGCCTCTTGTCTCGTCTGTCTCTGCCGTATATATCACATGTCAGCACAAACACCATATACTGACTGTGAAGTAAGGTGGTGGAGGGCAGCTGATTTCCATTGCTTTGCAGCCACAGGACCTGAGCATTTGAAGTCACAGCTCCTCCTTATGGAGGCAAATCTGAGGCCATCTGTCCAACAGACAGATCAACAACAACAGGAAAACTGCTGCAAGCAACAAATCTACAACAGAAAGGCTGGAAAAAGAAAAGAATCAAAGTGTTGCAGGGGCACAGCCCAGTCCAGACCTCAGCCTGATTCAAACGCTGTGGCGGGACCTTAGGAGAGCTGTGCATAAACAAATATCTGCAAACCTCAATGAACTGAAGCAGTGCTGTAAATCATTACACATCTTCATAGAATCATTAATTTGTCTGTTACAATACTACAAACATTAGCATAACAATAAAGAATGCTTGATATTAATATATTTTTATTTATATCAATCTATTAACCAAGTTAGCATCTTTAAATATCTTCCTCTTGTACATGTCCATAAAACGTAGTCAGTCAGCTGCTGTATTCCCTGTTCTTCTACACAGTTCAGTTGTTTCTGCCTTGCTGTGACAACAGAAACATCCTAGCTAACTATAACTATAATCCATTGTTTGCCAAACCTGCAAGTCTAAGGTCAATGGGAACTGTTTGTGTATAGCAGCTGAAGAAACATATTAAACATCTGCCTTCTTGTTACTGCAACGTTGTGGCCATAGTCAGCTGTGGTTATTTCAATCTCATAGCAGAGTAGCACTCTCTGTCTCTGAGGGTGTTTCTGTCTCCTGTTAAGAGGCCAGCAGCTTTGATCTGTTCATTTGTGCATGTTGCTTGTGGATGAATCTCTGGTCTTTGACGGTAAACTGAGGGGAGACCAGAGTGAGAGGCGAGCTGGTCTGCTTTCACTGCTCGCAGATCATTTACAATCTATACTTTGTATGGAAGCACATCTAGCATTAGCGAGAAAACAAGCTTTAGTGATTCAGCAGCGTGATAGAAGTTTCATCGTGTTATCCACCTCAACCAACATGTGTGATGCAGAAAAGATGAAACTGGAAAAATGTGTTAATTAATCCTTTAATATATTAGCAAGAAAAGCTGTGACGATGATGGAGAGTGGAAGCAACGCTGACAACGCTGGCCTTTCCCATCACTGTTAAGCACTAAATGAACAATGCTATATGATGGTTCAAATTAGCCATGTATACCTCTGGGCAACAGTAATCCAATAATTTTATGCTTCTCTGATAAGTGCTGAGTATGAACTTGAAAGTATTTTTCTATTGTGGCATGTCTTCATTAATGCTAACCACAGCACCTCTGCTCTAATTAATGCTTAGCAGGAGTTATAGACATATAAAAATGAGTGACATCACTGACCACGTTGAAGTAATAAGGGTGAACACAGTTTAATTTGTTGCTTCCACTGATGTGCACTTGTTTGAGAAGCGCTCATCATGCTTGCCCCCCCCCCATGTGCTTTTTTTTGGCCAGTATCACAGCAATGAGGCTGTATTTGGCTTTGGGTGGTTCAGTCATGGTGGCTGAGTGACGTGAACCTTTGCTGGCCCCTCTTAAAGAGGACATGCTGATTAGGTAATCACCTGTGTACACAAAGCCCGCGTACTCCTTTCCCTCCATATCCTCTTTGACAGGCATGAAGGGACGACACAGTTCTGCTTTCACACCCCTTTTCATCACAGCGCAGATAACAGCTTGGCTGCAGCCTGCTAGATGGTAAAACATATTTACTGTCTGAACAGAGACCCACCAGGTGAGGTCGGGCCTGGCCTATTGTCCGTGCGTGGGGAATAAAGGAAATGATGAAAAGTTAATCTTTTAATGTAGGCCACATAGAAGCTAATTATTGGCTTACCTCTGTTGCTACAAAGCAGGTTATTATATTTTATGAAGATGTTTTCTGGTTAGTCCATAATGCAGCCTTCAACTTATATGGTAACATTTCCCAATATTAACCATGTAATTTTTGAGTTTTTGGGTGTATTTTCCAGTATTTAGTGAAGAAGTTTCAGGTTGGCCATTCTTGTATTTTGCTCGTTTGTGTTGTTGTGTTTGCACATCTCTGTTGCTTGTGGGGCTCGCACACAAGAATTTCACTCGCATGTGCTGTGCCAGTGTGCCTGCACATGTGATGTGACAATAAAAGTGATTTGATTTGATTTGATTTGAAATACATAGTGAAACTGAAGATTTTAAAAGAAAGTAGACACAAATAACAAGTCAACCAAGCCAAAAAGACAGGTAATGAGAACCTTTAGGGTATATTAAAGAAACGCCAAGACATGGCTACACAAACATTTTCAGGTCTTAAACAAATGTGTGTTTTGTGTTGTGTCCTGTGAACTAAAGGCCACACCAAAGCTCTGTAATATATATAACAGCCACCAGTTAAAAATAATGTGTAATTACAATGTAAGGAGCAGAGATGGGCAGCAACGTGCTGTAATCCGATTACTTTTCAAATAACGAGTAAAGTAAGGGATTACTAT
This sequence comes from Maylandia zebra, assembly GCF_041146795.1. Taxonomy (NCBI): domain Eukaryota; kingdom Metazoa; phylum Chordata; class Actinopteri; order Cichliformes; family Cichlidae; genus Maylandia; species Maylandia zebra. Next base: position 6,812,497 of record NC_135171.1, on the reverse strand, counting down.
TGCAAAAAAGTAATTACATTACTGTTACTTTCCCGTAAGCACGCTGCATTACTGCGTTACTAAACCGTGATTTTTTTTGCAAGAGTGTCTCATGACAATGACGTACGAGTGTGCGACGTCCGTGGCAGCAACAGACGTGTGCATCTGCACAATGGATAATATGGAGAGCAGGAGAGAGTACGACCATGCAGCGTTTAAAGGGTGGAAGTACTCACATTACTTTGAGTTCGATTCTGTAAAAAATTACAAAAACATTAGCGTCTGCTGTTCACTCTGTGTGGGAAGAAAACGTCTTTCTACAGCAAAAAATTAAACTTCTGAGCGAGCTCCGAGCACGCTGCCACAGGAATGTGACATTCACAGAGAAACCCCCGGATCCTCCCACTGACATGAACGCTGTGGCACCGGGCAAACCTCCACCCGCCCCACTCCTGCTAAACAGGTGACAACAGATTTAAGAGCGACAGGACTCAGTGCTGCTGAATCTTTGCTTTTATTTATTTTTTGCTGTGTTTTGCTTGCATCTATTTGAAAGAGTGTAAACACAAACTTTATTTTATTTTATAAGCTGGAATCTGCAGGAAATAGGTTTAAATGTTTACCCTTTAAGACCTACCATAGAACCAAGTGCGCCAGAGCTTATCTTTATATTTTTACATGTTGTAGTGCCATTTTTGGGAGTATTTCAAGTTGCTATACATCAATACAACCATTATAGCCCAAATTTTTATAATATGTATGCATTAAGTCCATAGTAACCACACAAATTGCAAAAAAAGTGCAATAAACTACAAAAAAATTGAAAACAATTTTTGGGTTTTGTTTTTTTTTTACATATATTTCTAGTTAGAGAAACTTAAGAGGTTGATCCGTCAAAACTGTAAATACAAAAAAGTTGCACAAAATAGTTTCCAACCACGGGAAATTTATTTTGAGTGTCTTCATAGTTTTATCTTTGAGATACACCAATTTTTATATACTGCAGGAAAAATGAAAATCATGCAGTGTGTGTTTTAAAGTATCCACAGCTTAGTTACTTAACTAAGCTGTGGATAAATGAAAATAAATATTATAATTTGCAAAAAAAACAGCATCAAAATAAACTTTTTACAGCAGTGCAACTTGAGTTCTAAGCATCTCAGAAACGATACAGAAAAGCATGAAGTCAAACATGACTTTTAAAAACAACAGTGTAGGCTTATAAGGCCCTAAAGGTAAAAAACAAAAAAACAAAAAAAAAACAACTACCTTCCGTGAAAATTACATCACTTCCGGTTTCGGGCAGGTAATGGTGGACATGCGATAGTTCGTGCTGACGTCTATTGCAATGTATGAAGTGTTACGGACAGCTGATCGGATCGGCAAAGCGTGTTTCTGGAATATTATGTTTTGTTGCTGCAAGTGCTTTTATGTAATGTTTGCAAAGCTTTATGTGGAAGGAAACGGTGACCTAAGATGTGAGTACAACTCCTCCGGTTTCATATGCAAAAAAGATTATTGTGCTAGCTTACGTGGTTGCAGTGCTACCGGGATTTAAAAGTAGTTACACAAAACGGAGCGTGCTGCTCTGACCGGCTTTAAAGGGTTAAACACATTTCTTCTTGCATATAATATAATTTTTAGTTGATGCAATGTGCATAAAGTTAAAAGATTCAAACTAATAAAACAAGTTTTTAAAAGAGAATTTTTCATTTGATCGAATTTTATATGATGGATTATGCAGAAAAAATAGAACTGGGCTGAAAGGTCTGTTGCTTTACAATGTATTCAGGTTGTGTATCATGGTTTTAAAAAGTAACTAAGTAATAAAGTAAGTAATTACTTTTGAAAATAAGTAATCAGTAAAGTAACTGGATTACTTTCTTGGAGAAGTAATCAGTAATTAGTAAGTAATTACTATTTTCAAGTAACTTGACCAACACTGGTAAGGAGTGGACGTTATAATACTCTGTGATATCCACTGATAGCATTGTGTTATGACAATGTATTTAGCAAGCTTGTGACGTACTCATGGCATTAAGATAACCCGCATTCTTTTAGCATACTCTGAAAGTAGTCATTCCTATCAGAAAGAATCAGTAAGTCATGTGTCAGTGCAGCAAACTGCTGTACACAAATGTGATCTCAGCCACACGCACTGCCTGGATTGCCATTCATGATACGCTAATTAGCTTAGCACCACTAACAGACGAACTGGCCTGGTAAGGGGAGAAGGCCCCGGATGGACCGGCTGCCCTCAGAGTTGTGATGTGGCTCAAACCTGCGCTGCTCAGCAAATTGATTCAGTGGCACGCTCCGCGCTGAATAAAAAGAGCAGTGAGTGGGGGCAGTGAGAGACCAGCAGTCCATTCATTAATCACTGAGGTAAACAGGCCATCCAGTGACACCTGGTCGGGTTAATGCCCAGGACCCCAAAGTAATTACCACTCCCCTCCCCACCCGGCCCCGGCCAGCCACTCACATGAAAGCTTGTGATTATAAAGGAAATGGGAATTAGCAGAAACATTTCAGAAAGGCGGTCTCCAGTTCGCTGGTAGTGGAGAGGGCTCGCAAAAAAGCAGGGAGGGAAGGGGAAAAAAGTCGGTAGAGTTGTGGACTGATTGGAGTTTTCCCCAAGGGGCGTGAGGAAGGGGGGGAGGGAGGACGATGGCGGGGTGGGGGCGGTGGTGGCAGGGGTCAGGCCCACACCAAATTAGTAGTGTCTGTTATTTGAAACCAAAATAAAGCAGGAGCAGCAGTAAATGATTTCCCCAATGCTGGAGTGCCTTTCTGGGTTCTCTGTTGAAATTACCGAGAGGCCACTTCGCAATTAGTGGTTTGTTTCTTTTAGACTGAAATATGGCCATAATTCATAGCTTTCAAGCCATTTCATTGGGAAGATGTATTGGCTGGCCAAAGTGAAGAGGTAATTGTAACACATGATATGGCAATTTGTTACCCAAGCAGCAAGTACACAAGGTATTTGCATGGAGATGTATAATGGCGAAGTGGTATTTCAAGGAATAAAAGCCATTTGTTTCCAGTCGGATGTAACTCAAAACTCAGCGTTGCAGTTATTGTGCATCTATTCATTAGAGAGGTTTGAGGTGTAACACTCCAGTGTGTTGCTCAGCTTGTAATGGTTCCAGTTAGTGTCTTTAATGTCAAAATGAGCTAGGACGTAACATAGCTTACATTTCCTCTAAAGCGAATGCTCTCCAGAGCTTTGGCACAGTCAGGGCGAGGCCTTCATCTCCACAACGCTTTGTGCTCTCTAAAGAAAACAGGTATCGGTTACTGTGTGTTTACAAAAGCAAGAAAGAAACATTATTTGATAATTCTGGATGTTGTTCTGCACGCTAGGTGCCCTCCAGGCCCTTTGTTTCCTGGAGATTAACAAGCTAATCTTCTCGCAATGACTCATTACGCTCTGTATGTAATAATTACTGTGTGAAGTAATGATCTAAATACAACTGTTTCCACTCATAATGACTCTTTCATTTTCCAGAACGTTGACCTGGCTCGGCAGCAGTCGAGCTTTTTTTGCCAAAGTGGATGCAGAACATTAAACTCCTTTTCCCTCCCCCCGCTCGTCACAACATTTACAGTAAAACTTCATACTTCCCAAGTGACTGCATCAAGGTCAGATTTTCTCTTGGTGGAAGTGAGCATGCAGCTTTAATGCATTTATATAGAGATAATATGTTGTAGTAATCTGCAGGTTAGACTTTGGCAGAGTTTGCCTGCAGCAGACTGAGCTCCATCTCTCTCCAGCCCTCCGCCTGTACCGCAGGGGCTATTACACAAGTCCCTTAATGACACTTAATGATTTAATTGTGCAGAAATCATGGAAACAAAGTGATACATGACTTACTCGTGTTGACATATAGCAGACGCAAATCCATGTGTTCTCTCTCCCTGAAAGGAGGGACTATGTGCTTCTCTCGCCTCGCCCTGTCCCTCTCACCTAGCTGCTAGCACTTCATTACGGCTAACCACAGGTATTTAAATCAAACGTAACCTACAATGCTAATTCTTGGGAAAACAGTCGGCGATGTTGATCGTCACAACACTGGAAACCTGTGGTTATATGCCCTCAAAGTGAAAGCCAAAGCCGTGTGATGATATTTTAGGAATAATGTGGTCTTTATCACATTTTTAGGTTGTCGCTGAGCTTAGCCTTCTCCTGCATGCTCCACTTGTTTCCGGAGGTTTACGTAAAATACTCAAAATCCGGAACCATCCCAAGGCAGAATCATTGAAAATGGTAAGCAGATTAGCAATTAACCGCATCGCTGAAATTCTCAGGGATGGGAGCGCTCTCTCGTACATCTGCTTGACTGCTCCCCAGCTGGTGATAAATGGAAAACTACACTTAACATCCTCGTCTTTTTCTTTTTTAAAATTTGGAAATGGGAATGTTTACAATTACTCTGCAATAAATGTGGCTTCAAGTGCACTTAAAGTGACAGCAAGAGTGGGTGTAGAAGTCCACTTTTGGACTGAGTACCTGAGGATCTACACCCAGCAGCTTTAGCCTTAAACTGTATCAGCATCAGCAGCCTGCTATCAACTGTTAAATTCATTTTAAATGGCTGAAAACCTGACATGAAAATATGTTGTCCAGGTAAAGTTCAAAAGGAAAGGTGACTCGAGCAAAGAAAAATGCAATGAAAATTTTAATAATTAAGTATTTTGTGTTATTTACCTGACTTATTTGCACCATTTCCATAGCTCTATTGAAAGACTAGTACATGCACTCATAGCCTGAATGGTTCATTGTTGCACATATGTACAGATATTAGGTTCAATGATCCAATCCATTTACAAATTGCAGGGTTTTTTTATTAGATTTTTGCTTACACAGATTGTGTGTACAAAATGAGCAGCATGCAGGAAGTGAGTTTACTTCAGATGTTTGTGTCTGAACCATGAACTGTAACTGAAAACCTAAAAAGCTAGAAGAGCTAGTATCTGGGTCTGAAAACTAAAGCCAACATGAAAGTGCCTTCAACTTGCATTCTTCATCATGATCACCAGGGGGCGACTCTTGTCGCTATGTGTAAAAAAAAATACTACTCACCTTCCTTGATCTAGCGTCCGTAAGCAACTATCTGATGACTTTATGTCTTTTATCAGTTTCTAGTTAAAAATATTGTTACATTTTTATGAAATATGGAACCTATCAGCAAAAAAAATGATGATTAATAATGGTGGAGTCAACCTCCACTGTCAGATCTTCCTCATGCTAGTGGGGCATAGTTTTAAAAATCTAAGAATAACTTCAGCTCAAAACTCAAAAATCTCCAGCTTTGCAAACCAATGAGCCATGTCATGTGGCGAAATCCATCTTTTATATACAGTCTTTTCCCCCCCAAACACAGCCAGAATAGGGTGTGGCCAGGGAAAGTTTGGAAGCAGGCTCGATATCCACTGGTATTTATGTTTATGGTACGCTATGTTTCCATCATTTGACTCCATTCATTACAGCTGACAGAAAGCACAGTTGGACCAACCAGCTCACTGTAACCTTCATTAAAACAGCAGGATTTTCTGTGTTGAGATTCTCACAATAATCAGAATTCTTGCAAACAACATTTGTAAAAGTGTAATACAGCAGTTAAATGAGTTATTAATACAACTTGAAATGTGTGACTGTGAGACTGCGCTGGGGAAAAATTCACTTCAAAATCCCGGCTACGTCCCGCATCAGAGATGTGCCTCGTCAAACTTATTTTGGTTTTTGTAGTAACCCATGTTTAACCTACTGATACCCACGGGAAAAAACAAAACAATTTTCACCATAGGCCTTACGAAGCTGTGTGCCCTCCCAGGGTTTCTCTAGCAGCCGAGTTACTTTTGGCTAACGCAGCCAGCAAAATGAACTTGAAGGAATTCCCCCTGGTAAACTGAGCTGCTACGAGTTGAGACACAGCAGTAGGAGGGCAAAGGCCCCTCTGGCTGGCACACATGGTCAAAAGCAGCAGAGTATTAGAGTTAAGGATGAAGCTTTGTGTGACCTGCTCTGCATGCATGGTTTTAGAACTGATGATTCAGCTGTTTTTAATTGTTTTAACATGCAGAGTCCTTCTGTCAGACTTCCATGACTACACAGCAAAAACAGGTAACTTTACTCCCTCCTGTCCTGCTGATTTTTTGCTCTTTGGTGCCTCCTCCTAGTTGAATTTGAACTCAAGTCATTCATGACTTCATTGAAGGCGCTTCATTGTGTCTGCATTGTTTCCTGTGCAGCATGACAGCTCTGCATTAGGAGCAAAAGGAGACTGAGGGGCAGTTTTTTTCACCTGACAAAAGTTAAGCACGAAAGCGCAATGTCCTTGCAGTTAAAATGTTTTGAAGTCATCACACTTGGCTGTTTTTAAAGATGGATGGGATGGCTTTTAAAGAGCTGACGTGAAGGAGTGCAGATACCATGATTAAATATGTCTTGTATACAAAAGAGATTTTATTGCTCCATGGTTTCGGACAAAGCCATCAGCACAGTGCACTTTTCCACTGGGTGCTTAATGTAAATTCCTGCACAGTGTTTATAATTTCCACAGCAGGTGATTCACTCAATCAAAGAGGGAGCTCCACTTTCCACAGAGCCTGGACTAAACCTGAAATTGCATGCAACATCAGAGGAGTACAAGGTAACCCTGTTTCCCAGGATCCACATTTATTCGCATCCAAAAATAAACCTGATTTGAGCAGCTCACAGATGAGGTTAAAATAGTTATCCAGCTGCAGAACGTACGCTGAATTAACAGAGGTTTCTGCATCGATAATCGTCAATCTTCCATGTCAGAGAGGGTCTTCGGTGCAGGTCAGAGGCTGCCACATGTAATCAGGGAAGATCACAAACTGTCCTGGGGAACCAGAGAGACTCTTACCAAACCCAGATGGGATCCCTGTGGCACGTGGACGTCATACATTACCTCAGTCGCTTGTAGGAACAAGCGAAAATAAATAAAAAACACTCCTATACATCAGATCTGTGGGTCCTGAATTTCACTTGTAATTATATTTTTTAAACAGATACAGACATATATCTGTATCTGTATACATACATATACATATATATATACATATATATGTAAATAGTCAACAGTGCAATAGACTCAATACTTGAAATGTGCAATTCACTTGTATTTTTATTTTTTATTCCTATTTATTCTATTTATCCCCTTTGTATATTTTATTTATATTTGTCTCTGTATTTATATATGTGTGTGTGTGTGTGTGTGTGTGTGTGTGTGTGTGTGTGTGTGTGTGTGTGTGTGTGTGTATATATATATATATATAACAATTCTGTAACTGTAACTTCGGTCGGTGCTGTGCTTTTTTTTGGAAGTCGAATTTCCCAGAGGAACCCACCCGAGGGATTAATAAAGTTCTATCTTATCTTATCTTATCTTTTATATATATATATATATATATATATATATATATATATATATATATATATATATATATATATATATATATATATTTATGTATATATATGACAACTGCTCCGTTCCGTAGTCGGTATCCGTAGCCAGTCTTGTTAATGATCTCACTGCAGAACAGCAGTGGGGACAGAGCATCTCCTTGGTAGATCCCGCACTTGATGGTGACTTGTGCTATGGGCTTGGAGTTGGCCTCTAGTGTTGTACGCCACATCCCCATTGAGTTCCTGATGAAGGCTCTTAGGGTCCCATTGATCTTGTACAATTCTAGGCATTCCAGTATCCAGCTGTGGGGCATTGAGTCATAGGCCTTCTTGTAATCAATCCAGGCAGTGCACAGGTTTGTCAGTCTGGTCTTGCAGTCTCGGCTGATTGTTCTGTCTACCAGTAGCTGGTGTTTTGCGCCTCTGGTATTCTTGCCAATTCCTTTCTGTGTCCCGCTCATGTATTGACCCATGTGCCTGTTCATCTTAGCCGATATGATGCCTGACAGGAGCTTCCATGTAGTACTGAGGCAGGTTATTGGTCGGTAGTTGGAGGGGACCGGTCCCTTCTATATATATATATATATATATATATATATATATATATATATATATATATATATATATATATATATATATATATATATAGTCAGTCTTTGGTTTTAAATAATAATTTCACTGCTGACTATTTCTCACTAAAGCTTATATGAGACCCAATTACTGCATTTTTAAAAATTATTAAAAAAGCTATAGGTTTGATTTACCTCCATGGTTAACAGAGGAAGGGCGTAAAGCCTGTTACACTGTGACAACCTTTGAGAAACAAGGAAACAGCTGAAAGTTTGTTATAAAAGCATTTAATTTCCCAAAGAGTAATTAAAGTATCCCCTCTGGTCTCTGCTGCCTATAGTCTGGTATCGGACACAGACATGCATACAATGTTCAATATCAGTATCCAAATACAGTCAAAGGGAAATGAAAAGTAAATAATGAACCAGAATTTGACAACAAACATCAAAGACAAACTGGATTAGAGTTAGTGCATTTTAATATCTGCAGATTTCTTGAAGGAACCGTGCAGCCATGCATCATATAGTGTAAATATACACTTTGCATTTCTTTCTTTTTCTCCTTTTTCTTGTTCATGTATTTAGTTTAATTGCAATCGTCTCATTTTTTGCTCTGTCTCTCTGGTCTCTTTCTCTTCATTCACAAAGCTCAAGCTTTCCTTCTTTTTCTAAAACAAAGATAGTTGTGATGCAGTAATAAATATATAAAACTGTTCTGAATGAAAGAAAATGTAACATTTTTACAAACCACGGAAAATCTCTTAATGCTGCAGTTGTTTATCCCGTATCCCCATTAGGCTGGAAGACAAGACTACTCTTTGCACTTTACAGTATGGAGGCTCACGCTGCTTTGCATTTGACTCCATGTGCTTTTATTTAAGAAATACCTTGAAGGCCTTGCCAGTTTTCCTTAAACTCATCAAAATCAATACACTCAAGTTACCTGTCTCCCAAGTGTAAAGATTTGTGACATGTTTTGTTATATTGAGTCTTAAATGGTTTCAGCGCATGTAAAACACTGAACATTCACTTACAGCAGTGACTTATTACCATCCAGCCATTAATTCTGCTCACTTGCCCTCAAAAATTAAAGCAAATGTCCTCGTGCCAACTGCACTCTGAAATATGAGGTTTCCACACAGGGCCCTTGTGAAGTGGATGTAAACTCTTAAAACCACGGCAGCACCGTGTTGAACTTGAGCTGTTTGATGTAGGCATGCCTCTGGGTTATCTCAACAAGCACTGTTTTTAAGATTTTCTTCACTCGTATCTGATCGGGTATGAGTGCATGAGGATTTATTTATCTTTTTTATTTGGAACTGAAACGTAATGAAAAGTGATTTCTCAGACATACACAGCCTAATTCATCTGTGGAATTAAATAAGCTTTATCCACACTGCACACCCACATGACACACCACAGTGATTAAGCCATTCCAAACAACAAAAGCATAACAGTGCAAAGCTGTAAAAATGTATATATAAAGATCTATCTATCAGTGCACCCTCTTTCAATTATAAGGCCTTATCAATCAGGACATAATGAAAATAATAATAATCTGCTTCTTCTATGTCATTTTGCAATACAAAGTCAGTACAACGTGTCTGTTGTAGGTAGCCAGGTGTTGCTAATCACAGGCACTTCATTAACTGATCATCAGCAGATGAACCTCTTTAAAAGCAGCGGGTTTGGCAGTTTGTTGGTCTGCAGGAAAGACAAAAGCAATGATTGGAACATTAGGGGAACATTAGGCACAAGTGATAAAACTTTAAAGACAGCTGACAACTTTCTCAGGCGTGAAACTCACCCCAACCTTCATTTATTTACACGCTGTTTTCACATATTTTACCAAACACAGCATAATAGCAAGAGAACGTCTGCGTTGTCATTACATATGTGACCTTTTGGTTTCATTTTTATATCTTGTTTAATCATCCAGGTAAGAAAATCCCAGAAAGTTGATTCTGTTTCATCACTCATCCATGTGACTTCTGCAGGAATATTTTTTGCAGTATTCATTTTCACATCATAAAGTCTGAGTAACACTGCTAACCGTTGTCAGTGTTATCACTAAGTAATTTTTGCTATTCATGTCAGCCTTGAATATTCATAAATGTCAGCGCTATTTATTCAGAATCCCAACATTCATAAACGTATTAGCACGCAAACGTACAAACAGCGGTTCAGATGGTTAAACGAAAGATTTAATACGTAAACATAACGCCGCTTGTCCACATCATCATATTACGATATACAGTTTATTACATTTTAGTCTGGTTTTGAGAAAACATCATAAATTTATGAAAAATTTCTGTTTATAGTGAGTCATTCAGACAGCAATACCCCGACATGTGATTGCAGTCATGGTTTGTGTTTGTGCAAAATAAACAGGTCTGTGTTTGTTTCATTGTTTTTAGTGCTGCACACTTTGCTGACATCCATCAGCCCTGACCTCCTCATTAAGATGCTTTGCAGTGTTAGAACAACATCACACTCGGCCAGCTTTTGTTTCGTCGATCATAAATCACACGGCCGTTACGTGTTCTTTCTTGTCAGGTAAATCAAGGCAGGGATCTTTCCAGGATTTTTTAAATGGGGTATCACAGGAAGCCCCAAGAACAGGGCAGGGTGATAAAAAATGGCATGGACATGGATTTTAGGATCATTTGCGGCCCTGTGGACTCACACACATGCATGAGCTGAAAAGTGGCTGCACATGAAACATAAGTTTGTATTGAAAGCACTCTTTAAGTAAAAGTCATAATCCTACGTTACAACTAATGTACTAAATGTACCTTTACTGAATTATAATTATTAATTATGTTGCAGCTGAAGATTATTTTATTTACTTCTGTGTTACTGAGCACTTTATGTAGAATAATACTGCATTATGTACTGAATATAATAAGTTACTAAAGTTTTAAAAACTTCAACATGAAGAAAGTGCAAATACTTTTCATGCTTGCACAATATTTTCAGTTCCTATTGTGACTTATTAACCATACATTTAGTGCATAAATCGGGTTTGAGTAAAGACAATAAGTCTTCAGTGGTGCTTCAGTTGTGATTTGAATTCCAAATTAAAATCAAACTCTTGGAAAGTAAGCGGGTAAAAAACAATGTTCAGCTTCAACTGATTTAGCTTGTTTTACTTTCCTCTCTTTCATCTCACAGTCACAACTTTAATTCTACCGCTGATGCCTGATGGATAAGTTCAACAGGCCTGATTATAGAGCTGACAGTCAAAAGAAGACATAATGAAGGCACATCTCATAAGGTGAAAGGCTGTGCTCGCAGAGGCAACTAATTAACTGTCCATCTCTCACAGTATTACTGTAACAGTGATAAGGTGGAACATGTTCACAGCTGCACCCAGTGCAATGCTCAGATTGCTCAAAGCTGCAGAGCATTTCTTATTGTCCTGCATGCAAACATTTTGTGATCACTGCACAAATACACTACATAGGTGTCCATGTCAGTCTGAAAACCCTATCAACAAGACAGAAATCCCACAAAGGCTCATAACTGCATCTTGTTAATCCGAGCGTGGAAAGCAAACACCGCATTAGCTACAGAAACTGCAGTCATGCTAAATTAGCCGGCCTGACAATCACACGGCTGCATGGCAGACTGGGAAGATCCACGTGATTCTCCCGTTGACTTTGAGTCAAACGTTTAAAAGGGCAGAAAGATTTATTTTGATAAGTCGGCACATGTCAGATGGCAACAGCTTGCCTGAAACTGCACATTCAATACTGTCTAATAATGCGTGCAGGGGTTTGGCGAGCGAGACTGGGTGGAGTTTGAGAAGGGGCATTCCAAGTTTTCAAGGCCTGATGAGACATTGTTAGCCTCAACATAGCTTCAAAGTGATATCACTTCTGAAAAGGTTTAAAAAGTTAAAAGCATAAATGATGATCTCAAATGAAATCATCACAAAACCTGCTTGCAAAGCTGTTGCATTTATCCCCACAAAAAACTGCTGGAGACGTGGAACAGACGCTTTTTCGCTGAGGATACTTATGAGTGTAAATCATAACATTACACTGGCTTAATTCAATAATTTGATTTTTATATGGTTTACTCACTGTCGTGGCTAAGCTGGACACCTGAAGAGAAGAGAGGCATTTACACATTTTTAATGTCTGTTTTGTCAGTGGAGCTAAACTGATGACAGAATTTGATGATTCTGCATTAGTGTAGCTTTGTGTATACCCAGCATCTATGTGAAACAAAAATTTGAGGGATGCAAATCTCTTTCTATGCTCTTATCCTGGATAATTGATCATTTCTGACGACTAGTTTTTGTGTAATGGACCATTCTACTACCTGCAGCTAGAGGCAAGGACATAAAGTGTAGCTATATAAGCCCCAGGGTGTCAGAAACATGTGAAAGTATATCCTGCCAGGGCTTCAGGACACTGACTCTGCCTTAAAAAGCGAACAATGCACTTTCTGGAACCATTCCTCCTCTCTTACCGTACCACTGTATAACCTCCAAGATATTATGTGGTCCAGTGACTTTTTGTTCAATCGTAATATCACTAAAATTACATCACCACACACGCCTCATTCATTCACCAAATCCTTACATAAATGCTAAGTGATGCAATAAATAAACTGTCTATTAGCGGTTTACACGCTGCTTTAGCTAACGACCTCGTGTCGCTAACATGGCATCTATTAGAATGAAAAAGGTGGCTCAAAGTGCAGCTTAGCATTTGCTACTATCTCTGTTTTATCTTTAGTAACTACATCACTGTCTTCACGTGTGTCAAAGATTTCATATCAGTTAAGACTTGGAGTCCTGATATGGCAAATTCAGTCATTTCATTTCAGTCTTTTCTCCCTGATACTGGTATAGCTCTATCACTACGGCCATTTTTCCTCTGCATGTCCACGACTGCATGTCCACGACTACATGTCCAGTTGGTTAGAACTCAACAAGGTGTCCGTCTTTATTGGAAGTCCCACAGGATCTTAGTTTGACCATTCTCATCCATCACAGAGTGTGTATCCCATTTTGACCTCCTCTCTCCCCAACTGGTCACAGCAGATGGCCCCGCCCCTCCCTGAGCCTGGTTCTGCTGGAGGTTTCTTCCTGTTAAAAGGGAGTTTTTCCTTCCCACTGTCGCCAAAGTGCTTGCTCACAGGGGGTCAAATGATTGTTGGGTTTTTCTCTGTATGTATTATTGTGGGGTCTGCCTTATAATATAAAGCGCCTTGAGGCAACTGTTGTTGTCATTTGGCGCTGTGCAGTTACATTAAATTCAATTGAACTTCCAGGCTTTACTCTATATGGTTAGGCTATATGGTTTGGGAGATTCAGGCCTATGCAGAACAGCAGTGGATACAGAGCATCTCCTTGTGCAGTTGGCTTGAAGTTGGCCTTTAGTAGGCTCTTAGGATCCTGTTGATCTTGTATAGTTCTAGGCATCCCAGGATCCATGTGTGAGGCATTAAGTCATAGGCCTTCTTGTAGTCAATCCAGGGGGTGCACATGTTGGCCAGTCTGGTCTCAAGTGACTGCTCTATCTACCAGGCATTTTGCCCCTCTGGTGTTTGTGTCAATTCTTTTCTGGGCCATGTGTTTTGAGCCATGTGTCTGTTCGTCTTAGCTGGTATGATACCTGCCAGGAGCTTCCATGTGGTGCTGAGGCAGGCTATTGGATGGTAGTTTTAGCAGCCTCATCTATTAGCAGTTGGTTCATTTGTGGTGTCAGGTGCTCATTTAATGTGGTTAGCTTCTTTAGCAAGCAGGTGTGAATCATGTCAGGGCCTGGTACTGTCCAACTCTTCTTTCCTGAAACTCTTTCTTGGATGTCTGCCACTGCAATGTTTACTGAATCCTGTTCAGGAAGGTTACTGTGGTGCGCTCTTAGGTCCACTAGCCACTGAGCATTGTTGCTATTTTATACAGCAGGTAAAACAAGTATTGATCATGTCACCAATTTCATACCCCACCAGCTGCATGTCTTTGGGAGGAAGCCGGAGTACCCGGAGAGAGCCCACACAAACACAGAGAGAACATGCAAACTCCACACAGAAAGGCCTGGGCCTGGTAGTGAAATCAAACTCTGGACCTTCTTGCTGGTGCTGATCACTGTGCCACCGTGCTGCCTATCACCAACTACCCAGTTCCATACTTCATGATTCTCATGGGGGTTATTGCAGAATGAATTTGGGGCCAAAGGGTCATCTGTTTGATAGTGTTATTTGTATAAAAGTGTTTACACCATCTTTACCAAAATATGCAATCAGTAGAGTGAAATCTAGACATATTGATGGACACAGCATTCAAATACAAACAGTGCTTCAAATAGGTCCATAACAGTCAAAAACCTTCAGTCATTTCAATTTGTCTGCTCTCTCTTTCAACTGCTCCACTTCCTCTCAGATAAAAGAGAATTTAGACCAGTTGAATGCTCATTATTTTCTAACATTTACGTGATTGTGGACCTTGAATTTATTTCCCAGGCTAAGACTGTCAGAGTTCTGCTGTAAAGTCCTGACGTGTCTGAAGGAGAACATTTATTCGGAACATGTGCCGTTCTATGTAAGCTAGGGATGTTTCTATTTAATGGATAGGGTTAAATATTCACTATTCAAGTTTATGATTAACATCCTACAATATTCAAATGTTGTTTTAAACTTTGGTGAAGTTTATAGGACTGCAGTGGGCCAAATGTAAATCTGGTTTTTAACTTTTTTGATCACCCCTCATAAATATAAAATTTTCTACATCATTAAAATCACTGGTAACATAATTAGACCCGATCATCACATTATAGTGTAACGTTCTGGAAGTTCTTTGGTTCGGTGCATCTTTAAATTAATACACAAAAACATATTTGCATGAAGAGAAAGAGACTGGAAATTTCCCCGAGGCTGTACTAGCCTAGATACTGTTGCAATACAGAATGAGCACAAGATCATTTCAACAAAGAGATTTTTCACCCATTGACCTCAAAAACAGACACAGTAAAGCATTTTAGCAACAGCTTTGTGTTTGAATCGTGATTATTTCCTCATTCATCACTTGCGTGACAGGTTTATCCAAGGAGAGGATATGCCTTTTGAAATAGTCCTATTCACTGCTTGTGAATCATAAAGACAGATAAAACACAGTCGCTTCACGAATGATGGTGCTTGTGTGAAGCAAATGGCCCGTGGCGAAGTTCAAACACCGACACTGGAAAGAAACTGGTTTGTGAGTGTGTCATAAATCTCGGAGATACCGCGTGTGGTGACACTGTATCCACATTTCACACTTAAAGAAATCACAGGCGCTGAATAGCTGGTTATCATTCACCCTGTTCAGCAATTAACTCATTATTGGCTGTGTTTACAGAGGCTCTGGTGTGAAGGAATTCCCCTGGAAATAGTGATTTCTGTGCACTCTGGAAATCATTGGAAGACTTTGTCCACCACAGTTAAGTTGTCTTCTGTCTTTTTTTGTTGGGGGGGGGATTTTAGCAGCCCTGCAAATAATATTTTATATGTGGCTTCAGACTGCATATAGCTTCCCACAGGGAGAGCAATACAAACACAGCAATTACAACTGCTCTAGAGAATCAACATTACAGCAAAAAAAAAGGAAGCAGACTCTAGTCCCCACCGTGTAAGCAGTGCCAGAGGTTATTGTGTTCCCAAGCTTAATTATCCAAACTGCTGCTGAACTACACTGTGAAGCGTTTTGTCACTCAGATTTAAAGTTTGTGAGAACCTACAACGTCCTAGTGAAATCTACATGTGATGGAAAACAATGCAGCCTTGGCTTTCCCTGGACGCTGTTATACGGTTACAAACTGGATGTCTTTTGTAATTTCCTAAAAACATAAAATCTTATAACCACACTTGGAAACTTCACGCTGAGCGTTCGCTTGAAAAGAAGAAGTGTGTAATCATGTGTAGCTGCAGTAATTTCTTAAAGAACGGTGCGTGGAGTCCGTCAGACTTGAAGCTGTCACTGCAGGCCGTATTATTAGCATACAGCAGGCATCTTGCTGCATGTTATTTTCCTGGTGGGTGGTCCGTGCTTTGCTCGATGTGGAAACTGAATTAGCGCCCGGCCAATTTTGTCTGCGATCTGGAAACATTCTTTACCTTCCAGAAATGAGCTTAATATAGAGCTGTAATAAAACACCTCCAGCCTCTGGCGTGTTGTTTTACCAAATAACATCTAACTGCCCATTACTCCCCATTAAGGCTAATGGTCACACTAATTAGGATAATTCCATAAAAGGCCCTGTGTTTAGACCAAACTGTGGATGAGTATTAACTTAATGACAACAGTGACCACTCTCAAACACTGCCAGTATGCCCCTTTTGTTTTTTGTTTTTTCAAACCCTGCTTTTGGTCGAGTCAGTGTTGAGGAGCGCTCGCTCAGCTCTGTGAGGTTGTTGCTGCTCATGAGGTCATGTTACACTTCATTTCTCTTCATAATGTAACAGTCAATTAAACTGGTTTTAAATGCTAATGATGTTTGTGTAAACAGCAGGATTGTCATGACAGGCTCTTATTGAAGTGATAATAATGGGAACTGGTGCTCGAGATGTTTCGGCTGCTTGTTTGCTTTTTCTGCACATTTATGATGCATGTAGTGACAAAGTCACAGCTAGGTTTTGCCCGACCTTCTCACACCCTTCATCTGACATCTTGCAACTTGAATTTTTATTTCACTAGATGAACATTTGTTTATTTATTTTTACCAGTTTTGGTACAGTTCTCGAAGCTGCACTAGCTGTAAGTTTCCCCTTCCACGATAAAACTAGGGCTTTTTCACATGTTACCCACTACGCCACTGTGGTAGGACCCAAATTTGTCAAGTGACCAAAATGATTCCAAATGGAAAGTAAAATCGATGTGTAAGTACACAGTTTACTGATGTTCAGAAAAATGCTGCGATGGACAGGTGGGGTTGAAAATCTTGGTCGTGTAACCCGTTCTATCTGATGAGCCAACAACTCTTTTTTCTGAGGTCCTTGCTATGACTTAATTACTGTGACACTTAAATAAAAATAGGGTAGCCACTCACATCCTGTTTTGCATCCACTGATTGAAGACAACTGCGAATGACCTCGTGGTCCATGAGGTTCACATACAAATACCCGTGCAGATGCAGTCATGCCCAAAAGCTTGATATTTGTTGATTCAGCTTCTCTTAATCTATTCTTAAGATTGTACTTCAGGACCAGTGTTGGTCAAGTTACTTGAAAAGAGTAATTACTGAATACGTCTCCAATAAAGTAATCCGGTTACTTTACTGATTACTTATTTTCAAAAGTAATTAGTTACTTTATTACTTAGTTAATTTTAAAAAACATGATACAAAATCTGAATGCGTAATAAGGCAACAGACATTTCAGCCGCGTTCTATTTTTTCTGCAGCGGTCATGTCAGTGGGAGGATCCGGGGTTTCTCTGTGAATGTCACATCCCCGTGGCAGCGTGCTCGGTATTTGCTCAGATTTGAAGTTTAATTTTTCGCTGTAGAAAGAAGTTTTCTTCCCACACAGAGTGAACAGTAGACGCTGATGTTTTTGTCACTTTTCACAGAGTCAAACTCGAAGTAATGTCAGTACTTCCAAGCTTTAAACGCTGCACGGTCGTACTCTCTCCTGCTCTCCATATTATCCATTGTTGATCTGCACACGTCTGTTGCTGCCACGGACGTACATCATTGTCATGAGACACTCTCACAAACAAAATCCCGGTTTAGGAACACAGCGTGCTTACGGGAAAGTAACAGTAATCTAATTACTTTTTTTGGAATAGTAATCCCTTACTTTACTTACTGAAAAAAGTACATCTCTGTTTAGGACTCATGATGTTTTCTGGGACAACCGTGGCTCAGGGGGTTGGGAAGCGTATCTGTAACCGGAAGGTCGCCGGTTCAATCCCCGGGCTCTCTGTCCTGGTCGTTGTGTCCTTGGGCAAGACACTTCACCTACCGCCTACTGGTGATGGCCAGAGGGGCCGATGGCGCGATATGGCAGCCTCGCTTCTGTCAGTCTGTCCCAGGGCAGCTGTGGCTACAACTGTAGCTGCCTCCACCAGTGTATGAATGTGAGAGTGAATGAATAGTGGCATTGTAAAGCGCTTTGGGTGCCTTGAAAAGCGCTATATAAATGCAATCCATTGTTGTTATTATTATAAGTTAAATCAGCCCCGTCACAAATTTGACTCCAAGAATATCGTCACGGTAACGCAGAGGCTGAGGTCGTCCGTTGACCGTGATGCCAAAATGATAGAATTAGCTGCTAACATCCTTAGATGCTAAAAACAAAATGAGTTTTCTGCCCCCCACACTGTCTGTGTCACTCAGTTTGATCAGTTTGCCCAAAAACCTCCTGCAGCGACGGTGTGACGGAGCGACCCTGAGCAAATTCCAGAGGATGTGTTTTTGTCGAACTGAAACACAAGAAAGTAATTGACTACAGTGGAGCAAAGAATGCTTTTAACACTGTTTGGATTTTCCCCCCTCTTTCATCCAGTTTCCATGCAAACTCTTTGAAATCCTTTTAGCAATCAAGGCGATTTTCTCTGGATGTGCAGCACAGTTTTTCCCAAATGTTTAGAGTAGTTTAACGCTGTAATTTTTTGTTTTCATAAGCGAAGCAGCATGAACACACAGAGAGCCAGCATACCGTATTAATTGTATTTTTGCGGGTAGTGCTGATTGCCAGTCTGCATTGCCACTCATTAACACTGGCTCTGGAATGGCCGCTGTTGTCCCAGGTGCTCTGTGTTTGGAGAGAGAAGGCTTCCAACATTAAATACTTCTCAGAGGAAGTCTCTCCCAGGGCCAAGGCTGCGCAGCCAGACCACATTGAAACACTTTCTGTGTGCTTTTACTTCCTCCGCTTTGTGTTGTTAAATGTTAGGATTTATGTAACGCTGATCACAGCAAGCACTGGGCTGAAGTCACAAAATAAATTTGAAGGCTGAGTCAAGAGCTGGAATCGGGAGGCAAGTCAGAACAATTAGCATTGTTTTTTTTACCAGAGCATCCAAGGGTAGTGCGAGCGAAGCACGCTCCAGACATTTGTTTGGATCTCTGCTATGTAGCTTTCAACATACAAGATTAACCTGAATTGTTGTCAACTGATTGGATGGAAATTGTCGGATTAGTGCTTCGCTGTTTAGGCTACAATTGTCATATACAATAGACACAACAGCTGCTGCAGACTAGCAGGCCCAGCAGAATAATGCGGTACTTCCCACTCCTACAGCATTATCGCATTTTGCTCGTTTTTGCTCCACTTGGAGCCAGAAACGAGCAGATGATTTGCAAGAATCTCCAACAGTCTCGCCATTTCCATGCTGTGCTCATTTCGACTTGTGTGAGGCTGTTAAATGTTGCTGGCAGCACTCCAGCAGGCCTAATAAAATAAGTGTTATTATTTCTGACTGGACTTTTGAACGGCGGCCTGAGCCAATCGTGCTCGAGTGTATGTGTGTGCGTGTGCTCGCTAGGCTCAGCGCGGCTCAGGTCTTCGCCAGCTGAGGAGCCGCTAAATGGAGTTGATTAGTGCAATTGGAGTATTCAAGAACAGAGCAGCTGCTTTGATTCGGCCTGATTGCTGTTTGAAGGAAATGGCCAAGAGAGGCACTGTTCTGTCAGGAACTGTTTGGAGGACTCCAGATGCCCCTCCCCTGCTCACACACTCACAAGGACACACACACACTGCTCGCAGACCTCCCACTCACATATTTTCACTTCATACTCCTCAGTCCGCTCAATTCAACTCGTGCCATTGGAATATTAGCCGTGTGTCAAACTAACCATGAAATAATGAGAGCAGTGCCTCCGACATTAGCCCATCGACTCATGCTGGCTCTGAGCACTCCGCAACCAAAATGGCACAAAGAAACACACATGCTGTGGAGTCTAACTTGCTTTAAACGAGTTCGTTTAAGTTCATTTATACTACTTTTGAAAGTTTACCGACTGAGTTATCTACTTCTGCTGAACCTTTCTACCAATTTATAAAATCCAGTATTCCCAAAAAGTGGGATCACTGTCTGTTAAACTGTACGTAGTGTTTGCAGCGAGTCTTGCAGTCAAGAGACTCCATGGAGTGGAAGATTTGGTTTTGCTTTGCAGCCACAGAACCTGTACATTGCAGTTGAGTCAAATGTGAGGCCATAAGCTAGAACGTGGTCATGCAACTGGACAATAATCCCAAATATACCAGCAAATCTACAACAGAATGGCTGAAAAAGAAAAGACTCAAGGTATTGCAATGACCCAGTCAAAGCACAAACCTCAACCTGATTAGAATACTGTGGCAGGATTTTACAAAAGCTGTGCATAAACAAAAGCCCCGCGAACCGCAGTGTTGTAAAGAGCGGGCCAAAGTTCCTCCACAACAATGTGAGACTCTGATAACGTCATGCAGAAAATGATTACTTCAAGTTATTGCTACTAAATGGGTTTAGCTTTTCATGGGACTGCAGAGTTTTTGTTTTTAATGTGTTTAACTTAAAACAGTTCTTCTAATTTATTTAACATATGCTTCTTTAGCACAGCGAGTAAAATCATATTGTTAGATGCAGATTGCAGATTTCAATCAGCTGCATTCGGTTTTCTTAACCTTCCCAGTTCAAGTGCATAATCCCAGCTACGGTAGCCAGTGTAGGACAAACAAATCTGTAGTGAATCTAGGCTTACCTCAACTGCCAATATGCCAGGTATTCACATGTATTTACTTTGTAAATCTTTGTGAAAGGAGTCTTTTTGAGGCTTACTTGTGTCCAACAACAGCGATAATGAGTTATTGAGAATATCTTATTTAGGGTTACAGACAAATCAGTGTATATTTAAATACCACTTTTTTTTCTATTAATAAACCTCAAAAAATTACTTAATGAACTTTTAAGTAGTATGCACTCAAAATGGACTGCACTCTGAGGTTTTTTACACAGGACTGCCTCGTGGTTTTTAGCTTTCTGTCTCACTACATACGGTAAATACTACAAATAAGTACTCAGCTTTTTAAAAACGCAGTCATAGTGATGTTTTCTGATATTACTGTTTATAAAATTCTTAAACTGATGTTAACCTAAGGTCACTTTTAAGTAAAGACAACTTTTTTTATACATTGCAACTCTGAGCAGTCTTAAATTGATTAAGCAACGTTAAGCTATAGAAATACATCCATGCATTTTAAATCATTAACACAACATTAAGTAAAAAATTTAAGATAAACTTTATGGTTTCTATTGAAGAAGTGTTATCACACAAATCAAGTAATGTGCAGCTTTGCTGCAATTTAAAAAAAATAGAATTAATTAAGTTCAGCAACTCAAATCAACTAAACTGTATACGTGTACATTGTTTGCATGTACAGGGTGGCACAGTATTCTTATATGCTTCCTAAAGCAGACACCTACATCAGCCACTATAGCAGTGACCCTCTCAGTCCTGTGATTTTCACCCGAGCAGATCTGTGCCAGCGCGGCTGGACAATATCAGTCAGGCATAGCGATGAGGATCACCTTCCAGATCTGCTGGGTAGATGCTCATTTTTCCCCTTTCTCACTGGCACTAATTCTTAAGTGATGAGTGCTACGCTCCCGATAAGCCATTTCAAAAGACGAGAGAAATGAAGCGAATGTGAAAAGAATCGGTTGTGCTGTACTCAGGTGTGGCTGCTTCACGTTTCCCTGCTAACTGTTTTCTTAATCCTCAAAAAGTATCCCATAAAAGACATGGGAATTCATACACCGCGATGATTTTGTCACACAAAACTCTTGCTCAGACGTTTCCACCAAAAGCCACAGGCTCACCAGAGGCAACCGTGCAGCAGTGGAGCTGCAGTACTGTGTGTACTTTGTTCTGGCAGTCACTCACCGAGCTCAAACACATTACTTCTCCAGCCATGCCAAGTCTGCAGGAATGAATGTACATACATGCTGCTGTTTCCTCTGCCTCCCCTGCTGCTGTTGAAACATGAATGACTCAAAAGCAGTTCGGCGCATATTTCACTAAGCTCGCTCCTTCTCTCAGAACCAATCAATCAAATGCCATTTATGTAGAAGGGTAACATACGGTGAGGTAAATGCAGTATTATTGTGTAATCCCGCTCACTTTTATCTGGAAATTACCCTCCAGTAAAGGGAATGTCAGGGGAGGAAACAGATTTTATATTCCAAAACTGACATTAATTTGCACTTAATAACAAAGTATCCATTATATTTCTATTTATGTTTTCTAAAAGGTCAATAAGAAAAGATTTTATGTTCACATAAATTCTTTGTGAACTCACCAGGAGAAGTTTAAAGGACCATTAATGGAACTCTACTTGTTCACTTCCTCTAAATACACTGCTATTTACAGGCCATTGCTGGTGACAGGCAGTACTGCTAGGTTAAATATGCCTTCCTTTATGCTCATTACATACATGTCAAGTGCACAGGACCTGCCTCTAATTTACATCATTAGGCCTAAAATTATTGCTTCCTTCAGTTATGGCAGGAACCAGATCTAGCAGGGAAAATGCAATTATCATGCTCAGAGTGATTCCAAGTGGAGAAAAAACATGGATTTCTGACAGCAGTCCTTTAACCTCACAGAATTTGAAGCTTTTCTGGATATTTTTCCGAGCTTTGGCTAAAATATAAAATCTGACTCAAAAGGTGTGGACTGTGGAGCGGAAAAGGAAAGCCAGACCTTCTTCAGGAGATCACAGAGTTAAATGGAGGCAAGACTGAAAAAAGTCTGGAGTAGGTTGTTAGGTGTGCAGGAAACAGGGGGTTGGGCACATCTGAGAGCAATCCCAGAATGTGACAAAACGCAGACATAACAGTCTGCTCAGACACTTGTTACCCCCACATAAACACTTGCCTGAGTGAGATAGCGGTGGAGGGTACAGCAGTGGAGGGCTTGTGTCAATCTGTCATTTATCAACCGCTAATTAACTGTTAATTTGCCAACCTTTGGGTTCAAGCATGCAGTCGATTTATTACTCCCAACAAACAGTCACTCCTGAGGGGTCCCGCCGCCTGCTCACACCGACCAGCTCACGGCCTTGGAGAGCCCTGCGTGAACCATCTGCTCCCTTTGTTCACCTCTGCTATGTCTTTTCAGTGATGGAGGTGATGGAGTTGTAAGGCTTGTTGATATGTGTGTTTGTTTATTGCTACATTTAAAGCGATGGCATTTCATTTCCAAAGATACAGCAGATACATAACACACAATGTAAACATAACGTTAGACTCAATTTTTTTAAAGGGAGTTCAAAAAGTTGAAAGCTCTCGTACAGCTGTTCCAGATGTTATCACGAAGATATAAGAGAGAGGTGTTTCTCTCAGAATAATACAATACAGAATAATAATCAATTAGCAAAGATATAAGGGCAATAAAAAAGGCTGAAGTAGTTCTGCCCAGAAAAGAAAGATAAAAATGAGCTATACATGTTGTTGAACTCACCTGTGCTCACAACAGTTTTAGCTGTGTGGTGGTCCCATTATCCACGTAGAGATGGTAACATATGCATCTTTGTTTTTTTGTCTTACAGGATCCATAATGTACATCATCACATTATTGTTTAAGTGCTCAGACAGAATAAGCCAAAGATGTTAGCTTAGTCCTTTTCAAAATGAAATCTTTTAAACAATAAAATAACTACCCAAAGGCATTCAAATATTGGCTGTCACCAGATGATTTTGCTTTTAAGACTTGGCAAGCTAGCGAGGAAATATGTACTGTATGCTAACATGTTAGCACTTAGCATGTTAGCATGTAAAAATGTACATGTTTATATGCTAACATGTTAACACTTATTATGTTAGCATGTACATGTTTATATGCTAACATGTTAACACTTATTATGTTAGCATGTACATGTTTATATGCTAATATTTTTAGGACTTTGTGCTCTGTTACAGTAGCTATTAAATACTTAATAACTAAAAGTATGCTAGCATCGGCCCTAATGGTAAATGCAGAAACATGCATGTACGTGTTACTTTTGCACTATTTTAAACATAGTTTGTATTTATTTTTGGGTCCAAAGAAAATTTAGTTTGCATAACATAACAAATAATCAAATTAACTCTGAAGCTAGCAGGATGCTTTTTTAATATTATTACTGCTATTTACTTATAAATTTGGTAATGTTACATATTAGTGTTAATGTGCCATACATCATTTCCTTAGGGAGTATTCTGATTCATATTTTTGCTAAAGATTAACCCACGATCCCATAAGTCCCGCTTTGATCACGTGTCAAACACAAGCATGAGCACATTTTGGGTAATCCTTTTCGTTTTGATACCTAGACTGACCAAAATTGATAAAACTGCCTAAACTGCTTATTCAGTCTGACCCAAAATTAGTGATTGAGACTACAAATTCAGCAGGAAAATGTTTACAAAGGCTAAGTGAGATCATCGTTTGTGGTTGCAAGTCTTTTTGCAACCACAGGTATCACCTCCCCCGGTAGCCTTTAAAAAGAATGCACTTAAAGAAGGCACTTCAGTGTTTTACTTGTCAGAGCCATCTGTTATACTGTAAATACCTGCCAGCTGACACCAGCTCCAGGCTGATGGTATTATGTCTCTCCCATCAGGTTACTTCTTTAATATTTAACATGCAAATGTTCATCAACAATATAAAGACACTGACAAGCTTACACACTAACTGTAACATAAATATATAATACTGTCATATTGAAAGCTAAATACACTGTGCATGGCAGCAAAGAAAACACACTCTTGCCATTTAATAGTGATATGTGATGAAAAATGTCTTTGACTTTAGAGCCAAGTCTGTAAATTATTCTGGTGAAAAGCTGTCAGCGAGTGAAATATTCAGAATCCGGTCCATCCTGATCGTTTTCTTGGCAGACAGCAAAGGGGGGGTGTTGGTGATATCTGAGAGTGGGTGTTCTCCCGAGTGTGTGTGTGTGTGTGCCAGTGCAAGAGAGTAAAACAAACATGGGTCTGCCTGTGTCCATGTGTGTGTGTGCTGACAGCAAAGGCTATTAAGCCAGCAGATGGAAGCGCCTACCACACTGAGGTGACAGCACATGTCAGAACGACAGAGGAAATGCCCCCATAAAGCATCACTGTTGACAGCTACAGCTTGGGCTGCCCGACACCCGACATGAAGCTCTGCGCCTGGCCAGGTCACGTCTGCTAACACACACACGCACCCCTCACAGATCAAACCATTCTAGCGGGAGGACAGTTCTACAGGTCTCCTCAGAACCACCACAAAAGCCTCCAGCCTGCACAGGATGGTTGGTGTTAGCTTCAGCACATACATCATACATGACAGCAGGCCAACATTAGAATCCTCACTCTGTCTGCTGACAGCGAGAGGAGGGAGATACGCTCTTGCTTGTTGTGCAAATGGGAAATAATTCCAATAATAAAACCAACTCTCCACACTAATCTGTTCCTGTGCATGCTCCACTTAAACATAATTACAGTGAAACAGAATGCGTGGGGCTAATCCCTTTAAAATGAATCAGAAACTCAATGATAAATCTGCAGCTCATGTAAACAGAGGAGTCCAATGAGGGCTATTTGAAATCCTAATTTCTCAGGCTAATCACCTCTCGGAGCAAAGACAGACTGGGATTTCAGCGGTTATTACGGAAAGGTATGCCCAGAGATAGCAAACTCAAGATTGGATTCGGGTGCCCCTCCACACACACACACTTTCACCCACTTCAGCAATTACGCTCACTCAAGCGCGCAAGTTTGAAGCCTGGTGCCAAATGAGACCGTTTTGCAGGGATTTCACTTCCTTCTGCAAATCTCGGAGGCACTTTTGAGAAACGACAGACTATTTACTAACAGTCTGATTGCATGTGTTGTGGGGCAGAGGAGCAGCACACCTGTTGGACACAGGCACACACACGCACATACACAACGTGAACGACAACCTATGTGGAATCAAAATAAAGTAGCTGCAGTGAAAGCTCATAAATTTGATCCGCCCGTCCGCCCCGGCATGAGGGCTTTGAACCTTTCGGCACTGTATTTACCTCACCCTTACATTGCCATGTGATGATTAACATCTGCATAAGTAATTAATCCTCGTTCCATGTAAGATTTGTGAACCAGGTAAATGAAGCCTCTTTTTCCAATTTGCCTAACATATTTGTCTTGGGATTAAAGTGGCTGCATTTAGCGGCTGCTCAAACATACTGCCTCAGTGTGCTCACCATTAGACTGAGCATGCCTGATTGAAGGACAGGGCATGCTCAGTCTAATGCGCCCTCTCACAGTCCAACCAGAGGATTTCCTTACACCAACACCCTGGCCGCCGCTCGCTTGATCAGACCCAGGACTCAGTGCATTCATCCCCTGAGCGTACGGAGGGAGGGGGGCGTCAGCGTGTGAGAGCTCACCTCGGTGGTAATGACAGCCCACTGAAAGCAGACCTGCGGTGCGCTCGAGCTAGCCAGATCTTTTCAAGATGCCTGGATTCAGGTGCTCAGGACCATGTCATTGCACTGGCACACAGCACCGGTTCGAGCCCACTGACGGGCGATGCTTCCTCAGACTGTTCCTCGGTGAAAACGCGTGAGTGGGCGGCTTGGCTGATGGGGATTCAGAGTGAAAATGTTCTTGTTCTACTCCTGGAGTTTTTTGGCCTCTTTGCAGAACTCCCACTTTGCCAACCGTACTTTTCACATCCAGCTTAATTATAACTGAGAGCTGCTGGATATTGCTTTTTCTTTTTGAGTGTTCAAAGCTTTGAATGCTAACTGTTGTAAACATCAGAACCATTAAATGTGCTTTACATAATCTTACTCAGGGCAACGGTGAGGCGCATCTCTCTGAAGTTTATTTCCTGTAACACATCATTTAGGGCCAAGCGTTCCCAACAGGTCATTAAAATCCCTATATAAGGACAAAACTGCAAATGTTTGTGCCACAGGCTGGAAAAACAGCGTTCAATCAAAGCACTTTAATTTTAATCATTCATGTTTCCCTTGCAGTTTGCTACCCACACTTTGAAATTGAAGAAACAAAAAATAAACACAGCGTTTCTGGTAAAGAAAACACGGACAAATTTACCCCACTTTGTCTTTCTGTCTGTGATTGTTCCATGTGCTGCCCACTCCAACACACCCACTTGTGCCAGCAGAAACATGCCACTCACCCACGCACGCACATACAGGTCAGATATGGAGGGAAATAGTGCTACCATTTTCATATTTTCCCACATTTGTAAAAACAAAGTTAGATTTTGAGAAACCTTGACACACCGTTTTTCTCTGCCCTTTGAGATGACCCACAGGAATAATCTCTTTGATAACTTTAGGGAAAGTTCACGGTCTCAGTTCAGGTTAAAGCACCTTTGTCATAATGGTATAAGGTATCCAGCATTTGATTGACCCATCCATCCACCCGGATCGCCCTGAGGGGGTCGCAAGAGGGAGTCATTGGACATTTCTTTTGCTGAAATGACTCAAGAAGCCACATTTCCTCACCTACAGTATGTTGTAATCATGGATGTAGCTACAGCACTCAGCCGTGCTTCTATTACTGGTCACTCATTGTATTGCAGTCAAAAAAAGCCGTTTAAACCATCCTTAAATAATTCAGTTTTTATTTGTGTAGCAACAGCAACACTCACCCCAAGGAGCTTTATAGTACGAGCTAAAGATTCTACAGATGTAAAAGTGTTAAATCTCTTGTCACAATCTCAGAAGCTCTGGGCTGAGTGTTTGTGATGTGATGTTGTTTTCTGGGTTAAATCAAGACAGCAGCCAAAGCAAAGCTTTAAAAAGACATCCCATTCATGTCTCAAAGGAAAGGAAGGAAACTTGTCTTTTTAAACTACAAAGACTAGTATGAAAAACAACCAGAACTTTTGAAAGTTTGGTCAACCAGATCAAACCAACAGTTTTTCCAAAAGACGTTTTTCATGTACAGATTATAAATAATGCTGAGCTCACCTGTATACTGTTCCCGGGGAGTTTACGAAAGTATGTTTTGGACAAGACTTAGACATAAAAGGTCTTTCCAACATAAGAAAACATTTTATGCTTTAAGCCAATCTCAATGTTGTTTAGATGTCTGACAAAGTTGTGTTCAGTAAAGATGGCTGTGGCTCAGGAGGAAGCGCAGGTTTGCTACCGATCAGTGGTTCAAACCCTGACCTTCATGTTTCAGTTACCCTTGGGCAAGCCATGCAACCCCAAGTTGTCCAAGTGCGTGAGTGTGTCTATGAGTACAGAATATTAGTGAATGAGGCTTATACTAAAAAGTGCTTTGAGTTCCCAGTTTGTGACATGAAGACACATCTTTTTAGCAAATTAACCAACTAATACTTCAAATTGTACTAACCACCGATAATCCTTCTGAACTTCGACTTTTTTGTATTATACTTTTTTATCGAATAGAAGAAAAAGAAGATGAAATCTTCTCACCTGACTAACAAAGAAGAGTCTACCATGACTCAAAGTGAAGATCGAACATGCTGACATCCATTTCTCCTCCTACTGAGCTCACGTTCATCGAACTTACCCCATTAGGCAAAATCTCGTATGGAGATCCACACCGAGGGCGACTGATGGTCATTTTATTTTCCTACTATTTCCAACACCAACAACTGTCACCTTCTCACCAAGCTTCTTGCTGATGGTCTGGTAGCTCATTCCAGCCTTGCGAGGGTCTTATTCATGAGGCAGACACTGATTTTGTGGACATGTGCGCTTTTTACCTTGATTGATTGTAATCTGCGTGCCACATCCAGTCTGTGGGGGGCAGAATTCTGGTTCGGTCACCAAATACTTATTTCGCTCAATGACATGCAAATCAATTCGTAACTTACATATTGTATCTCTCTCCATTGAAATGAAATTACCATAAAAAATGACTGTTAATTTCATTGTAAGTGAGCCAACTTACAAATTCAGGTTCAGATACATTTGCCTTCTTTACTGGAATAATATGACCAACATAACTTGCATTGAGATGGTCGGACACACATCTGTTGTACGTGTACACAACTTTAACGTCTTTGTGATTGACGAAGAGTTACACACGTGGCCAGTTTTGACTGAGGAGATGACCTCAGTCATTCAGTTGTTTTCTTGGTGTCCAGTTGTATGGCGTCTAGGACAATATACGCACTATTTTTCCTCCATAGTCTTAGGTCTGCCATACGAGGTGTTGCCGTGAGGCTTGGGCCATGTGCGGACACTGTGCAGGCTGCTCTGTGGTCCAGCCTGCTCTGCAGCCCTCTCTGTATTATTACAGCTGTAAGTGTGCCAGCCGGGGGAAATTTGTCTGCAATTCACCTGAATTAGAAGCGCTAACCCAGCTCTCCCGTGGCATGCTGTAATGGTTTGTTTATTTTTGAGGTTTTGCTTTTAGCAAATCATTCCTTATCTGTCATTTGCTTATTGTCCCATTGAGAAGCTCCAAAGGGGCTTGGCGTGGGGGCGGGAGGTCGTTAGCGCGCGGCCCACGGAAAACCCCACCTTTACACTCTTTGGCTAAACAGAGCGACTCTGTATGGGTAACACATCCATCTAAGTGCCTGCTTGATGTTTTCTCTGCTCCACTCACCCTGGCTTTTTGTTTATCTGGCTTGTTTAAGATTTCCAACAAAGACAGACTTTGAATAAATGCCACTGTTATTCTAAATGAAAGATTCAACCTGCCTAAAAATAGATCTTGATTATAAAGAGTTTCTCTCTGCTCACGCTGACTGCAGCACACATTGTTTTAGCAGCGCAGCTTAGTCTGTAATCAGTGAGGCGGGCTCTGCAAATCCCCCTCAGTAAGCCACATGAATGAGGCCATCAAGATGTAAATTATCACATGATTGTCTATAAATCATGTCATATGGTGCACAAATATGGTAATGTGGTGAACATCTCAAATCACTGAAACGCTATATTTTCTTCAGACAGCTCAAATGAGCATGGGATAATGTTATGCTTATCAATTTTCCATTACGTGTTTCATTTTCTGGGGTCACTCAGAATTTGCTTGTTTCCATAAACAACGTTAAAGCGATTGGCCGAGAAAAAAGAAGGATGAGGACGATGTGAAATCGCCCAAAGGGGAAGAAATAATTAAGATACAAACAGCCGTTCTAAGGGGGTTTAACGGGAGTGACACAGTGGCCGAGCGCTCCTTGATGTGTGGCTAAGTGTGTGTGTAATGGTCCTGCAGATGTCTTTAGCTTTCCTGCCTATTGAGATGTGGTTGGTGTGGGATGTGGATTGCGTTGGGTTTTTTCTTTTTTTTGTAGCCGGGGTTGAGCCGGGCAGCTTTGCTGTTCTAAATCAGCGCGTCACACACCACTGCCTCCCTGTCAGAGGCCTATCTGCTACCACTTACTCAGAAATGCAACAAATTTTCTTATAATTGCTTAAAATTCTGTCGTGCTTGTAAATACTTGTGCTTTGACAGTTCATTTATTTTGTTTGATTGCTGCCGACTATATATAGCGCAGGGCCGCCTGCATGCAGATTCCATGTGTCATCCAAATTCTGCAATAAGACAAAAGCAGCTGTGATGATTATCCGCTGGTTTCAGGGTGTTTATTTACTCACTGAGGTCGAGGAGAATTCGGCTATAATTGACATGCGTTCGAGCTCGGGATGGCATCCCTTATGGCTTTCTATGGGAGAGTCTGACAGAAGCATAGAAAGCTCATTATCTTGCTTCTCGTCATTTTCTAAACCCATTTACTGTCAGATGCGATCAGGTTTGGGAGCTGGTGCACAAACGCAAACTAGTGGAACCTTTCAGACAGAGTAGTGTTAAGTACTGGATCTTTATCGAACCTCTGAGTTTAATCAGGACAGTCAGTTTACAATATTTATTGCAACACTTTACTTTAAACCCACGTGTGCAGCTCATGTAACTCTGAGCTATGAAAACTCCTGAGCTGCATTAGTTGCTTTTGGGGGGTTTTTACACACTGATACTGAGTTTTAAACTTATTTTGTTATTTTGGGCAGCTTTTATTTTCTGTGTGACAAGAATAAAATGTTCAGTTTTATATTTTATTAAATTAAAGATGCCACAAACAATATTTTGTATATAATTTAGGTGCTAAAATGGGAAATGTGAAAGATGTTAAAATTTGAAATCTAATTTCATTTGCTTCAACATAAAAATGTTTCATGGGGCATCTTTAAAATCAGTGGTGGATTTAGAACATTTTACATGGGGGAGGGTAAGGAGGGACACGAGTTCTAGGCAGGGTGGCAGACAGCTCTTCAGGTAAGCATGTGGAATATTTTAAAATATTCATTCTATCATTATCTCTTCTAAGAAAACAAAGGGGGGGGGGGGGGGCAGCTGAGGGAGGGCAAACCCCTCCTTGCTCCCCTGTAGATCCGCCCCTGTTTAAAATGACAATAAAACATTATCATGTGGACATGAACATAAAGTAAAAATAAATTAAAATGAATCCACATTCAAATATTGCCCAATTCTGCACTTCCCCTTTGCTCAGTCAAGTGTTTTAATGTCATGTACTTTCTTGATTTGCTTTTGTTGCTTTTATTGCCCATGTCATCAATCTTGCTTCCACCCACATAAAACTGGTTTTTGGTGGGAAACCTCAGCATGACCTGTGCTAAACAGCAGACAGAGCGAGGCTGGTAACCAGCTAATGAACGCGGTCGAGCTCGAGCGTTAAACATGGTGCAAAAGTGAGCCAAAAGAATAACTTCCATTTAAGGTTAATTTTGACTTATTCGTTGAATCTGTGGCTACATAAGTAGCTGTGCCAGTATTTACACCCCTGTGGCTGTGTAGTTACATTTCTATGAAAGGCACACGTTAGGGATGGACACACACACACAAAGCAGCCAACAAAGAGAAAAACATTGTGTTGTTCTTGTGTAAAATAAATGCAATGTTTATTCTGACCCAATTCAATTATTTGTCCAACATTTCCTAAAAGATAATTTAAAAAAACATGTTTTTTATGATTTATTTTATTTAAAAATGAGTGAAACAAGATTACATTGTGACTAAATGACCTTTTAGAGGCTTTTTCTTCGAAGGCTCTTTACTCTCCGTCTATTCTCTGACACTTCTATCCAAGAATTTGTCCACCAGTGACAACAGCTGCATCTAAGCCTCATCTCTGCTTCTCCAGCACACGGACAATTAAGCACAAAGGAGTGACAATGTGGCTGCTGTCCATCCCGAGAGAGCCTCCAGCGGCTGCCACGCTCCATTTCAGCTCCACAAACACGCAGTAATGTTGTTCTGATTAAAGGCCTGATAGTGTGGCTGTGGATGAACAGCAACTTCTCTGCAGTCAAACAGGGTCACTGATTCTGTGGGAGTCAAGATGGGAAGATGAAGCCAAGACTCCTTCAGATACAATCAAATATGTTTAAGGGATGCTTCACTGATTGCACTTTAGATGGATTACAAAGATGCCACTCGCTTTGACAGATTTCCACAACAACGAGTTCTAAGTTGTTACAAGTGATCCTAATGCAACACAGAGCCTCAGGGCTCACACTCAACTATGGAAACGCCTAACGAAGGAAAAATAAAAAACAAAATCTCTAAATATGGGAGGAGATATAAAATGAAAAAACGGTGGCAAAATTGAAAAAATAGAAATGTTTTGACACCAAAACTCAAAGTTATGAAATAAAAAAACAGTCTTTAAAAATTGTCACGTGAAAAAGTAGAACGATTTGATGATTCATATTATGTAAACTATGTAAGGTATAAAAAAAAAAAAAATTTTATTTGAGGCAAAAAATTAAAATTATAAGACAGAAAGTGTAAAAAAAAATTTATTATGTAGTAAAATATGAAATCATGTTGAAAAATACATAAAAATATTTTTTTAAACTTTGATTTTTTTAAATCAAATAAAACAGATAAAAACTTAATATAATTATTGACCAGTGAAAAACATTTGGTCAAATTCTCAGCTTAAATGTCACGTTAACGTTCAATTTAAATATCAATGTTGTTATTATAAAAACAGGTCTCATTAAATACACTCGACTGGAAAAAGAAAAAAAACGACTCGTTCGGTCGTTTCCATGTCAAAGTCAGCAGGTTCATACAAACCTTTAAAAATCATTTGAATGTATTTTCTCTCGTTGGCCTAGCATCACGTGGCGAGGTTGCACGCTGAATGCCTCTTAAACCATGGTGGCCTCCTCTCTTCTCTTAAACCAGTGCCTGCAAGATAACTGCACAGCATTCATCTTCATAATAAAGCCTGGCTGGATTTGTCCCCCATTTAGCCGGGCTAAAGGAAAGCATTACAGCCAGCAGGCATGTGACCACATAATTTCAGCCAGAGAGGCCTATGCTTCCTCTGTTTGCTGTCATTATGCCCTCTGTAAGCCACATAAAGGCCCAGCCATCCTGAGGAGATCGCTGCACTCCTCACTGCTCGGCCTGATTGGCTATTATCTAAATGAACCAATGTTCTATATCAGGACTTCTGACTACATAACTACCCTGTTAATATTCAGAGGAAGTGCTGGAGGTCAGGGAGCTCTCAGTCGCTTGACCTCGGGGTCGCAGGAACCTGAGCTGCAGAGTGGCACATGGCAATGAATGAGCCCTAATGGTTTAGATGGTATCTGTTACACAGCCGGGAGAAAGCCAATCTCTCCGGGCAATCTGACTGTGGAGAAAAAGCAGAGGCTCGAAAATAAACCCCACTTGTTTCAAAGTAGGATAAAGCTGCTTCACCAGCGCCCCACTGAAATGCCCATCTAGAATGACGAATAATTACACACAGATGACCGAACGGCGGCTTCAGATGCGGCGCGCCTGTACGCGCAGTGTGCAGCCGCAGTTGTTTCGAGAAACTCGTCCAGGAAATGCAGTGACTGATTTGGATTGTTTGTTTGTTTGCTCAGTGCTTAAGTGACTTCAGCACCTTGTTAAAGAGGCCACATGCTATCTGGGGGCCACTCTCAGGAGCCTGTCTGGAAGGATTAGGTGAGCATTTGCTTCGTTTGGGCTAAAAACCGGGCCTTTGTGCAGACGTTTAAGACACTTGTTGATGCGTGGCGGAGCTTTGAGTTCCCTTAAAATACTTTGGTAAACATTGGGCTTATCCGCAGCAGCAAAACCATAACCTTAAAGAGCGCTTTCAAAAGCAATTTCCCTCCCATACTATTGCGTGTAAACAGAGTAATTGTACTTAGGAGACTCCCACTGTCAGCTGAGTGTAATTTAAATCCACATCATCCACAATGAAATCAGAGCCACTTAAATAGAAATAGCAGTGTCACTCAAAAATATTCTTAGTACTGCTGCCACTGCTTATGTTAGAATTTATAGTAATGGTGTTATTTAAGGTTTTTCTTAGTTTTCTACTAAAATTGTAAAATAAGCTACAATTTTCTTATTACAGATCCATGTGATACTTGGATAGCAGAACTTTTGAAGAAGAAAAATAAACAAAAAGAGCACTGAGACATGCTCAGATGCCTCAAGACAGTTCATATTTTAAGGTAAAGATCCTGCAATAGCAAAACCCAAACCCTTGGCGACAGCAGGGAGGAAGAACTCCTTTTTAACACCAGGGCCAAATATCTCCAGCCAAGACATGTATAGAGACACCACAAATACAAATATAATGTCAACAAAGCTTCTTTAAATATTTCTGTACTGTAATTTTTACGGTGGCCCTGAGAGGCCAAACGAACTGCAACTTAAGAAAACACAAGCAACAAGAAAAACGCTGCAAAAGCACACAAAACACAACGGAAACAGATTTCCAAAGCACAAGGGAAGTAACCTGACAGACCAGGTGCAGGAACCAAAATATTCTAAGAGTTGTGCTGGGAGACAAAAGAAGTGGAGGATCTGTCAGTTTTGTGAGGAAAGAAAAGATGAGCGGTAAGTGTGTTAGCCTAATATTAGCCTAAAAATCTGTCATCAGTATCATACGAATCATGATAAAACACACCTACCATGTTTTGGGTTCCCGCAACTGGTCCGTTGGGTTATTGTCTCCCCAGAAACACTTCCCTTGTGTTTTTTCCTATTTCCGTTGTGTTTTGTGTGCTTTTGCAGCGTTTTTCTTATTGCTGGTGTTTTCTCATGTTGCAGTCCGTTTGGTCTCTCAGGGCCACCATAACTTTTTCTGTATAATGACACATCTGTTATATTAAAGCTACTAAAACTACAACAATATTACCATTGTGTCTGTTTGCATTACAAGTCATTACCTCTAAGGATAATAATGAAGTACTGCTGGACTGAGCTGTTCCCAGCAAAGAAAAAAACCTCTAAAAACAACTGGTCAGCTTTGCTAACACATGTTTGCATTCATACATTTCAGAGCTAAACATGTCGCATGTGTTGTTTGGCTCCGCTGTTTACAGGGCGCAGTGACAGCGTATAACCTCGCCCGCCCCCGTCCACATCCCACACACACACATAAAGTGTGTTAACCTCTGAAGCAATTTGCATTTATTTACCATGTGCTGCTACATGCGTCCCGAGGTTGGAGTTGGATACAAATAATGTGGAATGAAAAAGACGCAGGAGGTCTTTTCATTAGAGAAGGAAAGGCGTTTAACCGAGGTCCTGTGGAAAGATGTAAATGTGCTGCAGCTACCAAAATATGGATTTACAAAACGTGGCAATAACAAGGAAAATGTAGGAAGAAATTTCAACTCCATTTGTAATTCAGAAGGAGATAACTGATTTTTATGCATTTTAAAAATATTTATTAAACTGAACTGGAGTTAATGGTTGAGCTTGTGTGGTCCCACCTGAGGACTCCAGTTCCACCCAGACAGAGTCATGATTGTGGTTATAACAGAATTACAGAACCAGCTTAGTAAGAGTAGAGCATCTAATTTCATCTTTAGTTATGGTTAGCTGTAGCTGTTTCACAAAGCAGCCCCTCAGATATGCAGTTGTAATATATTTTTGTTTACCATTAGCGTCACCGCGGTTCCCTCAGCGAGAAACAGGATCAGGATTTTTCCTTTGGCATTCTGGATTATTGGAGATAATAAAGTGTAGGATACTTTAATAATAAATAAATACAGACATGCTCAAATTTGGCATCATTTACTGTTTTTCACTGGAGCTGACCAGAATTTGCTGGAGCGTCTACCTAATTGAAATCATTTTAATATCTATAAAAATCACAGCCAGCTGTGTTTGAACAAGCCCTACAAGCACATTATATTTATTTATTTATTTAATCAGTGGCCATTACTGTTGCACACTGTGAGCTGGTGTTGCACCTGGAGCTTAAGTCAGTTGTTACAGCTGACGGGAAACCATCTTTGAATAATTTATAAAGACAAGAAAATATTTTCCCTTTCTGTCAACATCACACAAATTCAGTATCAAAAAAGTGGCACCTGCAGTTCAGCTTGGTTGTTTTTCATAGAAATAATCCACTGCTGCATTATATAATGACATCTCACTCATATCTCAAGCACTGAGTGTGTGGTGATATTTTAATGAGTACGATTCTTTAATGTGGCACCGACTGAGACAAAAAACCCAAATGAACCAAAACGGTCACGTCTTACTGAGACGGCTGCTGATAGACGCTGTGACCACTTAGTGAATAAAACAGCCTTTCTGCGGAGGCCTTGATCACGCTCACATTAATGATACTTTCATTTGGGTGGGCTCTTGCTTCACTTGTGACAGTCATTTCCTTGATGGGCAACAAAAATTAGCGATGACGTGTTGTTTTCCAGGTCCAAGATTTTAGGCCTGCCAAAGGTTAAGGAAACACGCCGCCATAAACGTGAGCCTCTGTGTTTGTCTTGAAACTGGGCAGCATTTTCTTGCACTTCTCGAGCTGTCGGACATTCGTCTGCTGCCGAGGCAATGCTGTGTTTTGTTTGACAACGGTTTTTAAGTTTCAGCTTCCTCTCAGTGCTCGACTGCAGGAGAAGACTTTTACAGTGTGAGCCTTGTTGTTAGAGCAGAAGGATGCCAGCATGCCTCACCTGCTGAATCAAACATGTACCGTGATAATCGCTGATGGTAAGTAATGAAGTGTATCTGCTCAGGCTGCTCTGACATAGTTACACTTTGTTTGACAACTTTCGTTTTTTTCAGTTCTCCTGGGATGAATTGTATGAATCCATGACATGTTAGAGGCACCGTTTTATTTATTTTCCAGTTTCAGGATCCTTTTCAATTAAAGCTTGTAACAATATTTGACATAAGAAAAAGATTATAATCTGAAGCATTGATTAAATCTGTGGTCTTTAGGTCTTTTTGGGTTGGCTCATATAAAGAAGGGCTGATCCATCCATTCTCTTCCACTTATCTGATTTAAGGATAGATAGATAGATAGATAGATAGATAGATAGATAGATAGATAGATAGATAGATAGATAGATAGATAGATAGATAGATAGATAGATAGATAGATAGATAGATAGATAGATAGATAGATAAGTATTATCTGAAAGGTTTTGTAAAAAATACATAAATAAGTATAATAAAAATAATAACAGTAGTGCCTGACACTCCCAGATTTAAGCTGGCACACTGGAAATGAATCAAGCATTCAGCCCCTGTACATAACTGTAATTTGCCGTCTTAACATATGAAAAACTATTATTATGTGTTACTGTTTTTCAGCTACAAACTGTAAACTTGGAAATGTATGGATGCTATGCTGCAATAGACAATGGCTGCTGGGGAACATAAGGCACTGAGCACCTCTACTCACGTCTTTGTTCATCGCTGCTGCATCCTGTTAACTTTTGAGTGTGTTTTGTCCTCGCCTCCCTGTGCCACAGGTAGATCGCTGCCTGCTTCTGTTGGGGTCTCTTCCTGTTAAAAGGGAGTTCTTCCTCCACACCGTCACCGCCAAGTGCTTGCTGATTTCGATGGGGTTGTCTCCCTAACATGAGGCTTGAGGTGAGTCTTGCTATGAAGTGATGCTTTATGAATACAAGTGAATTTAATTGCAATAACATTAAAAATAAAAATCCATGTCTTAACATAGAACAGGCGCTTAATTTTGATACTTTGTTATGTGCTGATATTAGTCTTGGACTTATTTCGAGTTAACAGCCACAGGGGGTTGTAGTTCTTTCACCGTCAAGGTTAACTTGACAGATTGTTTTTTAGGAAGCAACCTAGAAAACACAGGAAAACGGTGTATCTTTGTGCGTTTGGGTGTCAGCAGAAGCCAGACATCTCTCTGCACCTCTAAGCTTCCCGCCAGCAGAGGAGTTCTTGCTGGCTGACAGAGCGGTTAATCCACGCAGAAGGGAGCAGCTCCAAACAATTGCTGAAAATTGCAAGCGTTGAGTATGCCACTTCTCATCACAAAAACAGGCTCTGTAAGCTTTCCCAATGTGTTGGTAGAAGAATGACTGCACATTATTGCTAATGACAGGCCTGAACTGGGAAGAAAGGGATGAATAAAAGGCAAGAGGAAAAGTGTGGTCGCGGTGGTGTTTGAGGGGTGATCCTGCACCATTGCACGCCCAAACAAAAACAAAACTTAACCTGACATTCCTGCGTAATTTACACATCTGGCACATTTGTCTTGACCAACTGGGACTTCCGTACAGGACCGAGGGGGTGTTCAAAGCAGTGCAGGGCAGCACATGCACATCTGTGATCGCTAAGGCGCCGCGGCACGGCCATGAGAGCAGTTACACTGTAACACTCTGCAGGCATTGTTTTTAATACGCTGACATTTAAATTGTGATCCCACTTGCCCTCTGGAGGGGACAGATTTTGGCAAAGAAACAAGTGAGGAGA
This sequence comes from Maylandia zebra, assembly GCF_041146795.1. Classification (NCBI taxonomy): domain Eukaryota; kingdom Metazoa; phylum Chordata; class Actinopteri; order Cichliformes; family Cichlidae; genus Maylandia; species Maylandia zebra. The sequence goes on along the minus strand of NC_135171.1, from coordinate 6,773,812 downwards.
GGTGTTAAGGGAGCCGAAATTAAACAAGGGAACTAAGATTTTTGAGCATGAACAAAGATGGTCTGGGTGCATTTGAAAAATCTGTTTTTCCTAATTCTACATTTCCTACAAATGAATTGTTTCCTTTTGTATCAGCTACCCTTAACAATTACTAAATAATAACTCAATACTGACTTGGTTCACTCAGTTTTGTGCAAATAATCACTGCAGGTAAACAATCATTTGAAAAACCTAATGCTAAAGTCAACTTGTTGCCCTGTCGTGTGTGTAGCTGTGGCCCGTAATCAGCGGGCCGATGATGCTCGGCGGCGCAGCACTTTCTTCTTCTCCCGTGTGCGAAAAAGATCCTGAGAGGACAAACTGTGCATGAGATGCTTTCATTTGTCAGAGCACTTTGGCATTTTTGTGTTAACAATTAGCTAACAATAACAACTCACTTTGATGCTAACCAGGGTGGAAACGGGGTCACGACCTTTAACAGCCGCCTTGCTTCGCTACACCCACAGATCTCCTTCTCTCTCTCTCTCACACACACACACACACACACACACACACACACACACACACACACACACACACACACAAATCTAATGGACAAATTCAATAAAACACCAGTGTGGGGAAATGCAGATTCCCATGAAGGTTTAATTTTGATTAAATCAATTGTGTCCAGATGTGCTATTAGTCCAGGCTTAAAACGGCAGGAAAGAAGCGACACAACGTACGAGGGCCCAACTTTCCTATTACTGCAATCAGTGTGTAATTACGCAAATGAAGAGTCCATTGACTTATTTTTGTTGGAGACGCTTGTTTTAAATGTGCTGATTAATTTTCTTATGATGCCTTCATTCATGGTTAAGTCGCTCCTTCTCTTTGAGATCGGCTTTCTTTCCTTCTCGGTGAGAAAAATTTGGTTAATATGAAGTTTGGTGCAGAATGTTTACGGTGAGAATCCAAAGAAAGGATCTGGTGCTGTCAGCGAATGTTTTCAACACATTGTTAAAAAATGAGAAAATGTAAAAACTGTACAGCAGCAAAAACAAAACTCCACTGTCAGCCAAATGTGAAATGAAATGAAAAATGTTTACCTTGAATGGTGAAGCCTTCAGATGAAGCACATCCTGTCATCTGCCAATTATCACTGCTGTGTTTTTATTTGAATCCTTCATTTCTCCATCAGTAATTTTACTCCACTACATGTACTTGACTGTTTTAGTTACTTTTCTGTTTAACAGTGCAAATTTATTCTTAAAACAAAACCAGGCCACAGTGATCACATCAGCTAACAGCCAATATTTTTCTAGTATTTTTACTGACCTTTACTCAGTTTAAGAATTCTACTTACTTTTAAGTTGTAGTTTAACAATACAACTTTTTAAGATTTTACATTAAAAGAAAATAACAGAATAACTGATAGCATTTCCAGTCATTTTACTGCCCTACACACGAATAATCATTGTTGTTTCAGGGCTTCACTACAACTTAACTATTAGTGTTTGTTCACATCTGTGGGGGAAATATCATATGTAGGACATGGTTTTCTTCAGGGTTTTCTTCCAGAAGGCAAAGCCACAGTTTTATTTTTTTTTAGTTACAACACAAACTGTAACTAAGTATTTTTTTAATCAAGCAGAAAACTGAAAATAAAACAAACAAATAAAAAAAAAACATTTAGCTTCAAATCTCAAAACAATGAATCATAAAAGTCTACAGTTACTTTCAGATGTGGCACAGACATCAGTAAGTTCACCTTTAAATCCCCATCCTCAAGAAACAAACATCATACACCATATATATATATGATGTATGATGTTTGTATAAATAAATACGTAAGTGTAAATAAATAAATATATATATTTTTTCAGATTTCTTTAATTCTACAATAGTATTATTGCGTCAATAATCCTATCATTATGAATTATCTAGACCTTTTTTAAAATTGTATATATATTCTATAATTTGGAAAATACAAAAACATATTTTTAAAAAATTACATATATATATATATATATATATATATATATACTCTGAAGAGTAATTAACGCAACCATTTTTACTAACATCCTCTCTGCTGGTAAAAATCGGCACCTATTTCTTGTATTTCTCCATGTGCTGGACTTGAAAGCTTCCTCTCCATAGACACATTTTTTGACTCCATCTAGTGGCACAGACTCGCTGTTGCTCCACTCTTGACTGTCTGACTGCAGATTTAAGAACAACGTCAAACGTCGCGAGGCAGTAAAGGTTTGATGTAGCTCTCTTCACTGAGCACATTCTGCGTCTTCACTTCTTGCCCACAGGACATTTAACCGCAGCCACACCTGCTGTGAAAAAAGTCGGACTGCTTTGGAGCGCTTTTTAAGTTAATACAGTTTTAATGGTGTTGACTTTGGCCTGGTTTTAATTAATGACTCGGCTAGAGCTGTGGGAGGAGTCCAAGAGCCCGATGATGTGCGTAGTGCTGGATTTGACTTTTAAGCAGGACAGTGTCAAGCAGGAAAGCAAAAAGAAACCATGTTTAGTGTTCACCACACAAACTGTCACAACGCAGGTGGGACAGGAACACATTACAAAGTAGGTTTTCCACAGTAACTGTATTGCAAAAGTAAACAAGGCGGACAATCATATCATTCAACAACAATATGTTTGTTCCTCGGAGTTGAATTTGCCATTTCTCCATGTCTTAGAAAAGTGAGCTATGATCTCCAACAGAATCGTCTAAATACAGAAAAATATATTTCAGGTCAAAAAGGATTGTAAATACTTGGTAGTACTGTGAAGAACAGTAAGGGAAGACAGCTACAACAGGTATCATTCACTGTCCTGGCACAGTGGATGCATTTAATAGGTCGGACATACAAAAATAAACCACAACAAAGCAACACACGTATTGTACAAAATAAAAACCTGAAAAGAGTGTTTGATCAGAGCGTTTCGGAGACGAAAGCAGAGCGCACTGAGACCATGTCGAAAATGTCCTGACCAAAATAACGTGGAAAAAAACACAACCCGAGGTGTGATGGAGGTGTGGACGCGGCTGCTTCGAACCATAATATCAACAATAGTAATGATAATCATGTCACATTGGAAATGGTTGGAGACAGGGTGTAGATAAAAAAGTTTGCCAACGTGGGTTCTAGTGTGTCAAATGTCCGTGGCGCCCCCCAAATACACAAACGCCTAAAAAAGAAAGCAACAAAAAGTAAAGGGTAAATTCACAACTTGATGAAATATCCAAAACCAAAAGAAAACAAAAACTCTTTAGAATTGTACAAGTATAAAAAAGCTACAAACATTAATAAATTACATCACTGACACATAAACACTTCACAAGGTGCTAGTAAAATAACTCCAAAACCCTTCAGGATACTAGAACTCGAACAAGAGGCTGGTCATAGAAACTTTAAGTGTTGCTTTTTTTAATCCTTTTATGTAATTTTCCCTCAAAGCTTCGTCTCTCGTTCAGACAGAATCACAATACAATTAGCTTTGTGTATGTAAGGCCATATGACAATAAAATGTATCGTGTCTTCGATTGTTTTCCAGGCAACACCTTTACGTCTAATGACAACATAATACTAATAATAATAAAAGTGAACCTCTGTTATTAAAAAAAAATACAAATAAAAATTAGGACTATAGTGTATATCCATATATATACTTTTATTCATTTATTCTTATTAGCAAAACCGGTAAAAATGCTGAATGAAGCCTTAAGGGGAAAGGATACAAAAAGTAGTAATTTAAAAGGCTATGTACAAGCTACATTCTATATACTGTGATGTGTGAAGCTATAAAAATGCAGAGATGCGCCTATGTTGTCGGTGCTGCCTGGGAAAGCAAAAGAAGAGAGAAAGTATCCCCATGTAACCGCAGACGTGACGTGGATGAGGCTTATCATCAGCGCCGTGTAGTGTCAGTAATCCTATGGCCGGTCCTCCTCCGTCTGACTGCGTTCGCTTTGACAAACATCTGGACGGCGCTGCCCGCGATTCGCTTTTTGTGCTTTATAGTCGCTCCTCATTTGCGATCCACGGCTCGGCACAAACGAACAAAGGTTCCCGCCGACAGAGACGCACGCGCGCTAATCGATTCTGATCAAACACGAGGACGTTGGGAAAGGAGGAGGTGAATTTTCCCAGTTCAATCGAGCGTGGCAATGATAAGCCGCATCCAGTTAGTAGGAAATAACCCTCAAAAACAAACAAACCAACAAACAAACAAAAAAAACCCTGACCCAAGCGCACATGCAACTGAATACATGCAAGGGATACTTTCACAAATCTTGGAATGACTGCAATGTAATTCTACTTCATGTTTTAGCAACCCCTGATAAACTCACAGCTGTAGTAAAATGAGACATGTTCTCTTAAAAAATATTTATAGTAGGTTCTGTACACTTTTAATATCTGAAAGTTATAAAGTATAAGTAGAGGCAAAAACCTATTTGACTGATGTTCTTCTTAGAAATTCAAAAATGCATGATTTTCTTCTTCTCCCATCTCGTTTCAGTCTTTTATCTCTTTTCCACGTCGTTGGCTTTAATCGGTGAACGGGGGGGTGAGGTTGGGATGGGACCCAGCTCGTGAATTCCCAGTCCTACGACAGTCCGCTGCATGCTACAGAAGGAGCTTTCCATTTCGATGGATCTTTAAAATCTTTCCAAGTCTCTGTTTGGCTGTTGCCATGCCTTTCTTTAGCCGCTTAGCTGCAGGAAAGACAAGAAAAGACAAGAGGTAAGATGCCGAGCCAGCTTACAACATTTTGTTTCCAAAAATGTAACAAAGTAATACATCCTGACATGTTCGCACCAATATTTGCTAGCTTAGTGGCCTTTATGCTGGAACATGTTCATTGGTCTAATAGCAAAAACATGTTTAACATACTCATACCCAACAGGAGCCCCACAGGGCAACAACAGCACCTCAAGGCGCTTTATATTGTAAGGTAGACCCTACAATAATACATACAACAATCATATGACCCACTATGAGCAAGCACTTTGGCGACAGTGGGAAGGAAAAACTCCCTTTTAACAGGAAGATAGTGATTTTTCATCAACACTGTCTGAACATGTTGTTCCAGACTTTTGCTTGTGTCCAACAGACAGTGGAAAGACTTACGCTCACCGCATACTTTGTTAGGAATGTCCGGTCCAGCTACGAAAGACAAATATCTAATTACACAGTCACATGTCACCACATGACCTTTTGAAGTTCAGTCCAAATAGAAAGGGGAAAGAAAGGTGATTTAAGTGCCTCTGAATGGACTGGTCTGAGAAACTGCTGACCTACTGGGATTTCCCCTCACAAGCATACAACCATCACTAACACAGAATGGCTCAAAACAGAGAAACTATCCAGTTGGTGGCAGTTCTCTGGGTGAAAATGCAATTCAGTTCAATCTCATTTAAATAGCGCCAGATCACAACCACAATCGCTTCCAGACGCTTTATATTTGACGGTAAAGACCCTACAATTATACTGATAATAATGCCTTGTTAAGGGCAGAGGTCAGAATGGCCAGACTGCTCTGAGCGGACAGGACAGCAGCAGCAACTCAAATAACCCCTCACTACAGGAAAGGCAAGCAGAAGAGCATCTCTGAACCCACGCCATGTCAAACCTTGAAACAGATGGTTACAGCAGCAAAAGACCACATGTGGGTTAGTAATGGAGTCAATCACTAATGTCATGTTTGTATTATTGATTGATTGATCATACTTTATTCATCCCGAGGAAAATTGGGTTAAGGCTGCCAGCCGTGCCAGCGCCAACGTTTATATTAAACATTATAACCGTTAAACACACAGGAGTGGCTGTAGCTCAGGAGGTAAAGAGGTCATCGTTGACTTTACCTCTGGGTGCTGCAGTCTACATACCAACTATACTTGACAACATACTGACCCCAAGCTGTTCTCTGACGCTTGTTAGACACAAAGCGTAGCACACAGTGCCTGCATGAATGAGACTAGTTTTACTGAGTGCTCAGGTAGAAAAGTGCTATATAAGCATTTGCATTTGTAATATTACTACTTTGCTAGTAACATTAGGCAGCATGCAAACTCAGATCATGCAGCTCGCTGCTGCGTTAAGTGTTTGTCTAATCAAGCCAAACTTGGCTGAATGGGCCACGAGGGGATAACTACAGTAAACAACAAGTGGGATTTGCAGCAGTGGGACTGTTTGTGCTTTGGCATCTTTCTTCTGGCTAATTTTAGTTAATGCCAGTGCGCCTGCTATTCTGACAAAATGGGCACTTTTAAAAGTTAATGCCAAATTATAGCATGTTGTGTTGTGGCCAGCAGAGGGGAACAAGACAGATCGTTTAAAATTCTGTTAAATAACATGTCTAAATGTCATTTCAATACTGGCGGGAAGAACCACATGCAAATGTAAATTAAAAAGCAATGCATTAACGAGAAGCTACCTAAAAGGATCCCTAGAAAACCTTTAAGTGAGACGCATTTCCTGGAGGAGGGAGTCACTCCCTCTAAGTATCCATCATTGGCAGTTCACAACAGTTCACACAACTGTCTCTCATTACAATAGGTTGCACTTTGCATGCTCAAAGAGCAGCGGCCGCCAAACCAAACTGTTATTTGCTAATTATTATTGATTACTAGTCCGGATGAAGCTTTAGAAATTGTAAAAAAAAAATCCTGGAAAGAACTTTCATTTGGCAAGATGGAAAACATTCATTTCCCTGAAAAACTGCTCAATTTAAAAGCCATTAGATATTCATTCATTACTGCTCCATTACTGAAAAGCTGCTACAAGAATCTCTGTGTAAAGAAGGCGAGTGATTCAAATTTATTCACGGGAAGTGAAATCTTAATCCCACAGATTACTAAAGCTTTAAAGACGTTACACGCAGCATTTGAAATTTTCTAACGAACAAATAGCCGTGCCTGTGCTTAAAGGGGACCTATTATGCTTTTCCTTTTTTCCTCTCTCGGAAACACACTGTTACATTGGCGTTAAATCGCTCATAACATACACTGCAATGGTTTAAAGGGAAATATATTTAGAAGTCATCACTGTGAGGCACAAAGTTCTGTCTGTTTCTGCAGGACCAACAACCAGTGACAGTTGCTCTGAGGATGACGGGACCATCCGTTGTGTATTTTCTTCTGCACACTCCACACTCTGTACACGTGCTCACCTTTGGCGTCTGCTGAGCCCACACGGTCACCCTTCGCCATGCCGCTGCTGTTGGTGCTTGTGGAGTTGGTGCTGTTGGGAGAGGACATGGACGGCCGTCTCTGGCTGAGGAAGACCCCGGGTGCCATGGGCTGCGGCCCTCCCGGTGACTTGACCGTTCCAGTGTTGAACTCGTGGTCTGTCAGGCTGCCGTCCTGGGAGTCCAGATTGTGCTCCGGCGAGCTACTGTCCTGAGAGATTTTCGGGGGCTCCTCTATTACTAGCGCCTTCTTTTTGGTGCTTTTCTTCTTCTTCTTGGTTTTTTGTTGTTCCTCCTTTTGACACATCATTTTTTGTTTGAGCAAAATGATCAGAAATATCTACAGTTGTGTAAGAATACAGTGTAAGTAATTTACCTGGTGGGAAAGCTTTGCTGCAGCCGCAGCCAGGCCTGTTTCTATGGACGCCACCCGGGCTCCATCTCTGGCTGGCCGCTCGTGTCGGGGAACTGATGGTCCTACGCGGGCTGCCAGGACATCCATATTGGGGTTTAGAACATATTTCTTTCATAAAACTCTGAAGCCAAGATGCTTCTTAAACAATGCCAGTGTTCACCTGTGGGGCTGTACGGAGTGTCGTCGCTGCTTTTCCGTTTCTTTGATCTCGATTTGAACACAGGATTATCCTCTTCGGACTCCAGCGAGGGGTAAACTAAAATCGAAACGTGGAACAGATTACTCACATGTCATGCATGTTAGCTCATTGCTGAGAAGTTGCAAAGAAAAGCTGCAATTACTTCAGTTTTCTGTAAAACGGAGGAGGTGGCAGCATGCGGTGCAGCTGTAAAGCAGCTGTTGACTGTCGGTTCACAGTGCAGCCATTCCAATCTAGACCTTTTAATATCTGATAATTGGATGATCAAGATAAAAAATGACCTGTTTATAAAAGCAGAGCAGAGTGCCAGTGTGCGGGAGAAGCTTCGGGATTTTAGAGCGAGAATGTTCGTGCTAAGAACAACTAATTGGACCAATTAGAAGTTCAAAAAGCTTGTAAAATAACCGTTTGGAACGCGTGTTAATTGCTTATTAACAAGCTAGGAGGCTCCAAACAGCTGTGTTTGGATGGGCTTCACAGGGAAAGCATTTTGCAGGAAAAAAAGATAAACTGGAGCAAAAAAACCCCAAAGAGACGCACGAAAAGTAAACATAAGCCCGTGTCACGTACACGTAATGAAAAGCTCCAGGCCAAATTGAGAAATTAAGCTCCACAAGCAGATACATAAGGGGCCAATTTGTTTTTAAAGCACCTGTTAGCAGCAGTGAGGATCAGACATGGCAGATACATTATTTTCTCATTCATGCGCTTGAAAAATGACACCAGACTGAACTCACAGAGCTCCGATCAGCTGCACTGTTTTTAGTTTTTGAATAAATCAGCCCTCCTGCACATTCAACTTTATTGATGTAGAAAACAAAACGAAACAAAAAAGCGCAATAAAATAATAGTGAACCACTAAAAGTACTGCAATTTAAAAAATATATAAAAATAATAATGTAACAAAAATGTGTTTTAAGGTCCTTTAAGACCCAAATAAATATAAATGATAAAATATAAAGACATTGCAACTACTGTGTTTTAGATTTATGCATTTAGAAACAGCAAAACGTGAGAAATCTCAGTGAGGGAGTCTTTTCATTTTTAGTTTTTCCAACAAATCCTACAAAATATGATTCAAAATGATTGAGGGTTGCACTCTTAAAAGTGTTCAACTGGTTTTGATGCCACGGACACGTCCTAAAATTGTCAGATTGGGTCCAACAAAGAGCACCTTGTAGAGGCAGAGCTCCTTAATAGTAAAAAAGTTCAAAAAAATGCATCTTCAAATAGCTGAACAATTTCAGAAAAATGTTCCTGAATGCAAAGCCTTTGACGATGTCATCGTGCGTCATCAGAAGAGTCGGATAATGTGAAGAAATCAGTGCTGATATCTGTGATCTTCAGGCTCTCGGGGAGCTCTGCAGTAAACATGGATGTGATTCTCTCACTGAAACAATTGCACAGGTTACTGTCTGTGGACACAGTCACCGTGCCTTTAGTTACTTTTAGGATCTTCTGATTCTAAATCCTTTGTATCAAAACTAAAGTCTGATTATGTCTGAATATCTGTTTTTCCACTTAGCCAAACAGTTATTCAGTTCAAAGCAATTCTCAGTCTCTTGTGTGGAGCTACTTTTCATGTAATGCTTAAAGACAATTATTGGTGCATTAATATGAAGGCGAACAACAGAACAGTTCCAGTACAAACCTTCATGAAGCTCGTTTTTAAAGCGTGTATTTGTTTACATTTTGCAAACCATCTCTTTGAAGCTAACAGACGCAATGACAACATCCTGATACACATTCCCATTCCTGATCCTGATTACAAGAATGTTTTACCATGATTAAAGTTATCCCACTTCTAATTAGAGAAATCTCTTTACGTCTGCTCTCCAAAGTCATTCATCCTACGCCCTTCAAAGCTGGTGGGTGTAATCGGGTGTAGCGCTGAGTGAGAGGTTGTTTGGATGAGCTGTTTTAATATTTTGGTTAAAAGGTGTTTTCTGTTAGAGTGACGGCTTCCTGCTCCACTCTGTGTGTAGGGGGAGGAGCACACATAAACATGCATGTTTTTTGGAGACATTTTTGAGGTTAATGCAATCCCAAGACTCCAGCATATGAAATGTTTACCTAGTTTCATCACTCTGATGGTCTAAGCTTAGAAAGACAGCCATCCAGAAACACTCTATCTTTTCAGTTCGTGTTTTTGTCTCATTTTCAGCATTTTCTTGGTTTCCTGTGATTCTGCCCAGACAATAGGTAGGTGTGACTTATAAATTCATAAAGTACACTGTAGCTGAAAAAAACACATCCTGGGTACAATAGGGCAAAACAGGGAATGCTTTGGAACTTGACCAGCACCAGTATCATGGAAAAATGACACTCGTTACCGCCGTCACCCCACCCTGCCCACGATGACAGGAAAATGAGGAAACAACAACAAGTTGGCATTTGTCGCTTACCGTAATCCGAGTCCTTGAAACACGCATCCATGTGATCTTGGTCGTCGTCATAATCTAGACTCTCAATACTGCTGCTCTTCCTGGGTTTCTTTGGCAGACGTTTAGTCGACCGCTTGCTGTTGTTTCCGCCTCCTCCTCTGCCGGCCTTCTTGCCGGCCTGCGAGCTGTGCGAGTTGTTCTTCGACTGGCCGTTGTTTTTGGCCTGGCTGTTGCTCCACGGCTGCTGCAAGCTCTCTGAAGACGACAGGTTGGCCATGGACAGCATGCCCTGAATGGCCTCCTGTGTGCTGGGAGATGCAGGTGGCTGACTGTAAGTATGTCAATAAGAAATACACAACAACACAGCCATTACATGGTGGTCAACACGCTGGCAGAGGTCAAAGAAAGAAAGAAAGAACTGAAGAAGGCTCTGAACCAGATCTCGGTGTAAGCTAGATTACAAACTGTGCCTCAGTGGAACAAAGAGGAAGGAAAACTGTCAAAAACAAATATCCTCTTTAAGACATCGCTCCCAAAATGAATCCACACACCCATTAAGCTATCACCTGCTGAGCTGCCACAAGAAACAAAGCGACTATCACACACCGCTATAATGAAGCTTCAGCCCCTCTTCAAAGCACCAACGATGTGATAAATTAACATATTTCATCAATGTTTTCTTTCTTTCTTTCATTGCTCATTTGTAGCTTTCAGTGTGGTGGAAATAGACCATCAAGAGCTCGCAAACAGCAAAAGGCAAAGGGAAGAGCCTGGAGCCACGCAGCGTTTGATAGATTAACACGGGATGAAACAAACACTGACTTAACACAAACTGCTGACAGAATCGGTGTAAACTGTTGCTCCAGCCGCTAGCTGATTTTTCAGCTCTGAGCGAAGCTGTAAAATTCAGCTTTTTCATCCAATTACGTCGCCGCTGAGTAGGCCATTTGTTTGTCAGTGCCTCGGTCCATTAAGAGGAGCTAAAATTCATTTACTGAAGGAAAAGGGGGTCCAGCGGGAGCCATTTAGAGATTAATGCTGCGCATGTACTCTAACTCAAATGAGTTTAGAAGTCCAAGTTCTGTTGGTGTTGATGGGAATGCAGCAGAAAATTGACATCGGGGTTAGGTTAGTCTACCTGTTGGTGCCGTAGTCGATGCCACCCACTTGCTTGCTGGCCTGCAACAGGTCCAGAATTCCTGCGGCGCTGCCGCTCTTTTTCTTCACCTTGGAATTGCGACTTTTGACCTCAGGCTTGGCCTCCGTGTCTATGTGCAGCGTCTCTTCATCTGAGGAGTCTGTGCTCTGGTGTTGAAGGAAGTGAACGTACAGGAAAGAGATATGAGAGAGACTTCAAGTTTCTTTCCTTTTCTGGCAAATGTTCGCTTTTCTTGTAATGGCTTCTTTACTGCAGTCTCACTGTTTATCATAGGACTGCCGCCAGAAAGTCTCAGTAGGAGGCCCCAGGGCACAAATGAGCCGTCTGCCCCCGTCAGCCCCCTTTTTAGTTATTCACTTTAACATAAATGTTTTTAGAACGATGCAAAAACAGGCAATATTGATATTTGATTCTTCTGCTGTCGACTACATTCTCATTTACTAACCTCACCCCACACAAAGACACTCTAAGCAAATGTAGGGCACTTGCAGCCCCTCAGGACTGGACCCCTGGGATATTTGCCCACTTTTTCCATCTGCTGATCCAGTATGGAACTACAACCTCGTTTCGAAGAATAGATTTGTGAATGAAAAACCCACATTTTAATGTTAATAGTGACAGTTTATCTAACAGCTCTATTTTAATGCCGCCGTGCTTTTTTAAAATTTCAACTTTCTTTGTAAAACACTACAGAGATTTAGGACGACACCAGCTGCTTTAGTGTTAAATTATCTTTTGACATCATTTCATGAAATGCCAATAGTTAGTGGGGGACACATGTGGACTGTCACCCAGCCACTTTAGCATCAGGGCTCTTCTTCTGTGGTTCTGTTCTATTGGAGTGTGTACAGTAAGCAGTTTGATACTGTCTTGCTAAAACATGTAAGGCCTCGGCTGAATATTTTGTTGCCTAAATGGCAGCATGTGTTTTTATTAAACCTGAACATATCATTTAGTATTATTGGTGCCTTCACAGGTGCACTCATGCTTCTCATGCCATCAGAAGGCAGCATGAGCAACACTTTCTACTTTAGTCTTTTGGAGCTCAGACGCAGAAAAGAAGGCAGAGTATCTGATTCCTTCGTTGTGTGGGGGTCTTTAAACTTCTTCTTAAAGCCTTGCTGGCTGAGGGCTTTCAGATAGTGATAATCTAACACTGGTTTTCAGTCTTGTCCCTTTGCTACATAGATTATTTTATATTCTCTTAATCAATAATTAATTGCATGAACCACAAAAAGAAGCCTTAAATCAAATGTCCTCCTCATCGTGATGAACCTCTTGATATCTTCTATTTTACCAGAAATGTTTAAGCTACTTTCTTTGCACGGCTCTGTCACAGCAGGAATAGTATACACACGTTTCATTTAACAGGTTTTTATACCAAATGCTCCCAGTGGATGGTGTCGTGTCACATGTTGTATGAACCACTACAATATGGAGTCATTATGTTTACCTATATCCAGTGTGATTAAATAAAAATGTTCCTAATTAATCACATTAGAGCTAAAATGTTCTTTGTCCTTTTTTCAGTCTTCTGTTTTCTCGTCCCAGCTTCTTTGAAACATGTTAAATTCAAAAATATAATTTTTTCATTAAAAAGACAAAATTCAGTTTTAACATCTATTTATAATCTTTCATTTTAATATGTATTTAAATGAGTGGCATGGCATCACAACAACACAGAATTTGAAATATCCGGGGAAACTGCAGATCAAGGCTGTGATATGGGTTCTAGTGACCTCTCATTAGTAAACTTGGTCTAGGCTTTTTCTTCCTCTTCCTCCATTCATGCCACAGCTCTTTCTCTCATCAGTGTGTGTGGCTCCACAGCACAGGAAGTCTCCGCCTCTGAGTTAAAGGAGCACTGCAGAATTTTTTCACAGTCTGTTTATGCATCACATTAACGTCATAACTGCTTAAGTTTTATGGATAAAACGCCAAAACATTAAATTCTCTGTTAAGTGCAAAAACTTTACATTTATCGAGTGTGCGCGTCTGTCCAAAGTGATTCCACCACACAGGTCGTGTGTATTATTTTTTGGAATTATTAGTATGCTTCATCAGCACATAGAACTTGCTGTAGGTGGGCAGTGAAAGTTATTTTACAAATAATAAATAAGTATAAAATATAAATTTTTACATTTTGTCATTCTGTTTGAATGTCTCATAAATACTGATGTTCATATGTTAAAGCTTAGTGTAAAATGTCATCAAATATAATAAAACAAAGGCGCAGAACTGGAGCTTACATCTTACTGCAGTTTGCAAAAGGACAACTGTTTATGAGAATCAACCTAAACAAAAATGTAAGCACTAATTTTGTATTGATTATTTTTCTCATTAACGGTGGGAGGCTGACGATTTTCAAGCTGGGCCTCAGTGTTCCAACGTTTGGGAATAGCAGATACAGGTGATGTCGTACATACCTTAGTCACCGAGGGTTGAAACTTTGTTTTTTTGGCTGGCTGAATAGGTTCTCTGATGTCTGATAAAACTAGGGAAAAACAAATGTAACAATCAGCACCATAACATCGGAATTAGTAACATTTTAAGACTAGTCTTCCAATAAGACTAACAACTAGGGATGGGTACCGGTATCCGGTACCATTATGGCACCGGTTCTGACATAAACGGTAGTAACCAGACCGAAAAGCAGCGCACATTTCGGTGCTTTATTTCGATGCTTTTTTTTCCCTGAGATGTCATACACTTTGGATTCTAGCCAATCATTTTACCTTTGCAAGCATAGTAGGCGGGGCCAGGTACGTATGTTCTTTTAGAGCAGATTAAAAATGACCAAGGCAAAGTGGTCAAAAGTCTGGCTGTACTTCACAGCAAAAGATGCAAACTCAGCAGCCTGCAACAAGCTGATACTGTGCAAAGGAGGTAACACCTCGAATCTGATGAAACACCTGGCGACGCATAGCATTTTGTTAAAAGCCGAGAAATGCGCCGTATTTGATAGCTTGCTGCGAGACCTCACACCGAGCACATCTACTGCGGGTGTGGTGCCAGTTATCGGACCCGGAGTTAGCAACATCCCCAAAAACCCGAAGAGCAGAGTCCTGGCCCCTAGCCCTGCCAGGTAGCAGAAATGATGAGGATGATGATGCAGCAGCAGCCGTTCTTCTCTGCGTGAGTAGCTTAACGTTGTTCGTGTGTAATTTACGTTGAGTAGGCTAACCACGTTATTACATTAATGTGAACTAGCAAACATCATCATGGCTACATGCAGCTGTCTTCTTGTTTGATGGCAGATACTCCCTTCACCCTGGCCAAAAAGGCTAAAATGACCAAAGAAAAAGTGGAAAACAGCTAAACATAAAACCTAAACAATACCCATCCCTACTAACAACAACGCTGTGGTAACTCGTGCTACCACAAGTTAGAGATTTTTAGAGTTAAAGTGGACACTTTTGTTATTCATACTTCGTCTTTAGCTGAATTTCCTTCAGCTACAGTCACAAACGAGCTGTATATACTAACTCGTGACAAAACAGGGCTTGCTCTTCTTTAACAACACATTATGTAAATGCAAGTAATTCGACTTGAATTGCCGAGATTTAGTCAATCATCTGATAACTATGTCATTAAAAAAGTAGTCATTTTACAGTTAGGTCAGCAATCAAAACAGCAGTGATGCTTTGTGCCGTGTAGGCTGATGTTGTCACAGTTCTTAATCTCTCAAACAAAGCTCTTTTTTTCCAGATGTTAAGCAAAAACTGAAATGTCAGAATGGTTTAACCATTATTTATGTACAAAAATAAACCAAACTGTTTAATGCATCTGTCTTAAAAAATCATTTTACAGAGCTAAAACATGCCCCTAAACATGTTTTTAATTTAGAACAGGAAATACCAGATCAAGAGTATATCGCTGAGTAAATCTTTGGCACTTTTTGATACATACGCATTGAAGCCGATACTCTGAAAATTGCCCAGTCTAACTTGATAATTTAAACAAACTGAAACACGAACCAAATAAGCCCAAAATACTCACAGGAAAGATCTCTCTTAACAGTGTTCTTTTTCCGTCTGATGGGGAATTCGTCAATCTTCAGCTCGCCTTCATCTGAGACGTACTCATACTCGTCTATCACTGGCTTGGTTTTGTCCTCTTTTAGGTTTTGTAATGATCCAAAAACACTTGAGTTGGTCTGAGGTTTCAGGGTCTTGGAGCTGAAAATGAAACCGCAGGACAATAAGGGAGTGATACGAGGCTCAGCCAGGCGCTCGCAGCGAGAAGTCCTTGAATTAGCTCTAATGGATATGCTGCTGATAGCCACATGGCTCTACAATCACCAAAATACACCACATGAGAAAGCTGGCGTGCTCGTCTCTTCAAAGACCTGAAGTCGAACATTTACGTGGCGATCGCAGCCATTCCATACATACCTCAGCAGTTTCCTGTGAGACATAGTAAAGCTGAATCTGTCTTTATTGCTTGACAGCAGTGTTCTGTCAAATTTGCATTCCTCCTCCATTTTCAGCAGGGAATCGGGTTTACTATTCTGCAACATTCCAAGGAAAATAATGTCAGAGAAGCTAAAAGTAATCAGCGTTATGTTAAAGAACAGAGAGGATGACAGATATCTTGGTGTCGCTATTTCTGGTTCACTGCATTAATGAGAACACTTCATGCCAATTTAAACCGACTCAGTACTTTTATTTCAAAGGAAAGATTAATTGCATATAACTATGTTCCCTCAGTTCTACAGAGCATCTGAGCCTCTCTTAGCTCACTGTTTTGATTCTAGCTGAAGTTTAAAGGAAATGTGGCCTCTGTCTCATGCCTTCATTTTTACACTTCAATGTAAATGTAGCTAACTGGAACTTAAAAAAGTAATCGTATAAATGAAGAAATGATCTAAAACTTGGCACATAAAGATTCTCAGTCCTTGTGTACTTTAGGAAACCTGTTAAACAATCAGAATTTAAAAAAAGAAAAGAAAAGACGCTGTCATTAACTGTTTCATCAACTCTTAAAATAAACCTTGCTGTTAAAAGGGTGAGTACCTCATGATGTTAAACCCAACAGGTCAAATTTTCTGACCCAATTTTCACTAAACCAAATCCACATAGAGGAATGCAGAACGACTGCCATGAAAGTCCCCACTGATCACACTGTAATTAACTGCAACCCAAGAACATCCATTTTCACATTTTCAAATATTCACTCCTCAGCTGTTTTTGTTTCCTACGCGCTGTAATCTGAAACAGAAATTTCACACTGCCGTGCGACACCGACGAGCTTTATAGACCTAACAGAGAAGCTGCGAGCCTCTGCACAAATGAACAGTGATCACAAGTGAAGATGTGGTTGTCAGTGACCTTGGTAAAGGTCTAACGGGGTCTCTTCCCCATCTGTAAATGTTTGGCCTGATGTGAACGAGCAGTGGGATGGAGGTCCTTGGAGGGGTTTAATACATTCCACAGCAGTTTGGCATTGTATTTTCCAAGAAACTAAAGCCCTCTAATGTCTTCCGTTCACCAAAATTACACTTTCTTTTTCTCCCCGCTAAAAACTTCCTCCTGTTGTTCTACAATAACGATACAACACGCTTTAAAAGGAGATGGGGGCATATGTAAATACTTAGATGGAATGCACTGGATATGGACATGGCGTAATTCCATTAGGTAAACTCTGGGAGGGCGGACGTTTCTGGAGAAGCCCTGATGAGGTGCAGGCCTCAAATGTGCGACTTGGGCCGCATCATTACTTTGGCTGATTGCTTTGAAGTGAAGTGTTCAAATCATTGTTGGATGGTCCTGCATTTTTTCTATTCAGCTGCTCAACTTGTAACCTTCATAGCTTATTGCCTAAAGAATTTCAAATGCATTGGCTGTTGCAGGCCAAGGCGAAAGTCTTCACCACCATTAGTTTAAAATAACAGCTCCGGTAAACTTACCTTGTACTTCCATTTCGCTTCAGTCTTGTTTTTATTCTGCTCTCTGATATCAAACTTTTCCACATTGTTCTGCTTTGACATTTCCTTCTCAGACATGCTCAGGACATTCTTAACAGCCTGGAAAATGAAAGCAATTACAGAGAAACATAACAGAACGATCAATCGGTGAAACTGTTCTGCCCTGCAAAGGCAGAAAGTGGAACTGCAGAAAGAGTTTAACTGAACTGTGTATCACATGTCTAATCTATAAAATCTTAATTCAATGCTTATACATACAATCATTTTCACAGATGTTATGTTACACCTCTGCAGTTAAAAAACGATGACCTGGTATATGACCGAGCAACGGCCACCCTTATGTAGACATAGACGCACTTCTTTGATTAAAAAAAAGCCTGTTTAGCATGTGCACCAGTTAATGCATACTAGCAGGGGAAGCTGTGCAGCCAGTTATATATGCTAACACTTTACAGCTGCCTGCAGGCAGCAGCTGAACATTTCATAGCATAATCAGATACAGAACGGTTGACCTACAATGAAACTAGAAACCATCATTTCTATAAAAAAGTGCTAACATAACTAAATGCTCACCTTAGGCTTTTTTGGCTGGTCCATTTTACTCAAAATGTCCTTTGCATGGGACTCCAGCGCAGCAAAACTGGAGGGTTTAGGAGGTGGTGATGACTCCTTTGCTGACTTTGCTTTCTTCTTTCCTCCTTCCTTGACCTTTGGCACCTTCGGAGGCTTGGGCGTCTTTGAAGGTTTGGGAGGCTTGGGTGGTTTAGGGGGTTTAGGGGGTTTTGAGCTTTTCTTTCTGGACTTCTCTCTGCTGGGTGAGGGGACATGTGCTGGAGACACGGCTTCTTCAGGCTCGGACTGGGTGGACAACGGTTCCTCAACTGGTACCTTAATTGGAGCTTCGCTTTTAATGGCTTTTGTTGTGTTCTGTAAAAGAAATCAAGGTCAACTTTTGACTTTGTAACCTGCCGTTAAACCTTCTGTGAGTTCATTAAACCTAAATTAGGATTTTGTTTTTATTATTTAACTTTATCACTGGTGTGATCATTTACAACACTTCAGAATGTAGTCACCTGGTACTGCATTTTATTTTCTACATAAAATTACCTGTCTCAGGGCTAAAACATCGACACAGACACACCTATGGGCAATTTAGAGTGACCAGTTAACCCAGCTCCACTAACTGCATGTCTTTGGACTGTGGGAGGAGAGAGAGAACCCACGCAAACAGAGGGAGAAAATGCAAACTCAACACAGAAAGACCCCGGCCTGATGGTGGAATTGAACTCAGAACCTTCTTGCTGTGAGGCAACAGTCCTAAGCACTGTGCTGCCCAAAGCTTACAGCACCTGGGATTCCCAGGCGGTCCAGGTGCTCAGGAAGTGTCATTTGATCAACTTTAAAGTCTATATGTAATGTTCTAATTCATTTCAAAGTTTTATTATTCAGATACTGGATCTATAGATGATGTGTTGCTGACATAGGGATGTTTCATATTCCAACATGTTTTTTAAATGACAATAATTCCATGTTCCTCAATATTTTACTAGATATTAAGAGCAGGTCGTTTGCAGTGCTGTGCTCTGGTTTTCAGTGATGAACTATGTTGGATTGATGCAGGGCAGACTGTGATATCCTTGGTCACTGGTGGGTTTAAAATCTGAGACACTGTAAGAGAAGGACCCTCAAGTCTAAACTGAAACTTATGAGAGAATTTTAGATAGAACGAAAGTTTTATGAATACCAGAGGAGAAGCTTTTAAAATCCCATCTGTGTGAAGAGTGAGCAAACTCTCTGAATATTCGATGCATAAAGTTTGTGTGTCTTGCTGACCTTTAAAATGAAAGCTAATTTAAATAATGCTTTAAGGTAAATGCAAATATTAGTGTTCAGATGCTTTTTAATATGGCTGCTAAGTAGGAGGACTCGCTTGTAGAAGATGTCATTGATTTAAGTGTATCATGTTCTTTAGTAAAAACTGCAGAATTCCAGCTTTATACTGTCAAGAAGTTACAAAGCACCTGTAATGGCAAACGTAACATGAGCTTATACATATGTATAGGAGGATGTAGTTGTCTCTGCTACACCTGAACCTAGGGACCCCCACCTGGCAAATCCTACTTTAACCACTGGGCTAACTGTATGCTCAACTAAGAGATACAAACAAAACATAAAAACACATTCTTTCTATTCACCATTTGGTTGCAAACACAATGCCACTGTGTGTTGCAAGCTAATCTTTTAGTAACAAGTTATCTGAACAACAGCTATTCATAGCACTAACATGGTATTTAATGCTAGATAAGCTAGCTAACATTTAGCTATCAGCTAAATGTTAGCTAACATTTAGCTGATAGCTAAATGTTAGCTGTTGGCTAAATGTTAGCTGCTAAGATTTGGTTTGCTTTTTGTTGCTACCACATGTAACAAAAGAATAATTTTTTGCCAAAAGAAAGTTCCAATTTTAAAAGTAAAGAAAAATTTAGTAAAGTATTTTTTATCATTGAGATTAGCGGAAAGACGAGGGCTTCATAATCTACAGAACATCAGCCTTCTTTGATGGCAATAAAATGTTAATTTTTCTGCAAATCTGACATTTGAGAGTTTATGGAGAGGCCTAAGTGGAAAGGGTTAATTTGCAAAAACCAAATATGAATATTAAGCTTTTTGATTAGCAAAAATAAGGCATCGTCCTCTAGACAAACCTCTATGGTTTCCTATATGTCATAATATGAAACATTAATTTCTCCTGGAGCCAAAAAACTATGAAATTACCACCTAGAAATAAAAATACCTCTGACAATCTGATCTCTTTGGCAAGATCCTTAATGAGTTGTGATGGCTTCATGTTCTCTGGAAGCTCATCTTCATGTTCCAGGAGAGCCTGTTACAAAAAACAAAACAAATACAAAAAAAGTTTCTAAGAAAATAGACAGATACATGACACTAGATACACTCTATTTTGTATTTAGTTGCCTCCATACCTGCTTTTTAGTCCAGGCTCTAAAGGCTCCATTGATGATTTTGGCACCATGTATCAGGTATGGAGCTGGCTGCTTATTCGCTTTATGTAAACCTACAGAGCAAAGAATGCAAATTTTATCACTGAGTGAATCGTGGCCTTTGAACTGTGAGCAGCTGGGACTACTGCAGTTAAAAAGGGCACAACGGACAGTGTAAATTCCCAGTGGTGGCGAGATTTACAGGATCTAACTGAAATAAGCCTTTGATCAACAGGAGAACAGCTGAGAGAAGATAAAGCTACTGCACTCCTCAGTGTACAGAAGAGGGACTCCCATCAACAGGGCGACTTTGTGTTTAGACAACACTGTCCTGTTACCTTAATTCAGACGTGCAGATCAACCCCAACACAGCCAAGCGGCATGTTAAAGCTCTTAAGGTGCAAGCCACCATCATCTTGCTGATTTACTCTGGATATTATCTTCTACTAGACCAGCTTTTCATGACTCACAATCCCTATTTATCTCACGCTGAGCCTAGCGCAGCTCTGTGTGAAACAAGCCTCTCCCTTTAAGGCCACCGTTTCTGTAAACCGACTTTCCTGTGACTGGCTGCCCCTCACAAACAAAGAACTAGTGGGTGGGGCTTCTGAGATTACCATATTGGGGTGTATTTCCTATCTTTGAGGAGAGCAGAAAATCACTGCCTGAGAGAGCCGTCTGAAGGATTACATGCAAATACACTGAACTCATTATTTGAAGCCACGTTCAATATGTGTGTCCACGACTGAACCGTATACTACATATGACAGAAAATAAGGAAAAGCATAATAGGTGGCTTTTCAAAAGAATAATGGCATATTAATGACAGAGCTTTATAGTTTGGAGGTGGCGTGCACCACACAAAATCACAATCTGGTTTTAACACATGAACATACACAGAAAATGCTGGAAACATAAACAGTTGGGCCACGCCAGCTGAAGGGAGTTTAAACACAGGCTTGTAATGGAGCAAGTGATTCTAGCTGGGCCAAACCTTTTGAAGCTAATCATCTGTGAACTCTGCGATTCACCGATTTAATGACTGAAATAATATTAGAGCATCCAGCTCCTCATCTGCGCTGCAGACATGCAGCCACATGCTGAATGTGCAGCCCAGAAAAAAAGATGCATTTCTGACAGTGTTTGTGTTTTCTCCGCATTCACGCATTCCTCTGGAGAAATATCAAGTGAAACGAGGATGAGTGTTTACATTAGAGTACCACACGCAAAGCCGGAGTCTATAACTACACCGACGCGATTTGAGACTTCACCTTTGAATCGTTCGAGGAGGTGTCGCCCCACATACCAGCACGCCGTCTCAAAGTTGGGGAAAGGAGTGAGAGTTTTGACCTTTAGCCGTTTTTCAATTTCATATGCCCTGAGGAAGATAAAAAAAAGGTTTCAGCTAAACATCATCACGGATTACTAACAAAGGATGGAATTCACAAAGTACTTCTAAAGAGGGAGAATTCATAAACAGAATTGGTGGAATTTGGAGCAGGAAAGAATTGGAAACTACTGAATAATATCAACCGAGGCCTTTAAGGTCACACTAGATCACCACAGGAATGTCTGCAGGAGGCACAGTGGATCACGTTATAACCCAGTGCACTAAAAACAAGCGTAAAGAATGAATGTGTGTGAAAAGGAAGGTGCCCAAACCTCATCTGCATCTCCACACTGAGGTTGTGGACAAAGTGTCCAGAGAACGCCAGACAGTCGACAGGTGTCAGTATTGCATTGATCCAACCTGAAGGAACCAGATGAGACAAGATAATCATCCAGTATTTACAAGAATAACATCAATGCAGCATTCTGAATGCAAACAACAACATTTCTTGCATTTTTATTGTTAAGGAAGTATTACCTGTATACTAGTGCTGTCAGCGCTAATCTCGCTAAAATGACGTTAATGCCATAACCGCATCAACGCGGCAAATCTCTGTTAGTGAGTTAACGCAGATCGCCCTGTGGGAGGGGCTGCATGGCGCTAACGTGTTAACGAGCTAAACGCGCTGATGCGTTGATGCCGTGCAGCCCCTCGCACGGGGCGAGCCACGTTAACTTGCTAACAGAGATTTGCCGCGTTAATGCGTCTGTGGCGTTAACGTCATTTTAACGAGATTAACGCTGACAGCACCAGTATATGCATGTTTTATGACTAGCCACATGCGATCTGTCCTCTCTGGTTTTAAGACAAGATAAGGCTAAAATAAGAGAGTCCAATTTTAGGCTACGTGGAAAAAATATCGGTCACTGCAGTTCAGTATCAGATCAGACCAAGTAACAAGTCCTAAACAATGTGAAAAGGAGAAGCTGCTGAAAGTGGACTGCAAAGCAGCTTGCAGTTTACTTTGGGAAGTGCACCTTCTGAGAAATGTAACTACACGTCGGGGCTGACACAGTCTGCAACTACTGTGATCGGCCTGTTCTGGACCACTGATTCCTCTTGTGCATTTCCAAATACTTTTTTTGAATTCATCAGTGAGAGAACAACAATAATCGCTTCAGTATAAAGAACAATAATCACAGCATCGATACAAGAATCACAACTGTCAGCAGATTCCTAGAGGGAGAAGAGATGTGAGGGAGTGTACAAAGAGCTGAAAAACCTGAGGGACAATTATATTTGCTTCTGGGGAAAAAACAAAAAACCCCGAAGATACAGGCTCTACAAAGATTCCCCGCACAAGTGTAAATCAGGCCAACGTCATACATGATGCACCAGCTGAAGATAACAGCTGAGCTATGAGTAAAAAGGGGCTCATACTGACTATCTTATTAGCTGTTACTTAGCACTTAGCTAAGTTAGCTTCTTTTCCCACATGTTTGCACTGATTAGGAGATGCTCTGTATCTCATTTTACATCTGTATAGTGACAATAAAGGCATTCTACTCTATTCTATTCTAGCTGCTGCTCAGGAAGAAGAGCAGGTCGTCAGCAGATCAGAAGGTCGGTTGCTTGACGCTCAGCTACACCTCAAACTACCCTTGGGAAAGAAAAAAAACTGGCAGGCATGTCCGCATTGGCCTTCGTGCTGACCGTCTGATGATAAAATTTACATCACTGAGACCAAAGTGGACTCACGGACACGGGAAGTGTGATTCCTGCTTGTGATTGAGTCAACAAGGCTTCTGTCTGTCCCATTCATTCATGAGAACAGGAAAAGAGCGAAACATGTTCAGCTAGACTCATGAGAGGAGACCAGCTCTGACCTGATGGGATGAACAGGGACTGGCCTTGCTTCAATGTGCATTTGTAACACTTGTCCACCTGGTCAGCAAAGAACATTTCGCTGTGATTGGACGACGACCTCCAGCGCTCGTACAGAGACAGGTTGGCCGAGGTGGGCTTAATGAGGAAGAAGATCTTTTCTCCCTGCAAACATAATCACAATTTCCAGCGTCATCGCCATCATATGAGCAAAGGAGTGAAATAAATTCCGTGTTTCCTGTCAAAGCCTCAGAATCAGTGCCGAATATATTTTGACTTCCCATCATCCCGACACACTTCTCTAACCTTGAGAACGTGGTACCAGACAGAGGCGCCACCGCACTCGATGTGGAAGTCTGTGTAGCTGTCTTTAACACAGATTAGACAGTATTTGGTGACTTTTGGCTTCCCGAGCAGAGCGTCATCGGGCCAGTAGTTTTCTACCCAAGATAACCGCCGCACAATCTGTGGACTCTCCACTATGCTGTTCATCCTGTCCCAGACAAACAGAAAAAGAAATTAGCACTGTGAGTTTTCCATGCAGCCGGCATCTTTAGAAGCCAGATCTCATTTTTCAAACATTGCCTTCAGGCAGAGAGCTAGTACCTCGTGTCAGAGAACTCCAGGTTGATGATGTTTAATACTTTCTTTCTGTTTGTGCTGTAGTAATAGTCGACAAACTCTTTGAGCTTCATCTCGCTGTCTGTCTGCTTCGTGACATCCACCACATCCACGCTGACATCGGGACCTGAGACAAAGGCCAGGGGTGAGGAAGACACAATAAAACGAGCTGAAGGTAGAGTAACCACCTACAGGCTAAACATTTTCATTAGGCGGAAAACTGTTTAACAGAAAATGTCTGCAGCACAGAGAAGACAAGAAGAACACGCGCGCCCCCTACTGAAGCGCAGAGAGCATTGTACAGCTTTTTGTTTAATCATGTCATTTGTTTTAGTTTTAGGTCATCGACTAAAACAAATGACATTAGTCATTCGTTGTGCCAACATTTCCCTCTCATATTCACACACGTGCTGCATTTTAAAGCCACAGCTGGTGTTGGCTTCAATCGTGTTTGTAAATGAAGATGCTCTTATGACTGTTAAAACAGGGGATCTGCACGCTTTGTAAAATGTTAAGAGTAGAAGATCTAATGTCAGCAAACGAAACTTTTCTCAGCAGTGAAAAACGCAGAATTACAGCAAAAAACATTTATAATATTAACATGGATCTCTTCCAATAATAATATGCATCTCCATCCAACAACAAGAAGCCAAATCACATTAAATTTTCTCAAAAGATAATAATCACAATGTTTCATGCAGTGAACTGTTTTGAACGTTTGGGAACAGCAGGTTTGAATGGCTAACAAATGCTATGAGCTACGCTTCAAGACGTGTGTTCTTCAGTTAAAGTGAGTGAAATTCCAGTATTCTTTAGCTGTTACTTAGCACTTAGCTAAGTTAGCTGTTCATTACACCAAAGACAGCTGGCTAACATTAGCTGACAACTTAGCAGTCCACCTTCTTGTTCAAATGTCAATTCTGACATGTGTAACCTGGTGTCAGCTGAAAGGTTAACGCTCAGCCTACACGTTCAATATCATTATTACTGTTAAATTACCTTTAATGTTACTACACTACAGTTTTTTGTTTGCATATTTTTGTTTTGTTTCTCTTTCCCATTTGGTTTTAATCAAGTATTTTGCAAGTACTCACAGTAAGCTTTGTGTTTTCGTTCTCCTTCATGGACTTGCATGTACTTGTCCTGGGCTGTTAGATATCTTTACTTATAATTCTTTTATATGACTTTCAGGACATACTGCAGTATGTCAGCAAGAGCAGATAAAGTAGTAACAAACAGATGCTGTTGTAATGCACCAGCAGCAGTGGCTGACGTTAGAAAAGTAATAGAAAGAGCAATAGCGGCTGCCTCAGTAGAAGTAACTGTGAATGCAGTGGTTGTTATAGAAGGATTAGTACTAGCTTCAGTTATAGTACTGCACTGAAAAAAAGGCCATGTTGGATTTACTTAATTCAATAGTGGACATTGGTTGCACACAAACGTTTTGCTTTGGCAGAAACTTAAACAACTGAGTTAAATCAACTCAACTTATTCATAGTCAATAAACCTGTGCATTTTGTGTTCATGAAACGTGATTGAAACATGTTTAGATGAAGTAAGTTGAGCTCTTGGAATATTTTAATCCTTCACAATTTTGTCATTTTATGTCAACACTATTCAATAACCTTTACCACAGTACTACTTGATCTCTTAAATACTACATGTTGACTTCATATTACATAATGTTCAACAAAGTCTAGAGCATAGGTGTCAAACTCTGGCGCGTGGGCCAAATTTGGCCCGCAGCCTAATTACATTTGGCCCGCGAAGCCATACCAAATTCCTATTAGAGCTGGCCTACTGGTATTATACAGCTAATATATATATTGTTTAGTATTAAGCTTTGGTTGATCCATATTCAGTTTTTCAGCAAAATGTGTTTGAGTTCATAAGAAAAGATTCATTCTTATATCTGGAGGAATAAATATATTTCAATAAATATTAACGTTAGCCCGCGACTTTGTTCCAGTTTTGAATTTTGGCCCACTGTGTATTTGAGTTTGACACCCCTGGTCTAGAGTCTGGTTAACATGAAAGTTGAATGGGTCTACAACAACTAACATCCTCCTATCATTATCCTGGTTGCAGGGGGGCTAGGTTACGAGGCATGGTACACACTGGACAGCTCACCAGTCAATCACATAGAGACAAACAACCGTTCGCATTAACATTTATGGTGAATTTAGAATCACCAATCAACCTAAGCTAACTCTTGTAACTGCATGACTTTTAACTGTGGGAGGACACCAGAATACCCAGAGAGAAATCAGTGCAAACTAGCCATATTGTGGATTTGAACCCAGGACCTTATTACTGTGAGGCAACAGCGCTAACCACCATGTCACCAATCCAGGCTGGACATAAGTAGGAAAGCTATGATTTCAAGGCTTGATGCAGAATTTTCTGTACGTTTTTGTCCTTGACATGTTAAAACACAATAAAAAGCAATAGCATACACGTTCTGTGTGTGTGTGTGTGTAGTTGTCTGCCTCTTGTAACTCTAGTGATTTTCTCCAAAAGTTGATTCTGTTCATCTGGACGTAGCGTTTTGTGGGAGAAACATTTCGTCACTCATCCCACAAAATGCTACGTCCAGATGAACAGAATCAACTTTTGGAGATTTACTTTCCTGGATGACTGAGAATGCATCAAGACGTTCTAGTGATTTTCCTGCAGTTTGAAATCTCATGTGATCTTGTTAATGTTCATGAGTCCAGCAACTAACCACTCTTACTAGATTGTATCAGGTCATCTCAACAAGAACAAATTAAGTTGTTGAATTTCGTACAGATCCTACATGATTTAATTACGTTCAAGATAGAAACATGAAAATTTTGTGTTCAAATTACAAGGTAGACTTTTTTTAATGTAACAACCACCCAATTTACTTCTTTCGGTTTACCAAAAAAAGTAGAGGCAGCTGTTCGACTTGACTGAGATGGATGCCTTCCTCAAACCACGATCCAAAGCGTGCAAGACTGAAATCCCTTGCAGTGTCGCAAGATTTAACATTGCTATATTATTGACTTACTTCACTCGAACATGATATGAACAATTTAATCTTCCTGCTCTGCATATTATGTAGTTTCTACACTATATAGTTACACTTAACTTTAAACCATGAGGCAATTGTGTTAAATACACGCAAGATGCTTACATAAATCCAAGAGCTGGCCAATCCCTTTTTTTCAGTGTGTATGGTTTGGTGACAGATGTTCTTACCAACATAGTTCTCCACATCACTGATGTAGAAGGTGGGGGCGGGCATGGACATGCCCAAACCGTCTTTCTTCTGAACCAGGATTGGTTCATTGAAGCCGTTCTCCTCTAGGTAATCCATGGTCAGCTGACTGCCACTGAGCTTCACCACTATGTCATCAGCACTAATAAGCACACACAGCCAGATGAGGAGAGAACATCCTTAATGTGCTCTAAGCTGAAGAAACAGAATCACATCTGAGCTCTATGTGAGCAGCATGTGACACTATCTGAAAGCAGGTCTTTGAAATGTTACCAGGCAGTGCCCCCTAGTGGAGTTATTCAAACCCGGAACAATACACGCAATATTCCTTCATCAGTTTGAGTCATAAATATGATCACTTCAATTATAAAGAAAGCTTTACGTTCACCATTTTATCTCATATTATTTAAGTCGAGCCACATATTTACAACACCACCTGAGCACAACACATCTGATGGTCTCAAACACATTAAAGCAAGAAAGTCAATTTGTTCTTTACAATAAACTGTACCAGGTGATGGTCTTATGAAGCTGTGGTTAAAATAAACATGACACACACTGATTTGTTTACACTTTTCACATTGCAAAATCCCATGTGTGATGTTTTATAGTATGAATGCCTGGGTCAGTAGGGGTGTGGCCAGATACAGTCAAGCAATCAATTCAATTCTGTTTTATTTATGCAGCGCTAAATCACAACAACAGTCACCTCAAGGCACTTTATATTGTAAGGTAGACCCTACAACAATACATACAGAGAAAAACCCAACAATCATATGACCCCCTATGAGCAGCACTTTGGCGACAGTGGGAAGGAAAAACTCCCTTTTAACAGGAAGAAACCTCCGACAGCACCAGACTCATCTGGTTTTAAGTTTTCATTTTCTTTTTCATCTCTTAACGTCGACCAGCTGGTTTCACAGTTTCACTTCTAACCCTCCTTATGGAACTGTCAAGACTGACTTTTCATTTTGTCTGTTTAACAAAGTGTAACCCAAAATAAATTTAAAAGATACAAAAAAAGAACTCACAGAGGCCTAAAGTTTTCTTACTGTAGAGGAAGAACATGAAAAAAGGAACTGTAATGCGATTGTTCTCATGTAAGGAGTTGTTCTGTGTTTTTACCTCGGAAACGTTCTGCTGCGGAGCTCCTTGATGAAGACCTGACTGCCGTTCTGAACAGCTTTGATATCGGTGCTTTGGCCTGTGTCATGTTTGGTCCAGTTCTTTTTCTTTTTCACTAGAGAGCAAACAGAAAGAATCAGTCAGAACTTGACAGCAATCAAATCTAAATTGTTCCAGCAAATGAGAAGATGTGGAATGATCACACCACAGCGAATTTCAATCATTTGAATCAGTGCAACTCCTCACATGTGGATTTGCCGTGGGTCTTCTCGCAGTTTGGACAGTGATAAATATCGATGTCTGGAGCATCGTCTTCATCAACATCGACGCAGCTGAAATGAGAGAGGAAATACTTTTTAATGGCGAGGAACAGCCTTCTGCACATGAACTAAAGTAAAAGTGTGATTGGCTGTGGCCAATGGCTGTGAGGAAAAAGTTTGGGTAGATTATTCATCTTGGAAATGTAAATTTTAAGAATTAGGATTAAATCATCCTAATTCCAAAAATGAAGTACAATTTCAACAACTGGTCTGTTCTTCCACATTATAAAAAACTGCTTGTGCAGCAAATTTAGCTTTCAGCGTTTTCAACTGTAAAAAAAGAGAAGACGGGATAAAATAAATAGTAAATTAAAAAGGAAATTTTTTGCTATTTCATGAGATGTTAACATTAAAAAATGCCAGAATTCCTGATTATTTATCTATTACATACTTAGGTCTATGTGAGGTCATGACATCTCATGGTGGCGTCTTTTTCAGTAAAAAGACTAAAAGTGAAAAAACAGTTAAAAGTAAAAAATTTGAAGCTGCCTTTTGAAAAAACCTGATTACTAAATTACTGAAAAATATTCAAAACTTTTCTTCTGGCTCTTTAACAGCATATGCATATAAATCGATTTTGTATACGTCTACAATAGAATTTGTAGTGACAGAGGAGGAAAGAAAAATCTACACTCCAGCGTGGTCACCAACCAAAGAACATCAGCATGGTCCTTTGAAGTGATGCATGGTCTACGCTGACAGACAGCAGAGGGCCATCAAGACCTCAGGACAGGAACATGTATCAGTAGCCTATAAATATCCATCTACACAGATGCAGACGCAGTCTATATTGTAGCTCTGTGGTTTGTAGCACGACTGTAGTAAAAGGAAATGTTGGTTGAATTAGCACAAGGGCAAACTGCTAGTCGTGAGAAAATGACTGTTGCTGTTGCAAAAGTTGCACTTTTGAAGTGAAGAAAAAAACAAGAGTTTTGCAGCTCAAATGCAGCAAAGGAAAAATCACCAAAACTGAAAGATATTTCAAGACAGCATTAGTGTGGTTTGTTATGATGACAGTGATGCGCAGCTCTTCCCTTCTCTCTCTAACTCCTGCAAGTCCAAATTCCTCCCGTTTGGAGCCGCTGTTCTCAAACTCGGTGAACTGGGAGTTTCTACACAATGTATTCTTTTGACTCTTTGTGGGAGCTCCACAGCTTTACTACCAGGCCCTCTCACATCCACTGAAGTCACACAGAAGAGTGGGTGGGTGTGTTTGGACAGAGGGACACATGGCTCTTCATGACATTTTCACATCAGTGGCTTTAAATCCATACTAAATGTGAAAAGTGCACAATTTTCAGTAACAAAGGAAATTATCGACACGTCTCACAGTGACAGACTGAATTCACACTCATGTTACCTGTTGCTGCCTCAGTTTACAAAGTGATTGTAACAGAGCAGGATGTATTTTTAAACCTGGGTCAGGTCTGAGCTACACCAAAGTTCTTTCATCTCTTTGTGAGTGCTGTATTTGAGCAGTTCTGAAACTGACTTTGACCTTTTACCCTCCTGTGTGAGGCACAGCATTGATGCTTACAATATCATTCTTCATTTTACCACAGGTTCACACAATTCAGTGCACAGTATGTATCTCACTGTGGTCAAGTGTATACTTAATATAGAATATAAGACAACAAGGATTTCTGTGTAGTAGGGCTGGGCGATATGGCCTAAAATCCATATTGAGGTATAATTTGAAGCATGTGCGGTAACGATATATATCGTGATATATTCTTTTCTTCTATATACCATATTTTCCGCACTATAAGGCGCACTTACAATTCTTTAATTTTCTCAAAAATCGACAGTGCGCCTTATTTATGAATTCTGGTTGTGCTTACTGACCTCAAACCGACTCTATGTGGTACATGGCGCTCAAAAATCGATCTAAAACTGTTTTAGTACGACTTTGCTAAGCTACGAAGCTGCACCGATTGATGGATTGTCAGAGCATGACAGCTATCGCAGTCTCGCAGAGTAATCTGGGTCCAAAACGCCATCCACTTCAGGTCCCAAAGTCTAACGAACACTGCTGCATCACTGAGAGTTAAAAACTGTCTACATTCTTTCATCTTTAATAAAATCATCAGCGTTGCTGCTTTACCAGGTTTAACAATTAAGTTTAACATCCAGGCATCCATGAAAACAGAATTTATTAAATTTAACAGAGTTAGAAGTTAGCAGGAAGTTAGCTCGCTAGTTTCCACCTAAACATGACATACCATGTTCTGACTGAGAGATTTCTGAAAAGATTAAACGTACAGCTCTGCTATCACTTCCAACATAAAAGAAGACAGAAAAATAAACAGCAGTGACTTTTTTAGGGTTACTGAAGTTGGGCTAGCTGCTATATAATGATGTGCTACGTGATTGCTAGCAACACAGCTATGTTAGCATAACATAAACACAGTGAAGCTGGAGGATGAACACTAACTTTTTTCCACTCGATAAAAGTTAACGTGAGGGTTCCTGATGGTTAGAGACAAATGCAATCGCATGGCAGGATGCTGTAAACGGACCAAACTTCAGTCAGGAGAACAACTGAGATAATCCATCCACAATACGAGGTTAGTCATTAATATACTGCAACAACATGGGAATAGAGCAGCTGCGAGAGATTTCAGCATTAATGAATCAAAGGTAGGGAAGTGGAGGAAGTGCAGTTTTTGGCTTTTCTCATATTCCAAAACGTGTTTCGTCTCTTTGCTTTTACTGTCGCCCGGCATTATTTGGAGATGATATTGTTTGCAGCCGCTGCAATGCTTTCGGCCAAAACAGGCGCAAAAACAGGCGCAGCTTGATGACACCATCAACCCCTACTGTGTAGTGTGATTAATGCAAAGCTATTTTAGTACAAACCTACTAAGGTTGGGCAATATGTAAAATTTTGCAGCCAACAATCGTCAGTCCAATAGCCGACGATAGGTCATATAGTCGCGCACGCGCAGACTTTTCGATGGGCAGAGCAATGTAATCATGCATGGACTTTGTGCGTTTAGAACACAGAAGTCCAAACATGGACAAACTAATTACCAAATTGCACACTGGAGGAGAAATGGACTGTTATCTCAGCGAGATGGTCATAGATGGAGAAGACAATCAACTGGTTTGGTGGAAAATGAAAAACGTTTCCCATTGATGTCACACATGGCACCAAAATATCTGCGTGTACCAGCAACAAGCACACTTTCAGAACGCGTCTTCAACACCGCTGGTAATGTTGTTAACCACCTGTGCACACTGCTAAAACCTGAGAAAGTAAACATGCTTAATTTCCTGTCAAAGAATTCATGCATTTTGTTTGGAGGGAATATTTTACCTTCTTTTCTTGTTTGTTTCAGTAATAATGTAGCTACTTTTTGGATTATTTATTTATTTATTTATTTGAGATGCGCCAAATCGCACAAAAGACTTATGTTTACGTTGGAGATTTTTTTTTAATGTTTGCTGGAAGAGACATTTTGATTTTTAGCTAATTTGTTGTTTGGTCGAGTGTGTGTCGAGTGACAGATACGTTTTTATTTAAATAAAAGGCTTTTTTTCTGAACATAGGCTACTGCTGTTCTTTTTTCTGTTATGAGTCACTGCTGCATTTGAGTGCACTCCGAGGAGGGTGCCGTTAAAACAGCGCTATTATTTATTTCTGTTGACTGCTTCTGTTGGCTTCAACCAACATTATCAAAAAAATTACTCATGGACAAATAAATAAATAAATGGCCCTTGTAAAAACTATCAACGACAGGGCAGCCCATCAACGATAGTCGATATATTTGTCCAATTGCCCAACCTTAAAACCTACAATAAGCAGACTGGAAATGAGCATAGGGTTCAGTAAAATACTATATGAGCTGCTTCTTATAAAGTGCTTTTCTACTCTACCTGAGCACTCAATACAATATGCCTCAGTCACCCTTTCACAATAGAACTTTTTTCTATGCTTTCAAACTGATATTCATGCACATTCACTTGGGGTTAGTATTTTGCCCAAGAATATTTGGCATGCAGTCAAGGATCAAACCACCAATGTTCCAACTAGGAAGCAACGTGCTCTACCTCTTGAGCTACAGCCACTTGTTATCAAAGTCCCAGACAAGTGAAATGTGTAAGCATTTAAATGGTTAGTAAGAAGAAAAAGACGGTTAGATAAAGAAATACAAAATAATACATTCGTTTATGATTATTTTGTCATGACTTTTTTTTAGTATAACAAACAAAAGCGAGCTACTTTACAATGAACTACACTCTTGAAGAGGGGTGTCCTGGCACAGATTCCAATCCAGCACACTGGAATTGGAAAACGTGAGCATGAATGGCATAAATTTTGGATGTTTCCTACTGATAAGGACCTGACACATGGCCATTCATAAAAGATGAAAGTAATTAAGTTTTAAACAATTAAATAACAGAAACATTACTGGGTTTTATACAGCCCACATGAGACCAAAGCAGGGTGTATGTGGTTCAAGACTAGTTTGACATCCCCATTCTACACACTTTGCTCTTCTGAGTTGCAGAGTAACCTTAAGAAATCAAGCTGAACATATTTAAAAAGCCAGTGATATTCATTTTCTGAATACAAAATGCGTCCTCTCTGTTGTCTTAGTCTTATATATCTTCTAATACCAATAAACTTTTGGACATCTTACTTTATGTGTAATACAGAATGTAGCTCTAGACCCAGCAGTCTTAGCTAATTATAGGCCAATCTCCAACCTTCCTTTCATATCAAACATCCTTGAAAGAGTAGTTGTCAAACAGCTAACAGATCATCTGCAGAGGCTTATTTGGAGAGTTTCAGTCAGGTTTCAGAGCTCATCACAGCACAGAAACAGCTTTAGTGAAGGTTACAAATGATCTTCTTATGGCCTCTGACAGTGGACTCATCTCTGTGCTTGTCCTGCTAGACCTCAGTGCAGCGTTCGATACTGTCGACCATAATATCCTATTAGAGCGATTAGAGCACGCTGTAGGTATTACAGGTACTGCGCTGCAATCTAATAGACTCCAATTTGTTAGTTATGGAGTTCCACAGGGTTCAGTGCTAGGACCAATTCTGTTTACATTATACACAATTCCCTTAGACACTATTATTAGAAGGCAGAGCATACATTTCTACTGCTATGCAGATGACTCCCAACTTTAACTACTGTAATTCATTATTATCAAAAGTCCTAAAAACTCACTGAAAAGCCTTCAATTAATCCAAAATGCTGCAGCAAGAGTCCTGACAGGGACTAGAAGGAGAGAGCAGATTTCTCCTGTTTTGGCTTCCCTTCATTGGCTTCCTGTTAAATCCAGAATTGAATTCAAAATCCTGCTCCTCACATACAAGGTCTTGAATAGGAAGGCCCCGTCTTATCTTAATATCCATATCACCCTATTAGAGCTGCAGTCTGCTCTCAGACTGCAGCTTTACTTGTGATTCCTACTATATTTAACGGTAGAATTATAGGCATAGCTTGCAGCTGTCAGAGCACTCTTCCAGATTCCAATTTGGATTCAGGAGACAGACACTGTCTCTTTACTTTTAAGATCAGGCTTAAAACTTTCCTTTTTGCTAGAGGATATAGTTAGGGCTGGATCAGGTGACTGTGAATCCTCCCTTATTATGCGGGAATTGGTCTAGGCTGTTGGGGATTCCATTGAGTGTTTCTTCTCCAGTCACCTTTCTCACTATGTGTTTATACACCTCTCTGCATTTAAACATTAATTAATTATTTAATCATTCATCGTTGGCTCTCTTCCACAGCATGTCTTTTGTTCTGTCTCCCTCCCCACACAGAGCACAGCTTTAAATGTTCTGCCACCTGCATGCTCAGCAAATTTCCTCAGGCTTTTATTGTGAAGCAGTTGCAGGATGTGTTGAATTCGGCTTGTGTTATGTGCAAGACTTGCTGACAACTGTTTCTGTACTATGCAAGTCCCCATACATCCAGCTATGTAAAGCCGGTGAGCTTTAGTCCTGTTTGAACTCTCTGTTTAGCTTTAATAGTGCATTTATTTTACCACAGTCAATCCAGCAGTAAGAAGTTCATATAAACCTATTGTACAGCAACTCCCCAGGACCCAGTGTGGTCAAAGGGGGCCTTCCCCTGTGGCTAGTGTGGGAATGACACATAATGCAACTGTGGTTCTAAGCAATGACCACACCAAAACCATGGTTTTAGTTAAAGCTTTAACACAGTCAACGCCAGGACGCACTGATGAAGCCATTCTGTGAAAGAAGACGTTATATCATAAAGCAAACGTTTACAGGTGGCATGTTCTTGAAATCAAGTCTCCATCACCAGCTCGCAGAATCTGTTTTCTTACAGTACATCAAAATATATAAAGATATATTTTTATTAGGTAAAGTGTCTGGCGCTGTGAGGATAACATCTATCTAATAAGCAAAAAAAGGTTTTGTATCTTGTTCCATATAATACGTCACACTGAACATTGTCCAACAAAGTGCAGATTTGCTGCAGGGCATGTTTTCAATAAGTTAAACAAAGCTCAAAGTCATCAAAACCTGCTTTTAGTGTTGAGACTTGTTTGCTCTGAGGAAAATTGCAACCATTTGGACTAGGGCTGAACGATATATCGCATTTGCGATAACGGCACAACTCCCGGCACATCATTTTCAGATCACCGCGGAGTTTCGCTGCTCGGGTTAAACGTAATATATAAGTCACTTAGACAACCTAAAAATGTTATTGTTGGGCTTTTTTTCAGTGTTTTGTTTGTTCGTGAGTAAATCGGTTTGGCTGAGATTAAAGTTATTAGATTAGATAAAATAAAACTTTATTAATCCCCCGGGTGGGTTCCTCCTTGGTTTTCACACAGCTGACTAAACGTCAAACAGAAAACTTATTAAACAGAAGTATGAGACAGTCGAGAATTTACACCAGTGTCTGGTTATATTTTAGATAGCAAGAAGCAGACGGCCGAGTTTATTAAACTCCACCGAGACAGCGGTGACGCTAATCAGAACTAGACCGTCCAATTTCACGCCTTTAAATTTTAAAGGCGTGTTTGTGTGTG
Organism: Maylandia zebra; assembly: GCF_041146795.1. Taxonomy (NCBI): domain Eukaryota; kingdom Metazoa; phylum Chordata; class Actinopteri; order Cichliformes; family Cichlidae; genus Maylandia; species Maylandia zebra. Next base: position 6,738,001 of record NC_135171.1, on the reverse strand, counting down.
TGTTTATACAATTGCTATTATGTTTGCACTTTATGTGTAATGTTACTGACTGCAGAGATCAGTAAGATGTGTGTATTTTTTATTTATTAGTTTTATTTATTTAATATTATTTTTTAATTTAATGACTGTCTAGTAGTTCACAGATGTCGAAAAACTGAGTGTGGTAAAGCCACTGATTTTTTTTATGTATATTTCTGCAATCTGCACATTGTACTGACTTTCATTTTAATGTTTACACCAGGGTTCCTTGTCAGCACTTTATGCTCAGATGTTTGTAAGCTAAAAATAAACTATTGTGTATGTTCAAATATACTGTTGTGATTGAAGAAGTTAAATAAAAATGTCAGTCATCAATTCATGCATCACCTCATGTCATCATAACAGAGGTCTGTCTTCCAGGAAAGAACAGTTTAAAATTAATGTAATATAGTATTGGCCATACTATATGATGTATTGCTTGTCTTTGTTTAATAATACAGAAGACAAAGACCTTAAAAAATAATCGCATATCACATCGCAATTGCAATATTGGGGCAAAAAATCGCAATTAGATTATTTTCCATAATCGTTCAGCCCTAATTTGGACACCAGTTTAGCTTACTGGGTCAGCAGGCTGCTACCACATGACCAGAGTCTGACCCAGCGCTGCGTCTTCCCAACTATCTCTCTCCGCTTTCCTGTCTATCTCCATTGTTCCTACCCAATAAAGGCAAAATGCCCCCCCCCCAAAAAAAGGATTAAAAAGTTTCAATCATTTAAAAAAAAGTGAAAGAGATGGTTTTCAAGGGCATTGGAGGGCTGTGTAGTCAGTGTGTGCCAGGGCAGGGAGCAATGATTAAATACGATAAGTACATGTATAAACAATCATGTTGGCTAATAAGTAATTGCTATTAATTCATCAGATTTCAAAAAGCTGCCAGATAATTGCTAAATTATCAAGTTGCCATACATTCTTTCTTTAATTTATAATGTTACTTTATGCTGAAGACTGCTGAAGCTCCTAACTCATTTCAATGCTCGGTGTTCAATGACAATAAAGATCTAATCAGAAAATGTTTTTTAAAAAGTGGGGAAATAATTATTTGATGTCCTGCTGAATTTGTGAATTTGCTCACTTACAAAGAAATGAACAGTCTACTTTTTATTGTGGCTTTATTTGAATGGAGAGAGACAAAATATCCGCTTAAAAATCCATAAAAAACACATTACATAAAAGTTATAAAATGATTTGTATGTTATTAAGTGAAAAAGGTATTTGAGTAATTGGTGAAAAAAACATTGTTGGCAAGAACAACAGTAAGAACGTCTTGTAGTTGGTCATCAGGCTTCTACACGTCTGTGGAAGGATTTCGCTGCTCTCCTCCTGCGTTAGACTCTCGAAATCCTTTAGGTTGCTTGGCTGCTGCTTGGCAACTCAAAGCTTCAACTCCCTCCATAGACTGTCTATAGGATTGAGGTCTGCAGACTAGCTACGCCACTCTGTGACCTTAATGTGCTTCTTCTTTAGCCACTCCTTTATTGCCTTGGTAGTACCCATCTACGACCCGTCTTCAGTGCAGAGGGAAGGAGGTGCACGTCCAGGACTGAATACTACATTGACTCGTCCACTGACTTCTTAATGCGGTGAAGTCATCCTGTACCCTAAGCAGAAAAACAGCCCCAAAGCACTTGACAGTAGGTATAGTGTTCTTTACATCATACTCTGCTTTTCTCTTCTTCCAAAGCTGATGGGCTGAGTTAGTTTCATCTAACCACTTCATTCATAGCACTGAATCATTGAAATGTTCACTGGCACAGGTTCACAGGTGTGTACATGGGCCTTCTTGAGTGAGGGGAGCCTTGCATGCACCGAGAGACTTCAGTCCATCCTCATGAGGCAAGATCTTGTATGGCACTCCAGACTGAGGGTCATTTCATATTTCTTCCACTGTCAAATAATCGCACCAGCAGTTGTCACCTTCTCACCAAGCGTCGTGCTTCCAGGCTCGTGCAGGTCTACATCTTGTCCCTGATGTCCTTTGATAGCTCTTTGGTCTTGAGCTGGTGGTGGAGAGGTTGGAATGGAAGAAATTGATTCTGTGGACAGGTGTGCTTTATACACATCAGCTGAGATCAGGAGTATCTGTAATTGATTGATTGATTGTAATCTGTGTCCCCATGTGGCATACACCCAATCCTGTGGGATCAAATACTTATTTCACTCAATTGCATGAAAATCGATTTATAACTTCGTGACATGTTTGTTCTGGATGTTTGGTTGCTAGTCTGTCTCTTTCCATTAAAATGACATTACTATAAAATTTGAGACTGTTTGTAAGTGACCAAACTTGCAAAGCTGTTTCCCCCACTGTAAACACAAACACATGATTTCCTGATTTTCATGATTTCCTGATTTCTTTCCATATTTGTTAAGATTGTCATACTAATTTAAACATGCGCACAACGATAACACAAGTAAATACAAAATGCATTTTAAAGGAAAAATGATATCCAAATCTACCAGGTCCTGTGTGATAAAGTAAATGCCTTACATATATCTAATCACCATTGATAGCGAGAACTCTAATCAAGCATTTGCATTGACTGGCAATGAGTCTTTCACAACGCTTTGCCTCACTTTTCTTTGTAGAATTTGTTTAATTCAGCCACATTGGAGGGTTTTCAAGCATAAAGGACCTATTTAAGGTCATGGCAAAGCATGTCGACAGGACTTAAGTTGGACTTTTACTAAGCCACTGTGTATTTTGGATCTTTGTCCTGCTGCACAACCCAGTTGTGCTTGAGCTGATGACATTCTCCTTCTAGATTTTCTGGTAAAGAGCAGAACACATGGATCTATTAATTACGGCAAGTTGTCCAGATCCTGAAGCAGCGAAGCAGCTTCAGACCATCACACTACCACCACTATGACTGATAGGATGTTCGCATGATGTTAATAATAATCATAATAATGGATTGCATTTATAGCGCTTTTTGGGGCCCTCAAAAAGCACTATAGTGGAATTGCAATGCGCTTTGCAATTCCACTATTCCTTCACTCTCACATACTGGTGGAGGCAGCTACAGTTGTAGCCACAGCTGCCCTGGGGCAGACTGACAGAAGCGAGGCTGCCATATAGTGCCATGGGCCCCCCTGGCCATCACCAGTAGGCGGCAGGTGAAGTGTCTCGCCCAAAGACACAACGACCGAGACTGTCCGAACCTTCCGGTTACAAGACGAGCTGCCAACTCTTTGAGCCACGATCGCCCCATGTTCTTTTATGAAATGCTCTGTTAGTTTTATGCCAAACATCTAAAACCTGAACTTTTGTCTTTTCACTCCACTGACACTAACTGAGGTAACTGACCTTCTGGATGAGCTGTCAATACACTCATGGAGTAATTCTGGTAGGCCAAAAACACACATGTGTCACGGATGTTCCTGCTGATTGCTTTGCTACTTGTTTAAACACACTTTAAATAGACAAAGTTCAACATTGTCCAAACAAATACACTGTGTGCATTTTAGTGGCTATATGAAACCACTAATTATCTTCCCTGTTAAACAATTCATGTTTTAAATGTCGCTCAGTTATGTAACACTTCGCGCTGTGTGTAACTTTGCAAACGCACACAGTGTCAGATTAGTTTTGTCTGCTAGCTAACCCCAGCAGTGCTAGCAGTCCTAGCCTTGGCTTCTTCAGTGCTGGTGTCCACACATCTTTGTGAAGAATGTGGTTACACCTGGTTTCAGTTGCTTGGTTTTATTCCAGTTTGACAGCCGTTCGTTAAAGTAGAATAGAATAGCGCCAGTTAAGACGGCTGTCCTCTGTTTACTTTCCCTCTGCGCATTTACAACTTCACTACACCATGAAAATGCAGAGCATGGTTAATGCCAGTGTTTCACTCATTCACATGCATTAACTCACCGTGGCTGCTGGTCAACGCACAAATTCAACGTAAAGAACGTTTTTGTTACTAATTACCACAAGCATAAAGTGAATTCATGCAGCGCCAAAATAACTGCAAACATCAAGTGGGAAGAACAATTGCTCAAAATTGTAATAAGGTAATATATAATATGTATTACAGTATTAGTTTAAACATTATTTACCAATACCTGATAACAAGTCATATCACAGCCATGTTCAAACACTATTCTCTTGAAATACATGTTAACATGTTGTATTTTAATAAAGAATTATCCAGATATATTTGGTTAAGACAGCTTTTGTTACAATTTGACGGACTTTAAATACATAAATGTTGTAGTTAAGCAACATATCAGTTGTCTTGGAAAGGAATGGCCTTGTATAGCATTTTTCAGTCTTGCTGACTCAGAATGTCACAACATCAAACATTTTGTAGTCAGCGCCAGTACGAAGAGAATTAGATGATTTCAGCCATAATTATTTATTAAAATGTGATTTAAGCCACTGACATGGTGTTGGTAGACCATTTGTTTAAACATTATACTCAGCTGACAGAACATAGACTGAGATGTTAGGATGACTGACAGGCAGCCTACTGACAATCCTATAAGACATAACATTAGTTACGTCATGTTAGCTTCAGCATATATAATGTTAACCACTGCAAACATTTTAGCCTTTGGATCATAACTGATTTTACAACAGCAATGACAAGTGTCTCAGACAAAGTGGTAAAATGTATTTCATGATAACAACACAAACTACTTCCTGATATAACTCTTACAGCCATTCTTATCAATAAATCAGGGCTGTAAGAGTTGTTGTGGCAGCTGCACTAGTTGCAATCTTCAGCTTATAGTTTTTGCTGTTCAATGTGTTGTTTTTTCTGTGCTGGTGGGCATGTTGCATTTTCAGAATTTTGGTATTCTTTTATTCTACGTGAACACCCGTCCAGCTCACATCCACGGGTAAGAAGATCCATGGATGGGCAGAGTGCAAACATACAAACTAAGCAGAAAGGACCTAGCTGAGGTCTGAACCAGTTATTTTCACTGTAACAACGTGTTCTAAATCCTTATTTTTTACTTTTTTCCCCTTTTATCTAACAACTGATCACCACCTCCTGAGAAAAATATTCCAACTACTGCTTTTTGGATAAGCCATCACCAGCTAGCTTTGTCACTAATTGTGGGTTTATTGTAGGTTATTTGCTGAAAACAGCTGCTTGCTTTTTGTATCAAAGGTTGATAAGTGCAGTGAGACTGAAGCCAGGTGGTAAACTGAGCTCCCACGAGTATTAATAATGAACTAAAACAGACTAAAGCAGCCTTCCTCAATAAAGACACTTTGATTATAAGGTTGATTTTTATTTTTAAAAGAAGTTTCCATTTTAAAAATGCAACAAGTCCGAGGCTAACTCACTTGGTTTTGTTCATTTAACATGAAGATAAAACAGAAATGTACAGTGAAAACCAGACAGTGTGGTTTTAGGAGCAGTTAGCGTTTGAACTGTTTCCTGATCAACAACAGCTGGGTGCCATGACTGCAAGCAGCATCTCCAAAGCGCTGTCCTGAACACTGCAGTGACTCAACTGTGGCCCAAACCAAAATGACTACAGGATATAAAAACGAATGCATAAAGGTTGTAGGAAAGTAGAGTGTTGTCAGACATGGCAAAGCTAGGCTGCTGCAGCTCTTTGTAGAACGATTGTTTCTGACTCTAACAGCCAATGTATATGTGATACCCATACATGTATGGATCACCATGTGTATAAGTCCCAGAGGATTCAGTGATCACTTAGATGATAATGATTAGATTTTGTTCACGTTTCTGTTACATCACATCATCATGTGTGGACTCATGCTAAGACTGTGAATCATAATTATATTGATGATACATGTGAACTTAACACATCCGCTCCTAACAGCTGAACATGTACATGAATATTATTTTAAAATGCAAGTATTTATCAGTGGTCTAATATTAATTTGAGAAGAAATTCATTACTCGGTCCAACATTTGTTAAATTTTTTTTAAGGGAACCTGATGTTAGTAACCTGATTTGTTCCTCATGATGGTCCACCTCAGGGGCCTGAATAATTGGAGCGCCAATGTACGGTGTGTGCAAATCCACTTTAAATATACTTATGGTTTGAAAAATGCAGTTGCTCTATTTTTTATCAGGATCACAAACTTACAGAATGTGACAGGTAAGTGAAAATGTGTGATGCAGGTAATAACACAAGCAGAAATACGATGTTCGGGGGGAGAAACAACATGTATTTTGCTGGTGGTTTGGCTTCTAGGTCTTGGACTATTGCCATGCCTTAATTCTCGAATGATTTAGACAGTGTGATACAGACAGCGGGCAGCCGGCCGGCGGAGGAACATTAAAGGGTTAACGTTCAGGCGCGTAAATACTGTTCAATGCTCTGAAGGGCTTGTTCACCGAAAGAAACGCGATTAACAAATGACGGGTTAACAAAAAGACAGGCAGTGAGCAGCCGAACAGCTCTAAACACCCCAAAGCAAAGGCCAGTCCAGACACAGACTCGTGTAAGAACAGATATAACGACAGCAGGCAAAAACGAAAGGATGATAACTGGGATTTGGTTGAGACCATTACAGTGTGTGTACAGCAGGGAAAGTGATGAGCAGCGGCGGGCGATACGTTTCGCACTATACTCGGGGAGACGTATGAGCTAACAGTCGTAGTCTACACTAGTGACAAACCAGTCAAACCAATACTAATAATTATTTCCCCTCCGCTGCTGAAGCTTAGGACATCCAGCACGGGCTATTGTCAGCCATAGCTGCCGCCTGGCAGGAAGGCTGCGGGGCTGAGTTCGGGAAGCTCGGACTCGAGTCGTGATTTTCCACCGCGCTCGGTTAACACGGCCGGTGAAAACTGGAAGAGCGACTCGAATGTGACAATATTTCCCGGCAATAGGCACGAAATGTTGCCCTTAACGTGTCTGGAAGGACGAGCATTTGTCACAAAAATGAGCGGCGAGTTTGCGGAGGCTTCCCCCGCTGTCGTCCGCTCCTTACAACGGGAAGGCAGGCTGGGGCTATGCGGGGATGTTAAAGAGCCGTTAAGTGCAATTAATAGCCGAAGCTCACACCGAAATCCTCCCATTAACCACCGTATTTATTCCAATAAGGGAAATCTGTTTTGTGTTATTCGCGAAAAAATGTCACAACCCCGGTCGGCTATATATAACTCCGCCTTCTTCTTCTTCTCCAAGCGGCCTCTCTTCAGATGTAGACGGGCGACTGAGAGCCACAAAGCTGTCAAACGCAACCGAGACCTCGCCATTTTTGTTTGTTTCCCACAAATGCAAACCGCCCCAAAATACAGTACGGCGAACAATCGAGACTTACCTGCCGTGGAACCAGTCCTTGCAAGCATCGCACTCGATCATAAACTGGGTCACGTCGTAAGGTAATCTGCAGATGCAATATACTGGTACAGTCGCCATGTTCAATTCACAACTACGTCGGGATAGACTGGGGGGGCTGCAGGAGGAACAACGTCCTGCAAACAATATGATCCAATATGATCTTCCCCAGAAAAAAAGCCAGGGGCAGTCCCGCCGGACACATGAACCTAAGCGCACAGCTCCATCACGCCGCGGCCGGGCTGGCGTTTGTGCGGGGAGCTAGAAACGATGGAGGCTCGTCGTAGCAGGCTTTCCTCAAATGCATTATTATTGTTATTATTACTATGTGCATGCCCCCTGGTGACAGCGCGGCACCGAAGCGCTCATATTAGGAGCCACAAGAAAATGTAGTCTCGATGTCGCTGCGAGGTAAATAAATAAACAAATGTAAGTTACGTCAGGGAGCAGCTTTAGATCCGATGAATGAGCGTAAAGATCGATCTAAAATGGACTTGCGGATTTTTTTCCCCTGTGGTGGAACGCTCAAATGCCGAGAAATAAACGCTTTCTGTTCCCAGACAGTTTATTGTTAATCGATGAATACAATTTAAATGCCGCGTTCTTAGCCGCCATTAGGAAAGATATGATTGTTTAATTATTACATAATCTGTTATTACGAAATTACACACTATTTCCGTACATCATGATATCCTCTCTATAAATACAGTTGTTATTATTATTGTTGTTGTTATTATTATTACTACATTTCATGTATTTGGAATTTAATAATAATAATAATAATATTAATAATAATAATAATAATAATACAATCATAAAAATATTTCAACATCATCTCAGCAAAACAGAATCGAAATCAAATGTCACTTTGTAATAAGGTAGTTGAACTATAAGCTTGCAAGAACAGATGATTCCCTGTCAGACACATGTTGCATTCTTCACAAGTCCACTGCCCTTCCTGGCTGACTGATTATAAACCAGCATGAGGTTTTGTCCATGACACCAAATCTCAGTCTGCACCTTTTTATGTATTAAACAAGCCATTTTACAGTGGTGTGAAAAAAAGTTTTCTCTATGCAGCCTCACCTCTATGAAAGGAGAAGAAATTCACCCCCAATCAAACCATGTAATCTTCAGGGAAACTGCAAACGCTACAGTTAGCATGTTAAACATGTTACATTTAGAAAAAGACCAAACAACTATGGCTTGTCTGAAAGCCTTTTGTCTCTAAAGAAAACATGGCAACATGGCTTTGGTTTGCAAAGTTGCATCTGAAGAAACCAAAAGATTACTGAAATAATGTCCTTTGGATCGACAAGACCAAGGCGAAGAAGTTTGCCCAAAAACCCAACACAGCATATCAGCATAAATACTGCATACCATCTGTAAAGCACAGTGGTGGGGAGGGGTGATGATTTGAGCTTGTTGTGCAGCCACAGGAACTGGGTACCTTGAAGACATTGAGCTGACCATAAACTCCTCTGTTTACCAAGGTGCTTGAGCATCAAATATGAGGCCATCTGTCCAACACCTAAAGCTCGGTTGAAGCTGAGTCATGCAACAATACAGTGATGTCAAGCACAAATCTGCAACAGAATGGCTGGAAAACAAAAGAATCAAGGTGTTGCAGTCACCCAAAGTCAAGAACTGAAATGCTGTGATGGCACCCTAAGAGAGCGGTATATAAATGAATGCCATCAAACGTCAATGAAATGAAGCAAGGTTGTAATGAAGAGTGGGGCAAAATTTCTCAAGAACGATGTGAGAGACTGATAATGGCATACAGAAAATAATTACTTCAAGTTTTTGCTAACGTGCTTCTACGAGCTATTAAATCACGGGATGTGTACTAAGGTTTTTCCATAGAGTCCAAAGAAAACGTCCTTTTTCTTACAGCTGTTAACGTGAGGGTTCCCGATGGTTAGGGACAAATGCAATCGCATGGCAGGAAGCTGTAAACGGGCCAAACTTCAGTCAGGAGAACAACTGAGATAATCCATCCACAATACGAGGTTAGTTATTAATGTACTGCTGCATGTGCTGGGCTGTAGTTACATCGTGAGGTTTTAAAAACTGAGCTTTAAAACATGCTGCAGATGAATAGTGATGATAGAAACCGAGAGAGGCCGACAGTGATCACTGACTTTTTTTAGGGGCTTGTTCAGATTAAATAGAAGAAGATATAAAGTATTAACACATGTTAAAAACACAACAGCCTTAATACATGCAGAGTAGTTTGGACCTGGAAACAGGGTTCATCAGGTCATCACTTAAAGACTGGATGACAACTTTGTTTGACACAGAGCTGTGTGGGAGAGGACCACAGTTTGTGGTCTCTTCTCTTTCACCCAACAAGTAGTTACAGCATACGGCTGCACCTCCCCAGGTGTAGTTCTGACAGAGGTTTCTTCCTGTTAAAAGGGAGTTCTTCCTCCCCACAGTTGCCAGGTGCTCGCTCTCTGTTCAGTCTCTAATATTATGGGCATTTTTGGATCACATGGTAAATACACTGAATTTATTATCTGACACTTTGGACATGCTTAATATGATCATCCACTCCTGGACAGTTTATGTATGATAGATAATAAGGTAAAGTACAATAGGCAGCTTCATCCTGGGCATCATCCATTCTCCCTGGGGTACCCAGCTCTCTTCCCTCCTATGATGTTGGGAGGTGGGGGAGTAAAAAGTGTGATATTGCACTGCTATTCTTGTGCCAGTAGCTTGCTAGCTTTTGCAGTGTATCTGCTTAGCCTCGCGGAAGACAGGCAATGGGTGTAGGTGCAGAATCTTTCTTTTGACTGTCACTTGGATATAAAAAAATAAAAATTTGTGTAAACTTAGCAGCCCACCACAGTGTTATGACTACATGTCCCAGTGTTAAGAGAGATCAATAAACCACCAACAGTGTGTACTAAAAGAATATAGTTTTATTAAGCATTGTAGCTAAGTTGCCTTCAAGTACACCACACCAAAATCCACGAACATTCAACCAAACCCATCAGCAGTTCATTCTTTTACAATCCAAGAGTTAGGCGGAAACTCTGATCAACTTACACAGAAGGTAACCCATTTAGCTCTTGCGAGGGGGACAGGGGTAGGAGATTACACCATCTCTCCAATCACTAGTGATAGATGAAAAGCTTTGGCAGTATTAAGTGAAAACATGAAATGATGATTCTGGTGAAGAGGAATTACAAGTGTATAAATAACACTAAAGGAAATCTCCCTAATGATTACTGGTTAATGGCTAAAGTTTTGATTTAAAGGTGGAGCCTTTTAGCTACACAAAGGGTGAGTTTCATTTTTTTGACTAAAACAGGAAACAGTAACAGAACAATATAGCATGAATACACTACTCCAAAGTGGCTAAATAACCTTTTTTTAATGCAACAGAGGTCAATATCACAAGAAGATTCCAGGTTAGAACAACTACTTTTTGGGACTTTTGTTGGTATTAGATGTTTCATTAATTTGTAATTGGGCACCGGGAAGAATGGAAGAAAAAGGACAGCATGCATAATAACTACACACTGGTTAGACTGCGAACCATGCAGAAGATTTCTATCAAAGTGGCAACACTACAGCTCTACAGCTTTGAGTACAGCTCAAAACCCCAATTCAAGCTGTTTCGCGAGCTGTTTCTCGAGGCGTTACTTACAGTTAAATAAGCGAAACAGCGTGGAGCTCACGTCTAGTGAGGGACAGAGCTGTTTAACCATGAACACAACTCAAAGTGGTGATGGAAGCACAAGATTAAGCCTCACTTGTTTCACTGAGCGGTTACAATGACAACACAAAATCCATACCTGCACACGGTAAGTACTAGAAGCAGGTCAAACACAGATCAACTCATATTTTCAAATTAAAGCGTCTTCAAGCAGTAACCTTCTGATTTGAAGTGACAAGGGAGTGAGTGACTCCAGGTTACCGGTGTTAGGATCTCGTGTGTTTAGAGAGAGGGATCCGAATTACATCTCGTTTCTTTGTTTGAAAAGAAAAAAGTACAATGAATGTAAGCTTTCCATATTTCCTCGTGTTCCTAACCTTGCTCCATGTTTCATCCTTCACCCTCTCTAGAAAAATAGGTTTAATCTTCTGTTGAGACAGTGACCTCTAGACCTTCATCTCTATGGCAGCCACTGTCTACATTTAGTGCATTTAAGTGAGGATTAGTATTGCACGTCTTGGAGTCACTGCTAAAGGCACTTTCAGGTTGGATGAGAGCCCCACATTCCTCTCTCTCTCCGTTCAGCTGCTCTGGCTCCTTGTCCTCCACACCGTTCTCCATGGCTAAGCTCTCACCGTGCTGTGCAGGTTTCTTTTCCTCCTGCTTGGGCTTCTTTTGGTCCTTCACTAGGTTGTTTCCAGATGTTTGAGCAGGCTTGTAAGCAGGCTTGCTCTGGTAGACAGACAGAAAAAATGACGGTGAGGGTTCTTCAAAGAAATCCTGAGAATGCAGACTTTTTTCTATTTATTGCCATTTGGACACGGTGCCTATGCAACATGTCCAAAAGGCAAAGCTCTAAACAGGTGAAGTGTAGGGATAAAATGCATGGATTACACGCCATCTCAAAGGTGACACTGTCTGTTACTTAAACTAGTTATGCTAGAAGAGAAAGCTCAGCAGCATGCAGTTGTGTAGCTTGCCTAAAATATAGCAAAGCTCGAAAGGGAACACGATTGGCTACAGTGACTTAAAATCTTTTAGGAAAAAAGATCAAAGAACCCATTTGGTTCTTTGATCTTTAGACTCTTATAGACTACATAGATAGAAATAACTGAGGGACATAATTTGCTTCAAAAGTGAAGTCACCCCTGTTTATTTACTGTATTTTGCCTAATGTGTTGTCAATGATGCACATTGACACTTGTGAAATGAAGCAAGCTGTTAAGTTTTGCACAGTCCAATGGCTCTAACCACGTGTAACATCTCCATATTGAGAAAGGTTTAAACACTATAAAACTGCTTTCAAATAGATTAAGCAAGTAGAGCCTGTGGTGTGATGGTCATCAGTTATAATATGATATTTTTAAAAAGCTGTAGATTTCTGAGTTTGGTAGGTTAAAAAAAATCTCACCATTGTTGTTTATACTACATTTATATAGTGCCTGTTCACATCAATGGTCATCTAAAGAAGAGCCTGTAATATTAAGAGAGGGAGAGAGCCCCAGCAATCTAATGATCACTTGCACATGGCAAAGGGCTGGGCCATATCATACCGTTCACGGTAACACCGGTGTAATGTTGGGCAACGAAAATGAAATATCGCGACAGAATATGAGTAAAACGCGCATGCGCAGTGCCTTTGTTTTCATATGCACATGGCGGAAAAAGCATGGCGGCGAATGAGGAGGGCGAAAGCGGATCGTTGAATGAAACGGATGAACCAGAATTGGTTTGTAAAAATGCTGCAGCTTCAGTGGTGGAACTGGTTTAGCTTTCGTCCCTCAGATACACAACAAAGCAGTATTTTTGGTAGCGCATGCTAGCGGGCCGTCGTTATTACCGTGTTTTTTGGAAAATACGTCACACTTAAAATCAATCCTTTGATTTTTCTGAAAATCGACAGAGCCCCTTATAATCCAATGGCCTTATGTATGAATTCTGGTTGTTTACTGACCTTGAAACGATTTTATGTACACGGCGCTCGAAAATCTGTCACGTTTTAGTACAACTTTGCTAAGCTACGAAGCCGCACCGCTTGATGGATTGTCGGAGCATTACAGCTATCGTAGGCAGGCGCCTCGCGGAGTGATACGTACTGTGCTTCAACATAATATTACCGTATTGTGTGTGTATAACCTCTTTTCAAGTTTTGTGGATATTAAACATGGTTGTGCTGAGGATGTGTCGGCCAGTTTCCACTTGGTTAAACTGTCAGCGAGGAATTTGCATTTGCACTGTTAAATTTTTATATAACTTTAATGCTGCTTGTTTAAGTGAAAATACATTGATTTATTTTTTTTGCACTAATAAAGTTGTGGAGTTGTAAAGTCTTTTGTCTCGTGTCAATTATATCGTCAGTTATATCGTTATCGCAAGTTTTCAAATGTATATCGTGATAAATATTTTTGGTGATATCGCCCTGCTCTAGTGGGGAGGAAGAACTCACTTTTAACAGAAAGTGGTCTCTAACAGAACTAGACCGCAGACAAACAGCCATCTGCCACGGCTGGAGAGAGAAATATGGAGGGACCGAGCGAGGTGAAGAAGATCGATTTTGGAGACAGTGGCACTGACAAAGACACAGGAGGCTAAGCTGAAGACAGCATGGAGACAAAGTTAGAGGCAAGGCTGAGATGGCTTAGACATGAACAGGGACAGTGAATGTACTGGACAAAGGAGACCTCAGAGAAGAGTTATGGATGCAGTGAAGGAGGACATACAGCGTGGTGTGACAGGAGCAGAACAATAAGGACAGGCTGAAGCAGGTGATCCGCTATGGCGCCCCCTAAAGGGAGCCGCCAAAAGAGAGACCAACAGCAAAACGCAAACTATAAGATAGAGAAGATATCTAAAAGAAATCAGCAGGTTTTGTGAGTACTTGGACTACATGCATAAAATTCAACACCAGAAGTGCTGAAAACAGAGTTGTGGGTCTTCAGAAGATTGTCATTTTATATCAGCATTTTTCTACTCTTTACTCAGAAAATATCAGACAGAAAATATCACTCTCATTGTTTCTTTTAGATGATAACAGTCAAATACAGCCATTTTTATACTGGTAGAAATGATGATAGTAGATGTTAGATGCAACCAGTCAAAGACCCAGAAGGCACTGTGCACTGTGATGACCTTCATAGGTCAGAAAATGTCGGAAACATTTAGAAACACAGAAACAATGAAAATAACTTGTGTGTTTTCAATGGTGTGATACAGTAGAAGAGGATATTTAGAGCTTATTAAGGCCCACATGTTACAAAAGTCCATTGAAAATCATGTGCAGCACAGAAAAATGCATTTGTGGGTTGGAAGTCCTGCCAACAAACAAAAGGACTCAAGAGTTATTTAGAAGTTAATTAGCAGCAAAAGGAAGCCCAGAGACATGCAGGGAGCCTGTTTAGTTCCCTCTCATGTTCCCATGCTGAAAGCTCACACAATGGTTGTGTTCTGGTTTTGCACCGTAATTAAACAGTGGAAAAACCAACAGCTGCATCGGGAGTTTTGTGAGGTACCTTCCTGGGAAAGCAAACTACAGGCTGAGCTTCAATTTAGGAATTATTCGTTTCTCTGGTACCAAAATCCACGTGTGACAAACACTGAGAATTTCAGACACTGATGATCATCTTGAAGATTAAAGCTTCAAATGGTCGATGATGGTCAATAACCAATGATGGCAAAAGTACAGTCACTATTGCTTTGGTCAGTATTTTAAACTAGATCAACACAATTACTTATTAATATAAGCATTCAGGTTTCAAACTCATAAACAAGCTTTTACACTGGACTGTAGTGCAGTGTGTCCTTCAAAAAGATGAGAAAACTGAAAGCAGACAGAGATCTAGCAGTGGCCTGACAGATACATCCGGCACTAATTCATAAATAACACATTCATCTGTTGTTCTTAAAGAAAACAGAACGAAATGCTGGGATTTGCCACACAAGAGCTGGACTGAAGATGTGGCAACAGGTCTGATAGAGCGATGAATGAAATGTGAAATTTGGCCTCAAATCGCTGCCTGTATGTATGGAGGTCAGTGGGGTACAGTTAGGTCCATACATATTTGGACAGACATTGTGGTTCTGTACATTACCACAATGATGAAGTGCTGACCTTCAGCTTTAATTCAGTGGGTTGAACAAAAAGAACACAATCTCTTCATTTCAGGGGCTCAAAAGCAACAGGACAGATTGAATAACTGAAAATAAAAAGTTCATTTCTAACACTTGTATGAAAACTCTTTGCTGGCAATGACAGCCTGAGGTCTTGAACTCATGGATGAACTCAGATGTTGGGCTTCTTCCTTTTTAATGCTAGTAAACACTAGTGTGCCAGTGCCGCTCACAGCCATCACACTGCCTCTGTGCCATGCTTTGGATCATGAGCTGCACACCTTCTCCACACTTTTGCTTTTTTTTCTTCAACTCCTGGCCTTTTATCTGCTTAACTGATAATGACATAACAAAGGAAATGCCCACCCCTGTCCGTGAAATAGCACTTTGAGTAAACTGTCCAATTACATTTGGTCCCTTTAAAAAGAGGGTGGCACATGTTAAGTAGCTGAAACTCCTAAACCCTTCATCCAGTTTGAATGTGGATCCCCTCAAATGAAAGCTGAGAGTCTGCACATTGTGTCCATAGTATATCTGGAACATGTTTCAGTAAACAGGTAAAAAAACTAAACTTGTGTCAGTGTCCAATATATATGGACCTAACTGCACAACAGTTAGTGTTTATCTGTTGTGCTGGGGATCCTGTCTGCATCGATGGAATTAGAAATCCAGAGCAGTGTTATTGTTTCTTTCATAGATAATGTTTTTTTCTGCACAGTCCCTCCAAATAAAATGAAATCATGACTGACTTACCAGGTACGTTCCCTGGCTCTTGAAGGTTCGGGCGTGGTACCGTCCTCCCCGACCAAACGTCCTTATGAGCGGTGTAGAAATCACGCCTCTTGGACGACTGCAAGAAGCAGACAGATTTCCACTGTAGATTCATTTTAATCTGCTGTTTTTGCCACATTTTGAATCTCTACATGAAAAACAAGTAGTTTTTACATGAGCTTATAGACAGGAAGGCTTAGACCATATATCAGGACCAGTCATAAAGTGTATTACAAAGAAACCTGATCGTTTTACACAAAGTTCAGATCCGAAAAGTCTAGAAAAATGTGTGAGTTCATGCATCGAGCCGTATTACTTCACTATGGGCGCGATATGCTGATGTGAATGACACTGTCTCATTTTCTACAGTGGTAAAAAGAAGAAAGTGGTGTTTTCTTAGTTTGCTCGTGTAACGTAAATGATGGAAAAGTCTGTTCTCAAAGTAATATGAGCGAGACGTTCGATCTTTCTGCTGTTACCCTCTGTTTGGTCCACCGACAGACACCACCTGCAGAGGGATGCCTCCTCTTCCTCGGCTGCGTCGTGTACCAGACCACTGACCCACCACAGTGCCGGCGATCTCCAGCTTCCCACCTTGTGTTTGGACTGCTTCCAATCCTTACAGAAACAGCGAGAAGTTGGCATCAAATGTTAAGACCACACTTTGTTTCTGAAGACTTGTGAGAAATGACCTTAATCTGGGCTACATGTTTTAAAGAGCAGAACTCACCGGGCACCCCCCAGCCTCTCCCTGCAGGAGGCGTCATTGGAGGCGGGTTGTAGAAATAACCAGTGGGAGGGTAGAAAGGCATCCCGTGAGGAGGCAGAGGTGGCGGTGGGGGGAAAGGAGGCAGATGAGGTGGCCGAGCAAAGTTGAGGCCTTCCAGGATACTCTGACGCATCTTTTCCACCCTGGCCGCCAGCTCAGCCTGAAGAGAGAGATATCACACAAGCACTGGCTTAACATAGAGAGCTCTTTTTGTCTGTGCAGTCATCAGCCTCTTGAATCAGCAGCTATAAAATCAATATCACACTGCTGTCAGTTAAACACAGTGCCTCCCTTTAACAGCTTCATTAGATCAGCTGCGGTGCTCGCCGTCTGACAAGAAAATGTTCAGTGTCTGATTAAATCACGGTAAAATGAAACTGGCCTTTTCATGAGAACTGGGACAACAGGTGCTCAACAGTAGTTTCAACAAAACAACAGGAACAGCCTTAAAATTTTTAAGAATGCGTTAAACTAAATGTGCAGTTTTAAAGATTAATGATATGTGTGCAGACTACCTTCAATCTCAGGCATCTTCAGTCAGTTCCCTATTTTCAGGCACTCAGTAGACGACCCCCACACTCTAAAGCTGCTGTGTTGTGGTGACTGTCGAGGCCGTTTGAGTGCAGTGAACTCATCATCATGTTCAAGAAACCAGTTTGGAATTATAGGAGCTTACGCTGCTCGAAGGAGCCATCAAAGATACGTACACTATGGTCATAAAGGGATGAACGTAGTCAGCAACTCAGGCTGGCCGCGATATTTAAATGATGCTGAACATATGTCCACACACCACCAGCAGCTGCCTCAACTGCTAATACAGGCAGGATGGATCCATGCTTTCATGCTGCTAACACCAAATACTGATTTTAGCATCCAAAATGTCACAACAGACATCGAGGCTCAAACCAGGCAAAAGCTGCTCAATCTTCTCATCCAATTTTTATGAGCCAGTGAAAACTGGAGCCTCAGTTTTCTGTTGTTAGCTGATAGAAGTGAACCAGTGTGGTTCTCTGTCTCTGCAGTGCATCTGCTTCGAGATTTGTGCGTTCTCCTGCAGACCTCGTCTGTGACAAGTGCTTATTGAAAACATTTCCCTTTAGCTTTTAGCCTTCTAGTCATTCTCCTCTAACCACAGACATAAATAAGGCTTTTTCATCAAGAGAACTTTTTTGGACCAGTCTCCGTGAAACCTAGAGATAGTTTTCAGAAACTTCCCACACAACTAAGACCAGCCTGGAACTGATAACCCTGTCCTGTTTGAAGTCACTTAAAACAATTTTGTTTCTCATTCTGAGTAGTTACATATATCGCTACATATGTAGCTACTCTTCTGAGTAGCTACTGCTTTGCTGAAGAGACCCTGCCCTCTATGGTCAGTTTAAGGAACTTCATCACCAGTGTGGAAATCACGCTTCCTTTCTCAGACACATTTCAGAGCTAATAAAATACAGCAGAATGCTTTTCTAGGCAAGATGCTGGAATATTGTTAGCTGTTTTTTGCCGTTGTTTAATAGCAGGTTGTACCCATTTTTTACACTCCTTCATTTCCAGTTGTGGTCAGACGTTTACATACACTCGTGGCATGAATGTTACAGCAATTTTAATGATTCTTTTGAACTGTTCTGTTTCCAGGGTGGAACAACTGTACAGCACACATCTTTAATGATTAAAATGCAAAGGTTTGAATTGATTATATATACAGACCTTCACAATAATATCCAGTTAAATACCCAATACCAAGTTGCAGAGGTGTGGACTCGAGTCACATGACTTGGACTCGAGTCAGACTCGAGTCATTAATTTTATGACTTTAGACTTGACTTGAAAAAATGTTCTAAGACTTGTGACTTGACTTGGACTTTTACACCAATGACTTGGGACTTGAATTGGACTTGAACCGGTTTACTTGAAAAGACTTGATATTTTACCCCAAATATAAAATTTAACATGCATATTATATAGAGATTGAAAATGTGACGTCATTCACGGGTAGAACCGCAAAGGATTCTGGGAACTCGTGGCAAGCGGTACTAGCGCACGCAGGCTTTCAATTAAAATCAGTTATACAGCGATAAAAAGAAACACAAAAATGTCAAGAAGCCGTTGTATTATTAACTGCAATAGCCGGTCGCATGACAGCCACGGGAAGCCGACGGGTAAAGAGATCGGTTGTTATCGGATTACGTCGTTGAAGAGAAATTGTTCGAGCCATGTTTCCGAAGTAACAAAGAGGCGACTGGATTGCAGCCATTCAAAGATCAAATATAACGTCCCAGAACTCTCCAGCTCACAGGTTAGTCTGCTCCAAGCATTTACACAAAGGTCAGTCTGCTGTTGTAGTTAATGCGTCATTTTTCTTAACATAATTGGTGATATAGGTTACAAGCAAGTCTGGCGCTGAACAGAAATTGTCGCGCTATGCTCCTTTATTTATTGTGCATAAATAGTGAATTGTCCTGACACAATATTGCGTTTCGCTTCTGTTATTATGGTACATTGACAAAAACACATACTTTTATTCACAGGATAAAACAGGTTTTTTGTATCACTAATTGCCCAGTACGATTACAGCATACAATATTATTGTCACTGCTACATTTCTGTGATGCTACCAGAAATTATTTCCACTACTAATTAATTACCGTTGAGCTCAAAGGTCCTATTAATAAACGGTTAAGGAATGTGTATTTATGAAGACGATTTGTGAGACTGGTAAACTTATGATACGTACGATGGTCTTTACTTTCTACACGGTGCATTTCAAGGTCCTGCACCCATCCGTCGGTAAACTGTACCTGGGCTTGTTGCAGTGACCTGAAGTTACTAAACTTCATGAGTGTATGCACTCACTCCAAGAACCGTATGATTATAAATATGCATATAAATATGCTAAGATGAGATAGCTGACTTCATCTAACTAGCAAATGTTTTCCAGGCTACGTTGGTGATACAGTTTTTTTTAATGTGTATGATATTTTTGTCATGCGATTTTAAAGCCGGTCCTACAAGCGCATCCAAGAACAACATGCAGCTTATCTCAGAACTGTCGGTGAAAATTATTCTTGGAGCTAGGTTTAACTGAGCTGCATTTTAAAGAGGTGCAATTTCACAATTTGTGTATATTTTCTAAGTTCACTATTTTGTCATGTGTTGAGAAAAACACAGATTTAAAAATTACATGGTCTAATATTTACATTTAGCATATAACTGCAACATTATTTTTTCGTTTTTTTTTTTTTTAAAGACTCGAAAGGACTTTAAATTCAAAGTTTCAGACTTGTGACTTGACTCGGACTTTTACACCAGTGACTTGAGACTCGACTCTGACTTGCCTGACATTACTTGAGACTTGACTTGAGACTTGAGGATAAAGACTTGAGACTTACTTGAGACTTGCAAAACAATGACTTGGTCCCACCTCTGCCAAGTTGTACCTTATCCAGGTGCTTTTGTTACCAACAAGCTAAAACTGTATGATGTTTGATGTGTGTCCTGTTAGAACAACCAATCGTGTCCATGTTAACACAGTTTCCCAAGCGTTCTCGGGTGTGAAAGCCTCATCCTTACTCTTCTAAATGTAAAGCTGGGGATTCTTTCTCGGTCTGTATCCTCTCAGTCCATGGCAACGTAACACTCACCGTGGACACGCCTTGGTGGGTTGTTCCTGAAAATCCTAACCAATTTTCTCTCATCTGAGGATCACAGTTTAGGCCTTCTTCTTTGGCATAATGGTGACAACTTTAAATAACTTGTACTTACATACGACTGTTTTTTTTAACTGGCACTGAGAAACCTTTCTACAATTCTCCTTTTAGCTCTTCGCTGAGCTCCTTGGCCTTCCCCACTGTTCTGAGTACTGCTCCATCTAATGAATGCTGTCAAACAAACCCTATTTATGCTGGCTAAGAGAAACAACCTGTTGTAGTCGATCATAATCACTAACGAGAAGTTAATAGGCCTTGGCCTTCTCTCTTATTAAAACAGTGAGCAAATGTAAATATCTGAGCTTTTCTTTATATTTTTGACCCTGTGTGGATTACAGAAAATTCTAAATTGTGCACCTTTTTTAAAGTCATTAAAGCAGCTATGCAATTATTCCACCCTGGAGAGAGAACAGTTCAAAGAAATCATTAAAGCCCCAAATTGCTCACGATGAGTTAATGCAAACCATAACTGTAAGTCTTTTAATCATTTTTACATGTAAGTAGGTCCATGGATGGATGGATGGCTCCGCACACACACCACAGTCAGTTGTTGGACTGAAGATGCTCAGCTGGAAAACTAGAACATATTGCCCAACTCTAATGTGAGCATGAAGGTAAATAACCAATAGCAGCACTCGGGGACGCATATACTTATCCCTCTGGGTTTGTTCAAAATCACGACCCTTTCAGTTTGTTTGAGGCCAAAAGTGTCCACCGACAGATTAGGTCTGTAAGTTTTATCATTTTTATGTTTTGTTGACATTTTTTCTGCATAAAGCTTTTAACTAACTTTAGTTTTTTTCATAAATATAAAATAGTTATTACGTTTTACATTTTTAACCCTTTAAACACCAGTTTGTTTGTCCACTGCACTAGCTGGAAGACAACATCACATCTCGCAATTTTCTATAATTGCATTGCTACTGGAATTTCTTGTATTATTAATAGTAGAGTCTGGGGCATGTAATTGATTCACATCAACATTGATTATAATGCATTGTTATTTTTGTGCAGGGAGAGCAAAAACATAAAAACTCCCTCTCAGCTTGTTCATGGCCACAAATGGCCACCATAGAGCCCAGAGGGTTGAGTTTTGGGCAAATGGTATTCTGTTTATATATGTTTTGAACCCCATACAGGACACAGTTTAGGGTTTGTTTTGTTCAACTGTTTGATTCCCTGAATGTCTACAGCACAGGTTTGATAGTGTAAAGTTAGCATCACTCATTAAGCTACAACAACAATATTAATGGCAAATACAGCAGGCTCAAATACACTAGAAGCATGAGAAAACCCTATCCCAACCTTGATACTGGAGCGTATTTTGCTGACGTGAGACTGGTGCGGCTGAATCTACCTGACCGTCACAGAGGTCGATGAGCTGGGCCTTCTCCCTGCTGGCCCTGACGAGTTTATTCTGAAGCAGCTTGCCATCAAAGTACATCCACGGGCAGCAGTGCTCCCAGGGAATCGGCTGCCCGCATGCGTCATTGGCGAACAGAGCCATGTCCACGCCGCTCATGAACAGAGCAGCCAGCTGGACTCCCCTAGGGTCCAGGTTATCAATCTGTGGAAGCAAAATATGAAAAACTTCTAAAATGCTGAAATGAAAATAAAAAACTAGCAACCCCTAACAGCCCTGCTGACCATTCAGATTGAAACGGGGGAACTGCAAAGCGAAGCACAGAGCGGGTGTAAGCAGCCCATTCACACTCAGCTGCTAAAACACAGCGACGAACAAGCTAATTGAGCCAAGACAGAAAGCCAACACACACAACCCAGATGTTCTGACACAGGCTGAGGGGAGCTACACACACAGAGACCACAAAGAGGAAAGCGCACAGCTCGTGTGGATGGTTCAATTAAAAAGGGTCAAATCGATCCAGCTTCTCTTGAATTTATAAACCATCCACACACGTCACTGAAATCCCGCAAAGCTCTACAAATACATCTCTTAACACAAAGCTACAGCTTCAGTAACAACAAGCTCTACAAAACAGTGTTTTGCAGAGCTTGTTTTTAGGAACATGAGGAGTGTCCAGAGAAGAGAAAGAGGTGGAATACAAAGCAAGGGAACGGCTGACTGAGCAGCAGATTATAGCCGAGATATTCCCGGATGCAGTTCTCAGACGCTCCTCATATAATCAAGACTATAAAATCACCTTAAGTTCCTGCAGCTGGTCAGGTTCATAAAGTTTAGGAGAAAGTGCTTGAGCTAGGAAAGCGTCAAGTTCGTAACGACGCAAAATTCTTACTCCTGGCCAATGTAACATAAACCTGAAGCAAAACACAGAAGATTAACAGTGTTACAGAAAGCGGGAACCGATCGAGCCCGTCCTCATCAATCCTCACTCCCTTAAACTTTAGCATCGCACTGCTTCCAGCTGTCAGACTGTGGCTACTCACCGGAGCACACAACACAGCACTAAGAGGGGCGTGGGGACGTTGTCGGGGTTCAGCATGGCCGGGGTGTCAGAGCGCATGCAGGCCAGGAACGCCCTCATCCTGCGGTTCTTGTCCTCCACGGCTTTCCCCAACCACAGCTTCTTGAGGTTGGGACATGTCCACTCCCTAAAGGACAGAGCCTCCACCAGCTCTGGAGTGTGGGGAGATTTGCCTTTGTAGGCAGCCCACTCTTTAACCATGACATGTGTGTCTGCAGGAGGACAAAAAATAGTGAGCGATTCGTACTTTTATAGCATGTAAAAAAAATGTTTAAAAGCCAGCTTTATATCAGTATTAGGGCTCAATAGCTGTTATTTACACGTTGATCATGACTCAAAGGTTCCAGTCAAACCTAAAGACATAACAGGTATCAACAGTGGTCGAACGGACCGAAACCAGAATCGGATGATTTTCACCGATCTTGGCCTAGACCGGTGACGAGTCAATCGCTCAAATCTGATTATATGCTGGTCCCTTTCATGCACAGCGGTCACTCGCACACACTCACAGCCAGATGTGGTTAGCATGTGGCTATGGCTGTAATCGAGTTCTTAACTTTGAATGAAGAAGACACAAAGCTCACCAAAGTAAACCCAAGTCAACAATACAGAATGTAAGCTAGTCTGGGCAGGCAGGTAAAAATAATATTTAGAGTTTTCTGAGGTGAGGAGTTTATTTACAGTGTTCTCTGTGACATGTGAAAGTTAGACCTCCATATTAAACAAACCAACACAACAAAGAAGCAGCACACATCATCTGCTCACCGGAAACAACCTCTGACTGACTCTATGTAGGGCGCCAATTCACAGCTAATTAGTCTAGCCGGTACCAACAGCTCAAACCTGTAAATCTAACGTGTACATATGAAAATCTCATAGCAGTCACTAAACACTCACAGATCATTAACACAGCTAAATGGGTCCCTATAAAAGAAAAATACACATTAAAAGAAACAAAAGAAAACAATTCTACAAGTAGAGCACCCTTCTGCTTGGTTTAGCGCAGTGATGTCAACAATGACCTGCATGGTGGCTCAGAACAAACAAACACAATGCCAAGTGGTCAGCGCTGTTGCCTCACAGACTCCACACAGAAAGGCCGGTCTGTCTGTGTGGAGTCTGTATGTTGTCCCCGTGTTTGTGTGGCTCCTCTCCGGCTTCCTCCCACAGTCCAAAGACGTGCAGTTAGTGGGGTTAGGCTCAGTAGTGATTCTAAATTTCCCATAGGTGTGAATGTGAGTGTGAAAGGTTGTCTGTCTCTCTGCGTTAGCTCTGCGACCTGTCCAGGCTTTACCCTGCCTCTCGCCCCGTGGTAGCTGGGATAGGCTCCAGCCCCGCGCGCCCTGATGTGGATAATTGGAAGAGAATGGATGAACAATATTTATAACAATATAATACTATAATTATGACTTGTACATGCTTTGATATTAACTGCAACATAATGCTAACACAAACAAACCAAGTTTAGTATGTGAAGCTATAGCAAATACGCACATGTATGGTAGAAAAAACAACATGATGGACAGTGGTCCCTCGCTGTAACGCTGTTTTGAGGATTTTCTTTTGTGCAATTTTTATTTATTTTTATTTTATTTTTTTACGGCGCATTGTGTTCTGCGTCCTGATTGGCTGTACAGTACAGAATGCGTTCAGCTTGTCAAATTTACATAAATCTTCGATCCTAGCAGTGTGACTCTGAAGTGCTGCACTGTATGTTTCTAAGTTTTCTCCACAACAAACACAACAATGTCAACGAAACGTTTTGCACTGTCAAAGGCAGCTGCAGTAGCACCCAGAAGGCAGAGGAAGATGCTAACCATCGCACAGAAAGTTGGATTTCTGGACATGTTAAAGGAAGGTAAAGTTACCATAATTTTCAGATTATAAGG
Organism: Maylandia zebra; assembly: GCF_041146795.1. NCBI lineage: Eukaryota > Metazoa > Chordata > Actinopteri > Cichliformes > Cichlidae > Maylandia > Maylandia zebra. The sequence goes on along the minus strand of NC_135171.1, from coordinate 6,713,334 downwards.
CGCATTGAGCGAAACAAAACAGTCAGATAAGTCAAACTTTACTCAGCTCATTCTTCTTGCTTCCTCCACTTCTGTACCATTGATTCGTTTATGTTGAATTCTCTGGCAGCTGCTCTGTTCCCATGTTCTGGACCTCAAACAGGGTTTGATCCTTGGTTTCATTCTACAATACTGGACTGATTTTTCTACGAAGGTTTGAACTTTGAGAGTTTAAACAAGAGAGAAAAGTGTGAAAATGTTCGTGCCTGTCTGAGAAAAGTGTATAAAGTGTGTAGTGACGGGTTTTACAGCCTTAAATCATCTATAATAATTGTAAAAAATAAAGCTGGCTACTTCGCAGATTTCACCTGTCGCTGGTTATTTTTGGAACACGACTCCCACAGTAAACGAAGGACCTCTGTAGTGTGGAAAATGAACTTGTAATGAAATTATAAAAGTGTGACAGCTGCTCACCCACTTTGTCACAGAGAACTACCACAAAATGGTTTGTAGCAACAAACTTAACAAGACACTTGAGCTGCTGACGTTGGATATTCTAAACAAGCTGACCAAGTAAAAGTGTCTGAAGTTGTTTGGAGCTCAGAGCCAGCAGCCTCGGTTTGAACAGTCAGAAAATCTGTTATGAGTTATAGTTCTCAGAAAAAAAATCCAAATCAGAATTAAGAATTGTCCGACACAGTTGCTACTGATGCACAAACACAAACTAATGCAACAAAAGAGCTCTCCTTATGGACTACACATACTAGAGTAGCTTTGCATGGTTCAGTTCAAAATACTCTGTCTGATACCAGCACAACCCCACGCATGCCCACACTCAATAGTTGTGGATGAACAAAAAACGTTTCCCCCGTGTGTCCCACAGCAGTTTTGCTCCTTTTGGGCTCCTAGGAGGAATTCTGTGTGCAACCCATACTGTTTGTCTACAAAAACACTCACTGGCCCATGTCTGCCCAACAACAGTTTTACCTCTCAAGGTCCCAGTGACTATTTTCTAAGGGCCCTGGCTGCTGTGGCCCCAAGTGGGCACACCCGCTCGGGGCCAGTGTGGGTTTGCCTTGTGCACACAGCCCCAGTGAGCCCACACGGGCATGTTTGTTGGGACATTTCACACCAGCCTCATTATTTGAAACTTGAAACCAGTACCCCTAAGAAAGAAAAAACAGTGGAAGTGCAGAGCCCTGCTCTCAGTCTTGCTCTAATCTCAAAATCCCCGCCCGTGAGTTTTCACTACAGTGTTAAACAGACATAAAGGAGCTGTTTGATCATAACTCACACTCAGGGAGGCAGTTCTTCCTCATGGCGAGTCTCTCAGCCTTCTTTCTGGCCTCTGACAGGCTGAAGAGCACTCCGTAAACATACTGACGGATAGGTCGAAACAGTTGCACTGCTGAAGGCAGGTCTTTGTTGGCTTCATCTTCAATGGTGACAGACAGCTTAATCTCTCCCTGCAAAGGCACACTGTTAGATCAGTGCTGGACAGTGACAAAGGCCGCTCAACACAGGCACTTCACATTCTACCAACATGCAGAGTTTGTATATGCCAAATACAACACGTCAAAGATAAAAGCAGTCTAGATGACCTTAGTGAGGACGTGGTAGACGTAGGGGTACATCAGGCCCTTCTTGTGTCTGTGCTCGGCAACCCGCAGGACCTCGGGGGCGGGGGCAGGGAGAGGTGGGATGGTAATGTCCATATGGTTCCTGGTGGGCATGGAGAGCAGGGAGGGGATTTGTGCATTCGAGCCTTGGAGATCTCCATCCTGTGACCCCAGGTTCACAGCAGAGGTCCCACACAGGTCAGTCTGAGGACACAAGGGGGTGTGGGGATGTTCAATCAAGTCTATTGTCAGATTCCCCATCAACCAATATGTAGTACTGGTCAAGCTAGACTCACTTTCGCCCCTTCACCTCTCTCTGGTGTGTTGGAAGCGTGAGCAGCATGTCCATTTTTGTGCCACTCTTCAGTGTGCTTGCTCACGTGACTAGAACAGGGAAACAGGTTTGTTGCATTTACAGGTAAGTGTTCAACATTACTGTCTCTTACAGCAATCAGCCACAAGTCAAATAAACTGCCATTCACAATGACTAGAATCTTTTTGGCACAACATCATACTAAGAAACCTTTGACCCTTTACTTTGTCACGTACTACCTGCCTACGCATCATTTCCAACAGAGCGTAGCGGTTCTTGATCTTGGAACCAGTCCAGGGAGGAAACCTGAGCTGGTGACAAAGTCAGAGGCTCAGTGATATGTGCAAAAGGGAGGCTTATGTGTTCTGATCGCATGAAAAAGCTACTGTGTCAAAAACTTGAAATGTGTCTGTTTACTGCAGTTTGTGGCTATTTAACCACAGACCCGACAGAGTGCCCAGAGTCCACTGGCAAAAGAACCCGCAATCGACACATCGATGTCAGAACAGGACTGAGCGACCGAACAATCTGCTCTGGGCTGATGAATCTCAATCGTGTTGTGTTTCTCTGATGGCAGCAGGATTGTTTATAGGAAGAAAGAGCGAGCCAGCCGACACCATCCACCGCTCTGTGGATTATTCTGCTGTGGAATCTTTTGCTTCCATCTATAAAGGTCACAAAACCCAAACATGAGGTCACTCTAACCCCAACTGTATCCCTGACCTTCTAACCCTAAGCCCATTTGCGGATCCAGATGACACCCAGACTGGTAGAGCAGGTTCTTCAAAAGCTGCAAACCAACTCTACCCTGGCTGCTGCTGGTGTCTGTCTTAATGTGATAGCTGTCACCGATGCATGCTCTTTCTATGCTGGGCTCACGCTGCTGTTCTACTGAATTTCTACATATTCACATAAAAGAGCCAAAAGCTGCCAAAAGCAAATTTACTGTATTTCTAGGCCAGGTCCATTGGTCCTGACTGAATAAAGCACAAACTAGCTTACAGCTACCTTCACCTTTGTCCTCTCCCACTGCTGCTGATCTCAAACAGTCAGTGTAGCCGCTGATGAATCGGCACACCATCAGTGAGGACATGCTGAGCTCTACTCACTTGGCAGTTGTGCCAGAGCTCTCATCGTTCTCTGAGGAAGACGACGTGGAGGAGGCATTGAAGAAAGGAGCCTCTATGTGGTTGGGGCTGCCGGCTTGCCTGGGGTTAATGGGAGAGGATCTCTCATAGAGGGGAGTGTGCCTCCCTTCAGGAGAAATGCTGCTGCAGCTCTTTTGCTCTGGGAGAGCTTTCTCAACCGAGTCCACAGACTGGCTGCCCTCCACCACAGCGTCTGTGTGCGAGTGCTGGACCTGAAGGCAGGGGAGACACAGAAGCATCAGGAAAGCTGAGGCAGCTGGAGCACGTTGCCGTGGTACTGGCTGGATTTCTTACCCCGTGTTTGTCAGGCTGTGGCGCCTGTGGAATGGCGAGTAGTTTAGGAGATGGCACTGCAGCTGGCACCCCCGTGTGTTTTGGTCTAACTGTGAAACAAACACAAAACCTCTAGTTCATATGAAAAGTAACTTCTACACTTACAAACGCAGATATTTTATGTGCTTCATCACATTCACACTGAAATTTGATAGTGGTTACTAAGTGGCAAAGAACCGTGTAGGAGCAGTACTGCATTTGAAGAGCTTCAAATAGAACCGAACACAGAGCCAAAGAAAATGCACCTGAGCAGGTGGACTGCAGGCCGTCTATTCTGAGAAGCTCTTTCACTGTTAAAATGATCAAATTTAGTCCAGTGAGTTTTGATACGTCTATCTGAATATGAGTAACAGACTGTATAAAAAGATGGAAAACACTCCTTTATATTTGTTCAGTGCGTTTGACCTGCTGCTTCGGTCAGCAGTGACATGTCCAATCAACTCAGTTTAGTTTTATGCTTTTTAACCTCTAAACTTTGAACACTTTGTGTTAAACTCCCCATAAATAACATTTACAGTTTATACTTTTCAATGTTATCTACTGTACATCCCCCCACAGCAGCGAGTCTCCGAACAGACGGAACCCAAAAGTAGTTTAATGGAAACTTTAAAAAAAAGTATCATTTTGATGTAAACTCAAGTTAAAGCAGAAACTCTGCACGTTAATGTCATAAATGATATATTAAAGTGTTGAGTCTCAGCGCCGCGTCTCGACGGATCAGTGCTGCTGACCCGAACTCCAGAGTTTTCAGTTTATGGTGAGATGAGGCGAAAACCCACCCAACTGTAGAGGTAAATGTTGGGGCTGGTTGGCCACTGAGTAGTACTCCACTGCCTTCTTGAAGCGGAAGATTTTGTCATCAGTGCAAGACTAAAAGAAAAAAATGAGAGAACAGAGTATTTCTGTCTAAAATAAAAAAATCTCCAAATTCACTTTCAAACAAGCAAATTCTTTATTCCTCTTATCCTGATTTTGACCACTTTCTACTAAAACATGCAGTAAAAATAATATACATAGCTTAGGTAACTCAAATGGAATCAATCACTGCACGCTCAATAATGTGTTTAGACCACTTCATCATCTTCCCATTTTCTGAGCATCCCGCTGGATCCTCTGCGACTACATATTTATCGCCACAGCTCAGAGCTCACTCTGATCCCTTATGTGTCGGTGTCACCAAAATAAAGGAGTAAAGGACAGAAACTGGCCATACAACTAGATTTAATACCAAACTGAAGCCATAATGAAGAGAGACCACCTGTCAGAACCTGTTTCATAATCAATTTTCCCAAAGCTTTCTATTGTTTGTGGTGTAGTGTATGCTAAAGGAGGCACGCGCATGCAGTCTACCTGCACATCTGGCAGATCAACAGATTTTATTTAGAGCACGGACGTTCTGCATCTTTAATCAACAGGACTACATCTGAAAACTGTCACATGATCACTTTAGCTGGCTCTAGCTCCATGACCCATTCACGGCTGTTTTTTCTTGCTCAGTCAATTCAAAGTCACAAAGAATCACTTTAACGTGATGTGAACTAGAAAACAGAAGAATGATATTTCTGCCTGGCGGTTCGAGGTTAATGTGACTGCACTGGGAGAACTGCTCATTTATCTCATCTATATCATTTCTTTCCCCCCCCGAGCACTGGCTGTGTATGAAGAAGGGCGAACTACATGAGGACGGATTTTAAACATATGAAACTGCCACTGCTACCCTTCAGCTTCCAAGCAGATACACCTACGGTAGGAATGTCAAAATCCTGCGTTATTGCATTCACAAGATTTTCAGAAAAGGTGAGTAACAGAACTATAGCTCTGAGGCGAAAATAAGTCAAATGCAGTGTCAAGCATACTGTTTTAGCTGGTCCAACCACTTACTGTGAAGCTAAATCATTTGAATCTGTAAATATCTCACTGTTTGCATTACCAAGGGTAGAGGGGATGACAGGGTGGAGCAAAACATTCAAACTTTGTTCAAAGGGCTTTTGGAAAGTTCATACCTGTGAATTCTTGAAGATGTCCTTGCCAATGGTCTCCAGGTCAGTGATGTCGGGGATGCTGCGGACATAGTCGGCCACGGCCTTGATTACAACATCACAGGGAGGAAGCACGAGCTGATGGGCACGCACCTGTGAAAGACAGATTGTCCTGAACGCAGCCAAAGCTTATATAACCCTTCACTGCATAAGAGGGAAGGTTACGAATCAACAAGCACAAATGATTTAAGTCAAAAGTAAAAGTGTCTTCTTCCTCTGTAAGTAAAGTGTATCTGAGAAGGATTCAGGCTCAGGGGTGTCTGCTGGTTTGTGAACATGTTCGGATGTGTCTGCAGTATGTCCACATCAAACTGAAATGTCGACTACTGTAACACTCGTGCACAAAAAGCTTAGATTGTGCTTCGTGTTGTGAATCATTCCACCGTAACAGTGTCAAGTGAACTTTGTTCATTAGACTCTCTGGTGCCACGACAATGAACTCACTTAAGCTGGAATTAATGAAAGTGAGGCTGCTTACATTTATGCGGCAAACAAAGAACTTTGCATGTTATCTTTTATCATGTGCACATCCACACACGTCCAAGTGAACTCGCCCATCCGCAGCACCACAAACAGAATCTGAGTCTTGTGCTGTCAACTTGAGAGCATTTTGACAGCTTCATCACTACATGAAAGAGAAGACTGCTATTTTGAGCAAAGAGGTTTTGTCCGTGTCAAACTATGCATGGACTGAAGATCTCCAATCCTGCAAAACATGGCTCTGAAACACTCTGTGGGATCTGGACGGTCATACAGACACCATCAGAATCAATACAACAAGCTTTGTGACAGAACAGATATGAAACCCATTAAGCACATGCCTGTTTTGGATGTGAATGCTCTGGATATTTCTACACAGCACTGTGGTTCCTGTGACTTTCATGGACCCGGGTATGAGGTTTATCCGAGGTCATATACGCGAAACGCTGTTTACACGGAAAACAGATGTTTGGGTTCTGCGTGTCCTGTGTACATAATAAATACTAGTATCCTGGTAACTGTGTGATGTTAGTTTAGGCAGGTGTGATATGTTGAGAAACACAAACAAATAGGTAGATGTACTTATAACTATTACCTGAGGGCAGCTGCTGAAACTTGCTGGTACTGATACCAGGATAGCATCATAAAAGGGAGCCTAAGTGTGCTTTTCCTTATGACAGCAGTGATGTTAAACAAGGCGAGTGGCTGTGGCTCAGGTGACAGAGCGGGTTGATCACTTAGGCAAGACAGTGAACCCAGAATTGCCTCTGGTGTGAGTGTAAGTGCTAGATATGTATGAATGCGTGTGTGACTGGGTTAATGAGACTTGTAGTAGAAGTTTTAGTTAATTTACCATTAAACATAAAGGTCAGTGTATGTGCAATAATCTGAGAGCCAAACGCTCAAATTAAAGCCGACTTACAGGGACGGAGGCTGGACCTGGAGTCCCGTTACCAAATCCAGGTTGAATAAAACCAAAAAAGAACGATTAAAGTTTTTAAATACTCTGATCATGTTTACATGTGCTAACGAAACAACTACATACTTCAAAAACTTTATCATAACCAGGACACGAGTCCATGCAAACACATCTACTGGTCTGAAGTGGGGGTGCGCTCAAATGGGTGATGTCACATAGACGCGAGTACCAATAAAGACGAACTAATAACTGGTGATTAAAATTTGGTCACAAGTGTGACTAGGAGGATGAATGGTTGTCTGTGTGCTGAGCAACGCCCACACTGGAAACACTTCACTCATCTTGAATCGCTCTGAAGCTGCCAGCTGGTCACCTGCAGACATTCCAGGGTCCAGTTGCCTAGGTAACGCCTCTATTTTCTACCAGGTCATATGTCAATCAATGAGATCCTGCGCTGTTGCTGGTAGCTACTTCAGTCTAGGCGTCGCTGGCGCTTGCTACTATATGTTTGAATGCAAAACATGTGCACTTTTCCTTCCCATCAGTCAAGGATGTGCACTGCACGAGCAAACAAATGACCAGTAACCATAATATTTAAGCACAAGGCCGACAGCTCTCGCAGCTCTCAGAGAAAGTCCTTACCTTCAAAGAGGCTAAGGGATGCTCTGGACCAAGTAAGCTCCAGTGAAAGGCAGCCAAGTCTTCATCAGGCAGTAAGTGATTCCCTGTTAAAAAGAAAACGTGTATCCGTCAGCCTCACCGGGGCAAACACTTCCACCAACATTACTTGCTCAAACTACAACACTAACCTAAAAGCGATGCAAAAATGACAAAACGATTGGGGCTGAGATCGAGCTGCCGTGCCACTTCGTGCATCAGGTACTGGCTGGTGGTGAGGTTTTTGCCGTTGCGGCTCAGTTTGAGGATGTGGGCGTTGAAGTAGTATGGGATATTGCTCAGGGCGTAATCCGAGTCGTAAGCCACCAGACCATGGAAGCCACTCTTCCTGCATAAGGCTATCACTTCCAGGTGGTGGTCCTCCACACTCTGGACAACCTGAGGAGAGCCACAGACAAGAACTGAGCTAACGCTAAAGCACTCAAAGAATATGCACAGGAAGAAAACTACAGTCGAGGAGCACACTCGTGTGAGCTGTTGGTGAGTGAGCCTTGCTCATAAGTCCCGTATAAGTTTTCACACTGGAGTTCAGTTTTTATTATTTCACTGTTATCATCCTGTGGGCAGACCGAAAATTACAATACGAAACACAACTTGATTACTTTTTGTCATGTTACAGCCTTATAATAAACGTGTACCAGTAGGACTGGAGTCTTCTGTCTGTATTCACTGTTACAGCAGAATCACTGTAACCACTTTCACGTTCACTTTGCTGCCTGCTTTGTGGTCACGCTTGAACAGGCTACTAAAAGAAAGATCCTGTGTATGCCATCTTTATTAGGATTAGTACAAATATATAAACAGTTCAGCCATATTGTCAACACATCACTATCATTGCTCTGAAGAGCCACAGAACATGTTTCTGACCTCAATGACCTGCAGGTCTGTGCCTCAGGTAAAATTAGGGCTTTATTTTTGGTGTGTGTGTTAAAAAGAACACACACTACAAGTCTTAAATGTAAGTGTGAAGTTGTGGCGTACTGCATTAATTTACCAGATTCCAACAAATCGAGCAGCTGTGTGATGGGACTCACAGCTGAGGCGGAGGCAGAGACGCTGTCAGAACTTTCTACTTTATCTCATCAGCTCATCGTTTTATTAACTGAGCAGAAAGTATCTTTACAGTTAGTAGTTTGTTTGTTTTGAGATCATTTAAACCTCAGCCATGAAGTTACGTTCTTCCAGTGAAACAGGGACTTGTTCGTTTATGCCAAACCTGTCTGGACATCTTTTTGTTCACTCTGTTTACTTCTGTCAGATGGGAGGACAAACAGTGACAGAGGGGGGCCAGCATCTGACTCAGACCAGCAACCTGTTGGATACTAGTCAACCACCGCAGTTGCCCACCCTCGCACAGCAGGTTAGAACTTGTCTAAGTGTGGGAACAGCATCCTATCGTGGGTCAGGATGCTGTGGTGACAAGGTGGGCAGCTAGCAGGCTAACTCGGGCTGTGTCCACAGCTCAACAGGCAGACACTGCCGGGCCGAGTTTCCACTCACCCCGACGCGGAACTTGAGGAGAGCAAGTCGGATGCAGTGGGCCATACACACGGGAGGCAGGAACCAGACTTTGGGCGGTGGGGTGCCTTTATTCTGGACGTGGCTGATGATCTGCTGAGCGGTCTGCCTCTCGTTCACCTGCCGCTTGACCCACTCGTGAAGACGGCCTTTCTCCAGGGCGCCATTGAAGCACACCAGGAGCTCAATGTTCCCGTTGAAGCAGGCCTGGGAGAGGGCGGCCAAGTAGCCCAGCATGTGGTTCCACTGGCCCCCGCAGACCCAGTCGGTGTAGAAGCCCCCGTAGAGTCGATGGAGGCAGTTCTCGGCGTCCACCAGCAACCTAAGCGGACTCTGAGGGGGTTTCTGCCGGCCACCTCCAACCAAACTCCCCCGGGCCAACCTCTGGAGGTCCACCGGCACCACAGCGCTGGGACAGTGCTTCTCAATATACTCCAGGAAACCTTGCACACCCATGTCGAGCTTCTCTTAGAAAAGACGGAAACTTAAAAGTGACGGTAAAGAAAGCTGGCTATCATAGGAAAATAAACCGGGGGAGGTTGCAGTGCGCCTCTCCCCAGTGTGACTGACTGCTAGCTGGAGATATTACCGGAGTTGCTGTAATTACAAATGAAATCAAACACGCCTGCTATTTAAATGTGTCCGCTTTCCGGTGAGTTGTTGTTGTTGTTTGTTGTGTTTATTAATTTGGTTCATGGCTTCAAGATGCCATGTGTCGCTTCACGAAGCCATGACTGCGATCCTTAGTCTGTACCGGAGGAGAGCGAGAGGGAAAGCACGTGACGATATGACGCAAGGCACGTAGGCTCGAGAGGCCCACGTGAGAAGCAAGAGAGTACACTGTCGGTGCTTCGCTGTTTGTTTGTTGTTGTTGTTGTTGTTGTTTGCCTGAATTAAAAAAAATAAAATAAAATCAGAAAATTAAAGACCTTTTATACAGAGACTGTATATGAAACATAACTACCGTTAGCTCTGTAGTTTTGTGATCAGATTTGGTCACGAAGTGAAAAATATGGATGTGGAAGGTAGTTCTGTTTTATTTTAAAAAAAAGAAAAAAGATGCGATATCAATCCAAATATATTGATGGCTGTTTTATTTCATGACTCTGTGGCTGTTGCTCCAGACTGCAGTTTGTCTGTTTCATTATCTTGTGACTTTAGCGTAGCGATAGATGTTAAGGTTACCACTCCAGTTTGTAGATGAGTGTGGCTATTATTTTCTTTTCTTTTTTTAGTATAAAAGCTAGAAGCAGTGAGATTGGGAATCAAAATTTCACATTTTTAAAACCTACTGCAGAAGTAGGTTTTAACCTACTGCAGAAGTAAGTACTTCTGTCCCATTAGCTAGAAGCTAGCCTTGAGAACTGTCTGGCAAAGGTTGGATGTGAACTATCTTGGCAAGTTTCACTCTTTGGGTGTAAAAGCGTTCCTTCCTGATTTGTGGAGGGAGGGGGTGAGCGAAGGTGCAAAGTTGAGTCTCTGTACAATGTGCAAAAAATAGTGTTCTTAATAGCAGTTTGGTAGTTTTCTATCTGCTACATGGAAACGTGTTAGAAGTAACAACCGATCTAGAAATGACAGCTATTTCGATATTGTGAAGCTCGCACACAAGAATTTCACTCGCATGTGCTGTACCAATGTACCTGCACATGTGATGTGACAATAAAAAGTGATTTGATTTGATTCAGAGCTCATTATCGACAAGTCCACCACCCTCTCACCAGCTGGTTATAACAATGCATTAATAAATGTGTTAATGAATGATACAACAGGGTTTAATGGCATTGTTTTACGAAGCCTTGTGAGCTACTTGGTTTAACTTAACAGTTAACCCCGAATTTCTCCTTATCTTTCTAGAATGCACAGGTGTTACAGCAAAGGTTTAAAAGAAGCAGAGAACTTGCAGCATTACATGCGTTTAAATGATGTTGCAATGATTCGGAAATGTATAAATGCAGATGTTCACAACATATCCGCTTGGTTAAGAGTGAAAAAGCAGCCAAAATATGGGATTAAAGTCATTTCCGTTCAGTGTCAACAGAGGGCGGCATCCAATCAGTAACTGCACGTGTGAGTAGTCTGTCGGTGGTTAATACACTCTTTTATGTCATAAACACGCATGAGAATTTCACTTGCATTTCCAAGTAAATAATACTCATTTATTTATCGATGAGCTGGAAACGTTTGTGAGCCCCCTCCCCATTAGCCTCTTAACCAGGTGACCAGCAACAGGTTAGGGTCTTGGTGGCCATAATCCTTAGAGGTTACAAAGTTAACTGGTTAACATGTGGCTCTGCTTTAGCCACATGTTAACCGGGCATTTTATTAGAACCTACACATTACATTTCAGAAAGGTTCAAATACTGTAGAAACAGGTGGTTAACTAAACTCAACCCCTGGGTTTCCAGCGACCTGGTGGATGTTAAGAGGTTTGTAATCCTGGTATTCTTTTATATTATATGTTGTAAGTTTTATAATAGAGTGAATATAAATACTCTTCCTTTTTGCTCAGCACTTTTTGATATTGACCCCACTGATTCCAGGCCTAGTCCTTTCTGTGTTTGGCTGAGACTTTTGTCTTTTCTGCGTATCACAAGTCTAAAAACTACAAAGTTATTATGTTTGCAACCCTTTGTAGCTTTTCACGTGGTCCTTTAAAATCTCACAACGTAAACTACAATCGCTGGACTTACAGTAGCAATGTTTTTGCCAAACTAAGTCTTCAGTGTGACGGTTAAGAATATGAATTAGTAGTAAAATTCAAACCATACAACAATATATTAAAACTGAAACTTGTGTTGAGACTGATGTACTCCCCATTAGCAAACCTTCGGGCTGAAACTGAAGCCAGTGTCAAAGTAACAAAAACTGCAGTTCCTCTAATGGCTCCAAGAGGCTTGTTTGGAAAGGCTGCTGGGAGAAAACAACTGGACTTCTGGAACTATGGACCGCATTTACTAATATGTGCTTAGCAATGATGCTAAACTGCACAAAAAACCAAAGTGTGAAAGCAAAATGACTCTTTGATCTGTCCTATATTGTTCTTACCACCATTAACGTTAATAAATCAGAGTCATTCTGAACCAATAGCCCTGTACCCGTTTACCAGTTGCATACAATCTGCACAACCACAATCTGCTCTCTATGAGCAAATTCATTTACCTTCAGATGAAGCAAATAAAGCAGTGACGATGTTGTAAGACAGAAGCACGCACCTCTAAATGGAAAGTCATAGAAAGTCCTGACTGAAAAAACCTGAAATAATTGTCCGAAGAGGAAGCCAGAGAAGGAACAACTTTTGAGTGTTTCGAGGCTCTGGTTAAAATAATGAAGGTTGTGAATACTGTTTCCCCCGAAGCACTCACAGTGATGTGTGAACCTGTCTAAACTACAAGAAAAAGAAGAAAGCAACATCAAGCAATGATATAAACAATGTGAATTTAAGATAAGATCAAATGAGATAAGCAATACTGGAATATCTTTAGGCTGAAAAGGTTCAAGCTTACACCCTTCACTCCACCAGGCCATCATTGGTTGATCTAGATCAGGGCTGCCCAATCCCAGTCCTCAAGAGCTACTATCCTGCAGCTTTTAGATGCATCCCTACTCCAACACAGCTGAATCAAATGGTTTGATTATTACCTCTTCAGCATGCCATCATGTTTGGCAGAGGCCTGATAACAAGCCATTCATTTGATTCAGGTGTGTGGGAACAAGGATGCATCTAAAAGCTGCAGGACGGTAGCTCTCGAGGACCGGGATTGGGCACCCCTGATCTAGATGGTCAGAGGAACTTCTAATGTTGTTCATAAAGTACAAATCTAAACAAATTTAGGTACATAAATATTGATAAATCACTGATTTGCATTCTTACACATGACTTATGCACAGGTTTGTGCATGCACGCGGTTAGTAAGGCAGGACCTTTGAGCTGACCATGAGGTCCTCCTTATCCATGCACGCTCCAATGAACTGAAGCAACGATGTAAATACGAGAGGGACAAAATTCCTTCACAAAAACATTCGACACAAAACACTTCAAGTTATTGTTGCTAAAGGTAGCTCTACATTTAGTTTTCCATTTTAGTTTAGTTTTTGTTACACAATGACACAGTGGAAGCGTTTGTGTCTTGCGTTGCATGTGGTTAAATCATTTCATAACCTGGTAAGGTTTCTGGTGTAATACGATGCACACATAGCTCTAGATTTGTCCACCATATACTAGACGTGGTACAACCACTGGTTTCTAGGGAAATGTGTATTCCCCGACGGCTTGACAGTTGTTTCTGGAGGTTGTTGGCACTCGGTGGGTGAGATCAGTTGATCAGTGATTGCTTTGTTTGCTAGCAGATTTCTATGGTTGCCTGTAGTTCTTCATGCTTGTCTGGAACCGCTTGCTAACTCCCAGCCAAATGATCAAAAGAAAAAGTGCAATGCAAACTGGGAGAAGAGAATAGAGAAGGTAAAAGTGCCTCAGAGGAAAAGCCAGCAGGTATCAAAAGAATCAAAAATTATTGTAGCTATGCATCAAATTTAAATCAGCAAAATTTGAATGAACATCTCATAATTTGTGAGAAAATCTGCCCGAACTGTTGCTCGCCCAACTTCATAGACAACCAAAACAAAAGCTTACAGAGATGTAAAACATGTATTGATTGAAAATAATCTTCCCTATCTTTTGAACAGTGGCCTCTCTAAAGGTCTTTTTGTTCATTCATTTCATTGCAGTGCTGTGTTTTTCACCGCAGACATTATATACTACTAGCAGTTTTAAAGGTAGTACCCAAGCAGAAGAGTGGGTGGTAAAAGGTTAACTATTGTGCACAGTCCACAGTTAGGAAAGACAGCATACCACCCTAAATCCAGTTCCTGTTCTGTAATGACTCGGATGTCTAACAATCACTTCAGGGTGTAAAAATGTTTTCACGCTTCAGTGACAGAAATAGAACAATTACGCCATTAATGGTTGTATTTCACTGTAACGCAAACGGAACGAAAAGAAACTCAAAATAGATTTTTCAAATGAGGTCCAGTATTGAAGCAGCAGAGACTGAAATATCCTGATGTTTAATCTCCAGTGTGGGTTAAACACCGGCTTCAACTATCCTAAAATGCAGCCAGTAGGATTTTTTGTGACTTTGCTTGTCTGGTAAACACTCAAACAAGTTTATATGTTTTTATATTTCCTTGTAGCCTCTTAGTCTTTTTTCTTTTTAAAACAACTAAACTTTTCTGTTTAATCGGGCCTTTATTCTTTTGATATTGTGTTTGAATTGTTCGTGACTGTTACGTCTGTGAAAAGCACTACATAAAAGAACTTTACTTGCTACTTACCGTCAATTATAGATGATCCATGTTGTTGTCATAATAACCACTTCAATAAAAGTTTGAATTTAAAATAACAAAACATACGTCATCCAGTCATTTTCCTTATCTTATCTGAAGTCAGGTCACGCAGCAGGCAAAGCAGGGAAGTACAGAGCTCCCTCTCCCCACCTCCAGCTTATCCGGAAAAACATCAAGTGGTTCCCAGGCCATCCGACAGATGCCATCTCTGACCCAGGAGGTGACAGCCTCAGACGGCTCCTTTCGATGTGGAGGAGAAGCAGCTCTACTCTGTCGCTCCCAAATGACTGACCTCCTCACGCTGTTACTAAGGGAGAGCCCGTCCATGATTCAGAAAAAGCTCATTTCCATCACCCATAATCGAATTTTATTAGTGTTAACGGAAAATGGCTGTATAACATATAGGAAATAATAATTTACTGGCTTTTGGTCATTTATGTGCGACTAGTCCAGTTGTCCTGTTGCACACATCCCTAATAATGACCTCGGTAAGGCTTTCTCCTGGCAACCGTTCTAAACAACCCATATGTGTCTTTATCTAACTTTAACCTTTAACATGAGGCAGGTCTGGGTGGCTTTTTCCTTTAATAAATGAAATCATTTAAAAACTGAATTCTTATTTGCTCCGGTTATCTTTGTCTAATATTAAAATTTGAAACACTTAAATGTGACAAATATGCAAAAAACAAACAAACAAAGTAACTAAGAAACCAGGAAGTGGGGAATAAAACATTTTAATGGCAGTGTAGCTGATTTTGAGTTTGTTGCAGTTCCTCTGAGCATTGCAGCGTCTGAGTTTGAGCTGAATTAGCTGGGATGATACTTTTAGGAAGATTGTGTAACACATTCACAGAGAGGGCAAGTAATGAAGTACAAATACTTTGTTACTGCACTTAGGTAGAATTTTCTGAATTGGTTGAGTTTTTATTCATTTCTAAACTTTTTTTACTTCACTCACTACATTTTTAAACAAATATCTTTCCTTTCTACTCTCCACATTTTCAAAACAAGCTTCTTACTTTAGGTTTAACACATTAGAAGGACGTTTTTATTTGCCATCACTGGAAGCCTTCAAACATCAAACTGATTTATGACACCATTCTGAGGATTAAAGTGGATCCGGAACCTCGTTTTTGGTGCAGATTTCTAGAATTTCTAGCCAGCGCTACAGATAGGAGAGAGCATAAATGGAGTAAGTGCCAGGTCATTTCAAATGTAACCTTTCTATCTGCTAACGGCAAACACACAAACTGTTTGTGTGCAGTTTGTCACACAATGTGTTACTGCTGTGTTTCACAGGGAAAGAGGAGAAAGAGAGCTAACTTCACTCAGAGATGGAGTCAAGAGAGGGGAAAGACAGGACGGAAGAAGAGAGGTTCGATTTGGTAAGGTAAGGACTGCTCAGTGACATTTGATAAAGTGGAAATTTAAAGCTTACGTGTAACGTCCTGATGTTTTAAATCAGATAACAGATCTGTATATGATGTGAAGTTGTTTTCATATTGTGAACTGTCCTGCAGAAAACAAACTGAGGCCTTACTCAGCAGTCGCATGAAAACGCTCGGCGGTTTCGTGAAGGAGTAACAGGTTAGCTTGGTGTACTGCGTACATTTTCAGTAAAGAACTGTGGTGGGCTGGTGCTCAGTGGCTGTGGTGCTCATGGTTAGAGTTATATTTGAATCTGAATTTAAGCTAATGATATTTATCACATATAAATGATATTCATGTATTTAATTTCACCTTTACACTAACTGTATACCATTAACCTGTTTGACATTTATTTCATGCTTTAAAGGGCTAATGCATGGCCGGTAAATCCCCCGCACAGTGTTTTGTTGCGTGCTTGGCCCTGCATGAATTTCTGCTGACTGAATGACAGAATACCACAGAAATTTAAAACAGAGAAAACAGGCTAACTGGCTCACAGAAAGCAAGTGAAAATAAATAAAACAGAAGTACTGAAAAGAACATCCAGGCAAACAGGTAGAAACAGAATACAAATCTTCCCCTTTGATCTCATGCAAAAGCATCATTTCAATACCAAGAACTAAGATAGCCGGCGGAACAGTTTGTAGGGGTGCAATGTTCTCATTTCCAGTCCCTTTTTAAAAAAATCTATTTTCTATAACATATTAACAAAGCAGAAAAATAAAGTTTTCAGTTGTGTGTGTCTGTGTTTTTATTTCAATATCAACAGAACTTCAACATATGTTGTACTCAGGCTTTTGTCAAGTAAATTTTGGGAATGCATAACAAATGTTTTTTGAAATATTTACATAGATATTAACAAAAAGTAGACTGTAACAACATGCTACTCAGAAGAATATGTTCCATACACAATATAGTAAAAAAACAATGAAGAAAAACACAGATAACCAACAAAACTCAAAGAATATACATTTCCCATAAGTCTAGAAAAAAATACTTTATACTCTGTACTTAAAATGCATTTTAACATTGGCTTAATTACAGCATCTCGAATGTGCAATTTATATTGATACTGCCTTTTAGTACAAATGCAATACCTTTTTGAAATAACCTGTGCCGGCGGCTTTTTTCTACAGTTGTTAATATTTAAACAGCAACCTGCATTCATCAGCAAAAGCAACAGCATAGTTAGGCTCAGAAGTTGTACACTATAAACATGATTAAAAAAGAAATAGCTACATGACTGATGAATAAAACCTTCCTCTTCACATAGATCTGTACGCTTGATACCGTGGGCTCACCCTCAGAGCTCAAGCGATAGCCGAAAGTGCTGTGCTCTCTGGGCCAGCTGCGTTGCAAACTCTTGAGCTTCGCGAAGAGCTTGCTTATCAGGAAAGTGCAGTGCCGCCTTCTTGGTGGCCACAGCTAGCTGCTTCAGGAGAGCGCACAGGTGGTTGCTCTTACACAGCAGACTTTGGTTAGACCCTTTACGATGGGCTTCCCTGTACAAAGTGTCTACCAGTCTCTGGCCCACCATAATCACCAGCTTACTTTGTGAGATGAATTTCTCTGGTGGCTGGCCATCCTGAAGGCTTCCCACAAATCCACCAATGGCCTTTTGGAGAGCACCAAAGTAAAGTCTACAGTGCTCTGACATGGAAGATAATTGCTTTTCTTCGGTGCCAGAGTCGGAGGAGTGTTGCTTGGCCTGGGCAGGGGAGAAACAGAATAAAGGTAAACATGCCTTCTAGACTGGTTTGTCTGCTTCAGACTAAAAATCCTTTTATAAATTAAAAGGTCTGTTGTACAGGACTGTGTCAGCTAATGAGGAGACATACCTTCGTCGTCTCTGTTCTTGGTGTGACATTCTCTTTAGGTTCCTTCTGCACTTCCTGCTGTTTGTTTTCCTCTTTCTTGGTCTGAGGAAAATTCAAAGCCAATATATTAATAAGTATGCAGCATGGGTTTCTTGTGGCTAAAAAGTCATCTT
The DNA here is from genome assembly GCF_041146795.1 of Maylandia zebra. NCBI lineage: Eukaryota > Metazoa > Chordata > Actinopteri > Cichliformes > Cichlidae > Maylandia > Maylandia zebra. Next base: position 6,695,544 of record NC_135171.1, on the reverse strand, counting down.
TGTATTATGACAGAGGAGCAGAAGTTGATACCTGCAGCTCCACGTAAACGTTGTCATCCTCAGCTAAGTCCCCTTCTTGTTTGGTTTTGTCAGGACATTTTTTTTCTGGAGGGTCCGTGGTGTTTACAGACTCTTGATCTCTCTGAGGAGTTCGGAACAGAAGCTTGCCATTGGCGTTGATGATCGATACTAGGCGCTTTACATCATCTGGAATAGTTCTTGCCACCATAACAAAGCGCTCCAATTGGTCAGGTGTCTGGACCTTCCCCGGTTCCTGACTGAGCTTATTTAGAGGCCATTTGGCCTCATTCAGATTACTCACTGTTTGTTGTAAAATCACACCTGAATCCTCTATGATGGAAAGCTGTTTAAAGAGCCTGGTCTGCAGGTTGGCATCAGTCAAACGACGGGCATTTCCTTTAACATCTAGGGCAAAGTTTAGGAAGCCTGTCAGAGAACAAACAATCAACTCTGCTGCTTCCTTGATCTCCTTGAGATGTTTCTCCAGATGTTCCTTACACCTCCAATGACTGCTGACAAAATGCATGAGTTTGGGCACAGCTTCACAAACAGATTCCTGCAAGTCCAGCAGTTTGCGGCACGCCTCATCCTGACCGAGTGTTACTTCTCGCAGAAGCTCGGGGGAAGAGGAGCTCAGGGCCAGAGAGTCACAGGAGCTGTTGGAAGAGCTGGAGGCCGTGCTGATTCTTTGATTATCTGCTGCAGACAGATGCTTGTTTCGACCTTGCTCATCTTCACGCAATGCAGTTTGCCCGCTTTCTTGAATGCCGTGAAAGGTTGTACAGACCAGAAAGTTCCTCATCCGCTGCAGACGCACTCTTTGGAGTTCAAAATCATTGCTTGAGTTACCCCTGCACTCTATGGGGTTTTGATCATTGGGCTGCTCGGTGACACCTTGGATGAGGTGTTCCTCCTTGGCTGGAACCACATATACAGACTCTTCTGTTGGCTTCGGGGTTGGAAGTTTGTTGTAATCTTTTGGTAATACTTTTGTTTTAATCTGGATATCGGGAGATTTTGGTTTGGGTATATCATAAAGCAATATAGGTGGACTTTCTTTTCGATGTGCTGGAAGAGTGTCATACATCGGCCTGGAAATTGATTTGCTGGACAAGGTATCAGAGATGCCACGGGATGGACTTTGTTTCTCAGGTCCCACTGGCACATCATAGATCAACTCAGGTTTGCGAGAACTGGGAAGGGTGTTGTATCCACCTATCGTTTTATTTCGGGATTCTGTGGCTGATGGAATGGGGATGTCATAATTTGGCTCCTGAGAAGGGGGTGGTGGGACCGGATACACCTGTGAACAAGAACAAAGTTGTTCAACACTTAAAGTACAAGTCCTACATCTGTTTTGCGGGAAACCTGACAGTTGAGTTAGTGCCCTGGGACTTTTGTTTCCCAAACCCGATCCAATGAAGCATCTTTTGGATGTTCAGGAACAAACTTGACTCATAAAGGCCCAAATTAGCACTTCATCGACCCCAAAAATTTGCTGGTAACATCCCAGTGCCATAAGTCAGATCTATGTCCTTACCCTGATAATCAGCAGTACTTTGTTAGACAAAGGAGTAACAGGCAGGTTAATTTTGATGTTTTGACTGATTTTCTGTATTTAAAAATAATAACAGACCACATTTATAAAAGGCACCAATCCTTGCTTCATTAACCTCTTAACATCTACCGTGCTAGTTTTGTTTTGGCCAAATGCCAAAGGAAAAAAAAATGTTACAAAATATTAGATTTCAAAAGAAATCTTCATACATTTTTACATCTCAGGCTTCATGTTCCAAACAGGTGAAAACTTTATAGAAAGAATGGACATTAACCATATCTAAACCATATTAACCTTTGAAAGATATTACGAAATGAATGACTTGGTAGAGAAATTTATGGAAGAGGATTAGGGCCACTGGAAAAAAGTGGGCAGGTCTTTTTTTCCCTTTTCTAGAATTCTGAGAAAAAAGTCAGAATTCTGACTTTAATCTTGGAATTCTGACCTTTTTCTTTTCAGAATTCTGGAAAAGAAAAAAAAGATGTGCTCACTTTTTTTCTCAGTGGCCCTAACAATCAAAACTGCTCCCAGCATTCATAGATGTTTACATCTGCGCTGTAACTGCAATAATTTAATCAACCGATTCACACTACAACCTGGGTTTGCCTCTTATCTGTAGTTACTTTTATTTAATTTAATAACTGTTTATAGTAACCATTGTCCTTGATGTAAATATGCATGAAATAAATTGTGTATGATTCTGTTCTGTGTCCTGTGTACTGTTTGTTTGTATATGTGTCTTTCTGGCTGCTGTTACAACCAAATTTCCCCTTGTGGGACAATTAAAGGCTTATTCTATTCTATCCTCTTCTGTAGAAATGAATCCTCTAAAACATCTGAAACTTACATAAGAGTCTTCTGGTTTGCTACACATTAAAGTCTCCGGAGAGTTAAGGCCCTTCTCCAGAACTTGCATTCGTGGCATCGGTGTAGGAGGCGTTGTCTTCTGCGAATAGCACATTAGAAAGAAAATGAAGCCCAATCAAATAGTATCATCTAAAGTTATCTTGACTTTGAGACATTCTTACAGTGTAAAAGGAAGCTTTTTTTGGTTGGTTCGGCACATCGTACATCTTCCCATTTGGACTGGATGCTGTACTGAAGGATGAAGGCTGCAGACAAAACAGTCAGGCTGTAATATTGGAGTTGACTGGCAGCATTTGCTCTGCTTTGATCAAAGCCACTTTTCCCCACTGACACATGCGTTAACACGTTTATGGGGACAGTGTTTGCTCTGAAGCCTGTTGTAAGTGCTATTATTCATACACCTTGCCAATTAATGCAGCTCTGTAATGAAAACCATGCTGTTCAGTGACAATTAGGTAGCTACTGTAGAGAGAAACAGGACTTCCCTGGAGCAGGAGAGGAAATGGTGAACATGCGGGAATATATCCCCCTCCTTCTGCTGCAAAGGCAGCCGCACAGACACTTCTGTTTTTCTGGGGTCCCTGTCAGCATGTGCTGCTGTTTGCAGTTAAAAGTGTCTGAAGTCTGTGTCTGTTTGGCTTTTACAGGCCCATAAAGACCCCAGTGCTGCATGCCTGTCCCCATGGAGAGGCCCCTGGTCTCCATCTGCAAGCTCTTTTGTCAGCAGGGGTTTCATTTCTACAACATTTCTACCTCTCTAATCATGAGCATTAACACTTCCTAAGAAGCATGAATGACTTTGACCTCGGACAAACAGACTGGCTATCAGCTACAACGAGCTCCTTTCCAAAAACTGCAAAATAATAATTTTCTAAATATAGAAAAAAAACGACTTGTACCTTGTGTGCTTCGGGTCCTGGTGCTTCTGGACCTTTTGAAGCCAATAAGTGAGCAGAGGGGACCTTGTAGATCATGTCCATGCGTTCATAAGCAGGACTGCTGGTGGTTCTGGGTGTCTGGTAGATATTTTGCACACTGTCATCAGTTTTACCATGAGTTGACCTGGGCACTTCATGCACTGCTGGTGTCACCATCTGCGGTAAGAGCTTTAGTCTGTTTGCAGGTGCCAGGCCATGTCGTCCATACAGAGAGCACATCCACCACCCACTGGTTCCAGCCACGTTTGGATTTATCACTGTGAGGATGTCGCCCTTTCTAAAGGCCAGTTCATCTGGACACTCTGCTGTGTTGTCATACAGAGCCTTTGCTAATTGGTTCTAAACAACAACAAAAAAAGAGAGACAAATAAAAAAGGGTTAGAAGGTTGCATGTGGTACTACCACACAGGAAATAGGCTGTGGTCACGTATAATGGTATTTCCTCTTGCAAAATGTGAGTCGAACTCAGTCGTCAGACTCACAGGGGAAAAAATCATAACCCGATTGAGGGTCTAATTCTTCAATGGCAACAATGCCAAGCCCAGCTGCAAACCCTACGCTAGCCATAGTCCTGTGTTTTAGGAATGAGCAAAAAATACTGTTAACAGCTTCTGATATGCATCACTCATACGTGTGTTTTGTTTCCCGATTATCAATAGTTGGAAAAGAAACTAAGATGACTTATTATGATGGAAGTGGTGAAGGTCAGGATTATTACCTGTAATAACTTAGACTCCAGAGATAAATTAACTTGTTAACTTCTTTCAGTGACATATTTCTTTGCTTTCACTTCCAGATTGCACTTCCTATCGAGAGAAAAATAGAAAAGCTTCCCCTGTGGGCGATACATTTTGCTAAACTTGTTTTGAATCCCAGTTGCAATTTCTAAAAGAAGAGTGGCCGCTGGGTCTTGTGAATGTTTTGTAGCTAAACCACTGCCAAGCATTGGTAAGCATTGTTAGCCATCGTTAGTTCTCGATTCCATAAAAGTACCCAGCTCTTCTATGTGTGACATGTGTATATATAACATGTGGTGTGTGAGAGTTTCTTGCAGCTTAAGCCTTGTTTTCTGTGGTAGCCGTGTTGTGGGGAGACATTCAGTATGAGAACACAGATGTCACACACACACACACACACACACACACACACACACACACACACACACCTAAACCAAAAACAATGGGCAGTGTTGAATGCATAGCAAATAGTGGTATGGTGTGCAGCCACCAACTCAAAAGAGGAAAGAGTTCAGGCACTAACGTAGCTCATAACTCTGTTTTCAATTCTTGTGAATATCGTGCATATCAAAGGTTTTTTCATCTATAAATTTAATTCACTTCGACAGTTTTGAAAGGAGCATGGAGAGCCAAACCACTAATTTATTTGCCTGTAAGCAAAGACGTGGACATTGCTACTGACATTATTGGGTTGTGTCTTAAATCATGTTTTTAAGACTCGAAGATTTTAAGTTGAAAGATTTTTTTAAAAAGGCATGTGAAAAGGAGTGTTTTTGGTTAACGACATGTCTCTCACAAGTCATTAACTAATTATCAAACCATAGATAAAGCTTTTTAAAATGTTATCATGCAGAATTTGTGATTTAGCCCATAAACTCAGGAAAGCAGTTAAGTGTACTGGCCGTATATACAGCAGTGCTTAAAATATTTTAACCATCATATCAGTCTCTAGTTAACACTGACTTGAGTGCTAAACAAAAATAGAGAACAACTTTTTTCTGGTGGTCATGCAGGTTGTGCATAAACTTCTGGGTTTCCATGGTAAACTGGTGGGAGAGCAGCAGGTGAGACAGGATGCTGCTGGATCAGCCTTTACTTTGAGATCAGCTGTGATATGAGCTTTGTGTGGAAACACAGCTAGCATTAGCAAGAAGATAAGCTTCAGTGATGTGTAAGAGATGACTTTTCTCTCACTTAACAGCTCGGTCAGCATATGTGATGCAGAGAAGATCAGTTGTTAACTTCTTTAGCATTTCAACAAGGAAAGCTGTCGGTCTAGTGTAATAAACAGGCACGGCTCAGCAGCACCTTCAGATTAGCTGACTGAATGAAACACGTTTAAGCAGCCCACACTTTACCTTCATTTTTCAATAATATTCACTGTAGACATCGACAGTTAAGCATGTCACAAACTGCTCGAGCCTTTTAATTCAGCTGATTTTTTTTTTATTTGTATATTTTAATTTACTGTTTTTAAACAGTAAATCAGGCCTGTGTTTCTGTTTATTTTCAGAGACACATGATGCCCACAGGTCAGCCATTACAAACTGATGATTTATTGAATATAATGCTGGACACTAAACAGAATCTAAAGTATTTAAAATGATCTGAAACATACGCAGCAGTAATATTCATCCTTTTAACACTGATTAGGAACATTTTTCATACCTTCTGTAAAAATCACAAAATACCACTGCCACTGCTGTAACCTCCTTTTAATGCTGTTTAAACATCAGAGTCTATGGGAATCGACTCGCTTTTTGAGAGTCAGATGACCGCTAGAGGAAGCGCAGTTTTGGGGTCTTTCTGGTGGTGTAATTTCTCAGCATCAGACATTTCCCAGTAGCTTGTGACTGAAAAGCTTCTGAAAAGCTTCGATGATTACAGATTATGCTATTAAATTGTTTGCTCACACCTACTCCTGTTCTTTAAAGCTAATACGTATGATGACGGATAGCTGGGTTACTCAAACACAGTTGCACAGACGTTGGGATAAACAAATACCGACATGACCTCCCGCTGATAACTCTGTGTGCGGGGAGAGGTTGGGGCAGGGGTACTCTGCTGGCTCTGCCCTCTCTCTGAGGGTGAATCTTCTGAAACAAAGAGCCCATTCAACATCAGAGACCAACACGCTCAGCACCTGTTGGGATGCGGGCCTGTGTTGCACACTGACCACAGCAGACCACGGCCTCCTGTCAACACACACGCGCAGACACATGCAGCAAGCCTCAGCAAACTCCTTAATCCTCGGGGTCATGCTACAGACGTGCAAGTGAAATACACAGGGTCCGATGACAGTCAGGCACCGTGGCACTGCGATCTACTTTCTCCTTATAATAATCATGCACATTATCCTGAGAGGACAACTGCTGAGCTTCATTATAAACTATCCAAACTCTATATTTAACACCCATAACCCATGAATGCACGTAAAAAGACTGACCTAATTGTCGGTGGCCAAATTTCATATATAGCCCTTATTTGAATGACACGCCGTCTGACATTTATAGGTCGCTCGTCCTCGGGCGGCACATGCACTCGTCCGTCCTTGCCTTGTGGCCGTGGTTCTGTGTCTGTGTGTTGATCCCCGAATATAGTGACAAAGTCAGATTCAGCTGTGACTCTTTTGGATTCCTGCACGCGCCTGCTTGTGCAGATCATGCCCGTGGACAGCTGGGCTTCAGCACTTCAGCTGGACAGCTGCCTCTGCCTCTCCCATCTCTTCTCTGTCCTGTTCACAAATTAACATCAGCTCACCAACGCAAGGACTGGCTACTAAAAGTCAGGTGTAGAAGCCAACGAGTTGTAGCGGTTGTACATCGTGCGCTCTAAAGATAAAATGTCTTGTTCCAAACCTCACCTCACGGAGCGACCTGGATTAAAAACAAATCTGACACGTTTCACATGATGTGTTTATTTCTATTATATTAGTTGCATAGATTAATGTGTTGTTAAAAAGGTGAAAGTGAATTGGTAACACTGATGTCATTGTACCTCTTTTAAAAGGTCAACAACAGCAATACCAATGCACAAAAATACCGCATTTATTTTAGTCATTGTCATGCCAGGAAGCATCATGACTAAATGTGAAACAGTGCCACTGTCTCAAAATGGTATCATGTTAGATTTATTTAAGCAAACAGCCTGGTGTCCAGGATTGAAGTAGTTCAAGGAAAGGAAACTTCTTGATGTTACGCCACAGATATATGACACAAATGTTACATGCTCACATCTCTGTGATGGGCCTTAGGATGGACACAGAGCTCGGACAACAACCGGTGTCAGCGGTCAGGGAGGGGACGTTGATCTTAGCTTACGCTATAGACTCTTCTTCAACGATGCCGTTCAAAAGCCCAAAACAGGTGTAGCCTTGCTAATGTAACAAAGACAACTGCAAGTATGGAACAAAAGAGAGAAACTCATAAACCACAAGTCCTCACAAACAGATCAGTTATAGAATTTCACAGTCATTTATTTATAATCGACCAGCTTCTACATGTATACACACACGTATTAAAATATGAGCACATATAAACTGCATAGGTGGTAACAATTCAGTCGTTTCTAACAACGAAAGCACAGACTGCTCGGTCATCATAACGTCATCATTCAGACTCTGCACTCTGCAAAGTCGGTGACGACACTGCTAAAGGTCTTGGCGTACACGGCTCTGTTCTTTCCTTCCCCTTTTTAGCTCCCTTCTTTTTCTGTTTGGCTTGCTAACCATAATTTGTACTACCATTGCACCATTGAAGTACTCTGTAAGACACATGCGGAAAACAACTCGTTGCATAGCTGATGCTACCGGGTTGATTAATCACAAATGACAGACAGCTAGGTCAAAAAGTACAGGTCATATATCTGAACCCAAACCTGTCTTTAATCAGCCGAGTATAAAACAACTGGGTAAAAATTTGGTTCATAGTGAAAATTTGTACTGCACAATAAAGTTAGGCTTAGGTTCACAAAGTAGAACCATGAGTTACACAAATAATGAAGCTCTTATGATGTGTCCAACTTGAACTTAAAGCTGTGCCATGTGGAGGGAGGGGCTTATTTTTGTAGTCATGTTGATTGGGCCTTTGAGTCTTTGACTGCCAAGCACATGGTGACTGTGGGAAGGACAAACTCTTTTTTAACAGGAAGTGGTCTTTTGCTAAACTAAGTCAAAGAAGGCGGGTCATCTGCAGCAGTGAGGGGATTTCAGAAAGACCGGCCTGTCTCAGAGCTCTCCAATGCCCCATTACTGGACTTCTCGAAACTCACCTCTCTAACAAGGCCAATGTTTTCATGTGATCCATTTACTTTTTGTAAAAGTTTCCTACATATGAAGATACAAATCTTCATTACTATTAGAAACTGTTAGTGAGGTCACGGTGGTCAAAATGCAGTCCGTCACAGGCTGTGAGAGAGTTCACATAGAAACTCGTTGCTTCTTGTGTTTATTCACAATTCTACTGCCAAAGTATTTTGTAACCAGTGACGCACATTCAGCAGGTATTTTGTAACTGTACTACAAACTGGGAAGATAACTGGAACTCTTCTTCCTGTATAGCCAAAGAGCATCGTGCAAGTCGTATTTATGTGGTAGTGTGTACCTTTAGAGCCAGTGGAACATGAACAAGCTTAGGATCAGTTCCTAGTGTGGGAACATCCCCCTTTTGGTTGACCAAGACACGAACTCGGGGTCAGGTCAAAGCCTCATCCATTATACCTTCAATGCAAATCTGTCACACAGGACCAGAGATGCACTAGGATTTAAGAAACAAAAATTCTTTTCCCAGGCAGAGTGGTGGGAGTGCAGTGCCGGAGATGAGACATAGCTGAGATCAACTCCTGTCTTTAATGTGTGACGGAAGTCAGCTTGTAAATATGACATATTAGAATTTCCCACAGAAACAAAGACAGTGTTGGTGGGGGCGGTGTGTGTGTTTGTGTGTGTTTGTGTGTGTTTGTGCAGATGGAGACAGAAGGAGGAAAAAGCAAAGTGTAATATCCCCATAAATTATCATTTGACACGTGTGGAATCTGTCTCTGGTCAATCACTTTTTCAGTCTTAGATGATCTTCAGATGTGCTTCGTGGAAAATCACTTTTGTCAACCTTCCCCCAACCCAAACAAACCCAAGAGGAGGTCAACACAGACTCTGTGGCAGTGACACCGACTCGCTGCAGCTGCCCTGGTATTTCCTGTACGGGAACTGGTGAGAACTATGTCAAAAACTCAACTAATGAAAACTTCCAAGCAGCTTTTGGTGGACGGATCTATGACTGAACTAAAGAAAAGAGACATTTAAAGTTTCAATACTCTTTTTCTACTGATGGAATAACTATTGGACTCTTTTGTTAAAACTGATCTCAGGATTAAAACTAGTAAGAAACAAAACATATCCTTTTACAAATTAAAAGCGGATACATAAGAAACAAACGACACCATTTGGAAATTCGATGCTGCTGATGTGGTTTTTCTGCTACACTTCACTTGACAAGCGCAGCGTCTGTGGCTGAAGATTGAAGCCAACTCCAGAGTGCCAAAAACTGCAGTTTCTCTATTGTCTGTATGAGGCTAACTGTTTGTACAGCATAAACCATTAAATGACTCTAAACAAGAATTGGGTGATGAAAGTGTGAATTTATTTTGGACTCCCTTCAAGCGTGATCAGGTGTGAGTCTTCAATAAAGCGGTGACGCATCCGAACAACTTGTATCTGTTTATTTACAGGGAGTGCAGAATTATTAGGCAAGTTGTATTTTTGAGGAATAATGTTATTATTGAACAACAACCATGTTCTCAATGAACCCAAAAAACTCATTAATATCAAAGCTGAATGTTTTTGGAAGTAGTTTTTAGTTTGTTTTTAGTTTTAGCTATTTTAGGGGGATATCTGTGTGTGCAGATGACTATTACTGTGCATAATTATTAGGCAACTTAACAAAAAACAAATATATACCCATTTCAATTATTTTTACCAGTGACACCAATATAACATCTCCACATTCACAAATATACATTTCTGACATTCAAAAACAAATCAGTGACCAATATAGCCACCTTTCTTTGCAAGGACACTCAAAAGCCTGCCATCCATGGATTCTGTCAGTGTTTTGATCTGTTCACCATCAACATTGCGTGCAGCAGCAACCACAGCCTCCCAGACACTGTTCAGAGAGGTGTACTGTTTTCCCTCCTTGTAAATCTCACATTTGATGATGGACCACAGGTTCTCAATGGGGTTCAGATCAGGTGAACAAGGAGGCCATGTCATTAGTTTTTCTTCTTTTATACCCTTTCTTGCCAGCCGCGCTGTGGAGTACTTGGACGCGTGTGATGGAGCATTGTCCTGCATGAAAATCATGTTTTTCTTGAAGGATGCAGACTTCTTCCTGTACCACTGCTTGAAGAAGGTGTCTTCCAGAAACTGGCAGTAGGACTGGGAGTTGAGCTTGACTCCATCCTCAACCCGAAAAGGCCCCACAAGCTCATCTTTGATGATACCAGCCCAAACCAGTACTCCACCTCCACCTTGCTGGCGTCTGAGTCGGACTGGAGCTCTCTGCCCTTTACCAATCCAGCCACGGGCCCATCCATCTGGCCCATCAAGACTCACTCTCATTTCATCAGTCCATAAAACCTTAGAAAAACCAGTCTTGAGATATTTCTTGGCCCAGTCTTGACGTTTCAGCTTGTGTGTCTTGTTCAGTGGTGGTCGTCTTTCAGCCTTTCTTACCTTGGCCATGTCTCTGAGTATTGCACACCTTGTGCTTTTGGGCACTCCAGTGATGTTGCAGCTCTGAAATATGGCCAAACTGGTGGCAAGTGGCATCTTGGCAGCTGCACGCTTGACTTTTCTCAGTTCATGGGCAGTTATTTTGCGCCTTGGTTTTTCCACACGCTTCTTGCGACCCTGTTGACTATTTTGAATGAAACGCTTGATTGTTCGATGATCACGCTTCAGAAGCTTTGCAATTTTGAGACTGCTGCATCCCTCTGCAAGATATCTCACTATTTTTGACTTTTCTGAGCCTGTCAAGTCCTTCTTTTGACCCATTTTGCCAAAGGAAAGGACGTTGCCTAATAATTATGCACACCTGATATAGGGTGTTGATGTCATTAGACCACACCCCTTCTCATTACAGAGATGCACATCACCTAATATGCTTAATTGGTAGTAGGCTTTCCAGCCTATTCAGCTTGGAGTAAGACAACATGCATGAAGAGGATGATGTGGACAAAATACTCATTTGCCTAATAATTCTGCACTCCCTGTAGTTGTTGTTTGTGGACGAGTAAGAACCCAGACGTTGTCTAATTTGGGGCTTGATGCTCTCTGCAGCAACACTCAGTCTTGTCTGTGTTAAGCTGCAGAAAACTGTTTGTCAGTCCATTAGAACAGATAGTTTATCCAGTTTACAAGGTTTAAAAGAGAGGTGCAATTGGATATCATCTGCATGCAAATGATAGGAAATGATTTTAAAACTAATAATAATAAGGCCTAATGGCAGGATATGTAATGAGAATAACAAGGGGCTTAAACATATCCTTGCAGAACACTGCATGAAAATTCAGCTACATCTGACCAAAAGGTTTCCACTGACACCAAAAGTGTTCTATTCGCCAGAATTGAAATGAACCATTTCACGACAGATCTGGAAACCCGGTATCAAAGGCTGAGCTACGGTCTACACAAGAACATGCTGTACAAACAGTAAGCCTCATATGGACAATAGAACAAGGACTGAGCAGTCACCGCTATCTGCGGCCATCGAAAGGTCATTTGTGACTTTAAGGAGAGCCGTTTCTGTGGAGTGCAACTTCCTAAAACGCGATTCAAAGTTATCAAGAATATCATGCTTCTCCAGCAGCGCCTTCCTTACTTGTGACCAAACAGCTTTTCCCGATCTGTGTCTAAAGACGCAGTTTTTAGATGTACCTTGCAAACCAAACGTTCTAATTAGAAAGCTTAAAGTTAAAGACCTGATAACTTAGCAGTTCATGTCTAAACCACGTGTGGATCTGAAAAACCAAAGTGTTAAAATGACCAAAACGCTAAAAGTGGGGCTGTGCTCAAAATCAGCGAGGGCGCGCCTGTGATACAGACTACAAATGGTAAATGGCCTGTATTTGTATAGCGCTTTACAAATGCACTACAGCATCTTTCATCTGCAGAGGTGTAGCATGAACAGTGGTTGACAGACTGGTCAAAGTGAGGAGTATTTCTACAGATAACACTCGGGCTGCAGGCCCACTGTTTCCCTGACAGGAACTTATCTCATTGCTTGCACTCTGGTTTTATTTATAGTCACACTTCCTCATGCTCATCTTCTGCATTTTCTCTCACTACAGATATTCACTACGGGATTGTTCAACATATTTTTTTCTTTGGGATCATTTTGATGCGTTAGTGCAGTTGCAGTAGTGAAGAGCAAGGCGACCGTATCAGCTCATTTTTGCAGTAGCCCTTGGGTGTCAAACATTCACATTTCATGTTATCGACATGTTTTCTTTACTTTTTGCACTCGAGTACGAAAAGGGAAAGACGTGCATGCAAACAGAGGGATTACTTAAATGTGCTTTGGTGGTGAAATTTGCAGAAATGTAGTAAACTTTATATGTAACTTCACTGATAACTGAGGAACTAAAATATTGTTTCCTAAATCAAGAATGAGCTCAAGTATGGCCACTGGGAAGTAAACATAGCTCAGTTTATTTACAAAAATCCCCACCGGGGGACTAAAATGACAGAATATATCTTTAACATGAGCTTTATGCCACAGAAGCCACAGGGTTTAGGGAGCATGTGGGGGGCGCTCACTATGCTACTGACATACTTACCTCAAAGGTTATACAATCTTGAGTTCATGAGACCTTCTATGAAATTAACATTATATTCAGTTCATTAGAACAGCGGTCCCCGACCTTTTTTGTGCCACGGGCCGGTTTATGTCTGACAATATTTTCACGGACCGGCCTTTAGGGTGTTGCAGATAAATAAATACAACAACATAAAACCAGTACCGGTACAAAAAAAGAAATTTATTCATAACACACGTGAAAAGACCCAGGGAAACCGAGTTAACGATAAAAACCGATAAAAACCCTGAAAACCATCAATTTCACACCCGAGCCTCAACCCAGTACCAAACCACTAACGGACCGGTACTGGTCCTTGGTCCGGGGGTTGGAGACCCCTGTATTAGATGATAATGTTTCAAAAAGCCAAAACAAACTTTTGAAGAGAAACTCAAAGGTCTGATTTAAAAAATGAAATTGCTGTTTTGTCGGCAGGCTGATATTAGATGTTGGCTGATCTGCTGACATTTATGACAGCAGACATTTATACTCTCTGTGTCTTAAAGATAAATGAAATGTAGGCCAGTATATCTGAATATTGAAATTACCAAATATTGGTATTGGCCTTGGAAATTCTCTATCAGTCAGGCTCTATATAAACAACTATTTGTTGTCCGACTTAGGATGCTTCAGTTACGCTCTTGTGGTATAAATTTCCATTACATGAAAGTACAGCCCAACACTAACACATCTGATATCTGAGCGTCTGCTTTAGCGTCTTTTTCTTCACATTCTTTTGTTTTTCACTTCATTTCGGAAATTTTTAAATTATTTTTTAACATTGCAATTTACAGTACGTGCATCTAGGTAGGGCTGTTGCATTGGCTACTATAATATCTCTTTAGTAGTGGCATAAGCTGTTTTTTGGTCACTTGGGGGAGCTCAGCAAGCTGTGAGAGAAACTTAATTTGGCCTCAAACGACTTCATAAACACATCTAACTCTTTAGCTCATACAGTAACACACTGTGCGCTCAGTGAAGCTTTTATTTATTGCTCCTCACTGATGGGAGTAGAAACCAAAGCAATAAGCTGGAAGACACAATAAAATTCCCTCACATGTGAAAAAAAAAGCCCTGTAAGGAATGGGCGAGCGTGAGCACTCTCCTCGTGTTTGTAGCTGATGGGTTCGTTTTTTTGCTTTTTGTTTCACAATTACCTTTTTGCTATTACAAACTTGAACAACTTGATCTGTTAGCTATGGTTTTCAGATAAACCTCCCACTAAATGAGCTGGATCCACTCATTTATCATTACTGTAGTAATTAGTAAGTACTGTAGTCTGTTTGAGGAGGATCCAGTTACCTACTTTATTAATGATTTCCTCAAAAGTCCTCAGGAGTTAAACGCACGACTGAAGATCACAGGAGTTAAATTAGCTCAAGAAACTTAGATCAGCTTCCTTTTGTGGGTGATGTTGTTGCCACTTCTCCACACCAGCCTCCTGCTGTGTAAACCTCTGTGACTGTGCACTGACTACTGCTCTCAGATGATAAAAACAGACACTAAGCAACACACTAGGCGGCCCAAAATAGCTTTCTGCATCCTGATAAAGGCAGGGATCGGGTATAAAACAACCTTCATGTAAGGTTCGATTGCTTAAACAGAGTTAGTCATCAGCCAAGCCAGACAGTATTTTTAAAGGGAAAATGAATAAGATGAGCACAGTCAAACTGGTTGCTTCGCTTGGGGATTGTCAGAGTGATGCATATCCTTTCCCACCACTGGTAACTCCAGATAGGGTTTGGGAAGATTGCGCTCTGCTGTTTCATTCATCATATAGAGGTTTCTAAACTTTTTCTACCACCCGACCTTACACACTGACTGGCCTGAGAACTGTCCAACGCAGCAACTGGAGCAGAATTCTCAGCTCACTTTAATGCTTTCCACATCTGCTGTTGGCCGCAGTGCTCCCCTGATCCGCGACTCTCAGAGTGCTTCAACAAACACTCGTTTCTGGAGGCAGAATGGTGAAAATACACGGTGACAACCGTGATACGGTGGGAAATGGTAGGATTCATTACCCAACTGGTGTGGCCTATATTAATGACTGTGAAGGTTCTCAGTCATCCAGCTCATCGTAGTCTAAGGAGCTTGAAAAGCATCTGGACTTCTTTAAGTTTCCTTGAAGACGTTTCACCTCTCATTCGAGAAGCTTCTTCAGTTCTAAGAGCGATTGGTGGAGAGCCCCAGATTTTAAGCCCTATGGGCGTGTCCCCAAGAGGGTCACTGACCCCCTATTGATCCTCTACCTAATCACATGAGCCAAGGTGTGAAAACGGGTGTGCGTCAGAAAAGGTATTACAGTATTAAAGTGTGCGTAAGCCCTCCACCAAGTTTGATTTCTGTAGACTTTTTCAGCATATTCCCAAATGTCACAGTGACTGCCTTTCACAATAAAGGCACACAAAATAAAGGCTCCAATAAAATGATAATGGAGGACACTGTGTCATAATGCACATGTGATCCTCTCAGGAGATCGTCCGCGTCCCTCTCACCCTATCCCAGCATCCCCTCCTTCACTACATTGTGAACCTCCTCTGTGGTCTTCCTCCTGCCTGACCGCTCCATCCTCACCCATCTCAGCCTTTCCTCTAACTTTGCCTCCAAATTGCTCAACCTGAGCTGTTACAATAATAAATGATTGTGTAATTGTTCTTTTTGTGCGTATGACAGTTCTGGTTACTGACTCATCATTCACTTGTATTTGGAGTTTAATCAGTTTCCAAAAAAGACAACAAACAAATCAACAACTTGACTAACACTTATTTTCTGTAATTTGCTATCGATATTAGGATAATATTATAGGGATTTTCTTTAAAATGAGGATAATCATTAAGTTCTGAAGCTGCAGCAGCCCTATTCGAAACAATCATAGTGTTTGGGCTTGAAAACCACAAACATATCTAGAAACCACTGCATTAGTTGCTGCAGTAACTATTTTTGTAACACGTAGTTGATGAGTGAGCTGAGGTTGCAATGCAATCAAGCCACGAAAGTTGATTTTCCACAGTGCGTAAAGTTTCGGTGATCAGATGATAGTTTGAATATTAAGAGCTTGTGTCTGTTGGTTTTATCATTCTGAAAATATCCAGCTTCACATCCTCAGTTATCTGCGGCTGAGCAACTTCTAAAGGCTTTTGTGTTAATGAGGCTCTTAGAGTTTCCCTCTCAGCTGCGTCAGGATGGACTCAGGTTACAGCCTACAGTAGAGCAGGTCACAGGGGTGTGTGTAGAAATAGGTGGTAGCCGACACCGCGGCTTAAAGCGAAAGCCGAGCAGGTGGTCTACAGGCACATTCCTCTGACGGCAGGACACAACAGGGTGGATGCTGCATTACAAAGTAAAAGCTGAGTAACTGTTGAAGCGCAGAAGCAGCTGCAGCACTCACCATGATCGTTAAGGAAGTAGCTGCATCCACACAGAGAAATAAATCCGTCTGCCGAGGGTCGCAGTTTCAGTGAAGCGCGTGTATGTGGAAAGTCTGCGTGCTGTCCTCTTCCTCCGTGCCTCACAAGCATATTGTCTGAGCTGTCACGGCGAGCCCGGCTGTTTTACACAGGGCGGAGAAACTCAGCTGCTTTCCCGCAGCCCCATTGGTCAGAGAGACACTCCTGCACACACTCACACAAACTTGTGCCCCACCCACTGCTTTTCTTTGTTTTAACCCATCTTCATGGCACTCTGCACTTCTTTTACCCTCAATTTTTCTTGTAAAGCAGAAGTACCCTGCTCACCACTAGTCTGCCCTTCCAACTAACTGAGGGAATTTTTCTCATTGCCTTTTATTGCGTTTCCTCTTTATGTTTAAATATGGATCATTTCTCTATATTTGTGACTGATTGGTTTGGTTGGGTTAGCCAAGAAAACGGGGGTAGTGGCTGTTGAAAGCACAAATTCTTGGGACTTTCCTTATTGTTGTCTGAATGACATACGGCGGGGTCGGGGAATGCAGAGGGGCGATGGGGCAGCCTGACCTTCCAGGCAGAGGTGAAAGGCCACACCAGAGAAGGGAAACCAGGAGCTTTGAGAAGTTTGCTTCTTTTTTCCCTCTTTCCTGTTTTTGAAGATAAGACCAAGAAAGTGTAGAGGGATCTCTTAAGCTTAACTGTGACAGAAAGTGCGAAATGGCTCTGGCTGTTTGCGTGTTGTGTCCATTTGGTGCTCCTGACAGGTTGCTGCTCACTTTTTGCAGCAACAACTGTGTTCTTAAAATATCGACAGGATATCACTGAGACTGTGTTATAAGCTCTGAGGGGGACTTTACGCCATCAAATTCATAGGACAGACATTTTTCCTTTGGGTTGTTTATTAAAAATCAGAATTACAACATAAGGACATACACAAAATATAAAAGTGGAAAACTAATCAAACCTGCAGAATGATATCTAAGAAATGTGAGGAGAGTGTTACCACTGAAGTTTCTACACTCTTTAATAGGTCATAAAAAAGAAAACCACATGACTGATTTTTCCTCCTAAGTACTGTCTCTCTGATTCCACTGTCCTCTTTCCATTGAACTGAAAATGATTGAAGAAGACTGAGTGTTTGCTGAGGTCAGGGAAGGCTTCACAAGAGTCAGACATCCTCCTGTGGCTCAGTCTGTGGTTGTGCGGCGGTACCAGAAACGGGCCCTGAAGTCATCACTGCAGGTCATGAAGCCCGGGTTGGTTGGTGAGTGGACGATGCAGCGGACAATGTTATTGTGACCCAGAGACAGCAGGTTTTTCCTCTCGGCTGTGCGGGAGTCCCAGCAGCAGAGGCTGATGGTGCGCTCGTCAGGCAGCAGCACGTAGTCCTCCGTGTGGTTGAACACGCCCTGCGTACGGTGCATCTGACGGCCGCTCAGCCCTGCGCCTGCAACAGATGAGCCCGACAGGTCAGTCTAAGTAACTGAGCATTAAAAAAAAATGCTGTAATCATTTTCACTGTACTTTCAAGTAAATATCAGCTGATAAATGCTGTCCTTACTTCCCATGCTTATCAGCTATCATGTGTACTAACAACCGATACCCAAAAACTAAAGTGCTCAAATTATAACAGTGAAGGCCAGATTGTGTGTTAGCGAGTTACTCTACAAACATCCAAGTATAGTCAGTCCAACTCAAACACAGAAAATAAGTCAAGCGTTGGAGAGATGCCAGCCAGAGCCTGACCACCGATGAGGAAGCGCTCACAGAGAAACAAGATATTTGGGCTCACTTTAGCTTCTGTCCCTTAGAACAGAGATGGATGTGAATCTGTTTCAATTCAGTACTTTCACATAACAAAAAACTGTCTCATTGGTGAAATGATGTCATGGTGAAACAAAGTGAACTGAGGATAGAGACAATATTATTACTGCCTAAAATCACAGACACTGATTCCAAACAGGTTTTCCTTTGGGCCTTTAATAATGAGCATCTCTGTGCATGTGTGGTATCTGTGTAACACATTGTAGTATGCATCTTCTTAGATGCACAGCACATCCCTTCCTGAGAGTAGGCAGCTCTCAGAGACATGCGACCATAAAACACATGTAATTGATAAATTGTATAGCTTATGCCAGTTGAGCTGGATTCCAGCCAGTCTATGCTCACTGCTACTGCCCTCATGCATGTGGCGAGTGTCAAAAGTGATACTGTGAGTGCTGGCGGATGGTGTGTTTTGTTATCATTTTGGTTGGTTGCGAACCGCTAAACTGTTGAGACTGAACAGGTTGGATCCTACAGGTGTTTCTACGATGACTCACTGCAGAAGTGGAGCAATAGAGCTGCAATAGTTAGAGAAAACTTTTCAGCAAGCTTTTTAAATCTTTTACAGGAGAAGAGAGCAGCAAGTCAAGCTTGCCTCAAGTTGTGTAAACTATGATGACAACACAGTTTGCATAATAATAACCAAAAGCGCAGACTATAACCGTAAGCCACTTTGCAACCCACCTCAAACGTAGCTCCTCCTTTCATGATGCCTGCTCTGTTCTGTGCTCACTACTTCACTGTTTTGCTTTCCCACTGTGGACATAGAATAGTGGGTTTTACGGCTCTCTAATAATCACCTCTGACTACGGTGGCCCTGACTGAATTAAGCTTGCACGGATACACCAAAATATCAGCTGTGGCTTGTAAAGTACACATGTTATTTATGTGATCAACACACAGAATGCCATGATTCTGTCACATTGACTGCCATTCACAAAAAAGGCAGTACAGATGAGTTGCAACACCTCTAACATCATCACACTGAGCTGTGTACCCATTCCTCTGCTCTTCACTCAGCTGACTCACAACTGCACAGCAACACATAACACCAACCACATTATCATGTTTGTTGCTAACACGACTGCGTTAGCACTGATAAGCAACAACGATGATTCCGCAGATGCCGATGAGCCAGTAGCTGTCAAACTGGTGCACAGACAACAATCTCTCAACGTCAACACAACTAAAGGTCAAAGGAGCTTGCAAAGAAAGGCGTCTGGACTTCTTTAAGTTACTTGAAGACGTTTCACCTCTCATCCGAGAAGCTTCTTCAGTTCTAAGGTCAAATAGTGGAGAGTCCCAGATATAAACCTAGTGGGAGTGACCCCCCACAGAGGGACAAAAGGACCCCCTGATGATCCTCTAATCGCCTGAGCCAAGGTGACTGAGAACCTTCACAGACATAACACAGCTAAAGAGCTAATGTTGGATTTCAGGAAGACCTGACCCACTCATCATAAACTGAGATTGTTGGAGGATCAAGTTCGTCTGTGTCCATATAACTGAAGACGTCTCACACAAACAACACCATCTCCTCAACAAAGAAAATTGTTGCAGAAACTACACTTCCTGAGAAGGCTAAAGTTAACAAGCGGCTATGCAACAGCTTTTATCCCAAGGCCGAAAGGCTTCTCAACACCAGGCTGCCTACCAGAATCCTCCTTACTACCACACCCCTCCAATAACCGACTGATAGAAACACTCACTAATGCACAGACACTATATCCAAACGACAGACTGGCAGTCTTATACTGCTCTTGAAGAACGCACCTGACACCTGTCGTGGTCATATCTCTAAAGGCAAGGCATTATAGTCAGCTGTTTCTTCTTTATTGCACTTTTTCTAATGTAATTTATATGTTGCATAAATGTTTTGCATATTTTATATTTTCCAGTTGGTTTATGGATTACATATTTATTTTGCATTCATTTGTAAATCTTGGCATCTGAGCATGTTTTGTTATTTGCACTGTGTGTACACTGTGTACATGGCAATAAAGTTTACTTTCACTTAGCTGCTATTTGTCTTTGAGCAGCCGGGAACTTTTCTTCTTCTTGTCTCCAGTGACTGATGGAAGTGGACGTGGAGATGACTTGGTGACTTTAGGAACTATTCGTGTAGTACAGCATTTGATTGTGTGCCTACAGCTGCCTGATGTATGTTAATTTGCCACCATAAGAATGGTGATTGCATAACTCTAAAAATGAACCACACTGCAATCTTGTGCATGCATGAATGCTATTGGTTTGTCCCTGTACCCGTAAGAACATCACAAAGATGGAGAAATCTTCTCCACAGGCTAAATGACAGCGTGTTTATGGGTCAGATTAGAAGTTGCAGGGATGATGTGTGTTGCAGATCTCATTACAGATGCAGACACATCTCCAACCTAGAGCGTTAGCAGTAGAAATCAATGTGATCTCTATAACACTAAGATCTCCAGCAGTGATGACTTGTCCAAACTTTGCCTGCAGAGTAATCTCACAAAGAATAACAGTACTTTTCTCTCATACTGAGATACAGGTTACCCAATTTTCTCCTTTTTGTAGACTTAGGACATTCACAGAGAGCAATCACGGCAGTGTTGTTGATTCCCTGTTAATATCAAATGCATAAGTGCTGAATGTTAGCAGGCAGCATTGTAGATAATATACTTGCTATATGACAGCAAAACTATAACTACCAGCATGTGAATGAGCAGCTGTGTAGTTAGGACTGCTTCTTCTTATACAGCATTTGTCTAGTCTAACTGAACTCACCTCATTCACAACTATTCACACAGGCATGTTTTTCTGCACCTAAATCCAGCACTGGATGCATCGGAAAACTACTTGGGGTTATTATCTTGTCCAAGGATCGAACAGAAACCTTCCAATTAGTACTTAGTAGACTAAATTATACAATTAAGCTCTGGTTTCCTGGGTAACCCTTTTTTTAAATGTGTAGCCTGTGCATAGGCCACACATTTATCTATAGTTATTAATTACTGTTAAATAAGCAGGGCATTGAAGCCCACAGGTTCCTTAAGAAAAGAATCAAAACCACATTAACAATTTTGAAAAAATCCCCCCAGTCTTTGAGCACAACGCATTACTACATCACTGTGTCTGCACCCACCACCCCCGAATTCTCAAAGCACGCCACAAGGGTTTTCTTATCAGATAAACATTCACAAAAAAATCTGAAACTATGATCATTCTTACAAAGGAGGAAGGAAGTGGCAATGCAACACGTCTGCAGACCCTCCAACATAGCGTCATCAGGCTCTTGATTTGGCAGGAGTTTTTGCAACTTTTATCAGAACAGCAGTTGAAGACGGAACAGTCACGATTACTCATAATCTGACTCAGTGTGATGAAGATTGTAGGGAATGAAATCTTTTTTTACTGAGATCCAGCACTGCCAGCTGAAAGCTACTGTATATTTAAAACACAGCGTGGACCTCGATCACACTGATGTCCCAACAGCAGGTAATATGTAGCATCACAGAAAATAAACCAGTGAAGGCACGATGACCTGGTTATTGCAATAAAGTAAAATGTAATCCAATCAGCTGACAACAAGTTCTTCACTGCAGTTAGAAACATTAACTCAGCATTGCTCTGCTAGGGGGCAGTGTAGTCTTCACAAGCCAAAGAGCATCAAACCTAAACAGGCTGTAAGGGAGCAAGTGTGGCATGGACTTTCAAATCATTAACAACGGCAGATTAGGAGAGAAAAAATAAATAACACACACACTTCACATTTCACTGTGTGTTGTACTTGTATAACTATGCACGTGTCAACTAAACAATCTTGAACAGCTCATGCTGCTACACCACCATCCATAGATGACACTTTTATTTCTACATCTCCTCACTGTACTTGTCATTTCTCTCGTGAGTTACTGAGGATTTTGGATTTTTTTTGATTTTCCATCAGTAAGCTCTGCTGTTTTTGCCTCTGTTAGCTCCTTTTCACTGCTTTACTGAAACTATATATTTATTCTCTAAATGATCAATGTGAAATGGCCAAATATTACTTGAAACAGATACTGGTGGTTTTAAAAATGTAAATAAAGCATAACTTATCTCGTGATAAAAACTCCTTGATGACAGCACTGATCATTTCTATGCTACAGAAATGGTTTTCATGACCAACATAAACCACATCCAGGAGCACTTCATGCACTTTTTACTGTGCTTGTAGCACGTTCAACTAAACGCACTTAACCACACAAACTTATCATAAATGTCTCTCTCCTGACTGATGAAAATAATCAGGAGCAGAATGCTTGTAACGTTCCATGATTTTAAAGTGTCCAAATAAAGCTGCATGCAGCCTGTGACTCTATCAGAGGGAGAATGTTACAGCCCACCACAGACGGTGTTATACTGTCACAGCAACAGGGTAACACAGCAGAGAGCAGCACTAAGCCACGAGGACGCTGACACACTTCCTGTTGAAATGCCGACACTGGTAGCACTTACAAGAAGGCACTTTTTTTTTTAAATCTCTTAAAAATGTTTAAAAAATACTTGAAGTTTTAATTGACATTTTTACAAAATGACCATTTTGAGAATAAATATATAGTTTCAGTAACAGCCATGAATAGCAGTGAACAAAGGTAAAATCAGCAGTGCTTACTGATGGAAAATTGAAGATATCCTCAATCAACTTGCCTCAGTATCACTGTCACAGATGTTAGATGGTAATATGTTAATATGATAAACATCAGGTAAATTTGCAGTGACCGTGGTTCAGTTGTTCAGGCAGTGACTGCAGAGGCAGAGTCCAGTGACTCTGTCACCCATGTTGGATCTCGTCCAGTATAACTGTTGATAACATAATGATATAAAGTGTGTGGCATTTGTTTGTTTACTTATAACTGTCATAGTTTATCTCATCTCCATGACGTTTAGTGGGTTTTTTACTCACTTGACATTTAAAATGGTTGGGAAGTGATAAGGGGTCACATGCCTGCAAAACCTCTATAGATTAGATATTTATAACATCGTGTAGATGGTATCTGCAGAGTGCGTTGAGAGAAATGACAGTAGAGTGAGGAGATGTAGAAATATAAAGGGTCGTGTGTGCAGATAGCAGTGTTGCAGCATGAACTGTTGCACATATGGAAGCGTAAACAGAGTTTATGCTTAAGAGTTTCAGACGCCACTTCTAAAAAACTGCCATTTTTATTGATTTGAAAGTCCATGCACACTTGCTCACTTCCACTGACTGTGGATCTACTGTAACATTATATAGTTCCCATGCTACAATACTGCTACCATAAGTGCTTTGTCTCTTTCACAGCATTACACAAGTCATAAAACTGTAGAATAACACGTGAAATTTACAAAGCATTGTGGATCCATGTGACAAAGTGACACCCAGCTTAAGTCCATTCAGCTCATGTTTGTATCATCTTAGTGTCTCTCCTGTAACTGCAGCTCATTCCTCTGGTTTTTACAGT
Organism: Maylandia zebra; assembly: GCF_041146795.1. Lineage (NCBI taxonomy): Eukaryota > Metazoa > Chordata > Actinopteri > Cichliformes > Cichlidae > Maylandia > Maylandia zebra. The sequence goes on along the minus strand of NC_135171.1, from coordinate 6,671,883 downwards.
GTTGAGCGCCACGTCTCTTTTTTTCTGTATTATTTCCTTCTGATTTGTTTAATTAAACACTATTAAATGTTTCAATATTATAAAAAAATTAAAAGGCGGATAAAATGGCATCATAAGTGATTTTTTTAAACTAAGGCGACCTCTAGTGCTGACTGACAAATAGGATCCTTATTACCACTGCATTATGATCATGCTTGATGGAGACGTTACAGAACAGTGCCTAAAAGCTGATAAATAGGAGTAAAAACCCTTTTTACTCAAGCATGGCACGCTAACACTTATCAAGATGAAACACTGCATATATCCATTTAGGAATTTTAAGGGACAAATGCAAAACATAACACTCTTGGATTTTCTCACACACACACACACACACACACACACACACACACACACACACACACACACACACACTGTGGGAGAAAGCGCATTTTAATTACGTTGACGTCAGCTAAGCTCCTTACTGTAAGTACTATCATTTAAATCCTAATAAGAATTTTTAATCAAACCACCTGTTCAGCAGCTGGAGAACAGTAAGCTTTGCCACTGCTTCCATCCACAGCACGGTTATGACACTAAGAATTAAAAATCATTACAAAAAACAACACAGGCAAACACATGATCCATGTGAAATTCTGTTCAATAGTGCCAATATGATACACAATCGTGTGTGAAATATAGAAATATAGATGCTGAGTAACATAGCAAAGTGTTAACAGCTGGGCTTCAGTCAGAAGCTGTGTGTGCTGTGTGGATGCTTTCAGTTCTTTTTTTAAAGTTTTATTTCTGTGCTGGACTAAAAACAGAAATGACATCCATGCTGAATGTTGTATAGATGTACAACAGGCACGTGCCAAATAAACTTTTGTTAAAACAGCCAGAGAGCTGACTTTTTTAGTTGGTTAGTTTGTGTTGTTTTACTTTATTTCTTGCATTTTTTTCTCTTTTCATAGTCTATACACTCGTGACAGAAACAATACATTTATATAAACTATATTTCTGGTCATATGTCTCAGCATGAACAGCTAATATGCACACTAGATAAATGTAATTCTTGAGTGTTAGAATTTTAAATATGAATTTGCCATAAACTTGTTATAATATTTATTTTTTATAGGTTTTAAATGTTGCAAGTAGCTCACTATAGGTAAGTTATGCATCAGCAAACCTGTGACTGTGAATGCTTCAACTGCCATAGTTTAGAATAACAGCAAATCCTCCCTACCTGTGTACTTGACCAGAGTCCTGCCTGTTGAGATCTCCCAAAGTTTGACCACCGAGTCTTTCCCACTGGACAGGATGTACTTGGAGTTCTTGGAAAAGATGGCGGAGCACACCTCCGCTCCATCATGTGCCTTCTCAAAGGTCGTCACGCAGCGGTTAGAGATACCGTCCCACAGCTTGATGCTGCCGTCCTTGCTGCAGGTGACATAGCTATTAGCTGTGGGGTTGTAGCTGACCCCGCTGATGGTGTCTGTGTGCTGGTCCAGTGGGTTGCAAGACACGAAGCACTGGAAAGTGTTGACATCATAGAGGCGCAGGGTGGGGTGCTGCGTCCCCACTAGCAGGAAGTCACCAGAGGGGTGGAAGGAGATTGAACGCAGCATTTCTGCTTCCTGTGGGTAAATCGAAAGGCGACAACTGGATTACAAAGATTTGCATTTATATACATCAGCTTTGGCACTTTGGATTTGAATATGTCCGACCTGTATATATTTAAAGGCTCTTTTTGCAGAGGGCTTGGAGTAGTCAAACAGTTTGAGGGTGTAATCTCTGGAGCCAGATGCCAGAATCTGTTCGGTGGGATGGAAGGCAAGGCAGGTGACTTCATCGACGTGGTCGTACAGCGTCCGAATCACAGGGTGATTCTCCATGTTTTGCTGCGCCGTCTCATTCATCATCACCTGATGTATGTAGAAATGAAAAAATGTCAGTGCACTGGCTTAAAAACATCCAGCATGCCTGTGCTGTCTGAGCTGCCTCACCTCAATGGGCATGGCACTCTTCGCCAGCATGCGCTCAGTATCCAGGATCTTGATGGAGGCGTCAGCAGAGCCTGTAGCGATCAGCTGACCATCTCGACTGTATGTAGCAACGCGGCAAGGGCCCTTGTGAGATGTGACGTAGCAGGTCTCATACTCTGACGCCTCTGGAGACATGGTCTGGACGTCTGCGTCAAATTCCAGATCGATGCCAACACCCGGGGCTACAGTATCGGAGCGACCGATCGCATACTGAACAGCACTATCGTCATTTTCCATCCCTGTAATGGATTATAGGTTGTAGTTAGGATCTGAAGACATACAGTACAAAAACCAAGATGTGGATGAAACAACTGCTACAAAGGCCTGAGAATCTGAGATTATAACCCCAGATAGAGGAGATTAGATAACTAGATAGACAGAATAAATAAAGCCAGTAAAAGTAGCACCAGTAGAAGACTTGAAAAATCTGCCCTAAAAGAAAGTCAGTCACTCTATAATCAGTCATGTTTTTCTTTTTCAAGCTGTTTTAGTGTGTTCGGTCTGAGCTTCATAGTCCTGAATCTTTGTCCTAAGGGCAGAGGGGAAAAGACAGTGTCCAGGGTGAGCTGCATCCATTACGACACAGCTGACTTTTTAGCACATGTTTCGTGTATATGTCAGTCAGAGGTGGCAGACTGGAGCTAACCTAGCAGAAAAATTAGGAGGAAGCTAAAAGCAAAGGGTCAGCAGTTTGGAGGCATTTCACACTGCTATGTCTACTACGTCAGCCTCTTTTCATATCTTTGCAAAAGTTTTAACTTAACTGGAAACTGTGGTTATGCCACATGAGTGTTTCGGAGGATGCAAAAGGGAAAAGTCCTGCAACTGTAAATGGTGCTGCAGTATGGCACACACTAATGACTCTCACTTTCAATCAAATCAATCAAAATAAGACCAGTGCAAACAAGCAACGCATGCAGAGCAGAGAAGAGTGTGACTGATAGATGATCCCAAAGGTCTTACTGAAGTGGAAGAGTGCATTCTTCAAGCAAGTCAGAATTAGCATTATTTGTTTCACTTCAAAAACAGCTCGTCTTATAATTAAGCAAAAGCTATGACGTCGGTGTCGGCTGTTTCTTTTAATTGCACAAAATACTTTTAGGTATCCCCCACCCTCCACCCCAAGATGCTGTTTTCAAGATCAGAACATGGTCTCAACTCTTACCTATCTTTGCCAGCTGCATGAGCTGCTCAGAGGGAGACACAACGCTCTGTGGCTTCACCTCATTGATGAGACTGTTGGCGATGCTAGTGTATCCATCGTAGAGCAGCTGGCTGATGATAAGCTTGTACAGGTGCTGTCGGTCCTTCAGAGTCGGTTTGGGACGAAACATGTTGGGCCACTGTCACCTAAACCGGGTCGTGACAGCTGTGTGAACTAAAGTCGAAAACAAAATGTTAACAACCTGCCCCAGGTCTATATTAGCGGATTGGGTTAATGTCAAATCACAATATTAGCGAACACCGTTAGCTGTAGGTATGCTAACAGTGTGGCAGTTATAAGGAATGAATGAATGTGTTAGCCTTGCAGCTAACAACGTTAGCTTTGTTGCTACAGCGATGACAGAACTAAAAAAGAACAATGTGTCCATTGTGAACCATGAGCCTGTGCATTGTCCAAAAGAAGCGGCACATGCTACTTAACAACATAACTGTAAAAAATTATCTGTTTTTAACATTGAAACACATAAAACATACCAACCCTCTTAAAAGTTCCAAGTGCGCTTCTTGATCCGAACGTCCGTTACGTAATACGTATTATGCGCACTACGTCACCGCACAGAAAAGCGTCATATCCTCGCGACGCGTTTCTGGAGCCGCCATCTTGCTCAGGGGCTCTGGCTAAGGTTTTGGCCTATTCCGATACAAAATACCACGCTTTATGCTGCTTTTTGTTGTTCAAATGAAAATGATAATAGAATAACGTTCAGCTAGTGAAAGCCGTTTAATTTGATACATCATAGTTAGAAATCCTTTTAAGCTAATGGTTTATTGACCCCTGAAACCAAATGAAGGTAATGCTGATTAGAATACGTTAAATAAAAAAGAACATATAAAGTAATGTATTGAAAAGATGTTGAAAATTAAGTTTGTCAGGTCACTATATCTGACATTGTGCCCTGCAAATTATTGAAATGAATTATGAATTATTAAAATGAGCACATTGTAAAATATTTCTCATTTCACTAATGCCTTATACATTAACAGTTATATATACCCCAAACTCCGTTTTTAATAGACAAAGATCCCGTTGGGGTTGCATCAGAAAGTTATGGTATAGGCTTTAGATGGACTTGTGTGAGGATTCTCAAAGAAGACATTTGTGGATAGAAGCCAATGAAAAAAAAGAGTTTATATTGGGCCATTTTAAGTCTGACAGTAATCTTGCATTTCAAAGTCAGTTTGTACGGCAGAATTTCACAAATTCATCTGCAGAATTGATACATTTGAAACATAATTATTACACAAATATTTTAGGACAGTAAGACGGGGTAACAGTGACAGATGGTTTCAAGGTGTGGTCGGATTATATCAGGGATTGATCCACCCCCTAACTGTTTGCAGTGCTGATGGACAGGTTGACAGATGAGGTCAGGCAGGAGTCTCAGTGGATTATGATGTTTGCAGATGACATCATGATCTGTAGTGAGAGCAAGTGGAAGAGAGCCTGAGGAGCTGCTCTGGAGAGAAGAGGATTGAAAGTCAGTAGGAACAAGACAGAATACATGTGTATGAATGAGGGGGAGACAGATAGAAAGATGAGCATACAAAGGGTAGAGGTAGTGAAATTAGATGAGTTTAAATACCTGGTTTCTACCATTCAAAGCAACAGACAGTACACAAGAGAGGTGAAGAAGAGAGTGTAGGCAGAGACGAGTCAGTAGAGACGAGTGCCAGAGGTGATTTGGGACAGAGGAATAACAGCAAGACTGAAAGGAAATATGCACAAGATTAGCTGCTGTTATGTGTGGTTTGGAGACAGTTACACTAACAGCAGGGCAGGAGGTGTAGCTGGAGGTGGCAGAGTTGGGTATATCAGCTCAGGTTCAGGTTGAGCAGTCTGGGGGCAAAGTTAGAGAAGCAAGACGGAGACGGTTTGGACATATGCAGAGTCAGGAAGACCTGAGAAGAGTTTAATGGATGTAATGAAGGAAGACATTCAGAGACTTGGTATGAGAAAGGGAGCAACCAGAGGAGAAAATATCACTACTACCAATAGTAACATTGGTAAGTAAAAAGAAATATTGCAAAAAAAAAAACAAAGCAAAATTTTAAAAGCCAATCAAAAGTTATAGTTAGTACTTTTATTGCTTCTGAAGGTGCAAGTGAAGACCAGAGAGAGATGGTGAGCACGTTCATAACATGTCTGTTTCTATTCTGGGACAGGATGTTGATGTGATGCAAGTACCTGATGATCCACTCAGGCACCAGGCTGAACTGGAACACCAACACGTTTTATACAACAAGACGGGTGAGCAAGCTGTATTTCATAAGGAAGGTGAGATTCTTCCAAATTTGCAGTGAAATGAGATTTTCTGTCTCTAATTTGTGCTGGTGTGCTGGAGAGCAACATCAAAGGTGGCGACACGAGGAAACTGGATAAACTGATTAGAAAAGCAGGCTCTGTGATTGGCTGGACACTTTGAAACTGTGGTGGAGAAGAGGTCATCCATCATGGCTAATCCTGACCGCCCTCTGCATAACAACAAAAACAACAACAATAATATTATTAACACAATTCTAACACTTTTAATGCAAATACGTTCTATTTATGGGTTCAAGACTTTTTGTCAGCCATGATCCAGGAGAGGGCGCAAAAGAGCACCATCTCAGACACAAAGGGAAAGAAAAGTGTCAGTGATGGCAGCTGGTTGTGGACAAGAGTGGGACATGAGGCTGCTGTGCTTAAGCTACTGGGAAGATGAACACGTAAGTGGTTATAGGCCTGCAGCAAATCCCACCCACGTACAGATGCACACACATTAATGCTCAGTTACCACTTCCTGTAATGTGGTTCATCACTGCTAGTGCTGGCCAAAAACAAAGAGACAAAATGCACTGTAATACATTCAGATTACAGGGATGATGGTGGAAACCTGCTATGGAAAAGGTAGACTTTTTTGAATGATCCCCATCAAACACCGATGAAATAGGCAGAATACCTTGCAGTCCTTGCAGTGCGGGTACATTTTGAAGGAAGCTGATTGTTTTCTGTCATTTCTTATACCGCTCCAGTGGTGGATGCTCATATTTAACATGGCAAGAGCTTGAAATAATGAAATCGGTGCATGTATAACAAAGCTCAGAGTGAAGTCTGAGCTTCACACTGATCGAAACACTTTCTGATGGTTTTTTACTCTCTCTGTATGCTGTGAGAGGAGGTATCCCTGATATTGTCAACTCAGGCACAAAGGTCATGCTGTGAGCACAAAAGCCCCACCTACCTGCTGTTCAGATCTGCTGTTTACAACCACTAAGACATGGGGCTGAAAATGTCTATTTAACGTTTTGCTGCATAAGAACATTTTTTGTTACTGATGTTGTTTCTAGAAGTATTTAGTACTACTGTGGTTATGCCAACATCCACAGTGTGACTCAGCATGTGTCAGACACTCCCAAGAGCAGCTGGACGCACATGGATAAAAGTCTACATTGCACCAAACAACCATCTCTCTTAAACTATGTTGTGCGTCGGCAGCTGAGAGGCCAGCAGGAGCAGAAGGAACATGTTGTTTGTCTCTTGTCGCTGCTGACCATCAGCTGTAAAACTCGACTCAACCTTGTATCCTAGTAACCTGAGCAACACAGCCAAATAACAATTTATCAACATCATCAGACCTCTGCTGACTTTTTTTCAGCAGACTCCTGCACACATCCACACACTGTGATTTTGTTTCATCTGACTGGGGCTTTAAAACCATGCACTAAAACTGTGCTTCCGCCCTACAGGGCAGTGTGCAGACTGTAGAAAACATGCGTGGTAGGAGGTGTCTTGTTGCCATGTCGACACAAACCATGCTCTTAGCAGACTGGCCTCTAGTTGCCTTGGAGACCGGCTAGAGTCTGTGGCGGTGGAATGATAGAAAAACACTTTGTTTTTTAACAGCAGATGTCATCTGATAATTACACGGCTGATCCCACGTGATGACATCATGTTCAGAATAACAGCAGTAAGGATTTGACAGCAAAATTAAAGCATTTAAAGAAAGATTTTCATTAAAGGGGACATATTCTGCTAATTTCCAACTCCATCTTTCTATTCTTGGAGTCTATAAGATTCCCATTTTTAAAAAAAAAGTGTCTGTCTTATAGCAGGCCTTAATGTAGTTTATATTATGTTATATATTATGAAACATGCCATTTTAGTTTCCCTCCCACTTTGTTAAGGCCAATTTTGTTCTGTTTGGCTGCTTCTTGCAAACAGAATGTTTGAGTAGCTGGTGGGCGGGGCCCAAACTGGCAACATTAGAGATGTTTTTGGTTGCTTAAATATATATTAAGATACAAATAGAGAAACTGAATATATGTGTAGTTAATAGTTTTGTGTTAACAGTGGATCGATTTGCTTGTGTGTATTCATCGTCATAGTAACAAATTCATGAAAGGCCCAACACGGCCTGTAATTAAATACATGGGCTGCATCGTCACTTTTTGTGAAACTGGCCAGTAGACTCATAAAAATCTGACGCCTGAGAACAACTTAAACATATAAAACAACATTAGTTTGCATTTTTATACTGAATTGTTTTAACTAAACCTAACCAAAGATACAGAACTGTAAAGTGAAGACAGAATGAAACAAAAGAGGACAAGTGAACAATCTTTAATAAAGGACAGGTTTGACTTATCCGATCACAGCATCCAATAGTGTTTAAACAATATAAAACCATGAATTCAAATCACATGTATTAGTCTGATCAGCTGCATCTTATTATTTAGTGGGAAGTGAATTCAGATGTTTGTGCTGTCAGCATTCACAATACAAAAAAAGGTTGTTGATATCTGGATGTTAAAAATACTACACATTACTCTGTTTTTGTTCTCACCTGTCCACATTTAGTTTGTTTTTACCCACAATTGCAAATTTCCTAGCATCTCTCTTTTACCTATGTTTTTTGTGGTTAGCCCAGTTGCAGAGCACTGGCAGAACTAGTAAATGCTTGCATGCACAGTGTGAACACATAAGCTTGCCATTAACATTTTAAGGCAATATATATATGTAAATAAATACTAATGTTAAAAAGTATAAATCATTTATTGTTAGGTCAAATGTTTGATTGGATCCAAATGATGACTGGTCCGTAGTCTGCCACTGTCATATCAGCTTTGTTAGGGAGTGTGGGCATACTGAAGGCTGTGTTAACATCTTGTTGGACTGCTCCTTTAAAATGCAGTACGTGTCCATCTCCATCATCTGGTGCCGTAGCTATGGTAACGACATTTTCTTGCTGTTAGCATAGGTACAGTAGTGTGAAGCCACCTGCATTTTGCATTTTGTCACCAACCCTGAAATTAATTATTCGAAATGCAGAAATAAATATAAATAAATAAATGTATAAAAGTGATGCATCTCAAATGAAAAATAATAGAAATTAAGGATGCATGCGTTGAGTCATACTTTTGGCATTGTTAGTCTTCCATACACATGTGGGAATTTGAAGGGTAGGTGTGTAGCCACAGGAAAAGAGCTATGATCTAATGTGTTGCTTGTTGTCTGAGTCTTTAACGATGGTAGAAATTTCACCATTAGATATTTCTCCTTGTTTTCCACTGCATTGTTTGAGAACAAACTCACCACATTCTATCTTTGCCAGTGTACTCTGGTTCAAGCTAAGGAGAGCTACTGCCAAAAATAACTCCTTGTCCTCACTATTTTCTGTCTGAAACAGATCAATACAGTCAACAATCTGTCTCTTAATATGCAGTCAGTCTCAGCAAACCAGTAACAATATATGGAGCAAACCTATGTGAGTCCAAATGGGATAAACGAACATTGCTTTACAAGCACGTGCATGTGAACTCATGTACTTCTGCACAATAATACATGCTGTCTGACGGGGGCTGTTGTTGGAGGAGGGAAATTCACTCCAACCTCTCACAACTCATCCATTTGTTCTATGCTTGAGAGAGTGAGAGCAGCACATGTGCAGCCAAGCAGCCACATCAACATTAGCTTTGCTGCACGCTTGTGTATGTGGGTGTATGAAATACGATGTGTGGGAGGAAGTAGGTGGGGGGCAGCGATCATATAAGTGAACCAGGAGTCAGGTACTGCCTCAAACTGTTGACGGTAAAGTCAGCCGCTGAAGGTAAGCTTGCCTTTGTCACTGCACTTCCTCTGTCCTAGCCCGTTGCTTTCACTTTTTTTTTTCTGTCCAACTGTGTTAGCCTCGTATCCTTCCATCTGTGCTTAGGGCCTCACCGCTCATTCACTCCCGCTGATCTCTTTCTGTATAATCTATGTTTTCAACTTGTCCTCCGGAAGTCTTTGTTTGACAGTCACACACACACACACCCAGCCAGCCCTTCTCCTTCCCTCACTCCCCTCCTCTCTGCCTCACCACTTTCAGAGTGCATCTTCTCTCTCATTTGCATTTCTTCCGCTTCCTCGTGACAAGAAACAGTTCATGTCAAAGAGCCGTGAGAGAAGATCAGATTGGAGAGGTGCTAGATGGCAGAGCAACACGAAAGGAGCAGGTACACAGAGGATGGGCCGGTTCACTGTGAACGGCTGTTTAGACTGGATAACTATCAGTGACTGGAGTGCAAAGCGAGACGGTAAGTGACTTCTGCTTTATTGTCTTCTGCTGTTTTTTCTTCTCTCAATTGTTGCGCCTGAGTTTTGACCTAGTTAAACACACTAAGTTCTGGTTTCTGGCAGTGCTGTTCTTACCTAAACACTGTGATGGCTGGCAGCACTGTCAGATATTTCCTCTTTTCAAACTTTCATTTTATAAAGTCACATCCATAACTGGAAATGACATTTTCACTTTCCACAGACACATTTAATACGTCTTCTTTATGTCCCCATGTCGAGAGATTTTTGTGATGTTTTGTTCTTAGTGCAAGCACAGGCTGGTGTTTCAGCACAGCGCAACTTCTTCTTAAAACTAACTCGCACATCTTTAACCTCTTAACAACCATTTGGTCAGTAACAACCCATCCAGGGTTAGGGCTGGAATTTAATTTTTTTTTGACACATCATAATAAATACGGAAATATCCAAAAATTACAAGTTGTTACTCTTCAAGTTTTAAGTCGGCTGTTGCAAGCTTTTCCACTTGGTGTTCCAGATATGAGAAAGGTGGATGCTCACTAAACCCTAACCTTTATCTCTCACTTAGACTAAGCGTGCTTATAGGATGAAAGCTCCCTTCATTTCTCTTCCTACATGAAGTTGCAGCATGTGCACCATATGACATATTTACATAACGGTAAGGAAGTGAAAGCACATTACAGCAGGAGGGTCGAGCTCCATGAATAATGTTGTAAAAGTAAGACACACTCACAAGGGGCTCTTCGCTCACTCAGCCGAATGTGAGCAGAGACCAACTTTCCTCAGTTCACAGCACCAGAAAAAGTCTCTGACGTGGGCGTGCTCATGCTGTACAACCAACAAACGAACGTGTCGAGTGCCAACTGTACTTCTGTGGGTGAATTATGCAAAATCACCATCACAGCAACAGGAAATGAAATTTTCTCACTCTAATGCACAGCTCCCCTTTGATTTGATTTGATCTGATTATTGCACCAATATGACAGTCAGTCAGGACCGAACGCTGCCACATGATACTCTGAACATCAAAGGTTTGCCTTATAATTGATGCAGACTGGTGACACAGCTAATGCCAGCAGACATACTTGATTTGGCGAGATAAAAGCCCGCCCCAACACACACACACACAGACACACACCACTGTGACACTACATGCGCGTATGTGCACATTTCTCTCCACGGTTTCGACTAACATTTCCACACGCAGTGCACATCTTAACCTGCCACTGAAATGAAAAAGGAGAGCTTGAAATGCCTTTGCTCCCACTGTGGATATTATTGCTCATTATCACAATGATATTACTCAGAACCAAGTGTGTTTTCATTTTTCTTTTACATTGCAAAACACATCTCCCTGGATTTTTATCAGGCAAAATCCAGACTGGATTAATTGCTTTATTAGCCATCTGTCCTGGAGAGTATTGCATATCTGTCATCAGTACTGTGCTCATTTCTTGGGGCTGGTCACCAGTTAAAGAACAAAACATACTCCAAGAGTAATCACATTTTCCTCTTTAAGTGAGCTGTAGCAAAATTCCTGCCCCCTTTTAATCTAACGCAAACTGAGGTCTAATGCAAACTGTTCTTATCTTACAGGTAATTAGAGACCTGCCACTGGTACATCACGACAGCAGCAGTGTTACCATGGAGACTGGCAAGCCAGGATTGGCGAGTGCTCCAGTGCACATCAGCTCCGTCACAGCGCAGGCAGAGAAAAGGATGGATGTCCAGGCTCCCCTGACGGCTGTTTACATCCACACAGTACCTGCGCTGCCCGCGCAGCCTTACCCTCAGCCGCCTGCAGCTGCTCCAGAAGCAGCCACACTCCATCTGGGCATGCCGCCGCTCTACACCAAGGAGACATTTCCCATCCTCACGCTCCATATTGCTGGTGGGTTGCAGTCTCAGCCGGGATTGAGCCTGGCAGCTGCTGCTCCCGCAGCCAAACCCAAGTCTGCAGGAAAGCACGTGTGTCCTCACTGCGGACGGGACTGCATGAAGCCCAGCGTGCTGGAGAAGCATCTGCGCTGCCACACGGGGGAGCGGCCCTACCCCTGCACCACTTGTGGAGTTTCATTTAAGACTCAGAGCAACCTCTACAAACACAGACGTACCCAGGCACATGCACGCCTTTCACTGGAGTCAGAGCAGAGCAGCTTAGACAGCATGTCTGGCTCAAGAGAGACTTGCACTTCCAGTTTGTCTCTGGAGGAATGCGTCGAAGAGCCAGGCAGCACAGAGAAGGACTCCTCACTATCTGCTGCTGAAAGCACCGGTCCAGCCAGTACTCCAAAGGTCTGCTCTGTGAAGACACAGCGCTGTGTGCAGGAAGACAACGAGCTGAGCCTCACAGTTCAAAACTCAAAACCAAATGGAAGCGAAACGGTAATAAAGGAAAGTGAAAAGCTTCCACCGAGTGTTAGTAGACACCTTCCCCTTCAGAGACAAGAGGCCACGCTGTTTTCCAAACAGTGGGAAAGCTCAGTGTCAAGAGGGAAATCGCAGAGTCACGAGAGCACAGACTCTGGCTTCAGCGAGACTAGTGACCACTATCCAAGCCCTGGCAGTGTTTTGCTCGATCACAGTATGGATTCAGTCGCAGAATCCACCAAAGAGCATCTTGAAGAACCCGCCACCAGGCGCACACCTACAGAATCAGATCACGGCAGACAGGAGTCCAAAGACTCTGCCAGGGAGCAGGAGCAGAAGGCCCTAGAGGAGCGCATATCTAAGCTGATATCAGACAATACAGCTGTTGTGGAGGACAAACAGCTGGAGAACGTGAGGCCACGCAAGACCGTTTTATCAAAGCAGGGAAGCATCGACCTTCCCATGCCATACACGTACAAGGATTCGTTTCACTTTGACATGAAATTAGGTCAGACTCAGAATGTTTTGTCACAAAGAAACAAGAAGCCAGGGATTTACAGCTCTGTGCCCACTCAGCGCTCCTCCACCATGGACCATGCCCCCTTGACTCGCAGCAATTCCCTCCCCTTCAGTGTCACCCTCCTGCAGCCCGAGAGAAGCAGCCCAACCTCCTCCAATCAGAGGGATTATGTAACGCTAGTCCGAAGGGGAAGCTCTGGCCAGATCAACCCAACAGGTTTCACGATCAAGCCTGCGAACCAGCAATCATCCACCCACCGCCCACTGGTCCGGCAGACAGCCGTAGACTGCAACCACGCAACAGACGGTCTCATCAGGAATTCATCTGTGGAGGAGGCGTGGAGCAGCAGCCTCAGTTGTGACGGGGATGGCGGTGACATTTGTGGAGAACCGAGCAACAGAAAGTTCCGGAGGAAGAAAGCGCAGAAGTTCGCCTACAACAAGTGGTACATGTACGGGGGTGGAACATTTAAAAAGCTATACAATGCTGAGAAAAGTAGCGATAACAGTGTTATCAAAGGCAGGAAATGTTCAGCAAACCCTGAGCATGAGCCTGTTCAGGGTCTGCAGAAAAGGGCACCGCTGGCAGTAACGACAACAGGTTCGACAAGCAACGGTACCACAGTTGGCCCTCCTGCCAATCTCTCCTTTGTCCCTGCTGTGGATTTTAATCTACAAACTAACTCGCTTAATTCATCATGCCTCGCTCTCAAAGCTCCACTCAGGAGGAATCTGTCTTTGTCAGTACTGCCATTACCTTCTATCGGCTCACTGGTTAGTCACAAAACAGACTGTGTGAACAGACCAGAAGCTGGGAGACTGATGAACGAAGACAAAAAACATAGTGTTTCCACATCGCAGCTGTGCGGAGCCCATATTCCTTCAGACAGGAAAAAGCTGAGAACTGATGACAAAATAATTTGCCCTCTGCAGATGGAGACTGACCCAAACACAATGCTTGCTCATCCCACACCCTCTGTCACTCAGCAGGAAGCGAACCTCTCTTACATCAATCTTAAAAACAATCCACAACATACTCCGCTCAAAGGGCCTCTATTCAAGTCGGGCATAATCAATGCAAACACAACCTCTGTTAGCACCTCAGCAACTGCTTCTAGTCCCCCTGCTGCAAAGAACAGCTTCCTGCCCAAGTACCAACTCAAGTTACCCAATGTTGCTGAACCTGATTTAACTTTTTCACCACAAGTTGTGGATAAACCACCAGGAACTGAAGCCCACACTTTCACCTCAGTTCTGTCATCTCCTCACATCGAGCGCAGCGTGACCTCGGTCACAACGAGTGTAAAGAACTGCAAAGACCCCACAGCTTCACAGCTGGGGCTAACTTGTGATCTTAAGAAGACGAATGCTTTCAGCTCCGCGCAGGACCAGCTTGTCTCAACAGTTTGTCATGCTGCAACATCACGACTCAGTCAGAATTTGCCAGGCAGCGTAGCTGTAGTGCACAAACAATTTGCAGCAACCACAATAACCACAAGCTGCCTGCAAGATTATCAGGCAGGATTATGCAGCACTTTGATCCAGCCTTCGAAATGTACGACGTCTGCACAGCAACCCAGACCTGTTGCACCTGCTGTTTCTACACTTACCGTAACCACAGCGAGCAGTCAGACATCTGCCACTGCCGTTAAAGCTGCGTCATATGATCAGTCTAACCCTCCACTCTCTCACATACAACTCTCAGCACAATCAAACCTGCTGAATCCTGTTAGCGTACCACACGTTAGCACAAACACCCCCGTGGTGCCTTGTCACATTGTACCGTTTGACCAGGTACAGCCAGCTGCTCAGAACGTGTTCCATGTGCACACAGCAGACCTCCAGATCTGCCTCCAGATCATATCTGATGAGCAGTTAGCCCTCATCGAACCCCAGATAGAGCGTCTATCGGGTACCAGTGTCTCCCAGAGACAGGACGCTGAAGGTGGGACCTTAGAAGGTGTCCAAAGCAAAACTCTGGGCTCTTTTGCTGCTGAAAGCAACAGTGAGGCAAAAGAGAGTGCACAACCCAGACAACAAATGGACAAAAATGAGTCTTTCCCTGCACTTACCACTGAGAGAATAATGACTTCTGTGCCTTTGCAATTTGGGAAAGCAGAGCCAAGTTCCCACCTGGCTCAGCAAAGCACTTCCACTCAGGCTGCAGCATCAGCTGAATCTCTCCCTCCGCCACTACACCCACACAAAAACAGTCATGTAAACATGGTCACAGAGACTCAGAGCACTGCGGGTGATGTAATGTCAACTTCTGCTCTGCTTGGAGGTGTAAAGTCAGGAAGACGACAAACTTCAGTGGAGGAACAGACTCTCTCTCTGAACCGCTGTGCTGAGGAGCAGGTTTTGCTGGACCGGAGGGTCAGCCAAGGTGCAACCGTCTTGCAAGCTCTCTCTGGCCAACACAAGCTCAGCAGGAGCTCTCCCTGTTCCAGCACAGAAAATCACAATAACTTGAAAAGTGAACTGCTGTGCAAAGAAGGCCAACATAAGCTTAATAATCAGGGCGACTCATGTAATGTCAGCATAATGAAAACTAAGGGCAAGGCCTCCGAATACAAAGGAAGCAGGTTAGAAAGTGGAGAGCACTGCAGCCATTCTCCCTCTCCTGCATGCTCTGATAAACATTCTGGGTCGGTCTCTTCACTTTCTGTCAATAAAAGCAAAGCTGTGGGACAGCCAAACCCACAAGCATCCATCTACTGCAGTAATCAAGTGGAGCCCACAATATCTGAGACTTTGAATCCATCCAAAGATACAAACATGGGATGTGACAGAGTCGGATCTGTAGGTGATTCCAAAACTTTATTGGAAATCACCCCTCATGGATCACAGGATGTAATCAGCTCACGCCACTCAGAAAAAAGACCGACTCACTTTGCTTCAGCGTCCTCGAACATCCAGGTGGACAGATGCAAAGACAACACATCTGTGTGTGCAAGTATTCAGAGCCAGACAGCAGGTACAATTCACTATTTAAATGTATTACGTAACATATATGTTATTATTGCTTCCTACAGTGCAGTTTAAGAATATGACATCATTTTTGGCTCCGTACTGCAGTACAGTGGATTTAAATACAACATGGAATGAGAAAGGAGTGCCTGCTGTCCCCAAACTGCACCTGTCCCTATCTCTTTAAAGTCAACTTAAAGTAATGTGCTGACACTGACATGTCAGTCAATATTAAATTCAAAATATAGGTTAGCTGACAGACATACACTCAGCAAATGATAAACATCTGGCATTAGGATACAGTATAACTAGTATCTTTTATTTGACAGTCATATTTAATTAAGATTCTGTTAAAATATTCCACTTCCTTCTGTTATGTATCGTCATACATAGTCTTAAACTGACAAATTGTTTTAAAACAAGGTGAACTGATACGGTGAAATACAAATACTAGAACATACGCATGCTTTATTGCAGTTTTTGCATTTTTTCTCTTTCAACACTAGGTGGCACTAAAGATTCACAGATTTGCAATATGGAGCTCTGGTCTGTGCTCGCACAATTACCCAAACCTACAACTTACTGGGAATCAAATGTTTAGGCGAGCAGGGATTTGAATTGTAGGGAAAACAATCCAGTGGAGTTTCATCTGGAAATGTTTCTGTAGCAGAACTCGATATGGCTTCAGTTTTTGATCATCTTTGTCCTTTTCCGCTGTGACGTGTGGGCTGTTCTCAGGCTTTCATGCAGAACTCGTGTGTGTCCCACAGTGTTTGAAAGTGTCATTTGATCACCATCGCAGCATTGATCACATACTTTCACGCTTTTTAAATGAAAGGACTGAGGGATTTCAGACAGCTACAGGGTTAAAGGTCACCCCAGAGAGCAGAGGATAAACAAAATGCCTGCCACTCATTGACCTCCAGCTACTGCCTCCTGGGTAAAGGGGTTTGTACCTGTCCTGTATCGCTGACACAGAGGTTCAGACACATGGTAGCTGTCTGCATCTGTTTACCGCTAATAGGATTTTCTTGTAGTTTGTTATCATCTCTACCAGGCTAGTGGCACTGATAAAAAAGGTAGCTGTGGACCACAGAGCTTGCCAGGTTAAAAACATTTTCATTTCAATTGTAGTCATATCCTCAAATGCATATAACAGATGTGCACATTTATCTGTGTGTGGCACAAGAATGGGCACGCCCACTGGAAAAATATCTTTTTATCGCCCAGTGAATTCTTGTTTTATTGCTTTTACTTAGCTGGAATAAAGAGCTTTGGTTTCCACATTTATGCTTCTTCTCACATCGTAAAATCTCAGGTGCCCTTATGAACCAGCTTTCACTTGCTGTAACCCTTCCTCTCCCCCTTTATGTTCACCTGGTTTTATATAAAAGTTGTTTTTTAATAAAAAATCTCACTGCAAAAACTCAAAATCTTACCAAGTATATTTGTCTTATTTCTAGTCAAAATTATCTCATTACACTTAAAATAAGACACAATCAGCTACAGGGCAACATTTCAGTAAGCTAAAGGAACTTGTTTCAAGACAGTGAATCTTGAAACTAGAGAAAAACTAGAGATTTTTCACTTGTTCCAACAAGTTCCTTTAGCTTACTGAAATGTTGCCCTGTAGCTGATTGTGTCTTATTTTAAGTGTAATGAGATAATTTTGACTAGAAATAAGACAAATATACTTGGTAAGATTTTGAGTTTTTGCAGTGCTGTTAATGTGGCTGATTCGCATGCAGCCAGAACAGTATCTGCAAATTAGGTTCCTTCTGACGTGTCGAAGAAGAATGTTTGAGAATGTTTTGTTGTGCATTTCTTGTGTAGTATAAGTAAAAGGGAACAAATCGTTCCAAGCAGTATCCCATTCAAAGTTTATCCTGATGTAACTCAGGCTGTAGCAGACTCATGTTGTTATCCTCCAAAATTCTTGCCTCTTTAGTATAAAATCCCACTGTTGTTTACTGCCTCACCACTGTAGATACATACTTTGTCTAACCGACCCATCTGAAGCCTCATGTGTGCTCCAGATAAACTTAAATACCTACCAGAAGGAAGATCAGAGTAAAAGCTTCTTTCAACAACCAGCATGAATAATATGAAGAATTACAGTGAACGCAATCCGCTTCAGTGTTCATGTGTGGCTGACTACTGCTTGAAAAAAAATGCAGAATGACTGATAAGCAGTAAAACTGTGGATTCAGTTCCTAAAGAAAACAACTGCTTTTTCATTTGTTTTTCTTCCTGGAGGGCTTATGGAGGGAGCCTCCCTGGCGAGGTGTGCAGCCCAGAAGGAGCTGCAGATGCAGGAACATGTAAGGACTCCCGGGCAGCCAGACAGTACAGACTGGAAGCAGAAGCAGAGCCAAGGGGCTGAAGAGAAAAACCACCAATGTCTGGGAGAGCGAGGTGACAGTGGGGTGACGGGAGAGGAGGAGGAGAACAGAGGAATCAAAGCAGACAAAGCTCCAGGACTGTGGGCCGAGTCAGACTGCAGATCCACAGTTTTATCAAAGGCAGAGGTGAGAGAGAGTGCATCTAATCAGGATCCGTGTTTACTATACAGTTCTTTTTTTCATGTGGTCTTAGTGTTTACAACACACATGCTGATTTACAAGAACAATTACAACACAACAAAAGCAAAGCCTCAGAGCCGCTTAACCCCCAACATCCAAGTTTTATATAAAATTTACAGTTTTCCGAAAATGAAACGCTAATAAATAATAAATAATAACCTCTCACGCTAATAAATGCATGAGAGGTTATTGAAATGTACCGTACTCTTGCTTCTAAAAAACGTACCTGATGACCTGCATTTTGGGAACTGAATGTTTAAGAGTTTACATATAAAAGACTTGTATCTGCAAAGGAAATAAAAACTATCAAACTCAAACTCAGGAGAATTTGAATGTTTAGACTTCTAAAGTTGAGTCAGTTTTATTGGATTAGTTAATTAATTCAAGCTCTTAGTAAAAAAGCCAAGCTGGAAAATAGAAAAATGAAAAACATAAAAGTATAAAACCACGTAACACAAGACAGAGAGAGGAAGCAGGAAGTTACAGTTAGAGATGGTAAACAGCACAACTATCACTAACCTTTCTCTCCAGCCGTCACCAGCATGCACAATGAGTTAGGAAAATAAGATGACAAGGATCAAATCAGAATTTAACAGTCCTGGAGTTGACCCCACTGTATTCTCTCTAATTTGCACTTTGCTGCAAGGTTATTAAGCTCTTAACATCTCTCATTTCAAATGTAGAGTCAGGATTAGGATTTAGTTTTAGAGACCCTCAGTCTGTTTGGAACACCCGGCTGAAAAATCTGGAATTGCAGAAATTCCAAAACAAATCATCAGACTTTATTTAAATACAGAGTCTTATTCTTCAAACATGTCCTGTTTAACACGTGGCTAAAACAAAAGCCTAATGCTAGAACCGTTGAGGTAAGAGGTTAACTAAACGTATCCCCAGGAGCTCATCTCTCTGGCTTTAGCTACACTGGTTTTAGTCCCTTTAGACAGAATAATGAAAACACCATGACTTGGATTATTAGTCTCATTACATTAGTCTATGCAAAACTCTTATAGGGTAGGTACAATATTGATAAATCATAGCACTGATAATGATATAATCAGTTTATCATACCTGTTCTATCGCCTCCTCAGCCACTGTAGAGCTGGTTCTAAATCCATCAGCTGCTGAGGCTGCACTTCTGCAGTAGCCTTGTTACTTCCTCAGACAGGGGCAGTGGTTAAAGGCTCATGGAGCTGGCTTCTCTAATATTTCAAGATGGGCTGTTTTAAAATTTGTTGTTGTATCACTGCTTTTCTTTGTGAGGATAAATGATGAAGAAGACCATGTAAGGAATGTTGTCACTGACATAATAGAAATGGGATGTTTTTAGTTTATAAGATTTACATACACACATGTGCAGTAACGCGTTACTGTAATGTTTTTCAAGTAACAAGTAAAGTAAGGGGTTACTATTGCAAAAAAAAGTAATTAGATTACTGTTACTTTCCCATAAGCACGCTACGTTACTAAACCGTGATTTTTTTGGCAAGAGTGTCTCATGACAATGACGTACGAGCGTGCGACGTCCGTGGCAGCAACAGACGTGTGCAGATCAACGATGGATAATATGGTGTGCAGGAGAGAGTACGACCATGCAGCGTTTAAAGCTTGGAAGTACTCACATTACTTTAAGTTTGAGTCTGTAAAAAGTGCCAAAAACATTAGTGTCTGCTGTTCACTCTGCGTGGGAAGAAAACTTCTTTCTACAGTGAAAACTTAAACTTCAAGTCTGAGCGAGCACCGAGCACGCTGCCACGGGAATGTGACATTCACTGAGAAACCCCCGGATCCTCCCACTGACATGAACGCTGTGGCACCGGGCAAACCTCCACCCGCCCCACTCTTGCTAAACAGGTGAAAATAGATTTAAGAGCGACAGGACTCAGTGCTGCTGAATCTTTTATTTATTTTTTGCTGTGTTTTACTTGCATCTATTTGAAAGAGTGTAAACACAGAACTTTATTTTATTTTATAAGCTGGAATCTGCAGGAAATAGGTTTAAATGTTAAAGAATTTCTTCTTGCATATAATTAAATTTTTTGTTGATGCAATGCGCATGAAGTTAAAAGATTAAAACTAATAAAACAAGTTTTAAAAACAGACTTTTTCATTTGATTCAGTTTTATATGATGGATTATGCAGAAAAAAATAGAATTGGGCTGAAAGGTCTGCTGCTTTATTACTTATTCAGTTTGTGTATCAAGTTTTAAAAAAGTAACTAAGTAATTACTTGCTTTTGAAAATAAGTAATCCGTAAAGTAACGGAATTACTTTTTGGAGAAGTAACCAGTATTTAGTAACTAATTACTTTTTTCGAGTAACTTCACTAACAGTGCTCCTATTTGTGTGACCTCATTATTTAATGTTTAATACGACAGTTCACCATTGTTATATACAGAGATGGGCAGTAACGCGTTACTTGTAACGCGTTATTGTAATCTGATTACTTTTTTCAGGTAACGAGTAAAGTAAGGGATTACTATTGCAAAAACGGTAATTAGATTACCGTTACTTTCCCGTAGGAACGCTGCGTTACTGCGTTACTAAAACCGTGATTTTTTGCGAGAATGTCTCACGACAGTGACGTAAGCGAGTGCGCCGTTAGTGACAACAGCTGTGTGCAGATCAACAGTGGATCACATATCGATTGTGGGAGAGAGTATGAGCGTGCAGCGTTTAAAGCGTGGAAGTACTGACCTTACTTTGAGTTTGATTCCATAAAAAGTGACAAAAACATTAGTGTCCATTAGCATTGTGCGTGGGAAGAAAACTTCTTTTTACAGCGAAAAAAACCCCTAAACTTCCGAGCAAGCTCCGAGTGGGCAACGACATGTTGGGAAACTCACAGAGAAACTCGCGGATTCTTCCACTGACCGCGGCACACCTGCACCAGGGTAAACCTCCGCCTACCCAACTCCTGCTTTACAGGTGAAAATAGAGCAAAAGGACCGCTGAGTCTTTGACTTTATTTATGTTCTGCTGTGTTTTACTTGCATCTATTTGAAAGACTGAGTGTAAACACAAAAAATATTTTATTTTATGTGCTGGAATGTGCAGAAAATAGGTTTAAATGTTAAACTAATTTCTTCCAGTCAGTGAATGTTGCATATAATTACAATTTTGCTTGATGCATAAAGTTAAAAGATTAAAACTAATAAAACAAGTTTTAAAAAGAGACTTTTCCATTTGATTGCATTTTGTATGAGGGATTATGCAGAAAAAGTAGAATTGGGCTGAAAGATCTATCGCTTTATCACCTCTTCAGGTTGTAAATCGTGTTTTTAAAAAGTAACTAAGTAACTAAGTAATTAATTACTCTTGAAAATAAGTAATCAGTAAAGTAACGGGATTACTTTTGGGGGGAGTAATCGGTAATTAGTTACTGATTACTTTTTTCAAGTAACTTGACCAACACTGGTTATATATATGTGGGTAATCTGCAAAGGCAAACAGCCTTTCCCACATTGACTCAGACACATGAACAAAGCTTGTTCTTGTACTGTACCAAACATTATTTTGGATACTTATTTATTTACTTATTATTGCTGTATTCTTATTTTACCAAAGAGCGTGAGGTAGGTGATTCTTCCTCTGCTGTTTGAATATAAACCCTCTCAAAACAAAGTCACCTCCCAAATCTACACACTAAAAACACTCACACTGTGCACAATCCTTTCCAATCCAGCAGTCTTTTGCAATACTTTTTACCATTTTAATTTATTCTTTATCTACTAAAGTTTGCCACAAATCCCTGGTGCAATAAGGCCGTCCTTATTTGGGGATCATATAAAAGCAGGTTTGAGGCACACTGGGTTGTTACATCACATGATTGTTTTTC
Source organism: Maylandia zebra (assembly GCF_041146795.1). Classification (NCBI taxonomy): domain Eukaryota; kingdom Metazoa; phylum Chordata; class Actinopteri; order Cichliformes; family Cichlidae; genus Maylandia; species Maylandia zebra. Next base: position 6,649,806 of record NC_135171.1, on the reverse strand, counting down.
ATTTTTTAACACATTTACCAAACAAAGCACAACAGCCAAGCCAGAATTTGTGTTCTTTCATTCTTATGAAATATTTGCAGCACCATAAATATAAAACCTCCCAAGATGTGTCACAACACAGAAGAGAGTGGTGCAAGAAAAAAAAGATTTATAAATATACTGAACAAAAAAGTGTATACTACCAAGCCACACACAGGGGCAAATATTTTGTGAGAATTTATGGGGCATTTGCACTTGAAGCAACAGCAATAAATTCAATTCCGCAGTATGTTAATACTAGAATTAGGCAGCTGACAGCAATTACAAGAGATTTTTATGGCAGTAATACTTCTTCTGGATTTCGAACTTCAAGTCTTATTATAAAGAAGAGTCTTTGTCACAGCAGGTCTCTATCAAATTCAATAGTATTTAGAAGTGGGTCACATCAACCTTTATGCAAAATGTCAACAAGATCCACCATTTTCATTCAATTAAGTTTCAGTTCAAATGTATTTGTACAGGGTCGAATCACAACGACAGTCATCTCACTTCACATTCCTTGTCTATGTAAAAAGCAATGCACGGTATTCTTTAGCAATTAGGTTGTTCACTCCTCATTTGTATTAAGTTGGCTCCAGGCAATACAATTACAAATCAAAGTGTGTTGGTATCAGTGAATGTTGAGTGCAGTAATGTTGATACAGATGTTCCAGAAAGTGTTACAGCTGCATGTCCAGCATGTGGTGCAAAGGGTGTTGGGGATTTATGAATTATCAGTGTCGTCTTTTGGCTAGCTTATTATTCCAGCTAGATATCTGATGACCAGGAGGGTGTATGTATTGATGGCTTCTCAGCATCCCCCTTGCCTTCTGGAGGAATTTGGCTGTGGCTGCCCTTTTTGCATGTTTGCCATGGTCTAAGGAGCTTGGAAAGAAAAGCATCTGGAATTCTTTAAGCTTCCTTCAAGACATTTCACCTTGAATCCGAAAAGCTTCTTCCCTATGGGAGTGTCCCCAAGTGAACCCATTGTGAAACCTAGCCCAACATGTGACTTACTGAGGTCAAATAGCCCAGGATGTGAGTGGGTGCTAAGTCGGCTGGTGTAAATCTGGGACTCTCCACCAATTGCTCTTAGAACTGAAGAAGCTTCTCGGATGAGACGTGAAACGTCTTCAAGGAAACTTGAAGAAGTCCAGGCACTTCTCTTTCCAAGCTCCTTAGACTATGATGACCTGGATGACTGAGAACCTTCACAGACACGTTCGCCATGATTCTTATTGGTCTGTGGAATACCCAGGTACTTGTAGCTTTCCTGTATCTTGGCTATTCTACCTTCTGACATTCAGTCTAGATCTTTCCTCTTTTTGCAACCATTTGGCCACACTTATCCAATCACAATGACATGTCTATGTCCTTGCTGTAAATCTTGGTGAGGTGGATCAGTCAGTTGATGTGTTGCTTGTGCCTGGCATACAGCTTGATATCCAGCAGGGACAGGATGTGGCTGATGGTCGGTCCACTCCTGAATCTATATCTGTATCCACTGGTAGTGAGGAACTGGTTCAGGGGGTCGATCCATATCCTGAACAGCAGTACAGACTCTCCATCGCGTGGGTATATTCTGCACTTGGTGATGACTTGTGCGACTGTCTTGGAGCTGGCCTCTCTAGTGTTCCACAATCCCACTGAGTTCCCAATGAATGTTTTCAGTGCACTATTAGCCACGTCCAGTATCCATGTTCGGAGCATTGAGTTAAAGACTTTCTTCTAGTCAGTCCATGTGGTGCTCAGGTTGGTCTGCTGGTCTTAAAGTTCTGGTGTGCAGCTCTATCCACCGGTAGTTGGTGCTTTGACTCTCTGGTGTTATTTCCAATGCCCTTCTGAGCTATGCTTATGCACTCACCCATGTGCGCACTCCGGTTGGTTGTTATGATGCCTGAGAGGAGCTTCCATGTTGTGCAGAGGAAGTTAATCTGTCCGTAGTTTGATGGTGTCTTGTGTTGATCCTATGTGATCAGAATTGTTCTGGCCCATGTTAGCCAGTCTGGATGAGTACTTGCTGTTATCAGCCCATTTATTTGTGCTGCCAGGTAATCATAGAGTGCTGTTAGCGTGTTCAGCCAGAATGGATCGTGTCAGATCCTAGCGCTGTCCACCTCTTCATTGTATGTCTGCCTTTGTGATGTTAACTGGTTCTTGGCATTGCCATCTTGGCCTTTGTTTGTCCAGTTATGGCCATCATGTTGTACTTATTCATCCAGGACCTCTCACTCACAACACCCTACTGCACCTCAGTTGGGTGGAGCGTTCTCTATATGCATTCTTTATTTTTATACCCAAGTGTTCCTGGGATTACTGCGGCAGTACCACTACAAGCTCAGTGGTTTGAGTGATAATGGTAATGGGGGTGGTATATCCAGAGAAGATCAATATCCAAACACTGCTGGGTCATAAAAATTGAAACTAAAAATTGCTGTAAATACTTAATACACTGGCAGGATACTAGACTAGCCCATGTCGACAACTGGATTTTCCTGTAAGATCATTTTACAACAGTTGTGTGTGTGCATGACCATGGTAGTTGTTTATGTACATGCTTCTCTGTCCAAGTTTGAATAAATTTTGAAGTTTGAATAAATGTTATGAGCTACAGAATCAAAATTAATTGAAGTTATATTCCTGTATTTTATTAAATAATTAAAAAAAAATCATGTGTATATAGACATGTTTTTAAATTTCTGAATGTGTTATAAGTTGTGGTCAGTTGACTGAAGTGGTTAAAATGAATAAATACATTTGGGTAGGCTGTGCTGAACAAAAGAACTCTTGGAATTGAACCAGCACTTATATTGTGCTTTTGTAGTCTGACTGATGACTCAAACTGCTGTCTTTGAGGGGTGAGTATGCATGAGGTCTATGCAGTATTTGGGTAATCCAGAAAGATAATGAGAGGGTTCAGTGGCTATAAAATGATTCCATTGTTTTGATGGTATAGTGGTAATAACACTCCTCATATTTTTCTCTCATTAAAAGGAAGAAGATCAAAAGGTCAAGAATGATTCTTTTAAAAACCCTTGGCCACCCGAGGAACACCTTCAGCATGTTTCCCAGATGCACTCAGGAATGTCTGAATACCCCCAACTGAGCTGTCAGCAAGCGTTGAATACATCGAGTAATCTCAACATACCTGCGTGCAGCATTCAGACGACCCTTTTCACTTCTCCAAAACTCCCTCTGGAAATTAACCACTCGTATCACTCGCAACACAACTGGCAAAGCGGTGTCACTCATAACCAACCAACACAGGTCTTACCTGAATTCAATTCAAGTCGACATATCAGTGCAGGAGCTCAGTTATCACAAACACAACATATTTTTTCAAGAACTGAGCCCACTATTCAACAAACTTTCTCAGTCCCAGACCAAAAGCAAACCAGCGTCAGTCTGACCATTCAACAAGGAAATAGCACTGCAGGTAACAGCAGCACAACAATAAGCAGCTGTAAGAAGTTCAACTTAACAGGTCACCAAAACTCTAATGTTGGGACATTACCCTCCACACATGCCGATCAAGTTTCTCAAGCCTGTAGAGTTGTTACTGGAGCTAGAGGAGACATCCAACCATCAAAGATGTATCACGATACTGGGTCTCCATGCAAGCCATTTCTATACGCTGACGAGAAGCATGACACTACAGCCAGTGACTCTGGAAGAGCTGACATTACCAGCAAATATCATTCTTTTTACTTGGCTGGCCCACTTCATGGCTACCAGTCTGCTGAGTGTCTGAACAGTGGAGTGAGGCCTGTGCAGAGCTGCCAGGAGTATACAGAAGACACGAGCAGCAGTGACGATGAAGGAAAGCTTATCATTGAACTTTAACAGACAGTAAAGCATACATAGAGTCTATTATTTTAATTTTATTTGCTGTAGATATTTGTTCAGAGGTTAAGTTGCTCAGGAGGCAGAAGTAATGTCAGTGACTGGGTTAACTCAGTGGCAGAGCTTTGTTTAATTAAAAGTCACGATATTTCAATATGGGGCCATACATCAAGGTAAAGTAATGCTACAGTCCTGTAATTTTGTACCACTCTCTTAATTTGACTGAACAGGAAGTTCAATCACAGTATCTAACATATGGCGCAATAGCACAGATTTGTGTTTAGCTTTGTTGTCACTTTATGAATACAGAGTAACAACTGAGATAGTCATCGTTGATTCATGTGAAAACACTGACAGTCTAGAATAACTGGAGTTCTTCCTCCTCTTTCCCACTCTGCCAACAGCAGAACACATGTAGCGACATGCTTGCAAGCCTGCAATGCCATTAACAGGCCTCCAGGCTTGCTTGGAAATCTTACAGTTGATATAAAAGTAGGGGAGTGTTCAAACGCAACAAACAAGACGAAGCTTCAAACTCTCTTCTTCACAGTAAGGCTTTCTTTTTGCACAGAGAGTGAACTCTGAGCTTCTGGCTTTTCCAGCACTCAAACAAACCTGAGGTGCAGGTCATACTATAAGAGGTTATTCATTAGACTTGCATGAATGTAATTGGTCCTTAATGTGTTTTGTTGCCTCAGCTTCAAACCCTCCACATAGGAATCCCCAAAGTGTCCATTGCACTCATGTTCACTCGTATGACAATTATTTTCCTCACCTCAGACAGGTGAGCTATTAGAAACACTTTTTACAGTTAAATCAGCTCTTTTGTAGCATCTGCCCTCAGTTTGAGCTCCTGAGCTCTGTCATAGCTGCTGGAACATTTTTTCAAGCTCAGTGAAAGTCTGACCTGTTTAAAGTCCAAAAATATTTCCATAGTATTTGGAACTGCCAATACACAACCTTGCATTTTCTTAACCACTTATCTGGTTCCTGATGGTGGGAAACTGGAGTCTGTGTGAGTTGTGATAGGCCAAGAGGTAGGGTAATCCGTGGAAAGGTCATCAGGCTATCACAGGAATAACACACAGAGACCAGCATTCACATCCACACCTACAGCCAATTCAGAATTACCAGTTAACCTAAGATGCACGTCTTTGGCCTGTCAGAGGAAGCCAGAGTAACCATGAAAGCAAACTCCACATAGAAAGGCACCAGCTGGCCAGTGGATTTAATCCAGGACCTTCTTGTTGTGATGCAACATTGTTAACCACTGCACCATTGTGTGACAATTATGACAATTGTTACATCATTGTTGTGCACGTGATGTTTTTTACAGAAAGACAAATTAGTAGCAATAACAAGACATTTTCTGATACAAGAAGTTGCTGTAGGTGGATACATTAATAACTAAAAATGCTTTTGCAAACAACATTAATCATTTATTAAGTTGCAAGACTTCAAACCCAGGCTTAAGTACACCAAAACACCAAAGCTAATTAAAATGACCAAAACCATTTTGTCTGCCTCTCGGGGGTACACTGTACCAGTACAGTCGAACCTAGCGCTGTCATTGCTAATGCCACTCGATAGTTGAAAGTTCTCAACTATCACTCAGTTTGCTTAACCCAGCCACTGAGTTTTCTTCTGCCTCTGAGAAATGTTGTGCGACTTCCATTCTGCTCTCTCACACATGCACATATACACAGACACACAAACAAACTTTGCCATAATTAGTGTCTACCTTCCCACAATGACTCTCTCTGATAAATTGCACTTTGTAACTTTCCCAGACAACACCTGCTTGTGTGAATCATGTACACATGCTGCCAAGTATCTATTAAGTTGATCTCTGCTGTCAATCAGCTCACCCAGGTAAAACAGACACTGGCTGCAGGGCCGTGACCCTTTTCCTAGTCTGGGTTTTGTAATGAATCAGCATCTACAATAAGGCACCTGGGACAGGAAGTGTGCATGTGTGTAACATTTTTGTAGATAAATCTGCACTCGGCTGCACGCTGACTCGCTTGTCACTCGTCAGCCCGTTAATAATAAAAACCCCCTTTTGCACCTGACGGAGGGAACCTTGTGTTCAGTTGTGTTTCCTGTTTGGTTTGACACAAAGGAAAGCTATCCTTGTTCGTGTTTCAAGCAGATTTCTCAATGTGTTTTCATTTTCTAATTTTATATTCTTGTTTCATCTCCAATTATTTGCATATTGTTTGATGATTTCAATTATTTGAAAAAAGTAAATGAAACTTTACCCCAAATACTTCTCCTGTTTTCACTGCGTGCTCTCTCTAGCCTGAGCTGCATCAGGCCAGTCATTTTTTTCTTTGTAATTATATCGAGCATATAACTGTCACACTCAGACACACGTGTTAGCACATTATTATCAAATTAAATCTTCATGTATTAGCTTGTTAATTCATGTTAACAGTTGCTAGTTTATGCATCCAGCATATCAGCAGTCTTCTTTCTTGGAAACTTCTAGTTCCAGAGGTAATAATGTAATGTCACTCACTTTTATTTTTTCCCAATAAATCATGATTGTCCTATAATTCAAGTGTTGCAGACAGCTGTAAACACTTCGGTTCTTGGCAACTATCGCAGTCAGAAAAATGTGAAACAGCATGGTAGCAAATTAAACAAAAACTGTGATTCAAAACTGATCCACCATCCAAAGACGAACTGATTTAAAGATGCTGTGTTGTGCTTTTTGCATCTTCCCCGTCCCTCAGTCATGCAGCTATTTTGTTCATGTAAATGGTCCCCCTTATGAAAGATTGGTCAGGCTTCTTTTTTAATGCACAATCGGCACCAGCCATTTCAACACTAATGCTGATCCAGTAACGGCACAGATAGCACATAGGACACTTTACCGATGGAGCTGCACAAGTAAACCTGTGTAAGAAGCAGGGCAACGAGCATGAAACATATTCTAACAAAACATTAACAGAAGCTGAAGCTTGCTTAAAGCAGTATGATCTCAGGGTGCATGAGGTGAGAAAGATAACCTCGTGAATTATTTCTTAATTTTTAGTTATTGTTTAGTTACAGTCAACAAAGACACAGTGAATATTACACTGAACCACAATCAGTCGTTTTCAGCTCCTCACTAATGTGAGTTGTCACACACCATCACAATCTCACCATAAATCATTTGTTAGAGCTGCTGCTTGTCAGTTGAGTTCTGAAGTCTACCATGGACGTTCCTGCTTATCTACGACATCATTCAACACCTTAACCAGAAGGGCATTCTCAGATCTCTACTTTGAATTTCTTTGAGTACAATAAGAAATGGGAACTTCTGCAGTGGAAGATTGAAAAATAATTTAGCTAACTGTTAAGATGGCTGTTGACAGTTAAACTGTACAAATAAACAATAAATAAATATGATACATTTCAATTAATAATTTTAAAAAATTGTTTAGCTTGTTCATCAGAGTGTCTTTAACTAAAATAATAGACTGGCTACACATCTGGAAGGTGTGCTAATCATGCATTAACATTGCTGCTTTTGAAATGTGACATTTCATACTGCAGCAATAATAATAATAGCAATTAAAAATACGAGCAGTAATTATAGGGGCCTTGCACCTTTCAATCCGTTGAGATGTGCTGCATGCTGCAGCTGAGGGACTAATCAGACTGTTGGACATATACAGGGAGTGCAGAATTATTAGGCAAATGAGTATTTTGTCCACATCATCCTCTTCATGCATGTTGTCTTACTCCAAGCTGAATAGGCTCGAAAGCCTACTACCAATTAAGCATATTAGGTGATGTGCATCTCTGTAATGAGAAGGGGTGTGGTCTAATGACATCAACACCCTATATCAGGTGTGCATAATTATTAGGCAACGTCCTTTCCTTTGGCAAAATGGGTCAAAAGAAGGACTTGACAGGCTCAGAAAAGTCAAAAATAGTGAGATATCTTGCAGAGGGATGCAGCAGTCTCAAAATTGCAAAGCTTCTGAAGCGTGATCATCGAACAATCAAGCGTTTCATTCAAAATAGTCAACAGGGTCGCAAGAAGCGTGTGGAAAAACCAAGGCGCAAAATAACTGCCCATGAACTGAGAAAAGTCAAGCGTGCAGCTGCCAAGATGCCACTTGCCACCAGTTTGGCCATATTTCAGAGCTGCAACATCACTGGAGTGCCCAAAAGCACAAGGTGTGCAATACTCAGAGACATGGCCAAGGTAAGAAAGGCTGAAAGACGACCACCACTGAACAAGACACACAAGCTGAAACGTCAAGACTGGGCCAAGAAATATCTCAAGACTGGTTTTTCTAAGGTTTTATGGACTGATGAAATGAGAGTGAGTCTTGATGGGCCAGATGGATGGGCCCGTGGCTGGATTGGTAAAGGGCAGAGAGCTCCAGTCCGACTCAGACGCCGGCAAGGTGGAGGTGGAGTACTGGTTTGGGCTGGTATCATCAAAGATGAGCTTGTGGGGCCTTTTCAGGTTGAGGATGGAGTCAAGCTCAACTCCCAGTCCTACTGCCAGTTTCTGGAAGACACCTTCTTCAAGCAGTGGCACAGGAAGAAGTCTGCATCCTTCAAGAAAAACATGATTTTCATGCAGGACAATGCTCCATCACACGCGTCCAAGTACTCCACAGCGTGGCTGGCAAGAAAGGGTATAAAAGAAGAAAAACTAATGACATGGCCTCCTTGTTCACCTGATCTGAACCCCATTGAGAACCTGTGGTCCATCATCAAATGTGAGATTTACAAGGAGGGAAAACAGTACACCTCTCTGAACAGTGTCTGGGAGGCTGTGGTTGCTGCTGCACGCAATGTTGATGGTGAACAGATCAAAACACTGACAGAATCCATGGATGGCAGGCTTTTGAGTGTCCTTGCAAAGAAAGGTGGCTATATTGGTCGCTGATTTGTTTTTCTTTTGTTTTTGAATGTCAGAAATGTATATTTGTGAATGTGGAGATGTTATATTGGTTTCACTGGTAAAAATAAATCATTGAAATGGGTATATATTTGTTTTTTGTTAAGTTGCCTAATAATTATGCACAGTAATAGTCATCTGCACACACAGATATCCCCCTAAAATAGCTAAAACTAAAAACAAACTAAAAACTACTTCCAAAAACATTCAGCTTTGATATTAATGAGTTTTTTGGGTTCATTGAGAACATGGTTGTTGTTCAATAATAACATTATTCCTCAAAAATACAACTTGCCTAATAATTCTGCACTCCCTGTATAGTATATATAGTATAATAGTTCCTTATTACTTCCTCTAGGCTGCGTCAAAGAAGACACAGTACTTATATGTCAAATGAAATGTCATGTACATCAAATGTGTATCGCCAAGTCACTACGTGGCGCTGTGAGTGTGACCTTATACTGACACACAGATGTTTCCAGACTTGGACGCTAATCATGTGATGTTTGGCACAGATTACGGTTATGACAGCTTCTGTCAGCAGGTCTGTAAATAAAAAACAGAACAACAGAAGGGTTGAGTCTAATTAAACTAAATCATCATCTGCGTAGGTTGATTACTGATATTAACATTAAATTTTGTATTGATTTATGGGTTTCATAATAACTGCAAACTGATGACAGCTGTAATGCTTAAAAATGAACTTGTAAACAAAACAACACCGTAGATAACTGTGTAATTGTCCTTTTTGTGCGCTTTTATACAGTTAAAATAACATGTTAGTCTCACCACCTGCAGGTACTTGTGTTTTAATTTTAATTTGTTAAAAATGTAAATGAACATTGTGATAACATCATTTTTACTTGAAGCTATCTTCCATAAAAGTATTTGGGTCACACTCCAAGGGTGTGGACTAAGAACTCATTGTCACCACCACACTGATCTGTAACTCATCTTTGAACTTGGCATAGTTGTGCTGACACTGTGTTTACATTGTTGTGCTGATAAAAAAAATAAACCCAGATGGTGTCACGGTGGTGGAACGGACTCAGGCGCAGACTGAGAAAGCACGGTTCAACAATACTTTATTAATCACACTGGTGCGCTATGTACACGTGAAGGGGGGGGAAACACCAGGGTCCCGGGGATCAATAGGCTGGGGAAACACACTTCTTCGCACTTGCTCCGCTCCTTGTCCAAACAGTCTCCACACAAGCAGCCCACTCACACTCACGGGGTCCAGGGGTCACAAAAGGGCTGATCCAGGTAAACCTATTTACACAGACGAGGGTAAGTCAAAGGCAAGCACGGGAACAACAGAATCGCAATGAAGCCAGGCAACGCTAACGAGAGTTACTCAATATTCCAGCGACGAGTAGCTCAGAGCCCCTGCCTTAAGAAGAGCTGCAAATCACCGGACATCAGCTGCAGGTGCATGGGCCAAGGGCGGGAGCCCAATCAGAGCTCCGCCCAGGCAGACAGGTAGGAGAGAGAGAGCAAGGCGAGGGGAGCAGACAGAGAGTAAAACAACAAACACTTGTGGCCACACTGGGCTGGCCGGGGAGGCACAGGGAGCATGACAGATAGCAAACGATAGCTGAAACTATTTTAGGACAAAGATGTTGTCAATCAACATGAACTCTAACGTTAATCACTTTTGCACTCTTGGTTATTAACCAGTCCCAGGTTTCATCAGTTTGTTAACACTGATCCAACATTTATTTCACGTTGACCGTAATGATGATTGTTCAGTGTCTTCTCATATGGAAAAGAAATAGTAAAAACTTATATGATTTACTCATGAAAGTGGCCACTTTCTCATTACTTTCATATATTGTTTTTTCTAACTATCTCATCACAGGTCTTCCAACTGATCCCAGACTCTGATCTTTCTAAACCTAACCAGCTTTGTTATGTGGCTGAACGACACCAAGAGGCAAAGCCACTATCTACGATGTTCTGTTTATTTCCATAAGGATTCGACTTGTTGATATTTTAGAAATGGGTTTTTTGTTTGTGCTGTAGTTATGTTGTTTCCTTGTGTTTATTTTATTGTGAAAACCTTTTCTTTCTCATAATTGTTACTCTATGTAAGTTATTTCCATGTTATGTGACTTACTGTTTTGTTTTAGGAGGCCTTTGTCTCTTGTATCTGTTTTCAGTTTGACTTCCTTCATCTTATTTCCATTGATTCGTCTGTACCTTGTTTTTCCCAGCTGTGTCTCAACCCCCTTATTAGCCCTCAGTGTATTTAAAGTTTTGTCTCTCCTTTGCTTTTTGTTGGTGTGCCTGTTTACCTGATTTGTGTGTTTCTGTTTTTATTGTTTCATGCTCTTCGCGTACTTCTTAGTTAATGTTTAGTTTGTTGCGTTTAACTTCAAGCCCATCTGTGAGTCACACATTTGGTTCCTGTGTCTTGCTAGAGTTATGAGAGAGTGTCCAATCCACAAGGTCCAGTGCGGTCTGTGAAGCCTGAGCCAACATGTCCCGTGTTACCAAAGTCTCCAGTCTCTCAGTTTTGCTCTGGCCTCGGGCCGGCCCCCTCAGCTATTGCTTGGCTTTGCACCACTTCGTAATTGGCCACCCAAACTGTCCTTCTGCTTTGTTTTACCCTTGGGCCAACCTCCTAAACTGTTTTACCTTCATTCCTGGAGTTTTTGCGTTTATTTTCGCGTTGTGGGTGTAGGGGGATGTGGGCTGTTGGTGGAAGAAGGGGAAGGGAGAGAAGCACAAACACTGTATAATCAAGTGTTTGTGCTTTATTTAGAAAAAAGACATTTTTTATTATCATCAAACACTTTTTTCAGGAACTTTTGATTAAAATGTGTCCTCTTTGCAGATTCACAGCAATGTCTAGAGAAATACATGTTTCAGAGTGATATTCTGGATATACAGTATTCACTTAAAATTTGTTTTTTCTTGTTACTTCCAGTAACAAATCACGACAACAGTTGCCTTAAGGCGCTTTATATTGTAAGGTAGACCCTACAATAATACATACAGAGAAAAACCCAACAATCATATGACCCCCTATGAGCAGCACTTTGGCGACAGTGGGAAGGAAAAACTCCCTTTTAACAGGAAGAAACCTCCGGCAGAACCAGGCTCAGGGAGGGGCGGGGCCATCTGCTGTGATTGGTTGGGGTGAGAGAAGGAAGACAGGAGGAAGACATGCTGTGGAAGAGAGACAGAGGTTAATAACAGATATGATTCAATGCAGAGAGGTCTGTTAATACATAGTGAGTGAGAAAGGTGACTGAAAAGGAAAAACTCAATGCATCATGGGAATCCCCGGCAGCCTACGTCTATTGCAGCATAACTAAGGGAGGATTCAGGGTCACCTGGTCCAGCCCTAACTATATGCTTTAGCAAAAAGGAAAGTTTTAAGCCTAAACTTGAAAGTAGAGATAGTGTCTGTCTCCTGAATCCAAACTGGAAGCTGGTTCCACAGAAGAGGGGCCTGAAAACTGAAGGCTCTGCCTCCCATTCTACTTTTAAATACTCTAGGAACAACAAGTAGGCCTGCAGAGCGAGAGCGAAGTGCTCTAATAGGGTGATATGGTACTACAAGGTCATTAAGATCAGATGGGGCCTGATTATTTAAGACCTTGTATATGAGGAGCAGGATTTTGAATTCAATTCTGGATTTAACAGGAAGTTTACTTACCTGGATGATTGAGAATGCATCAAGACATGATCAACAGAAATCAAAGATTAAAACTTGACAGATTGATGGTAACGTGTCTCATGAAAGCACCAGAAACATTAAAGTTATGTAAGACCCACATTGACCTCCTGAATTGTAGTGAGATGTCACAACAATAACAGACTTCACTGCAATTCTATCATTCCTCACAGTGACTAAGTCCTGACTACTGCTTCACACCCTTAACAAATGGGAATAACTGTCAAATTATTCATTAACCATATCATTCATCATCCTGTGCTTATAGGCAGGATCTGACTGAGTAGGAAGACTCACTGAGAGTATTTAATGGCACATACTGAAAATTAAGTTTTGCTGACATCACTTACAAAACATCCACAGAGGAAGTGATTCAAGGTGATGTGGTAACCAGAGACCATAAAAGGTCAATCACATTCAGCACCTGAGATTACCAATGTGAGCAGAGGATACGTGACTGACGTGTAGTAGGGTAGTACAAGGAAGGATAATGATTTTACTTAGTGGGTGAGACATGAGAGTGAGGTTGTAATGAAAAAAAGCCAGTAATCATGCTTGTAACAATTCAAACCTACTAACCACATCTTCTTTCCGTTGCTCCCTTTAGGGGTTGAAACAGCAGATCATTTGCCTCCATCTCACCCTAGCATCCATTTCTATCATACCAACCCTCTGTATTGTATCATAGTTCGTTTTTTTACCATCTTAGTTTGTTTATATTTTCTTAGTTGCTTCACTTGTAGAATACAAAGGTATGATATACTGATGCACTGCAGCTGCCTGAAGCTCATGGCTGAGAGAACCCTGTGAGGGAGTGCATCCTTTTAGAGATCCTGACCTCTGCCCTCATGCATCACATAAAACACCCAGCTGCTGGTGTTCTGCAGGCACAGCCCTGTCAAATTGGCAAACCAGAACTACAGGTAGAATAATACTTACTTTCAACATAAAAGCAACACAAACAACAATACAAAATACACATATGATTTCTTAATTATAATTAAGAAATTTACACAGATATATAAGCCCTGCATCAGATTAGCATCACTGCATCACTGTCCAGAGTGTATCCCGCCTCTTGCACTAAGAGGATAAGCCCTATCCCCAGCGTCCTCCTCTGGCACACCAACCCTCTGCATATCCTCCTTCACTGCATCCATGAACCTCCTCTGAGGTTTTCTTCTTGTCCTCCTACCTGACAGCTCCAACTTCAACATCCCTTCTCCACCCACTATTCTCCACCTTGTCTCTCTAACTTTGCCACTTAAACTGCTCAACCTTGTCGCTCTGCTTGATATCTGTGTGCTAGGCCACTATTTGGAGTCACTAAACTGGGTCTCTGTGTCATGTTTGTGCTGTTGGCGCACAAACATGGGTGTAACGCGCCTTTGATTTCAGCAGCGTTCAGCACGGTCTTTTATTTTGAAAAGTGTCTCAGGAAGCTGGCGGGATATCCATGCTCACTTGTCACAGCGGTGTCAGCTCATAACGAACCCCAGTGGCTGTAAAAGGCAAACGGAGTGTGGAAGCGCAGCGGTGCAGAGTTGTATCAGACACATGATGCTCTATGAGGACATCTTTGACTCGCTTCACTGAGATAAGATACTCGAGGATTTCGGACGTTTTCATTCACCTGTTCTCACATTTCGACTTTTTCGTTTGTTTTTTTTAAGTTGATTATTCATTTCTAATGTTTGACGTGTGATGGCTAACGCATCATCATCGCTTGATGTGGGAGTTTTGTTTCTAATCGTGGTGACAGCATCTTTGACCAACGGTGAGTAGTGGTCGGTCCTTGTTGTGTTTGTGTTTTAATGAAGCAATGATCACACAGACCAGCTGGTGTGCGTTATTGTGCAGCAGTGACTGACAGGTCACAACAGATAGATCAAAACATGCAATTAGACTGAAATCATCGGTATAAGATTATACCGATGATTATTATAACATTGCAATTGACGTCATGATATCTATACAGTTTTAACCTTTTTAAAACACCAAAAAAATCCCACTAAAAGTGAGCACATGTTATGTCTTAGATCTTTTGAAAACTCGTCGGTGTTTTGTGACTCCAACGCGTTCGGTATTTTTATTGTTTTGAATCACTAAAACAAGAAATTCACTATTTAAAGTTCCATCAAAGACTCCGACTGGGACTTTAAATATATATATACATATATTTTCTCTCTGAGACAAACTCTACTCTCAACAGAATTGACCAATTACTGTTATGAAACTAAAATATGTAACTATTTATGCTTGATTTTTTTTTAACTACTCTAGAATCTGGATCTTTTGTAACCTTTTCAAGCAGAAATGTAATATACATGCATCTATAAAGAGCTTTTCCATGCTTTACCAAACGCTGTTTCAGGTTAAGACTATGAGAGGAAGCTCTCATATGCTGTAATCTTGCAGGTTCTTCATTTAAGAAAGATGTGAGCCAGAGGAAGGAGGTGAAAGCATTCGAGCAGAGCGCACGTCTGCCTGGCGGGGTGGAGGATCTCGCCACTGTTGCTTCCCACGTTGAGCCGTGTTCTGACTGCGAGCCACCATTAGCCAGGAGGCGATCCAAGAGGTGCACATGTTACACTTACAAAGACAAGGAGTGTGTGTATTACTGCCACTTGGATATCATCTGGATCAACACACCGGAGTAAGTGTCCTTCTCCAGGCATTCTCAGTTTGCACCAGTTTTTAAGCAAGTGATGTGTGTAGCTAATGTCTTATTAGGTTACTATAGGTTACTAATGTGTTGGGCATCATGTTTCTTAGTGTGCACTGTACACAAATAATACAGAGACAAGAAATCAGATGTTGAAACGTAGAAATTAGATTTCTTTGATCATTTGATCTGCATCACTTCTTACTTTAGCTACATTTTCAGAGTCTTTGTGATCTGGGGAGGCCGGGTGCTGTAGTTTTAAAAGTCGAACATTTCTTCTTGATATGGGGTTTCAGCAGCTCAACAGTTCAAGGCCTCCTTTGTCTCGTGTTTTGCTTCTTAATTGGCTGAATGTTTTCGCAGGCCAGGTTAGCTGGCCTTATTTTTTTTCATATTAGCAATGCTGTTGGAAAACATGTGGTGAGATAGCCGGGCCCAGAAGGTAGCAGGCACCCCGTGAAAATGTCTTTCAAAGTGGGCCCCTCCCCGTCTACATTATACTGGATGCTTCACACAATTTGGACACATAAGATTTTATCTTGTGAACCAAAGCCAAACATTGCTTGAATGCAGTATACATTTTCCTTATGAATTAAATTTCAACTGCAAATATTTACTCAGCCATTTCACATTTTACTGATTAAATTAAGCACATTTTCTGAAAAACTTTGCAGGCAGAGAGGCATGCTGGGAAACGCTTGTACTTCATGACCTTCCTCCCTGTAATTTGTGCAAAATGCCCACAAACCTTTTGATGTCAACTACGCAGGAATTATTTTTTTGGAAAGTATCTTATAGAACAGTTTTAAATTGTGTTTATCAAGCAAAGTAAAAAAGTGGAAGGAAGAGAGCAGGATGAAGATAGTGTAAATACTTTGGATCTGAGCAGCGTTGGCAATGACTTTAGTGAATGCAAGGAAGGTCCAATAGATAAGTTCTGCTGGGTGAATAGTTTGTGTATTTGTGAAAAACTGAAACATTGTTGCCAATTGGGGTCATGTGATTGTTCGTTTTCTCTCTATATGCATTATTGTAGGGTCTAGCTAACAATATAAAGTGCCTTGATGCAACTGTTGTTGTGATTTGGTGTCATAATATCATGGATGCTGGCGAAGAAATGTGCACTGCTAACAAGATTGATGGTTCTTCTCCTCTTTCGATTTGATGAAATTGAAAATTTTGATTGGTCAGCTGCCAGGCAAAGTTTGCACTTCACCTCAGTGCATTTAAAAGAGCTTAATACCAGAGACAACAGCATTGTCCTCAGATCTTGGTTACAGTATATTTTCTCTTTGGATGGAAGAGTTTTAACTTCCATTTGTATAACTCTGACAATTCACTGACCAATCAGACTGGCTGGTTGCTGTCTCATTCCCATTAAGTTTTCCGTTTTGTTCTTTGTGAACATTTTTCTTGAGTAGCCATAGATCATGAAATTCCTAAATTCTGTTTAGAACAGACTTTAACAGTACGATGGACCCCTCCCCATATTTACTTAGAAAACAAGGAATCTCTCTGGGATTTTATTATGCCTTTGCTTTATGAGATGTTCTATAGAGTACTTTTTCCCCCCAATGGTGACGGTTTTTCCAGTAATTTATTGCCCCACCTATTTCGAAACATGTTGATAGCATAAAATTCAAAATGACCATATATTTATTTTTATATATATATATATATATATATATATATATATATATATATATATATATATATATATATATATATATATATATATATATATATATGTGGGAGTATGGGGTGTCTGGCCCATTGCTACGGGCTTTTTCTCATATGTCAGTATTTCCTGTGTCTTTGTGAAGTGTAGCGATTCCATATAATCCGTAAAGGTCTAGACCCTGAGCCCTCTGGTATTTTAATTCCACTGAGGATTTCTTGCAGGCAGCAGGGGAGGGCTGTGTCCACCTTTTGGCCATCTTGGATGTTTGGATTGTTTATAGGTAGCCTTGGAATGTGAGATAGAAAGAACCCTTTGGAAATTTACTCTAAAGTTGAATCTTAAAACAGAAGAAACGGGTTGTCCAACACCAATCACATAGGTTTGACTAGCCGAGACTATTGTTTTCCTTCGTCTGTTTTTCACTCATTCGGCATTCTTGTTCCTTTATATTAGCTTAACAGTCTTCAATTTGAAATCTCTAAATATTGCGCTTTTCTTTCCACAGCTGAACTCGCTTTGAACCTTTTCATCACTGATAAGTGAGAGACAAAGCAAAAGCTAATTCACCTGCAACAGAAGACATTAACTAATGCCTATCTGCAGAGTAGTATGTAGATTTAGCTGCCTTTACTGATTTCAAACAACAGGCCTCAGGGCAAGTTTAGCAGTACCCAGACGTAATGTGTTATGAGAATGTGTGTAGTGGGGTGATGGTTAGAGCCAGGAGGGGAATGGTATCTGGTCATCCATCTACTATCAGTTCTCAGATTTTTGCTTGAAGTGTGGCCATCAGCAGCAGAGTAAAAGCTGTCAGCCTGGTTTCAGTGCAGAGCAGCAACTGTGTCCTGTAACCACATGCAGAAGTACATGTGATCAATAGCGAACATCTGCAATGAGATCAAAGAAGCTCCTTTTCTCTGCAGTAACACCTTACAGATGAAGCCTCTGTGTGTCGGCTTTCTTCCTTTGGTACCTGGGCATTGTGCCATGTGGAGTGAATCAAGATGTATTTCCTCTTCACATGTATTGCAGATATTAATCAATACTGGCACAGCAGGTTCAGAGCTCCCAATTTTTAAGCAGTGGTGCAGCCAGAAATGTGACCAGGTGTGGACGAACAGGCCAAACTGTTGAAACTGTGGTTTTTGTTCTGAAGGGATTTGATAAAATATAATACTCCAAGTATCCAAGTTTCTCGATTACAAAACTGTTGCATTTTGTATTATTGGGTAGGTTTGGTTCTACATACATGTACAGCATCTGTTACTGTTCAATTTGTTTTCTATTTAAGTATAAATCAACATAGTCTCAAATCAACATTTCCATTGTCTCCTTCCAGTCACAAGCAACCTGTCTTGGGTCAGAGGAAAGTAGGCTAGACTAGATGCATAGATTACGGGTAGGGTTACGATAACATTCACTCATGTTATGAAATTTCAACTGTCTGATCTACCCAAATTAATATGTTTATGACAGAAGAACTGCAAGGCCAAAATGCATGCATGTGTGACACTTAATTTGCAAAATATCAACGGTTAACTTGCTCGCTACTAGGGCTGCCACAAACGATTATTTTGATAGTCAACTAGTCACCGATTATTTTTGCGATTTGTCGACTAATCAGATCATCCATTGGACGTAAAACGTACAGCTTATTGCACCAGCAGCATCTGCTCTTATATAACTATCATTAGCTTACAGCTTGAAGTGTTTAAGGTCTGTGCTAACTAAAAATAAAGACAAGATGATAGTTTATTAAATTTTAATGAAATTTGCAGATTGTTTCGGTGGAGTTTAATAAACTCAGACGATTTACTCAGGAACAAATAAAATACTGAAAAAAGCCAAACAATAAAATTTTTAAGTTATCTAAGTGACTTATATATATGTTTAACCTGAGTAGCGAAAGACGGCGGTGGGTTTGAAAATGATCTGGTGGGAGTCCGGTGTTCTCACGGCTCTAGTGAGCCTAGCCCTCGGCTCGCTATCGAGCTAGTGGGTAACAGACGTCTCTGAAAACATCGGAGCGCTTTTGAAAATACGTGGTGTCTTGATAAACTGAGCAGATATTTGAGGTTTACACAGCTACATTCTCACCTGAAAATATGTTAAACGTTTATTTTGTGACCCAGAAAGAATAATAAGAGTAAAGTTAAAACTAACTAGCTGCCGCCATTGTTGGAAACTGAGCAGGGCTGTGCTATGAATTCTGGGACAGAGCTACTTCTTCTTCGGGGTTTAACGGCAGCTGGCATCCTTGTACATGCAGTGCTGCCATCTTCTGTTTCAGTCCGTTATTACACTCTTAAATCCTGCCACTTATTCCTGCGTCTTTTGTGATCTTACAAAGCTTCAAACGACGCGTCGACTATTGAATTAGTCGTCGACGATTTTGATAGTCGACGTAATCGTGACTAGTCGACTAATCGTGGCAGCCCTACTCGCTAAACATAAAAACGAACTCAGCCGTAAATGGGGATATCATTGAGGAGGTCAAGGGTCATCCTTAGACATCAGGCATTGGGGTTTACTTTTAACATATCACTTGGCAGTAGTCTGCAAACAGTATTTTATGTTTTGGGTGAAATTTCACATGTTGAAAAGGTGAACATAAGTGATTGGACTAAAATTAGTTTCCTAAGGTTTTATGCCACCATCTTGTTAACTGTAATAACAGAGTTAGATTTTGGTGCGTGCCTCTGTCTGTCTCAGTCATGTATCATTTTTGTTACTACTAATGTGAAAATGTGTATGATGCATGGTAAGACCGACCTCCATCCCAAGTTGAAAGGCAAAGATCAAACAAGTGTGAGGTATGCATGCTGTCAGAAGTGTAAGATTATCTGGTGACTTTAAAGGTTTAGGTGTAATTAATGTGTTTATAGGGGGTGAAGTTGTTGGGGCTCGCTTAAATAAATCACAGTTATGTTTTTAACATTGCACTCCAGATTTATGGATGTTCAGAATATAAACTAACATCAGTCTTAAGCATGGATGCTCATCCTTTTTCATGTAAATGTTTCAACATTTTTTCCTGTACTGTATCAGAAAACTAGTTTATAAAGATATACACTTTGTAGAGGGTTTACCTAAAGTAGAACTGAAAGAACTGCAATAACTGGCTGTGGGTCTTTTACATTTCTACAGAGGAATTTTAACCCAGCCACCTCAGCCCGAATGCCATGTTTTAAGGTCATGTCACAATATGTCAGTTTGATTTAAGTCCAGGCTTTAACTTTAACCACTCCAAAACGTTCATTTTGTTTTTATTGAGTCAATCAGAGGTGGACCTGCTGTTGTGTTTAGGGTCACTGTCCTGCTACACAACCCAAGTGCGACTTGTGCTGCAGGGCGTAAACTGATGGCTCGACATTCTCTTTCAGGATGTTTTCATTTGTGGCAGGTAGTCTATGTCCTATCATCACACTATCGCTGCGATGTTTGACTGTTGGTATGATGTTGTTTTTATGAAATGCGTGACTGGACACACACATTCCAAAAAGTTCAACTTTTCTCTTGTCAGTCCACAGAATATTAAGTCTTGGGGACTATCGGTATGTTTGTTGGCAAATGTGAGATGAGCCTTTGTTTCTTTTTGGACAGCAGTGGGTTTTGCCTTGGAACTCTTGGATGCCATTTTTGCCCAGTTTCTTTCTCATTGTTGAATCATTAACTGTGACCTTAACTGAGGCAAGTGAGGCCTGCAGTTCCAGAGGTGTGGACTCGAGTCACATGACTTGGACTCGAGTCAGACTCGAGTCATTAATTTTATGACTTTAGACTTGACTTGAAAAAATGTTCTAAGACTTGTGACTTGACTTGGACTTTTACACCAATGACTTGGGACTTGAATTGGACTTGAACCGGTTTACTTGAAAAGACTTGATATTTTACCCCAAATATAAAATTTAACATGCATATTATATAGAGATTGAAAATGTGACGTCATTCACGGGTAGAACCGCAAAGGATTCTGGGAACTCGTGGCAAGCGGTACTAGCGCACGCAGGCTTTCAATTGAAATCAGTTACACAGCGATAAAAAGAAACACAAAAATGTCAAGAAGCTGTTGTATTATTAACTGCAATAGCCGGTCACATGACAGCCACGGGAAGCCGACGGGTAAAGAGATCGGTTGTTATCGGATTACGTCGTTGAAGAGAAATTGTTCGAGCCATGTTTCCGAAGTAACAAAGAGGCGACTGGATTGCAGCCATTCAAAGACAAAATATAACGTCCCAGAACTCTCCAGCTCACAGGTTAGTCTGCTCCAAGCATTTACACGAAGGTCAGTATTTTTTAGTAGTTAATGCGTCATTTTTCTTAACATAATTGGTGATATAGGTTACAAGCAAGTCTGGCGCTGAACAGAAATTGTCGCGCTATGCTCCTTTATTTATTGTGCATAAATAGTGAATTGTCCTGACACAATATTGCGTTTCACTTCTGTTATTATGGTACATTGACAAAAACATATACTTTTATTCACAGGATAAAACAGTTGTTTTGTATCACTAATTGCCCAGTACGATTACAGCATACAATATTATTGTCACTGCTACATTTCTGTGATGCTACCAGAAATTATTTCCACTGCTAATTAATTACCATTGAGCTCAAAGGTCCTATTAATAAACGGTTAACGAATGTGTATTTATGACGACGATTTGTGAGACTGGTAAACTTATGATACGTACGATGGTCTTTCGTTCTACACGGTGCATTTCAAGGTCCTGCACCCATCCGTCGGTAAACTGTACCTGGGCTTGTTGCAGTGACCGGAAGTTACTAAACTTCATGAGTGTGTGCACTCACTCCAAGAACCGTATGATTATAAATATGCATATAAATATGCTACAATGAGATAGCTGACTTCATCTAACTAGCAAATGTTTTCCAGGCTACGTTGGTGATGCAGTTTTTTTAAAAAAATGATATTTAAAAAAAAAAATCATTTATTTATGTATGATATTTTTGTCATGCGATTTTAAAGCCAGTCCTACAACCGCATCCAAGAATAACATGCAGCTTATCTCAGAACCGTCGGTGAAAATTATCCTTGGAGCTAGGTTTAATTGAGCTGCATTTTAAAGAGGTGCAATTGTGGCGCCCTGAGTATTTTGAGCATTAAGAACAAGTCTCAGATGTGTTCCTTATGTGTTCGTGCCCACCCCCCATCATCATTTTTTGCTATTTGTTGTGACAATAGTTTGCATCATAACACAGAGCGAAAAGCTCATTTGCTCCCACCTGATGTGATGTTAGGGCGATATTTAGTTTCGCCAGTAGGTGGCAGTGGCGGCTCAGCCAAACGGGTAACTGGCAAAATAATCCTTCACAAAAGTAACGCAGGCCAGTTATTACAATGGAAGCCGCCAGTAACACTGAATTGTTTTGCTGTGTTTCAGGTGAGAGCAATATACGAGAACTACATACATTTATGTAAAGTTGATGCTTATTTAACATGTTTGGAGTGTAATTCTTGTTTATATGGTGTTTAATGTGAGCGAATAAGGAAGTTGTTTCACGTTATCTGTGGGTAAGGCTAGTAACATTTGTGCGTTAGCTAAGTCATGTTAGCCTCCTGCATTAATCTCTGTAACCGTGTTGTCCCATCAGTAAGGTGAAAGGAAACTATTAGCTGGTTTCAGTTAAAGTTATAGGAAATAGACCAGCCAGTACATGTTATGTTGTCTATTGTTACTGGTCATTTTCTCTGTGTGTTAAGGGCTGATTAATACATGGCCATTACACGTATGACACAAAAGTAACGCAGGCCAGTTATTACAATGGAAGCCAGCAGTAACACTGAATTGTTTTGCTGTGTTTCAGTGCAATAAATCTTCATGTGCACCTGAATGAACCCTGTCGTCCTTCAGTGTGTAACACAATTTCACAATTTGTGTATATTTTCTAAGTTCACTATTTTGTCATGTGTTGAGAAAAACACAGATTTAAAAATTACATGGTCTTAGAGATAGGGTGAGAGGTTCGGCCATCCGGGAGGGGCTCAGAGTAGAGCAGCTGCTGCTCCACATCGAAAGGAGCCAGCTGAGGTGGTTCGGGCATCTGACAAGGATGCCCCCTGGGCGCCTCCTGGGTGAGGTGTTCCAGGCATGTCCCACCGGGAGGAGGCCCCGGGGCAGACCCAGGACACGCTGGAGAGATTATATCTCTCGGCTGGCCTGGGAACGCCTTGGTATTCCCCCGGATAAGCTGGAGGAGGTGGCTGGGGAGAGGGAGGTCTGGGCCTCTTTGCTTAGGCTGCTGCCCCCGCGACCTGGCCCCGGATAAAGCGGATGAAAATGGATGGATGGATGGTCTAATATTTACATTTAGCATAACTGCAACATGCTTTTTTTCGGGGGTTTTTTTAAAGACTCGAAAGGACTTGAAATTCAAAATTTCAGACTTGTGACTTTACTCGGACTTTTACACCAGTGACTTGAGACTCGACTCTGACTTGCCTGACATTACTTGAGACTTGACTTGAGACTTGAGGATAAAGACTTGAGACTTACTTGAGACTTGCAAAACAATGACTTGGTCCCACCTCTGTGCAGTTCTTTAGATTACTTCTCAGTTCTTTTGTGACCTCCTGAATGAGTCATCAGTACACTCTTGGAGTCATTTTGGTCTGCTGGCCACTCCTGGGAAGGTTTACCACTGTTCCACGTTTTCTCCATTAGTGGATAGTGTTTCTCACTGTGTTTCACCCTTTCCAGACTGATTAGATGTCAGTGATGACAGTTTGTTTTTGGTTCTTGAGGTTGTTTCATGGTACGATGTGTTGCTTTTTCAGATCTTTAAGCCTACTTCACTTTGTCAGACAGGTTTTATTTAGGTTATTTCTTGATTCAACAGGTCTGTCAGTAATCCACCCTGGGTGTGACTAGTGAAACTGAACTTTAATTAATTACGTTTTTTGGAAAGTTAACTCATGATTTAACAAGAGAGCACAATTCAGCAGGGTAAGGGCTATACTTGTGTTTTTATTACAACATCCTGATGTCAGCCTGTTTGTATCTCAAAATATGATGACTTCAGCCTGTTATGGTGTCACCGTGACGCCATCATATTGAGAAAATAAAAAGTTTGTTGTACAGGTATCTCCAGGCACTTTCATTTGAAAAGTGACCTCGGGCGCTAACAATAAAGATCAAGGTCAAATGCTTAGCCAACCTTGGTACGCATAGCCTCAAAGGTCTAGTATATTGTTGTAAATTTTGAAGACTGTCCATAAAAAATTGCAGGTAAAGTAAAGCTTTGACAGATTTTCACACTTGGTTTTATCCTTGACCTGATTTTCACCAAAATTAAATCCACTCGAAATGTTATTGTTATCTACCATCACACAAAATTTGAACATAACATCATAAAACTGTGGATGCTACACTGCTAACATGCTAGAAAAACAAACAAAGGGCCAGGCAGGTTTGGATAGTGTTTTTTTTCCCTTAAGGCAGCTGTGGCTCAGGAGATAGAGTGGGTCATCTACCAACTGGAAGGTCAGTAGATTAATTAGCCGGCTATTTCTTTCATCCCACGATTTCCAGAACTTGGAACAATTTAAACAAACAAGAAATGTTGTGATCGTACGCGGTTAGGGTCATCGGTGAAGATGACTTTGACCTCAGAGGGTTAATGATAGAAATCAGCTATGTGGAACAGCTATTTTCCTAAATGTATGAGGTCTCATCATGTGGGGGCACTTTCAGGCTGAGTTCATTACTCTACATAATCATACATACAAGCTTGTTTATGTATGTGGCTGACTTTATGAAAACTCAGTCACCCGAAAAAGCTGTTTTTTGCAATACCACCAAATCTGTAACAACTGGGCCTCTGGAGAACTTCAAGACATGTTGAGGAGCTAATTTAGCCATTTAAATCTGCTGCGTTGGATCAAGGACACATAAAACCTGCAGGACAGGCCTGGCTTTACCTTACCACAACCTTATACTCACGATGGGTCACCAGTAATCTGGTGGATGCAAAAAGGTTAAATACTCAGAACTAGAGTAACAATCAGTCAGACTGCACTTCTCTCTCCAGGTAGAGTTTACCTGATTTTACCCTCAGGGCTCATTTTTGGACCTCTAGATAACTATGGAGACGCACGCTTGCATGTGAAGATGACCTATGAAACTAATTATCACACTGGGGAAGAATGGTCATTTAAGTAACTTTCAGTGTAGTTGGTGCCAGACAGGCAGCTCAGAGAATTTCAGAAATTTCACTGACAGGTAGCATTCCTGCTCAAGTTCAACACTCAAAGCATTTTCAATTAAAAATATCATTCACCCAGTTACACACACAGTCATATGACTCTCGCACTCTGATGGTTACATTGAGGGCAACTCTGGGTTCAGCATTCTCCGCCTCGACAGGTCGACTGGAGGAGCAGAGGATCGGTGCATCGACCTTCTGCAACACCCGAGTCACAGCCATCGCAATAAATAATACTGTATATGTTTAATAAAAGAAAGCTTACAATGACAAAGATCTGTACCCAGACATGTGACAAAGCCATATCATTAAACTCATACAGAGGTATGGATAATGTCTTCTACACTGACTCTGATTTAAAACCCTGATGCAGATGCATGTGAAGATACTGACTGAGTTCTGTGTGGACAGACCGTCTCTCCTTTCGGAAGTCAGTAGATGAAACATTTTGTAAGAGAAAGGATCACCCACATGCTGTTTCTGTTTGTAAGAGTAGAGAAGAGGAGGTTCGTGGTCAGCGTGACGCCCCTCCCGCAGCACCACAGCTTATATTGTTCAAGAGACCCGCTTCTGAAGTTCAAAGGAAACAACATGTTCACTGTGAAGTGATCTGTTTTTTCCAGCTCACACTTTATAGCAGTTTACAGCTATTTAGGGAGACTCCAACAAGACTGGACAGCAAGGTCAACATGATGAGTTTACATGTACAGCGTGGTTCTAACTGGTCTGGTTTTTGTCATTTTTTGTTGTAGTACTGATAGACAAACTTAATTATGGAGATCTGTGTTTGACATATCAGGGGAAGAAAGAGAGGGGATTTGGTGACTAGTTTGGCCATCCACCAGATGGAGGACATCAGTTTAGGGTTGTAACACTGGAAGCGATGGGCGAAAAAGCCTGTAGGAGACCATAGTTTGTGAAATGCTTTTTTATCATGTGGCTAAAATGCATTCTAACACTGACTCCACACCTA
This sequence comes from Maylandia zebra, assembly GCF_041146795.1. Taxonomy (NCBI): domain Eukaryota; kingdom Metazoa; phylum Chordata; class Actinopteri; order Cichliformes; family Cichlidae; genus Maylandia; species Maylandia zebra. The sequence goes on along the minus strand of NC_135171.1, from coordinate 6,623,803 downwards.
GAAACCTGGTTGCCTGTTGCGAAATTAAAATCTCAGTGAAAAAATTTGTTACGTTAGTCAACTTATTTGGAAAAGAAAAGAAAGTGAACGATTGATTGATAGATGATAAATTTAAAACATGAAAAAAAACCATGTTATTAGGGTGCTGCCAAGACACCCTTATTCCTCAATGACTTTATATCTCTGGAACTTTACTATAAAAAGCACAGGGCACCAGTAGTGGACCATCAAACTCTGGTCTTCTAAAGCAAATGCCGATCGGGCTCCACTAGAGGACGCCGGGTCCTCAGGCTGCCCTCATGAAGTCTGTTTGTAATCGTCTCATTGTTCCCCCTCTAGTGCACCTGTTAATTTTATTAATACCAAAGCAGCTGAAAGTGATTAAAGTTAAGATTAACTGACTCTGATTAGAAAGTGTACAAAGTTGAGCTTGTTTTTGATTCAGTGAGCCTTCACGACATCTAGATGGAGTCGTTGTAGGATAACGGTGATCAGTCACAAAAACTTTGGATTTGCAATGAGCCTTCCCTCTGAGGTGTTTCATGGACCCAAACCACAGCAGCATAGCAGTGTAGCTGCCTCACATCTTTTATATCAGCATTTTATATGGGCCTGTTCGTTTGACCAGTCCATTTTTGTCTGGCTACGGTTAACAAAGAAAAACAAAACATATATTAACAAAAAACTGCAATAAATTTGCCTGATATCAGAAAGAATTAATCTCCTTCCATCTTTGGATTAGCACTGCCTCCATTCTTTGGCACTGATGGCTAATCACTAGTGCGCTTATTTTTCAAAGGTATGATCTGTTTTTCAGTTTTTATTAGGGATTAGTAAAAATATGAATTTTTTATTTTGGACTCGTAGGACATCGTACTATTTGACTTTTGAATGTTTTTTTATGTGAAAGTTCAAAAACATAAAATATAACTTCAAGCTCAAGGAATTAAAAACTAAGTATCTCTGGCTGTCATCCTAAATGTATAAAAAATGCCCACAAAAGAGAAAACTAACATGGAATTTGGGTTCAAATCATTTAAAAATGCATTAAAAGTTATAGCTTTTACTTTTGCTGCCATCTATTAGATTTTTGATATAATACATATATATATATATATATATATATTATATCAAAAATCTAATAGATAACAGCAAAAGTAAAAGCTATAACTTTTAATGCATTTTTAAATGATTTGAACCCAAATTCCATGTTAGTCTTCTCTTATACATATATATGTGTATATATGTGTGTGTGTATATATATATATATATATATATATATATATACACACATATATATGTGTATATGTGTATATATATATATATATATATATATATGTATATATATATATATATGTATGTATATATATATATATATATATATATATATATGTATATATATATATATATATATGTATGTATATATATATATATATATATATATATATATATATATATATATATATATATATATATACATATATATATATATATATATATATATACATATATATATATATATATATATATATATATATATTAGGGGTGCAACGATATTCGTATCGATATTGAACCGTTCGATACAGTGCTTTCGGTTCGGTACGCATATGTATCGAACAATACAACATTTGTAATTTATTTTATCAACTTTCCTTCTGACGATGCTGTCTGTGTTGAGCGCTCAGTGAATCTGTGTTCGACTACTCCGCCTAGGATGCACTGTCGAGCGCAGATCCACTGAGCGCTCAACACAGACAGCATCGTCAGGAGGAAGAGCGCAGGGCAAGCTAGCGAGACAGAAGTTAAGCTCTCCTTTTAACATGGACCTCCCCCACCCTCATTCAGATCTGGCGTTTGGAATTATTTTGGTTTTCATGTGACGTATGACCCTGAAGGTAAGCGAGTCATGGACTAAAGTAAAACAGTATGTTGGATGTGCCATGCAATGCTTAATTACATTGGTGTGAACTAGTGTGTTAGCGCAGTTAGCTCGTTAACGTGTTGGCCGTCTAGCCCCATGCACGGGGCGATCGGCGGTAGCTCGTTAACGGAGATTTGCCGTGTTGTGGCGTTAAGGTCATTTCAACGAGATTAACCTGAAAGCACTAGTGGGAACACAACGAATATGACTGCACATTTACGCCGACATCATCCTAGTGCAAAGACAAAAACAACAAGCATGCTACTAACTTTAGCCGAGTCATTTAGACAGCTGTTAGCACATGATTCTCCTTATGCTGCTGAGAATATAGCCCAGAAGAAGCGGATAGTATAGCTTTTATTTTGGAAAGAGACATTTCTCTGTAATAAACTCTCTTTTCCAAAGATGAGTGATTCCTCAATCAGATACAGGGCTTGCAAAATCGCTAGCCCGACGTCCCGGAGCTAGCGATCTTTCCAGTCGGGCTACAAAAATCTCTCTTCCCTGCCCGTCGGGCTATTGTAGGAAGGAAAAATATATGTCAATGCTTTTGCATTCTTTCAGAAATGTAGCTGGGTAATTATGTCATTGGCATCGGTGAGCCACTGTCAATATGTGACATATTGAAATCGCGTTTGAATTTGCGCTTGTTTTTTTGCTTTCACTTTGCAATGACAGCACTGATCTGTGAGTGATGATAATTTGTGCACCAATTCCTCTGACATCGTCTTATTAATCGTTAGCTTACTATGCAAACATGACAAGTGAAATCTCCCGCAGCTTAAACATGTGAGAGGTTGATCGCGCAGAGAATCGCTGAGCTTATGTGAGTCCGTGTGTAAAAGTAGCAGGATATATATTTTAGTTCTGCTGAGCCAAATAAGACAGGTCAGGGTGAAGAAGTGACAGCCAAAGAAAAGCTTACCACAAAACGGAGAAGTTATGACAAATCAGACTATAAGGCAAAAAGAAAGTGCAGCTTTATGGTTTCATGGACAAAAGAATTTCTGTGGCTGTAATATGATGAGCTAAATAACCAGGGCTGCACATAAGTGGTCCGCAGGTGCGCATTCGCTGTCAAAATAAAAAACACGCACAAGGGTTAGGGTTAAATTTAAAAACTGTACTTTTGAGTTAAAATATATATTTATAATTTTAATAAATGACAAATTAAAAAGGCATGAACATTTTTTTGTATCGAAAAAATATCGAACCGTGACACCAAAGTATCGAACCGAACCGTGAATTTTGTGTATCGTTGCACCCCTAATATATATATATATATATATATATATATATATATATATATATATATATGTGTGTGTAAGAGTACCTTCAGCTCACTAATCCACAGCGTTTAGGATCAGTGGAATCACCTGACCTAAACCCAACTGTGCATGGTTTTCACTTTTCGCAGAAAAACGCCTGAAAAAGCAGCAGTTGAGGGCATTTGCAGTTAAAGCCTGACAAAACATCATGAAAACAGAAACTAAGCATCTGGCAGTGTCCATTTGTTCCAGACTGAAGACAAAAATTGCATGAAGATCTCTGTTTCCATTTACATTAATTTGTCCATGAAAACAGAGAAACTGTGCAAAAGTTTCTGTACTTGCTGATATATCATTTTTGTAGAAACTGAGACGTTAGTGCATCTTTATTGTTTCATTTCAAGTCCAGGAAAAAGTCGTTATGTTTCTCTCCTTTTTGCTTTTCTCCAAAAACAGACAGAGTTTGGAGCTACGTTTGGGACTGAGGTTGGAGTCATAGCCATGGATGATTAAAAAAAACCCCAAAAAGCTAGCGTGGTGTTGCCTTTTGTTTTATACATATGCTCAAAAAGCATTTCCAGAAACTAGAAAATGTTACAATTCAAATGAAGTCCTATACGTTTTCACATTACTGTCTGTTTGGTCTAAACCAGGGGTCGGCAGCATGCGGCTCTTTAGTCTTTATTTTGCGGCTCCGCGTGGTTTGGGAAAATAAGTTAGAAGTATTTAGCTGAAGTGTATTTTATTTGTGTTTAGTTCTTTTTTACCTTGTAGTTCTAAATTGGAAGATTATTGTGATCTTGAAATATAAAAATAAAATTATATTCTATTATTTTTTCATCGATCAAAATAAGCGTCACACTCGCGGAAGCCGGTGTACCTGCCGAAACGCCGTGCATTTATCGAGACTTTCAACCCCAGGTAGGCCAATTATGGATCCACATTATCAGCTGTTCTCCACCGTGAACTATGTTAAAACAACCACCGCTCACGCCTCACAGACGACAGCTTACAGTCCTGCGTAAAGATGAAACTGGCTTCGTACAGCCCCGACCTGCAGACGCTGTGCGCAGAGGTTCAGGAGCAGAAGTCCCATTGTAAACAGACCTGACGATGTTTGCATGAACACGCTTTTCAGCATCTCTTTATTGACCACTTTTCACACGCGGCTGCACGCATGGGTGCAGCTTTTTTTTTTCCAATTATTTTTGTAAAGTCAGGTCAAGGCTCCAAAAGCCCAAAGGCGATATAACAGTTTTTGTTTGCTGGATCGTTTTAGTTCAGCTTTCCTTTTGTTATATTTCTTTAAGAGTTCAAAATGTGTTAATTACATAAATAAAATGTAATTTTCTCTGTAGCACTTCATGGATTTCATAAGCAGCAAACTGTAGTTGTTCAAACAAAGCATAAAGGTAAAAAAACAATATAGTGTTATCTTTCATCCTAAAAAAAAAAGAAGAGGGTCACTACACTTTACTTCTTTCATTTCTCTGACATCCATCCTCTGGCTCAGCAAATCAGACAACAACCTCATGTCAATTTCAAAAAGTATTTGTGGCTCCCAGTGTTTTCCTTTGCGTGGAAACCGGGTCCAAATGGCTCTTTGGGTGTTAAAGGTTGCAGACCCCTGGTCTAAACTAATCAGGTGAAAATTTCATGAAAAGGAACGGATATTAACTGAATCCTCAACTTAGATGGCTCACCTGCTTGATGTTAAGAAGTGAATAACAGGGATATTTTTAGGCAGCAGTGTCGTGTTGTGGTCGTGATGTGCTGGATTGAATTGTTCCGAAAGCTGTTTTATATATTCTGCCCCCATTTTTTATCACAGAGTTGGAAGACAAAAATTAGAACCACCACAGAGTACCTTTACCCTCATATAACCACAACAGAGTGTAAGCTGCACCCCTTTGATGCAGAGTCAGAGAATAAACATCCCAAGGCCAGGATTATGCTTGCTTGTGGACATGCACACAGGCAGCTGGGGAAGCCACAGAGTAGCTGTTCTCTTTTGTTCCATCCTTCAGGGTGCATGTTGGTGCTTTGTAGTGTAGTGTCTCTGCAGTCACAACAGGGGGCAGGTGATGACAAAATTCATATCACCCAGTAAAGTGTACTTGTGGAAACTGTAACACTGATGTATGCTTCCAGCTGTAAAACTCATAGTTCTGTGGTCAGTAAGTGCATTGTGTCTGCTTTTCTTCTTTTAGGCACACAGTACCATTTGGTATGTCCAGTTACCAGGGTTCCCTGCGTTTAAGACGCTCCACTAGGACCGAGCGGGTGAGGATAGGGGTGGAGGCTCAGCGCTGCGCGTGCTCACAATACAGCGACGTGGACTGCATCAGCTTCTGCAAGATCAGGTGAGGTGTGATACGAAATAAAACAAATGAATGTGTTGTATGCCAGTATTATTCTATTTCTTTAAAAAAAAATTAAAAGGTCTTAAAATGTCTTACATTTCCCAAAATGTTGCTGTAGTGCAATAACCTACCTAACAGCACAATTTTCATCCTCTTCTGCTGTGCCATAAATAACTTCACCACAGCATCCAGATGGTTCTAGCATGCCGGAACAGAGACAGCATAAAGAGGAAGTAACACATGATATACTTGGAAGACAGCATTGAATCATCAGCTTTGTTCACATTCGGTGACAGATATTTCCATCCATCCTTTTCTGTTCTTGTCCAACTTAGCATCACAAGGGGTCTGAAGCCTACTGCAGTTGTTATAGGTGGCCAGTCTATCAGCGGATGAATGATTTAGCCTCCTGTATTTAGTGAGCATCCTGGGGATGCATCAAATTTACACCTCTAACTTTACAGCACAAGGAGCTCAGGGGACATGACGGAAGTGGAGAGCTGAAAAACCTGAACACTAGACTGGGAGTGCAAAACAGCCAAAACCTCTTACTGGGCATAAATATAAAGTAAATACACAAAGTGAAAAATTAAACTGCAACCAAACAAAGACTCAAACTGAAACACGGGGTCAGAGATCCAGGATCATGACATCGTTCTTTTCCAGTGCAAAGGAGTTCAACCTTACTGTTACCTAATTAAACTTATTCAACTAACAGATATATAATTCAAGAGAGGGGCCTGAAAACTGAAGGCTCTGCCTCCCATTCTACTTTTAAATACTCTAGGAACAACAAGTAAGCCTGCAGTGCGAGAGCGAAGTGCTCTAATAGGGTGACATATAAACAATAATAATGATTGTAATTATTTTCAGTATTTCAGAAATGATCCTCTTTGAATTTGACTTTAAGATGTGTGTTGTTTTTCCACAGTCAGACGAGACCACACACAGCATTGCCAAAAACAGACGAGAGGACAGCAACTCAGCGGAGTGGCCCTGCTGTGAAATAAGTGCATTAAAAGCGGCAGGCCTATGAACTGAAAAGTGGTTACACATTCTAAGACATAGCGTGTATGTCTGCGTTTCTGTAGGTGGATATCTTGTAGTGTCTTGTCATCAGACTGAAGGATGTGTAACACCAAAGGTGCTTGCACAAATCTAAAAGCCAGCAATTCCACGTTCCACTAACAGAATCTCCGCCCCTCTTCTCTCCTGCCAACCTCTGCTCATCTTTCAGAACTTGCTGCCTGTGTCTGTTCAGCAGGTGTGCATGATGGTTTCCATTACTCTGACACAACTGAAGCTAGTTTACATGGCTGATTTGTGCGGACTATAAGACATTTGGTTGCTCACACACAATGTGGACGCCTCTGCTCCAGGGACATCACTGAAACTCCATGGCAACATTGGCACAACATCAAAGCCAGGAAGTCAGCATTACTTTCTTTTTTTACAAATTCAGTTTGTCACAGTTACTGAAAGAGTCAGGATATCTTTTTTTTTTCTTTGTATCATTACATTAAGGATGTTCTTTATTGTAAAGCACGTCTGAGATTTTTGGAGGTAACAGAACTGAAAACAAAAGTTAGCAGTCTGTTTTATAAGCTGAATCCATTCCACGGTCGTGTGTGTGTGAAATGTGTTCCAATATATAAAGGCTATAAGTTATTTTTCATACAAACCAAATACGATAGTAAAAGTGTGTGATAAGATGTTGTATATAGATATATCTGATTATTCTAGCCAGCAAGTCTCTGTATTGAAAAATTTAGAAAAGTACAAAAGTTTGTACCACAAAGTAAATTTAAGGTGCCACTTCTTTTTCGTCTGTTTTTCTTAACCTCTTAACATCCATCATACTGGCAGTAATCTTTTGGGGAGTACTGGCAAGGTTAGATTCACATCTACTCTGTTATATTTACCTCTCTGGCATAGCACATGGAAATCTAATAGAAGATCTCTAAAGCCAAAGTGCATATAAGAGAGTTGATTTCAAAGTTAAGATGTTTCACTTTCTAAAACTATGCTTTTTTACCCCGTGGCTAAATGTCGACTAACTAACTCTACCACTACGTGGTTAACTGGCAGTCTGGTGGATGTTAAAAGGTAAATGACTGCACCACGGAGTAAACAGCTGACCACCTGTGCAGGACGGATGTTAAAATAACTAAAACGCAGATGAACTCGGACAAATGGAAGACTTCTTTGCTTCATGTTTGAAACATTCTGATGAACATCAGGATTATTTAAAGATATTTAAAATAAACTTGATACCTAATTAACATGTCTGATCAGAGGCTCCGTTACACAGGGATAATAAACTGTTGCAACTAGCTGTTGTATCTGTTCTGATAAAGTCAGCACACCATGTTTATTGTATTGCACAGCGAGGTCAGCACTATTATAAATATTATCCTGCATTTGAGTAACTGACATACAGAGCTATGCAGCATAACTTCAGAGAGCTTTAGCATTCATATTAAATCTGCTGTATTTATGTCTCTGTAATAAATAAAGATAAAATATTAAAACTGTGCATGGTTTGTACATGCCGATGATTCCTAGACAGGGTAACATTAATGTTATATAGTATGCATATAAAATTATCCCAAAGAAGTGCCAGTATTTGCCGTATATGTATTTAGGCATCAGTCAAGAGTAGTCAAAAAACCTTTGTGTTACCCGTCAATAGAACTTAGCACCGTTCATACTGTGTCGTAAAGAATTTCACTAATTCTGAAGAACATGAAGTTGGGTAAGGGGCATTGCTCCATGCCAGTGTAAGAAGCAGTCAACACTGTGTGAAACTAGGAACACTGCACATGTTTGTGAAAGATGGATCTGTATTGCAATTTTCCTGCAAAAGAGTAAAGAAGGATTTGCATTGTGTCACACTCCAGCAGACAATGTGTACTTGTTGTCCTGTTGGATGATGGCTTGGATCAGTAAGTGCTATTAAATGGGTGTGCAGTGACTTTTTCGCACACAAGAGTTTTGTCAAAAACACTTCAGACTTGGTTTTTAACCATGACCACAAAGATCTCCTAATCTTTGTTGTTTTTTTGCCCAGCCTTAATTATGGTTTACGTGGCATAAACACAGTCTTAGACGTACCGTGTAATGACAGTGATTACTGACCGCCTACAGCCTGGTTTCTGAAATAAAAGTTTTTAAAAATCAACCAAATTTTATATCTCTGTCAATATGCCACTCTTAGCAACATGTAGTAACAAAATAAGGCAGTTTGTGTTTTAACTGGAGATGCAATTAAAATCCAGGGATTGCATTACACGGTTCCAGTAATGGTCTGCACTTGTATACGGTGGTAATTCAAGGTACTTGCATGCCATCTGAACAACATGGGACCTTACCCAAGGGCATTAGCCTTACAGCCCCCCCCCCGACCCCACATTAATTATATCTGGACAGTTTTCCTCATTATGGCAGAGGAATGTACCTTAAACATATAAGAGCCAGTTCTTTCGTATTGTCTGTAACTTGTGACTGCAGGATTGTTGCCAACACAACATATTCAAGAATGTTCCACATAAATTAAAGTACCCACTTCTTTGCCCACACGGGCTTGTAATGACAGAACCATTCGAGTACGAGTGATAAATAGAACAATTATGTGACTAAATTAAAAAAAAGCTTGTGGTTTGTGGTTGTTCCTGATATTGGCAGAGGACAGTCTCAAGCCAAATAACAAGTTAAGACACCTGGGAAAATGCTGGAGTCAGTCATGGAGTAAATTCATTCATGTTGGCTATTCTTCAGCGTTTTTCATTATGTTTTGATCTTTTAATAATACATGGTATGAGCATTGCTTTGAAGATTTAATGAACATAGCTCTGAGGAATGTATTCTATTGGTACGGACAGATGTTGTGTTCTCAAATAAAACTGTGAGAATAAGACTATGAGAAGTTTTTAGTGCAAACTAAATTGTGTTTGCACAATACTGATGGCACACACTTAACAGAAACCCTCTCACATTTGGAAATGTTTACTTTTTTGATTAGATGGGGTATTCATGTTTTCCTTTTAACCCAGAAATACATTATTGTGGCGCACCCATCCTCACTCCTCGGGTGGGAGTGGCTGGCTGGCCCAGTGGCGCCAGTGTCCGGCAGCCTCGCCTCTGTCAGTGCGCCCCAGGGCAGCTGTGGCTGCAATGTAGCTGCCATCACCAGTGTGTGAATGTGTGTGTGAATGGGTGAATGACTGAATGTAGTGTAAAGCGCTTTGGGGTCCTTAGGGACTAGTAAAGTGCTATACAAATACAGGCCATTTACCATTTACCATTCCGTAAAATGGCCTGAAACACATTGTCTCATGGCTTTCAGTTAACAATATAAATCTTAGGCTGCAGCTCTGCACAACATCTAAGCCCTAATGTAATGAGAACAAACATACAGTCTTTCTTTCAGTGTTTATATATGAACACAAAGCCAACGACACAAAGCAAAGATGAAAACCAGCAGAATGAATCTTTAAAGTGATGACTGCAGTGATTCTACTTTAGAAACATGAACAGGTAGGAATGGAGGTTACAAGCCTGACTGCTCATCACTTCTTTGGTTACCTGTTGAAGTTCACTCTCTGGCTGCTGGACAAGGGCAAGCATTTGATGGTCTGAAGACTGAAGACTTTCTGAGGGACTGTTTCAGTTCCACTGTGTTGGAAGAGCCCTGTTCCTCACGGGGATGACACTGATAGCTTAGGTCAGCACTGACCTTGCATCTGATAAAGACCCTCGTGAGGCTGGTCCTCAAACATCTCCACCCCACGGTGAGGTCTTCGTTGGATCCGCTGCAGTTCACCAACCAGCCTGGCTTTGTGAGCTAGGTGCCTCCTGCACCAAGCTCTGACCCACCTGGGGAAGCCTGGACATACTCCGAGAATCATGTTCTCTGATTTTGCCAGTGCTTTTAACACCATCCAGCCTGGACTTCTGAGGGACAAGCTGAAGCTGTCAGGAGTGGACCACCACCTGTCCCAGTGGATACTGGACTACCTCACTGAGCCCCCACAGTATGTGAGGACACAGGGCTGTGTCTCTGACAGGCTCTGCCCGTCTCAAATTACCCCAAAACATCAAAGTCCATAATGTCTTCCATGTGTCTCAGCTGAAACCTGTCATCTCCAGTCCTTTTTCTGTGTGTACACACCTTCCTTGGATTTCCCTCCCTGGAGTGTTTGGTGAACCTGCCTGAGCTGAATGAATGTGGAGTGTCTTGTATTGTGGATATTTGGCACTCCCTCCAATGTGATATTTACAAATGGTGATGGGAAATTGGGCCTCCAGGGATCCAGGGAGGAGGGAGCGCCAAATATCCAAGACACTTTGAACACTCCACATTCACTCAGCTCAGGGAGGTTCACCAAACATTCCAGGGAGGGAAATCCAAGGAAGGTCTGTACACACAGAAAAAGGACTGGAGCTGACAGGTTTCAGCTGAGACACATGGAAGACATTATGGATTTGTAATGTTTTGGGGTAATTTAAGATGGGCAGAGCGGGACCTAATAATAGAGTCAATAACAAAAGGGCCAATAAAGGAGAAAATCTTTGGGCAATAACACGAGTAGAAAGCCAAACTTGCTGATCAGGACTGTACAGGATCAGGGACTTAGTTGCAGTCCACCATTTATTCTCTTCCTTTGTGCAGAGCAGAGCAGCCTGGATGGCCCTCCAGACACGGTGGCACCTGCGGAGATGACGTTTAACAGATGGAACAGAGAGCTCACCTTCGAGGGATAGGAAGAGATGAGGTTGATAGCCAAGAGATGATTCAAATGGAGATAGCCAGGTAGCAGAAGAGGTCATAATGTTGTGAGCATATTCAATTCAGGACAGCTGAGAGCTCCAAGTGTTTGATTAGTAGCGACGATGCAGTGAAGGGCAGTCATCAGTTCTTGGTTGGGCTGCTCTGCCTGGCCATTGGTCTGGGAATGAAACCTGGAAGATACACTAGCCGTAGCACCCACGGCCGAGCAGGACACAGCCTACACGTGTGAGGTGAACTGGGGTCCCGGTCAACAACGATGTCCAACAGTATGCCATGAAGCTGGAATAAATGATTGGTAAGGAGTTTGGCGGTCTCTAGGCATGAAGGGAGTTTAGGCAGAGCAACAAAATGTGCAGCCTAGGTGAACCAATAAGTCCAGTGACAAAATCAAATATAGAGCATGCTAACACATTTTCACAGACATCCTTGATTAGTATAGGCCACCAGAACAGGTGCTGGATGAATGTTATGGTTTGGTTGATTCCAGAGTGACAAGAGAATTTGGCGATGTGTGCATGATGAATTACCTTGGAATGAGTGGAGGACGGAACATAGATAGCCAACTAGATGGACCATTTCCAGGATTGGGTTCGGCTTGTTGAACTTAGTGGACAGTCGACTGAAGCTGGACTGTTGACTCATCTGAGAGATTATCAGAGGTGGTGAATTGCTGGGAGAGAGCATCCGGTTTGACATCCCAGGACACAGTCCTGTAAGTTATTGTGAAATTAAATTGTGTGAAGAATTTAATTTCCTGGCTTGACGAGCGTTGAGCCACTTGTCCGACTGGAGGTAAGCCAGGATCTTATGGTCAGTCCATACAATAAAGGGATGCTCAGCTCCTTACAACCAATGCCTCCATTCCTCTATGGCCAGTAACTCATGATCCTCCACATCATAGTTGTGTTCAGCTGGGGAGAAGTGACAAGAATAGAAAGCACAGGAATGCGCAGTACTGTCCTGTTGTTGAGAAAGAACACCCCCCAGGCCTGAGTCGGAGACATCTCCATAATAAATTGATGGTAGAGGTCAGGTTGAGATAGCGGTCAAGTTTTCTGAAGATGGGACTCTGCAAAAGCTGAAAAGCAGACATCAGCAAAGGCAGTGGATATTTATTTTCTGCAGTGATTGTGCTGAGACCCGGAAATCAACAGATGGATGCAGAGTTTTATCCTTCTCCACAACAAACCCCCCCCCCCCCCCCAAAAAAAACTCAGCACTAAGTGGAGAGAAAGAGAGTTGAATTATGCTAGCAGCTAATGAATCCTTAATGTAGTTCTCCATGCATTCACGTTCAGGTTTGGGTAAACTATGCAGGTGTCTAGAGGGTATGGGAGCGCCCAGAGCAGATCTATCGCACAGTCATACAGTCTATGTGAAGGAAGAGATCCAGATCCAGACCCAGATCATGACATACAGGAGGAACAGATATAAGGTCAGGTGAGTCTGGAGAGAGTGAAGGGGGTGTGAAGTGGAGAGGTGGATTCTAAACAAAACTGGTCGCAACGATTCATGTGTCCTTTGCTGAACCTCAGGGTAATGGTAGGTGTAGTGAGTTTATTTTATTATTTTACTTTAGCTCTCAGAGGAGGTGGACGCACTTTTCTCCTCTCCCTTATCTTTCCTGCTAGTTCTTATGTCCTTGTCTAGTCTCGTGTCTTTTTTGTATTACTTTCCCTGGAACACTCTCTCACAGTCTGTGTCTAAAACCTAAAAGAGAATTATGGATTTGATCAACTGGTCTCTGAATGCTATTGACACCCTTTAACGAGAAGTCTGGGCTCGGGAGAACCCGAGTGCCCTGGAGGGACTTTCCCTGCTGGATACACGATGGACGGGTGGCAGAGGATCGTGTGCCTGGCGGGACTGTCGATCGAGGACGCTGAAGATATCTACCTATTCGGAACCATGATAACAGGGTTCTTGCTGATCGGAGCTGGCTTGGCCCTGGCTTATCGGAGAATTAAGAGAGCGGAACCGGCTGTTCAAACCCCCACAAGGCTGCCCGCTGGGATTGGAACGACAGGTGCGACTTCTCAGAAAGGGCTCACTGAAGGCAGCATGGTTAAGAGCTTGGAGGCGCTTACGACTGCAGTGAATGCTCAGAATAACACCTTTGAGCGTATGTATGTTGGATTACATCAGGAAAGAATCAACTCAGAACAACATCTCTGGGCGGAGCTGGATTACACCTCGGATCAGTTGGCTGCGGTCGTGAGGTCTCAGAATCTGCTATGTGAGCAAAAAAGAGTGACAAGACCACAGAATCGACGGCTAATAACATCACGGAGAAGCTCGCAGCTATTAACGGGAGACTGAGAGACCAGTGTCGGAGTGTTAAAAAACAGCTTGAAATTCTCAATTACCATCATAACCCGGCTACCCCTTCGGCGCCAGCTCAAGGCTGGAGCTGAACAACAACTCCCTGATAACGACTGTGTTGAGTCTGTTCCTTCCCATTCCCTACAAGGCCACCTGGGTTGGCTGGAAGACTGTTTACTTAGCCTGGCAGGGCGAAGGACACTGTCTCAGCTGAACTATGGACACGCACACACATACATATACTGATACTGATAAGCACTCACTGACGCATCACCCTCTCTACCCCGGATCCAACGCCACCTCCAATGCTTACCTCCCCCATGATGTGGACATCGGGTCAGCTGGAGGCGCAGTCGAAAGATTGTAGCGGTCCCAGATCAGATGTACACACTGGAACTCTTTCCCATGTTGCTTGTCTGTGTTTATTGTGTTATGGTGTGTTGATACCTGTGCATTGCTGTACCCAAATCCTCCACCATCTCCTCATTGAACGACTGGCGACCTGTAGCCCTGACCCCCATCGTAAGCAAATGCTTCGAGAAGCTGGTCAGGGACTTCATCTGCTCTGCACTACCCGACTCACTGGACCCTCTACAGTTTGCATACCGCCACAACAGGTCCACTGATGATGCCATAGCCCTGACACTACACACTGCCCTGTCACACCTGGAGAAGAGAGACACGTATGTGAGAATGCTGTTTGTAGATTACAGCTCAGCATTCAATACCATCGTTCCCTCGAAGCTGGACAGGAAACTGCAGGATCTAGGACTGAGCAGCTCCCTCTGCAGCTGGATCCTTAGCTTCCTGTCTGACAGACGCCAAGTGGTCAGACTGGGCAGCATCACCTCATCCCCCGTCACACTGAACACTGGTGCTCCACAGGGGTGTGTACTGAGCCCTCTCCTGTACTCACTCTACACCTACGACTGCACAGCCACTAACAACTCCAACATCATTGTGAAGTTTGCGGACGACACTACAGTGGTGGGTCTTATCACCAACAGTGATGAGACAGCTTACAGGGAGGAGGTCAGCGCCCTGACCCACTGGTGTCAAGACAACCATCTCACCCTCAACGTCGCAAAGACAAAGGAGTTGATAGCGGACTTCCGGAGGTGCAGAGAAGTACACACCCCCATCACCATCAACGGCGCTGCTGTGGAGAGAGTGAGCAGCTTCCGGTTCCTTGGAGTACATCTGGCTGAGGATCTTATGTGGTCAGTACACACAAACAAAACAGTGAAGAAGGCGCAGCAGTGCCTCTTCTTTCTCAGGAGACTGAAAAGATTCGGCATGAGCCCCCGCATCCTCAGGACCTTCTATCACTGTGCCATTGAGAGCATCCTCACTGGATGCATCACCACCTGGTATGGCAACAGCACCGCTTACAACCGCAAAGCTCTCCAGCGAGTAGTGCGGTGCTCTGAACGGATAATTGGAGGTGAGCTTCCCTCCCTCCAAGACATCTACAGGAAGCGGTGCCTGAGGAAAGCGGGGAGGATCATCAAGGACTCCAGTCACCCCAGCCATAAACTGTTCAGACTACTTCCATCAGGAAGGAGGTTCTGCAGCATCCGGTCCCGTACCAGCGGACTGAGAGACAGCTTCTTCCACCAGGCCATCAGACTGCTGAACACGTCATAGACACCTCACCTCCAACTTTAACATTATGCACTCCATACTGTACAGTAACGCCACTGTTTTGCACATGTCTCACTCTGTATATTTTATTTTATATATTCTATTTATTGTTTACTCTATTTAATTTGTAAAATATGTGTACACACACACACACACACACACACACACACACACGTAGAAAAATATTTAGTATACACATCCAGAAATGCATATACTATTATATATTGTACATATATTTATTAGTTTCAGATGTAGCCATTCTTGTATTTTGCTTGTTTACATTATTGTATTTTGCACGAGCTTGTGAAGCTCGCACACAAGAATTTCACTCACATGTGCTGTACCAATGTACCTGCACATGTGATGTGACAATAAAAGTGATTTGATTTGATTTGATTATCCTTTTGTGTTGCACATTTCAATGTTTTTTTTCCTCGCTACCTAGCCTGACCTGTCTCCCCAATGTGATGTTTGTATTGTATGTACGGTCGGCAAGGTCTGTCATCTCGGTTGTGGGCAAAAGACCTGCAACTGACAAATAAAGGCTATCTCATCTCTCATCTCATCCCATTTACAGTGATAATACCAAAGTGATATATACAACAGATGATGGGGAAACGGGGACTCCAGGGATCAAAGGATGAGTCAGAGCAATAACCAAAAAATCCAGAAAAATGCATTTCATAAAAGTGATAAATTAATTCTCATTTTCATGGATGAAATAAGTATTTGCAAATCATGCTTTAGTACTTGGTGGCAAATCCTCCAATTTTGTCCAACTCCTCCTTGCATATCCTCTCCAAGTCATTAATGTGGAAACTGACTAGGCCACTCCGAGATCTTAATGTGTTTCTTCTTGAGCCAATCCTTTGTTCCCTTGGCTATGTGTTTTGGATCATTGTCATGCTGGAATACCCACCCACGACCCATTTTCAATGCCCTGGCTGAGGGAAGGAGATACATGCCCCCATCCATCTTCCCTTTGATTCAGTACAGTTGTCCTGTCCCCTTGACATTCCCAAAGCATAATGTTTCCACCTCCATGTTTGACGGTGGGGATGGTGTTCTTAGAGTCACAGGGAGCATTCTTCCTCCTCCAAACATGGTGAATCATTGGGATGTACAGTGGTAAACTTCAAACATTTCTGTAAATGTACTTTCTTGAGCAGGGGTACCTTGTAGGCACTGCACGATTTCAGTCCTTCACGGCGTTACCATTTTCTTGGTGACTATGGTCCCAGCTGACTTGAGATCATTGATCATCAGTTCCTCCTGAGCAATGTTCCCTCTAAGCTGCGCACGTGCGCAATTGCGCACTGCTGGCACGTCTCTGCGCACAGAAAATTTGCGTTGCGCACAAAAAAAATCTAACCTGAATTGAAATTAAAATTAAAACTTTAACAATTCTGTTTTGCAGTATTAGTCAGTGACTGGCTGCTCCCGTATGGGATTAGAACGATGCCACCTTATCCCATAGTCCAGCCAATGATGCGATTCACATTCGTATATACGCAGCTAATCCACGTCGTTGACAGGCTATGACAGCGTCCTTATGTGCCGACACCGGTGTTTTAGCGAGCAAAGCGGCGTGGCTGATGTGGAGTGAAGCCACGTTAATGACAACGTGTACAACCACTGGAGATGTGAGCAGGACAGGCGGAACAATTGATGGAAAAAGTGTGGACCAGAGGCGGAGCCAGACATTTGAAACACCCGGGGCTTAGCCCTAAAGGGTAGTATGCATGTGGGATTTTTATTTATTTATTTATTTATTTTTTTTTGGGGGGGGGGGGGGGGGGGGAGGAGGGGGTTACAAATGACTGAAAGATTAATTGGCTCTGTTTTGAGTTTTGTTCAAAAAAGAATGACTTCATATAGGGAAAAATATATATCACATATGCATCAAGGCAGAACAAAGTCGGGCTGTATCAAGACACGAGGACTAAACCCCAATTCAACCAGACCCAGAACTGATCCGGAATTAAAACAGGACTACAACAGTTCAAAATCAGGAGTACTGAGGATTTAACCAAGACAGAACCAGAATCAGAACTAGATGATAGTAGCACTAAAAATCATCATAGACCTGCACTACACTTATCTTTTAATTCTACCAAAGTACAATATTTAGATTGAGAAAAGTTTATATAATTATTTAGCCTTGTTGTGCAAACAAGCCTGCATAACTTGATAAATATACAACTTGAAAAATAACAAACCTAAAAAGAAACACTAGGTACGAGATACATGAGGACCTATGATACGGTGATACTTTTGGTAAACAACCATTTGACTAACATGTGTGTCTCACCTGCTCTTGTTCATCTCTGTTCTGTCCTCATTCTCCATCTCCCTCTCTCTCCCCCTCAACAACAACAATAACATTTTAAGTTATCTAAGTGACTCATATATATTTAACCTGAGTAGCGAAAGACGGCGGTGGGTTTGAAAACGATTTGCGGGGAGTCCGGTGTTCTCACGGCGCTAGTGAGCCTAGCCCCCGGCTCGCTAACGAGCTAGTGGGTAACAGATGTCTCCGAAAACGTCGGAGCGCTTTTGAAAATATGTGGTGTCCTGATAAACTGAGCAGATATTTGAGGTTTACACAGCTACATTCTCGCCTGAAAATATGTTAAACGTTTATTTTGTGACCCAGAAAGAATAATAAGAGTAACATTAAAACTAACTAGCTGCCGCCATTGTTGGAAACTGCGCTGGGCCGCGCTATGAATTCTGGGACACAGCTGCTTCTTCTTCTTCTTCTTCTTCTTCGGGGTTTAACGGTAGCTGACATCCTTGTACATGCAGTGCTGCCATCTTCTGTTTCAGTCCGTTATTACACTCTTAAATCCTGCTACTTATTCCTGCGTCTTTTGGGATCTTACAAAGCTTCAAACGACGCGTCGACTATTAAATCAGTCGTCGACGATTTTGATAGTCGACGTAATCGTGACTAGTCGACAAATCGTGGCAGCCCTAGCTGACAATCATCAAATATACAGTTGAAACCACATATTTATGTACTCTTCAGATCAAAACACAAACACTTTTTTAATTGTACCATCAAATCAGACTAAATGTTTATCTTTTTAGATTGATAAATATAAAAAACATATTTGTTAACTTTAAGAGTAAAGAGAGAAACTATCTGTATTTCTTAATTGTAAATGGCACCAAATTGTATTCAAATTGAGCCACACTTATGGAGCTCCACAGTTCTGTTCCTGGTGTTTTGGTTGACATCTCTTGATGTTCCCATGTCACAGAAACAGGCTCTGTGTTTTGCCTTATATGCATCCACAGCTGTGCCACCAGTTTACTCACATGGACTCTACTAACCTATCAGAAGCTTCTTCAGCTCAGAATGGAATCTTCTGCAGTTTCTTATTAATTAACAATAAACTTAGTGTACATGTACTCCTAAATTTGATGAAAGTGATAAAAAATAGACAGCTCTGTCTCTCTTTATTCTGACATTTAACTAATTCAAAAGATATTTCAATATTTATTTATCCAAAACAAAACAGGTTTACTTTAAATTGATGTTGTACAGTAAAAAATGTTCTTGTGTTTTCCATAAAGTGTATGTAAATATCTGGTTTAAACTGTGAATATACTGCTGTGTATTGAAATTCCTCTTGTTTTGCATAGAAATATACTGAACAACATACAAACCATAATATATGAAATACTACCAGAGTTTTTTCTTTGAAAGAAGCTCCTTATGTCCATTCTTGTATATCAGTGCATTACTGAAACCGATTTATTTAGCCGTGGAGGGAAACAACTGAAAATATGAAATAAACACACATGTAAGCTAAGACTCTCTAAAAAAAAACAGCATTGTTGTTGTTCGGCTTTTCATTTCGCCATTTGTTATATCATTGAAGAGAAAGTAACGTAATATGGGTCAAGTGATCAGTTTGACATCAGTCTTTCTTGATACACCGTCATATTTACATTATTTGTACAGTATGAATGATTTGCTTTGGTACCTGGTCAAACTTCAGTTCTCTTCTGTCTGCCTAGCTCCCCAACAGCGCACTCGCAGGCTGCAGCTGCCCCGCCCCGCTTAGTGCCTGAGCTCGGATCATACCAATATTAGGGGGGATTTACGCACAGTCGTAAATTCCCACAGTGTGCACTATGTGCTTCGAATATTGTGTGTAGTTTTTTGTTTTATACAATTGTCAGCCAGGCATCTAACTATGAAAAAAATTACACACCAAAAAACCCCGGGCTTCTGAAAAGACAACACCGGCTTAAGCCCAGAAAGCCACCCCCGCTCCACCACTGGTGTGGACTTCATACCAGTTTTTTAATTGTGTTGATCGGCCACATAAAACCAGAGTTGTGATAAAAATATGTGCAATGTTTGGTTTTCTTCCTGAATATATTTATGTTTATATTTACTGCAGGAAAAACGGTAAAAACTGCGTTTTATAAGGAAAACGCTCGAAAGCCTGTGAGCAAAAACAAAAACAAAAAACTCCACCCTTTCCTATTGGTGGAAAAATGTACCATGTCGACCAATCAAAAACTGATATGGCAACATTGCCTTTAGTTGTTTAGGAAGGGGGAAGTTTTAGGAGTGAAGGCGGTGTTTTGAGATGTGAGAGATTTGCGAGGTTTAGCGCAAATCTTGTGTAGTTAGTGTGTAGTTAGTGTGTAGTGTAGTCAATAGTGTTGTTGTGTGTGTCAGAACAATGAGGCGACTTTTGAATGTTACAGGTGTTACAGCAGTGATACATCTGCTGCTGTCAGGCCTGCAGGTATCAGGCTGTTGTTCTCCTTCATCTCATAGTGGACAGAAATTATTTTTTGGAGTGAACAAATAATTTGTGTGGCATCAGATTTGATGCAGAACAGCTGATTGTTCTGTAAATAGTTTGAAATGTTTATTTAATAAAAACGCCTTGGCTGCATTTTTAGGTAAACAGCTGCAAAAAACTTCGTTTGCATAACTCAGTTACTTTTTTGAAGAAGTAACTATATAATTAATTACCCAACATTGGTCATTATTTACTGTATTTTACAGAGAGAGAGTTAAAGGACTCTCTCCAAGACCACAGACTCATACTCATAATACAAGTCAGAGCTTTATTTAAAAAAGAAAGAAAGTTGTTTTCAAGGTTGGAGTTCAAGTTATTTTTACTTCCAATAGTGTTAACATCCTACACAGGTCATGAACAAGATTTTTTAAATTTTCATTGTAAATGGGCTAAAGAAGTTAATTAAAAGTAGTCTAACATAAATGTAAATGCTGTAATTTGATTATTTTAATAAACCATGTAACTTGGATGGATTCGATGCCAGCGTGACCACAGTGCACACGTCTGCTGTTGCTCACAGTGATCCAAGGGACGGCTCAGGGAGTTTGTGTGTTCGCTCAGACACATGAAAAATTAGAGATAACATTGCTCCTGAGTAGTTCTGGGACGGTTCCACACCATTATCATTGTCATTGAAAGGTGAGATCTTGTGTGCAGCTCCAGACCGAGGGAGACCGGGAGTTATTTTATGGTTCTTCCATTTGCAAATCACACCAACTGTTGTCAACTTCTCACCCAGCTGCTTGGCGATGGTCTTGTAGCCCATTCCAGCCATGTGTAGGTCCACAATCTTGTCCCTGACATCACTGGAAAGCTCTTTGGTCTTGGCCATGGTGAAGAGTTTGGAATCTGTATGGGCAGAACTTTGTGCCAGAATTTGAATAAGTTAAATTCTAATTTGAGTTGCTCAGATTGAATCTTTATGTCTCCTTTATTTTTTTTAGACTAACTATTCACTTTAGCTCAAGTTATTAAGTTAGCTAAAGAGCTGTGATGCTGTGTAAGACATAAATAAACCTAAAATACCATTGTTTGGACATTTTTTTGCACATTTCACCTACTGTAGCGGTCTCTGCAAGCACACAGGGCTCTGAGAGGGTACAAAATCACAACTTTGGAATTCTACTAGAAACAGTTGATCATATTTGTTTGTCAAAGCTGAATCCAGGACAAACTACACTAAATTAGCGTTTTTAGCTAATAGCTACAATAAGCATAAAAGTTACTGTACATAACGCTTCTTCTCACTGGGGTGGCAGTGAGGTGGTAGAGCTGATTGGAAGGTTGGTGGTTCGATCCTTGGCTTCCCCACTCTGCATATTGGGCAAGATACTAACCCCAAGTTGCCCTTCGATGCGTTCATCGGAGTGTGAATGTAGATTAGTTTGTACTTGTGTTTAGAAGTGCTTGTATGAATGGGTGTATGTGCATGTTGTATACAGTGCTTTAAGTACTGTATAAGAATCAGTCCATTCACCATACATGTATTACCAACCTGAGAGTTTATCCGCTGGTCATTTGACATGACTTCTTAGGTCTTAATCCAGCTCCAGCTCAACATGCTGTAGATTCCTGTCTGTACACTTTCAATCCGCTGGTAAAACGGAGTTCAATTAATCTGTGCTTGATTACTCGGGAACCGGAACCGGATATAAGTCCGAAAAAACTGAATTGTGAAACTGAACTTATTCGAGAGCTACATTTTTAAGGGATAAAATACAGTTTCAAAGCAAATGAATTCATTTTCCAAATATAAAATTCAATGTCAATTTAGTGCCAGTCCAAAAAAATTATTTCTGTCCACTATAAAGGAGAACATCACAGCCTGACCTGCAGGTCTGACAGCAGCAGGTGTGTCACTGCTTTTTCTACCTGGAGACAGCAGTCGCCTCATTGTTCTGACACACAACAGAAAATTGTCCACAACACTACACACTAACTACACAAGACAACACATTAACTACACACTCCAAACACGCTAAACGTCACAAATCTCTCACATCTCAAAACTTGCTCTCTCTCTCTGTCTCTCTCTCCTCACTCCTAAAACTTCCCCTGTTTTTTTTTTTTGGGGGGGGGGGGGGGGGGGGGGTTGCTCATAAGCAGCGAGTGCTAGACAGTAAACGTGACGAAACTAGGAAAAAACGCTGCATAGATATTGTTTATCATGACTCTGGTTTTACGTGGCCTATCAACACAATTTAAAAACTGGTATATGTCACCTTGTTGCTTTGTCTATAAGCCGTCATGTGATCGGTCAAACAGCAGCACTCATGCAATTGTTTTGCCCCCTGAGCTCCAGGTGTTGTGCTAGACAGTGATCGTGATTACCGTCCGCGGGAGCGCACAGCTGCTTAAAGCTGTAGCGTCCAGATTACTTACAGCTGCTTCCGTGCAGCTGATATAAGATGCGGTAAGCTGAACACAGCTTCAACCGTCTGTTTGTTGAAAAATAGTAACGGACCGCATTTTCTTATTAGTAACTGTAACGGCGTTGTAACGATAGGAATAGTAGTTAGTTAGATTACTCGTTACTGAAAAAAGTAACGCCGTTAGTAACGCCGTTATTTCCATCACTGATTATAAGTGATTATCAGTATTTATTTTTGAGTATACTTTGCTTCATATTTGTCTCTTTTACGCTGCTATTACATCTGATTTTGAAGTGACTGTTGAGGGAAACCACACCATTTTTTTGATGTTTTTTTTATTTATTGTGGGCCAGAGTTGCATGGACTCCACACTGAGATGAAGAGAAGCCTTCCCATGATGCAGTGAGCATGTCTTCTTCAATCACCTTTCTTCACACCTGTCATAGTGTGCTGTGTGATAGGCAAGGCAGGACTTAAATGCAGGACCTAGAGACAGAAATGATTAACTGAAAGAGGCAGGTTTATTGCTGTTACTAAACACAGAGACACAGACTGAAACATGTGAACTTGACAGGGGATAAACAGGCAGAGAAATGACTGGGAAGCAATAAAGGAACAACAAAAAATGATGACTAAACATAATCACACAAGAAACCATGAACCAGAAATACAGATAATAAAACATAAAGGCACTAGGAATTAAAAACAAACAGGAGATTTTGGATTGCAAACACAAAAACTTATGTTAACCAAGAGTGTACCCAAAAATCTGTAGAACAGGATTAATTGAAAACCCTCAAAACATCCCAAAACTTAAAACTCTGCATAAATGAACCGGGTACCATGACAACACCACGTTGCATTTAATCATTAGTTATTGTTATTGTCCCATCTCACTTCCCTCACCCCCAACTGGTCATGACAGATGGCTGAGACTGGTTCTCCTGGAGGTTTCTTCCTGTTAAGAGTTTTTCCTTCCGACTGTCGCCAAGTGTTTGAAAGTGTTTGCTTGTCTGATTGTGGTTTTTTTTCCAACCTATTACTATAAGATCTTTACCTTAAAACATGAAGTGTCTCGAGATGAATGCTGTGGTTTGGAGCCATACTGAAATGAAATTAAAACTGAATTATTGAGGCGAATAAGAACAGCGGAAACTTTCGAGATAGTTTTATAACCAGGCCTTGTTTCTCAGCATAATTCAGTCTCGGCAGTCTGCACTGAAATCCCTGAACTTCATAGCTTGTCTTGACATTGTAAGTTATGGGGCTTTTTATACAAAATAGCTCTATCTCTAGTCCATTCATTTTGCCACAGGTACATTCCAGGTGGCTTAAGTTCTGTTGCATATGTATCTTAAGGAGTATTTAAGAAAACTATATGGAACATCAAAGGGCTGAAATACTCGTACTTGTTCGTACATGGCTGCAAGCCAATAGTGAATACTCAAATTAACAGAACAGTAGTTTTACATGTTTCCAATTAAACTTACTTCCTAGAGACATCTGTGGGGAAAATGGCAGAAGCTATGTAACATCTTTTCACACAGACCACCGTACAGTTTTATGTCTATGACATAATGGGTTTGATTTATGTCTCTAGTACAATATCTGTGTGTTAAAGGCTCCAGCTGAAACAACTATACATATTTTTCCTCTTTTCGTGACACATGCCTGTCATGGATCGGCTGTGTGGCAGGCGGGAGGAGGACCCAATCGCAAGATTCACAAACACGGGGATGAACTCAAAAGCAGCTTTATTGCTGACAGGCAGAACATAGGAAATACAGAACTCAACTAAACTGGGACTCAATAAACTAACAGTCGTAGGGAGACACAGGGACTCCACACAGCAATGAGGGAGAACGCGACGCCGAACAGAGGGAGACGCAGACAGAAATACACAGAGGGTTAACGAGGAAAGTGGGAACACACGGGGAACACAGCTGACACAGATAACCATAACGAGACAGGGCGGGGTGAACATAACACTGACGGGAGCCGGGCAGTCAAACAGGAAGTACAGAGGTTCAGACAGGAGGAGAGAGAGCACGGGGAAAAACACAGACATAACGGGCTGGGGAAAACATGGAATAAAACATAAGGAGAGACGAGGGCTCACAGATACACAGAGGGACACACAGGGGGTAAAAGCCACGAAGGGAAAACACTTAGGAAACATGGCCTAAATAGGGAACAAAATACAAACATACAAGAAAACTAAGAACACTGGGCCAACATGGCCCAGGACCATGACAGTACCCCCCCCACAAGGGCTGGCACCCGACAGCCAAAACCCGAGAACCAAGACAAAAACAGAAAACAACCCACCCAGGGCGGGAGGCGGGGGACCAGGACGGAGGGACCAGAACAGGAAACAAAAAAAAAAAAAAAACAAAACACAGGAGCACAAGACCATAGTTCAGATAAAGTTCAGCGGGCCGACCCAGAGCCCACCGGCACAAAAGTTCACGGGTCACACGGTCGGGGGGCCGACCAGGCGGGTGGCACAGGTGACAGAGCTGGTCCGGAGGCCGGCCGCGCGCAAGGCAACGGTGGCGACGAAGGAGACGACAGAGCAGTTCAGGGGGCCGGCCGCGCGGAAGGCAGCGGCGGCGGCGAAGGAGACGACAGAGCAGTTCAGGGGGCCAGACGAGGACGAGGCTGCCGGTGAAGCAGCTGGTGGCTGAACGGGCCCCTCGGACCCTCCAGCGGAGACGAGGAGGTGCTGGCCGGGCTGAGCAGAGCCGCCAGCGGAGACGAGGAGCGGCTGGAGGTCCTCCTGAACCCCCAGCGGAAACAGATGCGGAGCCAGCTGGTGCAGAGACTTCTGGCTGAGGGGACGCTAACTGTGGCTGCACAGGGCGCGCAGTCGGCTTAGAAGGCAACGGCTGGGGCTGTGCAGGGCTAACAGTCTGTCCAAGCTTTGTCAGCACGACGCTGTCCTCAACTGGCTGAGTGAGCTCACAAGAGCTTCTAGCAGAGGATGGCGGTGACTGGACGAGTTGCTGAACTACCGACTGATCAGGAAACAAAGTTATTAACTGAGCTAAGAACTGAACAAGCAATGGAAGAAACTGAGGTGACAACGGAGCGGATGACTGAGCGGGTAAATGAGCTGCTAACTGTGCTAAAGTCTGGACTGGTGACAAAACAAGAAACTGTGCTAATGACTGAGCTACAGACTGCGTTGTGGGCAGAGATGCCAGGTGTAGTGGTAGGTGCGCTTGTGGTTGAGGTGACGGCTGAATGTCCATCAACACCACCCGAGGGGTAGGTACGGGTGCCGGGATGAACGGAGCCTCTGCCAGGCTGGGGATAGAAGCAGGGACCAGCTGGACCTCAGCCACCCTCACCCGAGGAGCTGATACGGGTGCAAGGGAAAGCTGGGCCCGCGCTGCCCTGGTTATAGGAACTGGAGGTGGAGAGCGACACATAGGAACAGAAACAGTGACTGGGTGAACTAAGTTGTTGGAGTCAAATACAGTGTCAGTAAACAGACTTATGGTGGGCTGGAACTAGCATCGCTGCTGTGTTTAAGTTGTCCAGGGCATCGTTAGCAGTCTTGGAAAGAGTGGGTCTAGGGGCAGCCACAGGTACAGGAAAACTCATACAAGCAGCGTCCGGATGACCTGGATGTGGAACCACGCTACTCGCAGCTGTACGGGACGTAGCCTGAGACGTAGTGCACACAGAGTCCATGAAACCTGGCTGAAAAGCATGGTGCACAGAGTTAAACCAACTTAACCGGGGAACAGAAAAGTGAACCTGTGCAAACAGCTCGGTAGAGCTCAAACCAAAATCTTTTGCTAGTCTGTCTATAGCAGACGAAACCTTGCGGTTCTTGGCCTTAGCAGGCATGGGAAAAGGTGAGGTTGCACAGGTAACGTCCGAGTTAACACTTTCAAGTTGAGGCACAGAAAAAACCACAACCTGAGAAACTAAAGGAGCAACACTGGGAGTCACAGATACAAGAGCTGGGTTAAAGGTTAAACTGTTCATAGTAGAGGAATGCTAATAGCCTCTGTGTCACCTGGCTCGGGCGGAACGCTAGGAGCAGACGTTAAGTTGGCTTTCTCAGCTACCCAGGTCTCATTCTCGGTAACTCCTTGAGGAGCTGAGAGAGCAATGGTTGATTGAGGAAATGGCTGCGAAATATCAATGTCTAAAGACAAAACAGGCTGGAACATGAAGCAGTTACTAGAGGTAGCATCAGCTACAGAACACAGTCTCTGATGGTTTGTGCTCCTCAGCATGCACCGTTATATCTAGAGCTAATGATGCTACCGGTGTATGGCTGAACTCTGACCGGGAAACCCTAGAGTCCAAGGGCGGAGTAACACAGTTCTGCGGGGCTACAATGCTAGTAGCAGTGTGTAGATGAGTCTGGTGAGAAATAATAGTCTTAGGTTCAGTTACCTCCACGGGTGACACCGTCATGTCCGCTAAACCAAAGGAAACGCTGCGAGCGTTTCCTGAATCAGAGGGCTCAAAAACACAGGGGTTACCAGCGAGAGCAACCGGTGAATGATCGGGCACGGAGGTGCCTCGCTGTATAGTGTCCCTGGAGTCCAAAAAAAAGGGAACAGAATTATCCAAGTCCGGTGTCAAAAAAACAGCGCCACTCACGATTGTGCATGAGTTATGGAGTCCGGGATCCGAAGGCTCGGGCTGAGAGTGTGACACACGGTCACTCTCCCAGGGGTGAAAACTGCTCCGCTGCTCGGGAACGGCGACGGCGGGGACGCCGTTTTCTCCGGGAAGGGGGAGGAGACGAGCCGGGCCGCGAATCCGTCAGCAGGCCGGGCTGAACATCCTCCGGCTCTTCGTACAGGAGCGACTGCTCCGGGAGGACGCCTACAGTGGAGACGAGGAAGTCCTGGATGTGGGGGCGGAGCGCGCCGAATAGCCACGGGAGTCTGAACACCATCCGCTGTAGACGGACGGCTACGGTCTCCCGGTACTCACCCTCGGGCAGCGCCACCCACTCCTGACAGTGATACTCCACTGTATAAATCAGATCCTCCCGGAGGTCAGCGGAGGGGTTGTGAATCGCTGGGTCCATGTCGGGGTCGCGTTCTTCTGTCATGGATCGGCTGTGTGGCAGGCGGGAGGAGGACCCAATCGCAAGATTCACAAACACGGGGATGAACTCAAAAGCAGCTTTATTGCTGACAGGCAGAACATAGGAAATACAGAACTCAACTAAACTGGGAATCAATAAACTAACAGTCGTAGGGAGCCACAGGGACTCCACACAGCAATGAGGGAGAACGCGACACAGAACTGAGGGAGACGCAGACAGAAATACACAGAGGGTTAACGAGGAAAGTGGGAACACACGGGGAACACAGCTGACACAGATAACCATAACGAGACAGGGCGGGGTGAACATAACACTGACGGGAGCCGGGCAGTCAAACAGGAAGTACAGAGGTTCAGACAGGAGGAGAGAGAGCATGGGGAAAACACAGACATAACGGGCTGGGGAAAACATGGAATAAAACATAAGGAGAGACGAGGGCTCACAGATACACAGAGGGGCACACAGGGGGTAAAAGCCACGAAGGGAAAACACTTAGGGAACAACACAACAGGGCAACTCAGGAAACATGGCCTAAATAGGGAACAAAATACAAACATACAAGAAAACTAAGAATACTGGGCCAACATGGCCCAGGACCATGACAATGCCATACATTCATGTTTCCAATTGGGATTAAAGTCCCATAAAAGATCACACAGACACATGTCTGATCAGATGTCATGACACCACCACCTGTACAGTTTGAGATTGCCTCGGGAATCAACAGCTTTTGCACAAAGCTACATGCACATTCATGCAGCACTTTTTTTGTGCATTTAAACATGTGTGATACTTTCTGTCTTAAAACACAATCCGAGGTTCAGCATCTTTCCTGAGGACACTTGGAGACCAGACCAGAGGAGCTAGGAGTAACTACACAGCAAATCCAGCATGTCCAAATTAACACTGTCAGATTTGATTTCAACACTATTAAAGTGTCTATATGGGTCCACACCAGAGAGTGTTAATTTAACTCTTTTTGGAGAGTTGGTACGTTAACTCTGATTCAGTGTTAAACACCAAATCTGTCTGGAGTTGATAATTTAACACTTACTAATGCTAACTAGGTGTTAAGTGTTTATATATTAACTCTCAAAGAGTATTTTAGTTTAACTACGTAAGAGTTATCTTCTAATTCATTCTAAAAAGTGGGAATTTTCCTGTTCTGAACTTCTAGAAATTTCTTTTGGAAATAAACATTTACTAAAATGACGCAATGGTTTTTGAAAAACATTTATTCTGAACTGTGCACCACAATTTCAAAACATTTTCTGAAAGATGTAACAGTATACATGTTCTCACTTTCATTAGAATTTTGTTTATCAAAAGGTCTGACATGGTAAATGCAAATAACAGCATTCTCATCACTTATTTCTTCAATACAATATGCATGTCCTTCATTCATCACTTTGTGGAACTTCAACGCACTTCTGCTCTCCCCCATATTCCATCTTCACAAGCATATCCTGTGTGGAGATCGAATAAAAATTAGTTGACACTAATTAATGGCACAAATAATCCAGTAAACAATTGCAGCACAGTAAAAAAAAAAAAAAAAAGGAATCCTCTTTGAGCCATTACTTGTGTAAAGTATTTTCATTTTTCATTTTTACCTAAACCGTGTGCACAAAACTCTGGAGGGATCTAAATGCTAACGTAGAATCCAGTCAGGACGTCAGCTACTGCTGTTTGCTCGTTTTTTTATAGGAGATCATTTTCAGGCTTCAAGTAGCACCATTATACCAACATTTCACATTCTAGACATTGTTTTAGGTGTATTTGACCAAAAGTTTGACTGAAAATTCACATGCAAGCTTTTTTTCAAGGCTGTGTGTTAAGAGATATATTCTAAAACCCTTCTTCAGTAGAGAATCAGAGAAGAGAAACACACAGAACTTCTTGCTAGCAAGGGCAGCCTCCAGAACAGAGACTGCCCTGGTCTTTATTTATATGCTTCAGTGAGCGTTTGTTCCTTACATTGGAATGTGGAGGTGTGTGTGTGTGTGTGTGTGTGTGTGTGTGTCAGAGTGTGACCCCGTAAACGACTTCCCTTAACCTGCTGGTCTGGAAAATCCAACAGTTCATCTATATGTAAAAAAGGCACTTAGACTAAAACTGACATAGCTACGTTAATCGTACCGTAAAACAATAAAACAAGGTACGACCTCTCCCATACTCCCAGGATGTGGGGGTGAACGCCAGAACACCCTGGAATGTCACAGACCCCCTAGGATGAGACATTCTTTCAATATGCCACCAACTATATACTTCTAAACACTAATGATTACATGCAGTATTCTACCATATGCAAACTTATATCATTAAAAGATTATACTGACTACTAAGTACAATTTTCTATTGACACTGTGTGGTATTTGCCTGCAAACAATACCTTTCAGCTAGCTAAAACAGAATATTATGCTATCACCGAGCAACATGGCTAATGCCTTTCACACAGCTTTGTCTCAACTCCAAAGAGCCACAGAAGTAAAAGCTAATAGAAATAATTGAAACAATCTTTGAAAAAATGACTTACCAAGCATGGCAAACAACTCAAATATGTAGAGCAAAATGTTCTGAAACGGCTTCACTTCAGCTTCGATTGGAGCCGTGCTGGGGGCGGAGTCTGTGAATTTACTCTATTGGTGTCATAGCCCCTCTAGGAGTTCAGAGTTAAGAGGTCAAGAGTTAATGTTTCCATTGTAACACCTCCAGATTTGACAGAGAAACAATCATTTTTAACACTCGATTTTAACTACTATCATTTTACACCTCAGAGTTACATTAAAAGAATGTGACTCTACTTAGAGTAAAATTAACTCTACTTTTGCAAGAAGACTACTAACACCAAAACATTTAACACTTTTGAATTTGTCAGTATACTGACAAATAATTCACTCTATGTCCTGAACCATAGGCTGCTAACAACAATCCTTTTCACACAATAGGTAATTTTGCTGACCTTATAAAATGATAACATTGATAACATTTAAGTCCCATTTTTGTCATACATGCAAGGCTTGTTACAGCTGTGGTTTCATTAAATTATTAAGGAACTTTTAAATACTGAGTTCACTTGAGTTGTTTCAGGACACAGATTCAGTCCGAATCAGGCACAGCGAGCATGTAGCAAGACTGCTAATCACTCCCAAGCACTCAAATGCTTCCTTAAATATAGCCACCTCGATAAAACTCACTGTCAGTTAATAAGGTATGTGACAGGACAGTGTATCACTGCTTCCAAGAACTGTCCAAATCAAACTATAAAATCACAAACCTCATTGTGTTCTGCAAGAATGCTTTGTATGAATGTATGTGAAAGAGGGGAGCTGAGAGGCTGAGACTCACAAAGGATACGTAGGCTTAGATCTTGGAGTATAGTGCAAGTTCAGGCTTTTAATGATTTTTTTTTTTACGCTGCGTGGATTAGGGAAAACCTTAAATAAATTCCAACAGGTGGTCATTTGGTAATTCACAAAGAGCATAAGACTACTACGACTGAATCTGTTTAGTCGTAATGTGTTTTCATGTGTCATGTTGAAAACATGTTAGTAGGTCTAACCCAGTATTCTGTTGGAACTTTTTTATTTTTAAGAAAGTCAACCAGTTTGGTTATTTAGTCATAAGTGTCACGGCGGGGTGAGGTGGACCCAGACGCAGACACGGTGGAGACAAAACTAAGTTTCAAAAATAAAGCGAGCCTTTATTGTGGCTGATGGCACGAGAAAAACATGAAACTAGGGAAAAGTCACGTGACCAGTGACGTCCGAAGCTTCATTACGCACGTAACTGCTTCGGTACCTTATTCAAACGGATATAAGGAAGTGAATCATCCACGGGATTCGTGGAGTGTGTTGATGGTGACAGAGAGCGAAGAGGTGACCATTCCACTGACAGATATGGAACCAGCAAGGAAGAGAGGACGTTCTGGCGTGTGGGAATATTTTGAGTTGATTTCGGTCAATCGGGTAGGTTTGCCAGCTTTCTGTTCTTGTTTGCCTCTGTTTTGCATTTGTTTATTTTGACTGAAAAGTTCACAAACCTTGTCTTTACACACACACACACACACACACACATACACACACACACACACACACACACACACACACACACATATATATATACATATATATATATATATATATATATATATAGAGAGAGAGAGAGAGAGAGAGAGAGAGAGAGAGAGAGAGAGCTCTATCTGTGTGTGTGTGTGTGTGTGTGGGGGGGGGGGGGGGGGGGGGTAGTGTGCATAAATAACACTAGGATCACTCCATGTACTACTTAGGTTCGGTGCTTGGTCTGTGACCAGCAGCTGGCCTACAACAACAACACCTCATCGATGCTGAGGCATCTCCGTGCTAAGCACAATGCGGTCTCATCTACGAGTACAATGACAGTGAATCCAAGCATTCATGGTATGGACATCAACCATTATTCAGTCATTCATTCATTCATGTCTCACATCACTAGCACAAAATGTCACTAATTGCGTTTGACTTCACTTTCTGGGTGAGAGGATGCACTGGTTGGTGGTTCTTCCGCTTCCTATGTAATGTCCGCAGGCTATTGGTAAGATGGGAGGCCCATTTACTTTATCCCACAACACATAATAACCATTGAACTACCTGTGAATACTGGCATTAAAGACTAATCAACTTATACAACACAGTTAAGCCTATTTCCATCCTCACATTCAAATGTTTTTGTGTATTGAAGGGATCATGCACACAAATCCCACTCAGACCAGACAGCAGGTGGTCGATGCTGCTTTGGTGAACATGATCGTGAAGGACTCGCAGCCCTTTTCCATTGTTGACGATGCTGGTTTCAGACAGTTTGTTGGTGTCTTGGACCCAACCTACACAATCCCCACCAGAAAGGCTCTAAAGGAAATGGTGGCGGAAAAGTTCAAGGAGGAAAAGGAGAGAGCAAAGAGAGAAGTGGAGAAGGCTACAGCTGTCAGTCTCACCAGTGACATGTGGACATCCATTCATATGGATGCCTACTTGGCTGTGACATGTCATTTTGTCAATGAACAAAATACACTGTCCACAGTGTTGCTAGGAGTGGGACATTTCCCAAAGGCACATACAGCAGAAAATATTGCTGAGGTGAAAAAGGTTTTGATGGAGGAGTGGGGCATCCAAAATAAAGTCAGATGCCTCGTCACTGATGCAGCACCAAACATGATTGCCTCATCTAAAGTATTGAAAGTGCGCCACACAAAGTGCATTGCACATACTCTGAACCTCATTGTGAGAAAATCAATTGACAACACGCCTGGGCTCGAGGAGATCAGAGGTAAGGCACGTAAATTGGTAAGCTATTTCCGATCTAGCACAACAGCAAAGGAGAAGCTCTGCCAAATGCAGCAGCAGATGGGCAGATCACATCTAAAGCTCCTTCAGGAGGTTGATACCAGGTGGAACAGCACATACACCATGCTGCAGCGTCTGTATGAGGAGAGAGAGCCAGTTAGTGCTGCCCTTGTCTCAATGAGAACAGATCTCACACCTGTCACTGCTGAGGAGTACCACTCAGTTAAAGAGTGCCTGGAGGTGCTTTCTCCTTTTTACACAGCCACTGCTGAACTTTCTGGAGAGCAGACAGTATCTGGGTCCAAAGTCATTCCACTTGTCTGCATGCTGCGGTATGCAATTGCTAAAAAACAACCTCAAGTTCTGGATGACAAAGCCCGCCAGCTGTGCATGAACCTCACAAGAATGCTGGGTGAATGTTCGTCTCACTTGGAAACAATGAGTGTCATGACCATTGCTACCCTGCTTGATCCAAGATTCAAGGCTGTGGGGTTTTGCAGTCAGACCAATGCTCAAGCTGCAGTGAGACGTCTGACTGCAGAATGTGCCACCATCATTGAAAATGAAAAAGACCAGATCATGCCCGTCCCTCCTATCCCATCTACCTCGTCACAGCCAGAGCCAGCAACCAGTTCTGCAACTCAGTCAGGTATGGCTTTTGTTGACCTGAAGTCCATAACACAATGACAGGGTTCCAGCATATTCTAAAAATGTCTCAATAGTAAGAATATGCTTTAATATCCCAAAGTTTCAATTCCGTTATTGGAAATATGTGACTATTAGACGTTTCTTAACAAAACGACAATCTGCTTGTCGAAATATAAATTTCATTAGATATCTTTAGTAACACTTACAGTTGAATATTCACATGTGATGTCATTTTAAAATACATCTGGAAATGTCAGTCTACAGAATGTGCAGCTATTTAATTCCATTAGTCTTTCAGGTGGTGGGCTGTGGGATTTGCTGGACAGCCATATGGTGGAGAGGCAGGTGAGGAATGCCACAGCAGATGCCACAGTGGAAGTACAGAGGTACATGGCAGATCCTTTGATTCCCCAGACAGAGGATCCGCTCCACTTCTGGGCAACCAGGAAGAATGTATACCCCCATCTTCATAAACTTGCTTTGCAGTTTATGTGCACCCCAGCATCATCCGTTCCATGTGAGAGGATCTTCTCTAAGGCAGGGGAAATCATATCCAAGAAAAGGAACAGACTCAGTCCTCGCACAGTGGAACAAATTCTTTTCTTGAATAGAAGCCACACAGGATAACCTTGAATGCATCATGTTATATGATTATTTGTATGTGACAAATAAAATTTGAATTTGAATCTGAATTTTTGTATTTCACATGTTCGCAAGGATTCCCCCCACCCAGTTCACAATCAGTTCTTTCCCCAGTTTCAAAATATATCAGAGATGTAGCAAATATCATATGATCTATAAACAGATTTGTCCAGGTGTCCAGTGGTTAATTGCTAAGTACCTGGAGGCAGGACCTCACAGCAGAGGCATGCGCCATACTGTGTTGTATGTTATTATATGTATTTTGCATGTATTTTATTTACCAACATAAAGAAGTGACAGGCAAAGAAATACCACACCATGATGCATGTTTACATAAGAACAGTTTATTGATTACATCTACCCATTAGACTAATGATGGCCCGCTTGAAGCTGGCGCTCCGGTGTGTACCCAAAAAACAACACACTGCAGAAGCACTGTGTTGTTTGGCCAGAGTCACGTGATCGGTGACGTCCGAAGCTTCATTCCGAACACAAGTGTTTCAGTGGTTTACAGGCAGGTGAATCATTCGCGGGATTTTGAGTTGATTTTGCTCAATTCATTTTATCTGCCGAAGTGAAAAACCTGACATGTCCAAAATCATGTTTTCATAATGTAAATATCATTACAGCATATGACTTTAGGAACACTTCTATGTGAATTAAAGCTGATGAAGACTACAACAATGTATTTGACACTATACGTACATTACATTGCTACAGTTTAGACAATCAATTTGTTTATTGTTTTTAGGTGATAGTCTGCAGGACCCAGGAATACCTGCATATCTACCAGCTTGCAGTGTAGTTCCTGCACTCCACAGCCTCTTCTGTTCCATGCAAGTGGATTTTCTCCAGGGCAGGAGAAACTATTTCTAAGAAAAGGAACAGACTCAGCCAGCGCACAGTAACACTAATCCTCTTTTTAAATGTAACTAACAAAAGGGCTACCTGACATAGAGCATGTTTTTACTTTGCAAGTTCTTGATTAGGGGTGGGTTTTGATTATCGCCTTTCTGATTACAATCCATGCTAAATTGAATAAAGTGATATTGATTCATTACAATCCTGTGTCGATTTGTGAATTAACGTTATTATGCCTGAAACGCCAGCATCTCAGGTTAAACCTCACAACATGTCGTCAAACACCATACAGCTAAAACAGTAACTGGGAGCAGGTTTACGGATTCTGCATACAAACGTAAACACAGAGCGCGGACCCGACGCGTCAGAGTCAGATTTTGATGTGTCGGCGGGTCCGCGCTGTGTTTGCCTCTTTTTTTTCCGCTGGCTTCTGCAGCTGCAGGTTTCATAACTCTCTGTTTACATCTCTAATTAAGTCTCACATGTGTCAGCTTTCTTTTAATAGATACAAAATTATGGATATATACTGTTAAATGATCAGAATTGTAATATTTCTGACTGGGGCAAAACTTTCCAGATTCCAATCATATTGAATCGGATCCTGTATCGAATCAAAATGATTCTACAAATCAGTGACGATGCAGCCGTACTCAGCTCCCTAAGCATTTTCCCTTTCCAGTTCACAATCAATCCCACCCCTAGGTCAAAAATATGTATAGGAATTGGCCTAATCTAATATTTTGTATGAACCTGTCCAGCTGTCCAGTGATTGAAAGACAAGTAGATGGTGGAAGGACTCCACAGCAGGGGCATACTCCATAATGTGCTGTGCGTTATCATATGTATAATGTATATTTTGCTCACTTATTGTATTTACCAACATCAAGGAGTTATGAGCAAAGAAAGGCCACACCATAGTGCATGTTTAAATAGGGAAAGTTTATTGATCAACATGTATTACGCAAATACGCATTACATTTTTTCAGCCCCCAAATCGAGACAACAAAACCAATTACATGTTCAAAGCAACGGAACGGTGGCCCAATATCGGAGAGAACCCCACTCTTGAGTGAGCAGTGATGATTGAGCAGTCCGTTTTATTTTGCAGATTCAAGCTGCTCTTCAAAATATTCGCCACCAGATGTCACCGGAGAGGACTGTGTTGAAAAGCTTCGAGTAATGAACCATTTTTCGATACAAGCTTCAGTGCTTCGGAAAGCTTCATTTGGCCATCACTAGTGTTAACCTAAAGACTTTGACACTGAGTGAAAAAACTATGAAAAACTATGAACTAAGAGTAATATGAAGAACAGTGAAACAATGAGGTAAACCTGTGAAATCTGTGAGGATAACGGACGACCTGACAATAATTGAACAGAACCACAGTGACTAAATACACACAAGGGTGAGTAGGGGGAGTGAAAAAACACGAGGAAACAGCTGATACACATGAACCTAATGATGCTACAGGGGAAGTGAAACACGATGAACGAATAACACAAGACTCTTTCAAAATAAAACAGGAAACATAACAAGACACAGACATGACTCGAACTTGACAAACAAAGAAAACTTGGACATGAAACATGACAGATAAACACACGTAGACTTAACATGATGAGCCGGAAACTTAACACAGGGATGAGAGAAAAGGGAAGCTTGATAAATCATGAACTAAAACTGTAACCTAGGCATGACAGAATGTAACTAGATAAACTGAAATGGAACTAGACTCAAATAACAAAACATCAAGAAACTCAGAACCAGTGTTGGTCAAGTTACTTGAAAAAAGTAATCAGTAACTAATTACCGATTACTCCCCCCAAAAAGTAATCCCGTTACTTTACTGATTACTTATTTTCAAAAGTAATTAATTACTTAGTTACTTAGTTACTTAGTTACTTTTTAAAAACACGATTTACAACCTGAATAGGTGATAAATAGATCTTTCAGCCCAATTCTACTTTTTCTGCATAATCCATCATACAAAATGTAATCAAATGGAAAAGTCTCTTTTTAAAACTTGTTTTATTAGTTTTAACCTTTTAACTTTATGCATCAAGCAAAAATTTAATTATATGCAACATTCTCTGACTGGAAGAAATTTGTTTAACATTTAAACTTATTTTCTGCACATTCCAGCACATAAAATATATATATGTTTTATGTGTTTACCCTCACTCTTTCAAATAGATGCAAGTAAAACACAGCAGAAAATAAATAAAATCAAAGACTAGCGATCTTGTTGCTCTATTTTCACCTGTAAAGCAGGAGTGGGGTAGGCGGAGGTTTACCCTGGTGCAGGTGTGCCGCGGTCAGTTGAAGAATCCGCGAGTTGCTCTGTGAGTTTCCCATTACGTCATAGCGCACTCTGTGCTTGCTTGGAAGTTTAGGGGGGGTTTTTTGCTGTAAAAAGAAGTTTTCTTCCCACGCACGATGGACGCTAATGTTTTTGTCACTTTTTATGGAATCAAACTCAAAGTAAGGTCAGTACTTCCACGCTTTAAACGCTGCACGCTCATACTCTCTCCCACAATCGATATGTGATCCACTGTTGATCTGCACACAGCTGTTGTCACGAACGTCGCACTCGCTTACATCACTGTCATGAGACATTCTTGCAAAAAAATCACGGTTTTAGTAACGCAATAACGCAGCGTTCCTACGGGAAAGTAACGGTAATCTAATTACCGTTTTTGCAATACTTTACTTGTTACTTGAAAAAAGTAATCAGATTACAGTAACGATTACAGTACGCGTTACTGCCCATCTCTGCTCAGAACGCTGGGTCACATGACCCAGGACCATGACAATAAGATGATGTGGAAGTATTTTGAAGACTGCAGTGTCCATGGAATGTACCAGGGATGAACATAAAGAAGTGAACTAATGTTGTACTCATCTTGTAGGCTACTCTGTTGTGTGCAAGTTTTAACAGGTAGCACATTTGGCACTGTGTGCTGTGTTACATAGCAACAGAAGGCTCTGCAAGCCTCACTCATTAAGATGGTGAGGCTTTCTGCTTGATTGGATCAGCTGGAGCTATGTTCAGAGTTTTGCGATGGAAAAGCCACATTTTTCACTAATTCTTTTACAGTTTCCGGTATGTGCCATATAGATT
The DNA here is from genome assembly GCF_041146795.1 of Maylandia zebra. Lineage (NCBI taxonomy): Eukaryota > Metazoa > Chordata > Actinopteri > Cichliformes > Cichlidae > Maylandia > Maylandia zebra. The sequence goes on along the minus strand of NC_135171.1, from coordinate 6,585,614 downwards.
CTCTGCTGAAGGAATGTGTTATATATGCACCCTGTGGAGCTGAACACAACCAAATGAACCCCAGCTGTAAAAATACTGTACCGCAGCACAAACTGTATGTTGCAGTGGAATTTGCATTTGATTGGTAAAAATGCAGAAAATCTATATTTTTTTATGCTTGATAATCTGTTGCCAAACTCATCCATCCATCTTCTGGCGCTTATCTGGGTTCGGGAGGTCTAAGCACAGAAGCCCAGATTCCCTCATCGGGATCATCTCTGACCATGGCCGTCTCTTCCAGCTCATCTGAAGGGAGACTGAGTCATTCCCAAACCAGCTGAAAGATATAATCAGAGAGTCCTGCGCCTTGCTTGGGGCCTCCCGGTGTGATATGCCCAAAACACCTCAACTGGCTTCTTTTGATGTGGACGAGCAGCGGCTGTACTCAGAGTCCCTCTTCAGTGACCAAACTCACACAGCTTAATGCTCCTGAAAAGATTCTGAATACTGATGGTCACTAACCCTGGACTTACCATCAATACATACATACACAGTTTTACCTTCAAGGCACTTTACGACACTGTATTGTCTCAAATAACCATAATACTTACAATTGTCTCTCCCTGTAAGGAATGACATGTACTGTTGCAACATGCAGCATGGAAGAAATGGTGACCACATTTTGCACTATGCTACACAGCCTCATCAACTTCATGTGCCCCAAAGGTTACTTTAATCCTAGAGTAAACCTTCTGGTGTCAGGAATTACAAGAACAGTATATTTTGATTTCACACATGTTGAATTTTAAGGTGTCCATCTTCTGCTGTGCTACATGTTATATACATGTTATAAATGTTATAAACATCTATAACAAATCTCAGTGTTTTGTATATGAATATGGCCAGGAATGCTCTTGTGCTGAAAAAGCCCTTTGTGTGCTTCCACATTCCAGCTTGAGAAACTCAAATACAGCAAGTGAGAATTGCTTATTTTTGCTCATGCTTGTGATTTTAGCACAAAGCCCATTCTTTTTTTTATCAAGTATCAGAAGTTCAACATTAATTTTCAATCTGAATTTTCATGAATGTGTTGTAAGCTTTACCCTTCTTTCTGAAGAATCAGTGCAGAGAAGGAAGACTTGAGCTGGCTGTCTGATGCTGTGAGAGACCATAACTTCAATTTAGATTCCAGAAGCTCACTTTTGTCCTTACTGACTTGAACCTTACATTCACATCAAAGAGACGCTTGTTTGAAAATTCCCCAAAAGAGGGGTTGTAGAGTTTATGTTTACACCAAGAAAATTACAAGATAATGCTTAATGGTAATGCTAGAGTATATCGCAAGTCTTTTTGAGAGCAAGTCATGTATTCCTACTTGTCTAAAGAGAACTTTGGAGAGTAGATGCTGAGGGAAAGATAAAAACTCAGGCAAGAAAAAAAGCTTTTATTTCCATAATACAATTTAAATTTCCTCTTGTTGTGCTTGGCTGATTGTGGCTTTGTGTTTAACACGGTTAAAAATGTGCTGTTTATGTAGTGGGAGGGTGATCAAATTGTTCAGAGCAGGTACAGTACATCCAAGTTACATCTCACCTGCGTTTGATAAAATTTCAGCTGACCTCTTTAAAAGTAACAGTGGTCGACCTTTTGCCCCGAACCATGAAATTAATGTTTCTCCATCCTCATCCACAGTAGTTTGCTATAATCCCAATGGAAGTAGTAGAAGTCTCGAAGACCCCAAAATGCCATCCTAGAGTCTGTAGGTAACTGTTGCTTGAGTTAGGGATAAATACATAATACATTACTGTAAATACATTACTGTAAATACATTACTGTAAATACAGTAATGTATTTACAGTAATGTATTTACAGTAATGTATTTACAGAGCTACATTGGAGTTGTGCCAGGAAAAAGTACTTGCTGTCCAAAAAGAACAGAGTAAAAGTGCACTGATGAACACAGAGGCAGAAGCAGAGTATTGGAACTGTGTGCTCTGAACAGACGAATCAAAGATAGAGTTGTTTGGCCAGTAATACTAGACAAGCTTAGAGCAAACCAACAGTTCATTTCTAGGATAACATTCATAGTTACAAATGTTTGGTGAAGTACGGTGGTGGAAATGTTATGGTTGGGATTCCTTCTCTGCCTCCAGGATTCTAGTCAGCGACTCAACTCTGCATCAGATCTTTAAAATAGTGTTCAGCCATCTGCTTAACACTGCAGGAAGAATAGATTTTTAGTTCCAGGAATGGCCACAATGTTCAGTGATTAGCAGCAGTTAACATCAGTTCACTGTCTGCAAATCTGATGTTCACCTTTGCCACTGAGTTTTAGTTGTGTTCACACGCTGTAAGGTTCAACTGTATGTTAGCCAAAGGCAGCTTAGTACAGCTAAGCTAAAGTAAAATTCTTAAAAGTTTATTAATTGAGACAGGATAGGGTAAACAACTGTCTATTTTCTGGCTCTAGGAACCTTTGCAAGGCCAGAGTCCTGAGATCGTAGAGCACGGGATGGAACATGAAGGTGTAAAAGGTCGGAGACATATGAAGGTGCCAATCCATTTAAAGCCTTGTAGGTGAGCAGCAGGACCTTAAAATCTGCTCGAACCTGACAAGGTAGCCAATGCAGAGATCTCAGTACAGGGGTAATGTGCTCAAAAAGGCCTCTGAAACTCTGAAACTCTTCTTTGGTTAAATGAAACTTTTCTTTGGTTAACTCAGAAAGAAGAGCATTACAATAATGAATACGTGAAGACACAAATGCATGGACAAGAACCTCTGCAGTGTCGCTTGATAAAATTTGTCTGATTTTGACTATGTTCCTCAAATGATAAATAGCGGTCTTTGTTATCTCTTTAACATGAGACTCGAAGGAGAGCACCATGTCGAACCACACGCCCAAGTTTTTTACCTTGTCCCTGCAATTTAAATGGTAAATGTGACTTCCTGTATTTGATGCAGAATTGTTTTGTTTTTGTAATAATACACAATAAATAGCAGCATGCACGTGGTGTGTGTGTGCGTGTAGTTGTCTGCCTCTTATAACTCCAGTGATTTTCCTGCAGTTTGAAATCTTGTGCGATCTTGTGAATTTCATGAGTTCAGCAACTAACCACTCTTACTAGATTGTATCAGGTCGTCTCAATAAGAACAAATTAAGTTGTTGAATTTCGTACAGATTCTTCATGATTTAATTACGTTCATAGAAACATGAAATTATTGTGTTCAAATTACAAGTTAGACTTTTTTAATGTAACAACCACCCAATTTACTTTTTTTGGTATACTAAAAAAAGTAGAGGTGGCTGCTCGACTTGACTGAGATGGATGCCTTCCTGAAACCACGATCTAAAGAGCGCGAGTCTGAAACCCGTGCAGTGTCGCGGGATTTAACATTGATATAATATTGACTTACTTCACTTGAACATGATATGAACAATTTAATCTAGCCTCTCTGCATATCATGTAGTTTCTACACTATGTAGTTACACTTAACTTTAAAGCATGAGGCGATTGTGTTAAATACACGCAAGATGCTTACGTAAATCCAAGAGCTGGCCAATCTCTTTTTTTCAGTGTAGGTTGCCTGCAGTTTTAATGTATTAAATCGAAAATCGATAGTGTTCGATATTTCACAGCTAAAACCCTACTGTCAATCTCTTCATAACATAACATTCAATTAACAAATATAATAACAGTGAAAGGGTCAGCTGAGATCAATCCAAGATTTTTGCTTTTTGTCTGATTATTTTCAATTGATAATCCACCATAACGTTTGTGTTTACTGCTTTGGTTAGCTGTCAAGCTGTCAGCAGATTTCAGTGTAGCTGGATCCTGTGAATCGCAGCTGGACTCAATCAACTTTGAACAACAAAAAATATTGGATCACTTTGCTTTGAGGAAATAACCAGCTCCTCTTTTCTTCCCTGACAGCTCCTTAGAGAGAGAAAGACTGCTTGGAAAGTGAATTTGATCGAACTCACACTGCTCTGTCTATTTCTCTCCAATTTGTTCTGGTCATTATCTGGCTGTTTAACTGCATTTTTCAAAGCAAAGTCTAACTGAGCAGGTCAGCCTCACTGATGTTTCAGTGCTACGCTGATTAGCATGGTGTGAAAGAAATCCTGGTTAAATTTCATGACCTATTTTATCACACAGCTTTTGTTCTGCCCGGAGATTCACAACTAGTTCCTGCAACGCATCGAGTCAGCGTTTCTGGGCTGAATTAGAGTGGCACAAAACGTGCAGCTGGCATCAGTTGAAACAGTTTCTAATGTAAGAAAGACTAAAACCAAAGTCTGTCAAATTCTTCCTCCTTGTGTTTTTAATATTTTTGCTTGCACAGTTGTGCACCAGCTTGTAAGATGATGACCTTGAGGCTGGTTTCATTCTGGTTATACTGGGACAAATCGTCAGTATACTTTAGTATGAAGATTTTAATATCCACCAGGTTATTGGCAACCCATCTAGGCTTAATTCTAAGGTTCAGTTGCAAGTTAATGGTTTTTAGGATCAGTAGAAATTGTCTATTTAGTAGAACCATACAAGTACAACCATAACCCTTGACGGGTGACTGGTGAGCTGGTAGATAAGACTTTGAATAGTCTTTAATTTTTTTTAAACCCAAAACATAATATTTTTACACCTATCCAAATAGGTTTGATTACAACTGACAAAGCTTTGATTTTAAGCAAAAGTAAACAGCCAGGCCTGTTGCTCATTTGTTGTTGTCATTTTGTGACTTCTTAATTGAACTTCTCAAAGCTCAGTGGGATTTCTAAGCATTCCACAAGTTGCTTAATTGATGGAGTCCGGTGACACTGTTCTGTGACCTACAATCTCTGAGTAATGAAAGATACGAACCGGACGCAGTAGCATAGTGATTGCTTTAAAAGATATGTTTGAAGCAGTGTTTCAAGACCAGACCTGACCTCTGTGTCTCGATGTTTAGACAAATTACAGCGCTGGGTCTCTAAAGGGACTCGTTAATCTGCCGAATGCTATCATTTATGAGGCAGAAAGCCCAACTCTCTTGGGCAAAATTTGTGAAATGTGATTTCTGTGCACTAGATGCCGAAATATTTATGCGCCCTTTTATTTACGGTATGCAGAGCATCTTTCCACTTGGAAAGGTGAGCCACAGGGCAGTACTCAAAAGTCAATGCATAGTGGGAAATAGATGTGCACACACACATCCTCCCACTTACACATCATATTGAAGGAATGCTAAATGTTAATGTTAAGGGTGAAGCACACTAGTGACACTAAGCACCTACACCATGTGTGTGAAAAAGAAAATGTTTCAGAAGGCACACAGAGAAGAATAAGTAGGCATGTGAGAGAAGGGGCACTCTGAATCCATGGAAAGTGCTTTCAGTGCATACACATACGTATGATTTGGCACCTTCCTGAAACTCTATTCGAGCTGTTTTAAGTTGATTGTGACAGAAATGTTTTTATTTATCCTTAATATTTAAAACTTGGAAACTAGCTCACAAATGAAATTTTTCCAGAAAACCAAAGATCTTCTTAGATCCACTTTGTTGTAGATTCACAACTGCACGTCCCTTTTTGAAACTCATAGCATATGATATGAGTCCAGAGGACAACAATAAAGACCTCGAACAACTATTAGCAGCATCTCACTGGCTCCAACATCCTACCTTCAAATAGCTACATGCACATTATAGTCCATTGTACAGACTAGTCATGGGGTTGATATTAACATAAGTCCAATAATTTAAGAACGTAACTTCCTCTGCGTTGGTTTTTTTCACGTAACAGTTGTTAACAACTGACTGCAGGACAGTGTATGTTAGATCATTTCATTAGATAACAGTTTATAAGAAAAATGATGGGCCAACAATCTCAAGCCCATACATTAGGGAGGTAAAAACATACATGACCTGCAGAATCTCATATGAGTGGAATTGTTTTTAGTTGTCTCAGCTGGACAAAATATGTCTCAGAGGAGGCTTTTCAGTCAGAAAGGAGATACTATCTTGTTTAGGGTCCATCGGCTACATATGAAATCCATAATATCAAGGGTTATTGTAGTCATGTATTATCCATGTAGGAATGAAAATGTATATTTACTCCATATGATATGCCCCATATTGTTAAAGAGATAGCCCCATGTCTTTCTGAAGGAGGTTATTCCTCCACTATTATATGTCTGAAGGTTCTCAGTCATCCAGGTCATTGTAGTTCAAGGAGCTGGAAAAAAGGCGTCTGGAAGTTTCCTTGAAGACGTTTCACCTCTCATCTGAGAAGCTTCTTCAATTGCTCTTAGAACAAGAGCAATTGGTGGAGAGTCCCAGATTTAAAGTCCTATGGGAGTGTCCCCAAAAGGGTCATGGGCCCCTTAGTGATCTTTGAGCAGAGGCTGTGGCTTACGACACCAACTGCCTGCCATCTATAATCCAGTTTTGAGATCCTTCCCAGACGCTTTAACGCCCACTCACACCCTGGGCCATTTGACCTCAATAAATCACACGATAGGGTCGGGCTAGGTTTCACAATGGGTTCACCCGAAACCTTGGCTGATTGTGACACACACCCGTTTTCACACCTTGGCTCGTGTGATTAGTTAGAGGATCAATAGGGGTCCATGACCCCCTTGGTCAGCTTTAAATCTGGGACTCGCCACCAATCGCTCTTAGAACTGAAGAAGCTTCTCGGATGAGAGGTGAAACTTCCTCAAGAAGCTTAAAGAAGTCCAGATGCTTTTCTTTTCAAGCTCCTTACCCTCCACTGTTACTCTCACAGAGGTTATCTCATTAATAATATTAGATCCTCAGTCCCTGGTTACTTTGGCTCCTCTGAAAAAGAAGGCAACAAATCGCAGATGCTTGACAGATATAACTCACAAACGTGCTTCTTAAAGCAGATGCCTTGTAAGATGTGTTATTATGTGCAGCAAATTTAATAACTGATCATATTTACTTTACATATTTACTCACTCCATCAATCTTTTCAAGTCAGCTGTTGTAATTTATTCCTCTAAATCATTGGTATCATCTTAGATCACATTCTTATTCTTTAAAGAAGTCTTACAATGAATGAATATTTTATTTTTTATTACAGTACCACAGGCTTTTAAGGTTGGCAGTAATTAAACCAAGACCTTCCTTTTAATTCCAAAATTCTTGAAAGAGTAGTTGTAAAACAGCTCAGTGATCAGTTTCAAAGTAATGGTTTATTTGAAGCGTTTCAGCCAGGATTCAGTATTCATCATAGCACACAATGAGAACTAGTGAAGGTTAAAAATGATCTTCTTTGGCCTCTGAGAGTGGACCCCCACTGCAGCATTTGTTCATCACAGTGTTTTTACTACAGAAATTAGAGCAAACCATTGGTATAAAAGGAACTGCACTGCAATGGTTTGAATCTATCTGGCAGACTGCAGTTTGTTCATGTGAATGGGGACAAATTCTTTTTACATTATTTATGCGTCACATCTGCAAAGTTATTGGAAAAAAATGAATGCATTTTCATTGTTATGCAAATGTTTTCTGTTTCAAAATCTGACATGCTTAATATCTAGAAGTTTCAACTTAAAACGGGGTTTCACATGTTGGTGCATTCTAGTCATTGTGTAGAGCCAAGCCAGTAACACTGGTGTGAGAGCAGAACTCCACACCAACCGACCTCAGCCCTGGTCTATGCCTGTGTCATGGATATATGAAGGCTACAGATTGATGTGGCCTCTGGAGCTTTTATGTATTCATGATATATGGTCCTCCAAACATTTACATCACCAACCACCAACAAAGTCAAACAAATAAAAACTGGTGCATTAATCATGATAGGCTTTTGTTTCTGTGTCCGATATACATCAGATTATTGAAAAATACCAGCTGGACATATGTTATTCACAAAACTGGAAATGTTTTCAGCTTATATCTTATGGAGAAACTGCACTAGCATACTGCCAACCGCTCAGAACTAAAGCCTAAATTAATAATAGAATAACCGGATAGAATAAATAAGCATAAAATAAATAAACGCTAAGTAAAAGCTAAATTAAAAAGGTGGTCTTGAGCCTGTTCTTAAAAACATGTACGTTCTCTGCGGCCCTGAGCTCCTCCGGCAGGCTGTTCCACAGACGAGGACCATACCACTGAAAAGCTGCCTCTCCGTGAGTATGTGTCCTGACTTTAGGGGCAATCAAAAGGCCAGTACCAGAGGACCTCAGGGTCCGCGAGGGTTCATATGGTAAAAGCAGATCTGAGAGATAAGAAGGCCCAAGACCATTAAGACATTTAAAAACCAATAACAGAACTTTAAAATCGATCCTGAAACACACGGGGAGCCAGTGCAGCGATTCTAAAACCGGTGTAATGTGGGCCCGCCCTCTGGTCTTCGTCAGCACACGAGCTGCCGAGTTTTGCAAAAGTTGTAAAGTTGAAATATTCTTTTTGGGGAGACCAGAGAGCAGGGCAGTAATCAATGCGACTGGTAATAAAAGCATGCATCAGCATCTCCGTGTTGGCCCGAGAGAGAATAGGGCGGACTCTGGCTATATTTTTTAGATGATAAAATCCAATTTTGGTTACATGTTTAATATGTGGGATAAAACCAAGCTCAGAGTCAAAAATAACACCCAGGTTTTTCACTTGTAGCGAAGGACATAGTGAAAATGCCTCTAATTTAGACAAGAGTTTCTCTCTCTGAGCCTCAGGACCGACGATTAAAACTTCAGTTTTGTCCTGGTTAAGCTGTAAAAAGTTTTCTGCCATCCAAGATCGTATATCTAAAATACAGTTAAAAAGGGCATCCATTGGTCTGGTGTCATCAGGAGACACGGAGATGTACAGCTGCGTGTCATCAGCGTAACTGTGGAAGTTCACTCCATGCCTCCTGATGACACCGCCGAGAGGCAACATATACAAATTAAAAAGTACAGGGCCTAGAACCGACCCTTGAGGCACACCACATGTCATTTTATGGATCTTAGAGGAGCATGTATCCATACTCACCATAAAAGATCTGTCAGAGAGACAGGAAGTGAACCAGTTGTGTACAGCACCAGAGAGGCCCACCATGTGTTTTAGTCTGTTTAAAAGAATAGCGTGGTCTACTGTATCAAAGGCTGCGCTTAGATCCAGTAGCACCAGGACTGAGAGCTTTTGGGAGTCCCAGTTACATCTAAGATCATTTAAAACCTTTAGGAGAGCCGTCTCTGTGCTGTGGTTCACCCTAAATCCAGACTGGAATATCTCCAGGATCTGTCTATCATTTAGAAAATCATTAATCTGAGTAAAAACAAGTTTTTCTAAGATTTTACTTAAAAATGGTAAGTTGGATACAGGTCTGTAGTTATTAAAATCATTACAATCCAAATTGCTCTTCTTCAGAAGGGGCCTCACCACCGCCGTTTTAAAGGCAGCAGGGAAGACACCCAACTGAAGAGAGCAATTCATCATGTATAAAAGCTCAGCCTCAAAAAATCCATAGAGTGTTTTAAAAAGTAAAGAGGGGATTGGATCTAAAAGACATGTGGTGGGTCTCACTGTGGAGAAAACCTTCTGAAAGTTCTCAGCATTAACCAGGACAAAGCTGTCCAGTGTCTCCTCAGGTACAATCGAGCCCTCAGATGTGTTTACAATCATATGGCGATTAGATAAAATATCAGATCTGATGGCGCTGATCTTTCCCCTGAAGTGGTCTGCAAACTGCTCACAGAGCGAGTCTGTGGGGGTTCTTTGGGAGCTGTTAAAATCAGGGTTAAATAAATGATCTATGGTGGAAAAGAGGACCTTGGGATTATTTTTGTTATTACTGATTATTTTGGCGAAGTATGAATTTCTTGACTTCCTTAATGTATTATTGTACATTTTAAGTTGCTCGCAAAATATTTGATGGTTGATATTATTTTTATTTTTCCTCCACCTCCTTTCTGCTGCCCTGCATTTTCTTTTGAGTTTTTTGACTTCTTCGTTTCTCCAGGGTGATGCATGTTTTACGTTAATCTTTTTGGTGGTGAGTGGAGCAACGGAGTCAAGGCTTTTCTTCAGTTTGCTGTTAAAATGATTAAAAATCAAATCGCAGGGTGCAGGTAAAATCACAGGGGGGCATTCGTCTAAAACCCTGGTATAATTTGCAGCCACTTCAGAGGTTAGCTAGCGCCTCCTCACAGTTCGCACCGAGGTCTCCCGCTGAATACAACCAGTGATGTTAAAAAACACACAGTAGTGGTCAGAGACAGCCAAGTCAACAACAGAGGACACGCTGGTGGAGAGTCCAGAGGTCCAGAGTGTGTCCTCTGTTGTGAGTCGGCTGCGTGACGTGCTGGGTAAAATCCAAACAGTGAAGAACGTTTAAGAATTCTTTTGCTGCAGGGTCAGAAGGATTATCCAGGTTAAAATCACCGGTTAAAATTATCATATTATATTTCGAATGTATGTCTGGAATTTGTGAGGTGTCTTGGAGAGTTTTCTTTTGTCCCTTGTTATACATTACACAAAAGATGACCTATTTCATCTTTTCTTTCCTTACCACATGAATATCATTGTAGGAGCCATATGAGTTGTTTCCGTCTGACTAAGTGGGTTGGTTTAAATGGACTCACTGTATTGGTGCATGGGTGTGGGGCGTGTCTCATGGGTGTGGTATAAGGTAAATGTGGTTGCACTCACTTGTGCACAGCACCTGATGTGATGAGCAGAAGGTAGGGTGAGCACGAGGCAAAACTTTCTGTTGACCGCAACATATCGCAACATATCGCAACATATCGCAACATATCGCAATTTGAATGATTTGATATTCTGTGCGTTTGTTTGACAGTTGATCCCATGTGCTGATTTGTAGTTTGGACAGTGGCATGTGTAAATAAAGAAGCAAATGATACAGAAGTGTTCTGTGCGTTAATTGTTGCACGTCATCGGTGTCCTCATGTTTAGCCTGCCGCCATTGGTTGGAGTAGCCGCAACAATCATATTTTTGTCTCTACTTAGCATAAGGCACAACACTGCAGCACAATCTAGAAAAAACAGCGATACCTAGTTCCAAATTGCCTAGGGCTTGATGCCTGCCCCAAAACTGAAACCACATTTGTTTAAAAATACTGTCACTAAGGGCTTTAACTCAATCCATGCACAGACCTTACATTACCCTACATTACATTGCATCTCTAGGGCATTATCTTTTCATCATCAATTGTGTTGCTTTGCAGCACTGTGGACGTAATGCTAGGACAGATACAGTATGTTCCTACTTCTCCAAGTGCTTATGACTGACATCTCTGTTCAGCTCAGGTTTCTGTGCCACTGCAGTTCTGCATCTTGAGGTCCAGTACCAATGTTCAGTGCAAATACCGGTCCTTGCAATGCAGGAGAAAATACAAGTACAAAAAGGTGGAAGTACAAAGAGGTGTCCAAGTTTAATTTCACTAATTTCAGAATCAGAAAGGGTTTTATTGCCAAATGTTGAGCAGGTTTACAACATTAGGAAATTGCTGTGGTGCTTCAGTGCAAACATACTGTCATAAATTACGCTAAAATAGACATGAAAATAAAAATAAGAATAAGAATTTAAAGAATTAAAAAAAAATTTAGGTTGTTATCTAATCCAATCCAACTTTATTTATAGAGCACTTTAAAAACAACATGGTTGACCAAAGTGTTTTCCAGTAAAAATCAGTGGCAAAAGTTAAAAACCATACATTAAACAAAGAAAGTCAAATAACAATAAAATAAATGAAAAAAAAGATAAAAATGAATCAGTGAATATTAAAACATGAATAAAACAGACAATAAATAAAAGCACAGAAGATTAAGAGCAACCAAAAACTGACTAAAACTGACTACAAGCTGAGTCGGGTACTACTCCTAAAACGCCTTGGGAAAAGGATGTGTTTTTAAAAGTGACTTGAAGATTTCAAGTGTTGGGGCCAGCCTAATATGGAGGGACAGGAGCAACACAACAGCGAAAGCTCAGTCCCCAGGTGCTTCAGTCTCGACATGGGGACAGCGAGGAGTGACTGGTCAGTTGATCGGAGAGATGTTTGAGGAGTGCATAGGTGTAAGAGGTCTGCCAGGTAAGTAAGCGCCAATAAGTAGGATTCCAATGCAGCAGAGGTGGGCGGAGTTTAACATAAAAGTGAAAACATTTCAAAACAGCTTCCACAGGCAGAAAACAGGAAAAGGAAACAGGTCCTGATTCTTCTTTCTTATCCCAATTCAGGATACGACAAGTCTTACTGTGTCTCAGGAGGAGAAATTTAAAATATTACTGTCTGCCAGCATTAACCACAGTTATATCACACAAGCCACAATGATGTCATAGACTCAGATCTTAACACTGCTGGGAGGGAATGCAGAAGAAAAATAGGATATTATGGTTATGGCACTATTATGGTATTATGGTTAGTTTGAATATTTTGTCAGGTTAAAGTTTCATTGTTGAAGCAACTAACAGTGAGGCAAAACATGGAACAAAAGAGTTAAGTACAATATAAACCTTGAGATAACAGCCACACACAAAAGACAACGATGATGCACAATAATGAGACAAATATGTGGCAACAAATAAACCAATCGACAGACTGAAAATAGATTTGTAACTTATACAAATGACTTTTATTAGTGACACAGGATCTGAATGATGTCAGTATGTCGCAAATAATTTACATGTTGCAAAATACTGTGTTGTGACTGTAATGTAGATAACTTTAGAATAATCCACAGACAGGGCAGGCATCACCAGCTTTCCAACTTGTTTCGGCAGGAAGTGTTTTGCAGATCTTTCATCACTTTAATTTATCTTGGCATGAGACGTGTTACTGAAAACAGCTCAGAGGGTCATAAGGTTGCCTGGAAGAGAAAAATGCTAAAGGAATAAAGAGGGTGTTACAAGAGAATGTGAAGAAAGCCAACACTACTGCACACTGATAAGAGTGGCGCTTCAAAGACAAGCTTTTTTAGATATAATTAGCTTTAAATGCCAACCCTGTATGCTAGTAATAATATATAGCATATAACTAAACTTCATCTACCACAACAATATAATAATTTCTCACTGTTGCTCTGACAGGTAGGAATTGTGGTGTGTGGTAAATGGTACGCGGACTGGTTTCTTAAATAGCACTTTTCTGCTTTAGCAGAGGACTCAAAGCACTGATGCAACATACGAATTCATCTGAGGTTATGTTCAAGGCTAAACCTGCGGGGTTTTCCCCTCACTTTTAAGCATTTTGTCTAAATGCTGCATGAGGTGTGTGAAGCTTTGACTTCCTTTGATCTATTCGCCGGTGCTTTTGTAAGATGAGCTTTCATCGCCTTTGTGAAAAATGTTATGCTGTAATATACAGCATAGACGCTTCTGTGAGCGACAGCTGAGCAACGAAGTCTCTTCTGCCAAGTCAACAACACCTCTCTGAGCCAAGTCTGTCAAAATAAGCATCTCTACCGCACACATAACATTTGACTCATATCCTCCAGATTTGCCTGCACATTCACCTCTCTGACGGGACATATTCTACACTTAAGGACAGCCTTCAGTAAATCATCACTGCAGCGCTGGAGGTTAGGATGATGTGGGAATGACAGAAAAATGAGATCTTTCTCCAGAAAGCTATTAACCAATTCAGGCTCGCAGCAGGAAGGAACCGTAGCCTCACACACGCACAATTAACATGCCGAGGAAAACTCGTAGCATTTCCACGTGGGTAGTTCAGTTTCACATTTTGAATTCAATAGCAGATAAATTAAAGTCCTCTCCCAGGGAGTGACGGGTGTTGAATGTGTTAATCCAAATGTTGCAGCAACATTGCCGCTTTCTGGAGCACATGAGGGCAGCTAACCTGCAAACGGTGATTAATATGTCAGTGTAGCTAAGGCACAATTGGCCTTTGATACAGCTCCACACCGAACTGTCAAAGCCACTATAATTTACACATAGTTTATGGATTTATTTTCATTCCTCTCGGGTGTGATTGATTTTCTTCTTGTAGTCTGGTGGAGGCGTGGTTGTATAATCAATCATCGGCTCAGAATGCCAGTGTGTCACTTTCATTTCTCGGTTCCATCGTGTGTCTCGTTTGGTATAATTGTCTCACATTTGAGACAATCAGCAGGTTCCCATCCTTTGACTCATAAACTCATCACTCAGAGCTGGATTCAGGCCTGAGTGCGGTGGCACGCAACCAAAGTCAGAGAAGAGAGTGAACCGAAACCACCACCTCTGCCTCCTCACACACGTGACCGCTGTTGTCCCTCCCTCTTCTTCCCTCGAGTTATTCGTGTCCTCCCCGTACTCAGCAGCATGTCAGACAACGGACTTAAACCACAATGCTGTTATTCATTTTGTTCCCTCTGCCTCAGGTCAGCACGGTGGGTGTTTATCATTCAGATTCCATCTAAGGATGTAAATTATGTCTCACCTGAAGAAAACTAAGATAATAGAAAACACCTGAAAACCCAGCAGCTGTAGAAAAACTTCAGACCTGTGTGCGCATACATTTATTCTAAGACGGGATACTAAGAAAGATTTAAGAGCACAATAACTTTCCACCAAAATACAGAAGGAAAAGAGAATCAGTGCCCACTAAAGAATGAGTGCTGCACACATAAAGGCATCTCCATGTTCTTGTGTTTGTGCTGTGTGAACACACATGACTGAGTGACCACGCTTTACTAGGCTGCGTGTACTAAAGGTAACATCACTGAGCACTTTGCTGTGTTTCGGCTTAATCTGCACCTCCCATTTTCCAAAAGCAGGCAGTAGAGACTATATTTTCATAGCCTTTCCTGTTTTGGCTTCTTTTATTCGTATTCCATCAGTGCAGTGATGACATTTATTTATTTATTTTTGTCTGAGCGCTGTCACCTGTCCTTTTGGAGTGGCAGGTGTGTTTGAAGTTAAAGGGCTTTCACGAAGAGGTCCAACAGCCAGTCAGGGTATGCTCATGGAAAATAAGAAAACACTATCAGTGTATCAAAAACCAAAGAAAGGCTCTTGAATGTGAATGATTTAACTTACATTACATACACATAACATTTTGTTTTTGAACACAATAGAAGGAGATCCATATCCTCATTGTAGTTTCCACCCATGATTATAAATGTTACAGAATTGCCAAACGAAAACTCTGAATAGCATTGTGTTGTGAATCAGTAATTACAGGGCGTGTTATTACTTGTATGAAGGCAATGGATCGAGGCAGTGGGTGCAGGCTCTGACTCTGCAGTGCCACCTTCTGACCTCAACTTCAAGAACTGATTTTATTTTGTAGTCTACATAACTTTGATCAACACCACAGAGAAAGGACATAAGATAACTGTCTAATGCAAACATGTATTTTATTTTAACGTATCTTCATAGTCCCCACTTCTATAATGAAGGGAAGGCATGACATGTTATTTGAACTACTCATAATCTCTCTTTCAGTCTTTCCTTTGTTGCTCACTCTGGATAAAAAGTCCTGGCATCGCTACATCAGTTGCTTTTGTTCTGACCTTACTGCAACCCCTCGATTCATGGACTGGCTTCTTCTGGGGGGAATGGCGTTACTTAAGTGTATTTGACATTTGACTCTTCACAACACAACTGAAGACAAAAGTGGATATATTTTGGTGGATGCTGCATCTTTGCTTGTGAAATACATCTTTGCTGCGACCATGCTCAGGTGCTCTGACCCATTCCCAGTTAAAAATACTAAACTTCTGAACAGCATTTTTTATGTTGATCATTTTAATTCCTATTAAGAATTTATTTCGATTGATTTTTTCCCACAGCATAAATATAGTTCTTTTAAGGTTTGATGTTTAGTGACTGTTCTGTTACTAAATTAAGCTTATGCTTAAACCATTTAAAGAAAAAAAGGATACAAGTTTGAAAGTACATACTCAAGTTTACTATTTAATCACTGTGTGTCACACATATTCAGAATTATTATGTATTGTGATTTTTATTGTGTGCAGGCCTCGGCCTCCATACACAAATATGCATTAGGAAGCCCAACTCTCACTGCACCGATGCTCTTCTCCAGTAAACAGCAGCTCTCACTGTGACATGCAGCTACGATTGATGGTGCTGCTGCTGCTGTTTATAGGAGACGTGTGTCAAACTCTCAGGTTTTACTTATTGGGAAAAAATTAATCAGAAGCAGTGACAGAGCCCATATTCACTGTCTGTCTCTAAAGCCTTCACACAAGCATTAACATCTCCTTCTCTTGATTATTATTCTTTTAATAAATATATTTGTATATCTGTCTGGATATGTTTTGGCTGGTCTGCAGGTTTGTACAGCTGCTGTGTATATGTGTGTTTTTTCAATACATCTAAACTCTCTTCAGATGAGTCATACTGTACGATCTTTAATTATAGCCCGAGTGACCCAGGATGCAGTGCGCAGGCACAAAGTTTCTTTTCCAAACAAACACTACAATCCAAACTGTAAGCTGTAAACATCCATCACAGTTTAAACTTCCTGTTTTGCTGTTAACCAACTACAGATTTATTGACATCATGGATGTATTTGCTCATTTCTCCATTTATGTGTGTTGCTCTGTAAGGCTTTTAGACATTTTCAGAAGGCAAAGATGGCTAAGGCTAATAAACAGTTCTTACCCAAAAAATACTTCATTATAAATTTCTAGAGATTTTGTTTTTCAGCTACTGCGGTCCACAGCACCACCTCGAGGTGCACCATCAAAAAGCACCAGCAGTTAGGAGTTAAAATTGTACAATACAGATAAAGGGTGTAATTACCCTGTAATTACATGGAATTACATGGTATTTTATTTGAAATTACAACATAATTATATTTCTCTACAAATACTATAATGTAGGCACACAGAAAAAGGGGCAGCAAGTCTGAATTTAACAGGAAAGAAAGAAATAATTCCCTCTCCCTCTCCACCTCCTCCAGCTTCCCAGGCCTGTCGATAGATATAATCTCTCCAGCGTGTCCTAGGTCTGCCCCGGGGCCTCCTCCCAGTGGGACATGCCTAGAACACCTCACCCTGGAGGCGCCCAGGAGGCATCCTTGTTAGATACCCGAACCACCTCAACTGGCTCCTTTCAATGTGGAGGAGCAGCGGCTCTACTCTGACCCCTTCCCAGATGGCTGAACTTCTCTCCCTACCTCTAAGGGAATGCTGAGGGACCAGACAAAGAGCAATTCAGAAGACCCGTATGAGTAGAACACCAAGAGAACAGTTCACCCTTCCCAGGATAGGGTTACCGGGTCACGCCCGAAGCCAGGCCCGGGGAGGGTGCCCGAAAGCGAGCGACTGGTGGCCGGGCCTTAGTCCATAAGGCCTGGCCAGGCACACCCGAAAAAGGGACATGGGCCATTTTTCTGCAGGCCCACCACCCGCAGGAGGCGCATTGTGCAATGTGTGCCGGGCGGCCAGGAGTGGAGGCCCTGGCGGACCGATCCCTGGCTACCAAGACTAGCAAGACTAGCACATGGGACACGGAGCCATAAATTATTCTGTAAATAATTTTAAGTACTGTTTAAGTAATTTCAAGTACTGCATAACTAAGGGCTGCTACTAAAGGGTGAGAGTCAGGTCACCAGTCTGACACAGGGCTAACAGAGATAGCCCTGTGGGCTAATAGAGATAGACAAACATTCACATCTATGGGTAATTTAGAAACACCACTAACCCAGTGTTGCCAACTTAGCAACTTTGTTGCTATATTTAGAGAGTTTTCAGACCCCGTTAGCGACTTTTTTTTCTAAAAAGTGACTAGCGACAAATCTGGCGACTTTTGGTGGTGTTATTAGGAAGACTTAGGACCACGTGAGAGCACGTATCACTCTTACTCTCAACAAGCAGCGGGTGCTGCCGTGGGCACCTCGCCTGTGCCAAAGCACTCACAGGCGACGGATTGTCATCACGCAGCAGTCGCCCCCAGCTGCTGTCAGAGCAGGAGATGTTGACCCCCTACGCCTCCAAAACTGCAAATGAATCGTGCATGAGCGAAGCCGCTGCTCCTGCCCTGACTGTAGCACAATCAGATCTTCTTTTACTCTTACTTTTTGTGAATCACAAGGTTTAAAACTACTTAAATAGAATAGAATAGAATTCAACTTTATTGTCATTGCACATGCACAGGTACAGGGCAACGAAATGCAGTTTGCATCCATCCAGAAGTGCTTTAGTGATATAGGTATATTACAATATATATTAGCAATAATATAGATATGTGAGTATATTACAGAAATGGGTCTATTATGGTATGTTATAATGTACACGGTATGAAGTATGTTGTGAATATTCTATAACTAAGTATGTACAGGCTGTAGTGAGTACAAGCTATGAACAGGATATAAATATGAAAAACTATACAGAATATGAAATAAATAACTTTACAGAAATCTGAGATATACAGCTATACAGAAATGGGAACTATGCAAGTTGTAAACAGTTGTAGGATTAAAGATTATCGAATGTACAGAATGATTATTTACACAGAGCTAGTGCAGTTAAGATAAGTGAGATATGTAGATAGTTTCTACAGAGGCTATATAAAGTGCTAGTGGTTGTGAGTGGTGGTTCAGTCCATGTTATTATTGTGTTTGAGGGTACAGTTGTCCATTGTGGGGGTGTGTATGTTCAGTCCATGAGTTTAACGTGGGTCAGATGTCAGGAGGCAGAGTTCAGGAGTCTGACAGCTGTGGGGAAGAAGCTGTTCCGGTACCTGGTGGTCTTAGTCCGGAGGCTCCTGTGGCGCCTCCCAGAGGGCAGGAGGGTGAAGAGTCCATGTGATGGGTGACTGGGGTCTTTGATGATTTTCCCAGCCCTTTTCAGACACCACTTCCTGTAGATATCTTTTATGGCAGGAAGTGGTGCTCCGGCGATGCGCTGGGCAGTTTTCACGACCCTCTGCAACGCCTTCCGGTCCGAGGCAGAGCAGTTCCCGTACCAGACTGTTATACAGTTGGTCAGGATGCTCTCGATGGTGCAACGATAGAAGTTCACCAGGATGTCTAAAAACACACACACAAAAAGTAACTCTGCCAGAGTGCCTTTTTCGGGTCACTTTTGCTGGTACCAAGCCTAGAAAAAGGAGGTGGGTTGGAATTGTGACATTAAAAAACCACCAATTGCTAAAACGAAATTTAATTTGTAGTTCTAAATATATTCTAAATGCATTTATTGTGTTTTTTACTCACTTTATGTCTCTTCCACGATATTTCTCTCTCCTACAATGTAGGTTACAATAGACTATGTGCACCTTGGCATATGCTACTTCCGGTAGGGAAACTCCTATAGTGTGCTTCGTTTCCGGTGTGATATTCACGTCTTGTTTACGGTCGGGTTTTCCAAAAAAAGTCAACCAAATGGACGAATCAAGTGGCAATTTCTCAAGATGTCTTGGGCATTTACCGAATATATCTGTAGATGATGTTCATCGACTTGTCGATATTTTTCCCTTGCGCCTCAGAGCAAAAGAGAGAAGGGATTGAAATTTCTCAGTATTTGTATAGAGTTCCCTCGTTTATCGCGGGTGTTATGTTCTAAAAATAACCAGCGATAGGTGAAATCTGTTCACTACTTAAAATCACCTATCAGGTCTTTAAGTCTGACGTCATTAGCTGTGCCTGGGCCCAAACTCAGCTTCAGGTCCTAAAGTCACACGATCACTGCAGCATCACGATCAGCGTTGCTGCTTTACCAGGTGTAACAATTAAGTTTAGCATCCAGGCATCCATGAAAACAGCATTTATTCAATTTAACAGAGTTAGAAGTTAACAGGAAGTTAGCTCGCTAGTTTCCCTCTAATGATAAACCACCATGTTCTGACTGAGAGATTTCTTAAAAAATTAAACGTACAGCTCTGTTATTGCTTCCAACATAAAAGAAGACAGAAAACTAAACAGCAGTGACGTTCGTAGGGTTACTGAAGTTGGGCTAGCTGGTATATAATGGTGTGCTACGTGATCACTAGCGGCACAACTATGTTAGCATATGTTAGCATAACATAAACACAGTGAAGCTGGAGGATGAACACTAACTTTTTCCCACTTGATAAAAGTTAACGTGAGGGTTCCCGATGGTTAGGGACAAATGCAATCGCATGGCAGGAAGCTGTAAACGGACCAAACTTCAGTCAGGAGAACAACTGAGATAATCCATCCACAATACGAGGTTAGTCATTAATGTACTGTTGCACGGACTGGGCTGTAGTTACATTATAAGGTTTTAAAAACTGAGCTTTAAAATGGTTAGCGGTAATAAAAACCGAGAGAGGCCGACAGTGACAACCTTAACAAAAGCAGAGTCGTTATGGCCCAGAAGCAGGGTTCATCACGTCATCATTTAAAGACCGGATACAGTACTCTAATTTATAGTAATTTCTGTATTTCCTTTAAAAAAAAAAACTGACTTGTTACCCCCTTATTTTAATGTGCCTAGTATTTTAGGGTAGATATAATTACACTGTAATTTCAAATGCCCTTTTGTCCCAGGCTGTATTATGAACTATTACCCCCCAAAAAAGAAACTGCTGAATGCTTCTCGATGTGTCAACATGAGCCTATTACTCTGAATTTGTTATTCCATTAAGCTGTTGACTTTGACCACAATCATTTAAACTAAACTACCCTGAAAATGCATAAGAAAGAGATCTTCATAAGTCCAGTGTGAATAAGGAGATGAATTCTAACAAGACAGACATTATGGATCCACGGCCTCCTCAGGACCCGAGACCTGAGCTAAGATTTCAGATCTGGTGCTTTCTGCTTGTGTTTAGACATTAAGTGTTATAGTGAAGTGGACTTGGGAAGACCCAGATGAAATCCTTTCATTGTCCATGATAGCAAGTGAATTCTTAAGCTGATACTGAATTATTTATGCAATAAGGGGAATAACACAAAGCCTGGGTGTATGTTACCAGCTTTTATTAGCTCGAAGGATGGATTATATACATCACAGCCAAATACTGTATATAAAAGTTGTCTGTGGTGACATCAACTACTAGTTCTCAAATGCTTGTTGCGACTCCTCGAACTGAGCGATCAAACAATAAAGGGTAAACTGTTCTCTTCACTCAATTTACAAAAAAAATCATGTTATAGTTGAAAAGAAAAAGGTTAAAACTAAAAACTGAAACCATAAATTCATCTGGAAAGTGTTAACCGAGGTCACAGATAAAAACTTCAATACAACTGAAATTCTCTTTTCAATCAGTGAGGTTAACTCTTGCTAGCCATTAGACAGAATGGGAGTTGTATTGGTTTCCACATTAGCTACTCCCACATTTAAAATGCGATCAGTTCTCATGTCGATGATGGTTTGGCTTGAAGCTCTGGCACATTGTGCTCCCATCTGAACAACTGAGTGCTGCAGTCAACATGTCAGCATGTGGCATTTGTCCCCAGATGCAGTGATTTGTTGAATTCCAGTCATCTCTTTAAAAGGCTGTTAATAGCTCTGATTTCATCAGTGGACAGAGGAGAAAGACTGTAGCCTCTCAGCTCAGGTTTTCCTGCAACAGTAAGACACAAAAAAGGTTAAGAGATCATATAAGACTGACTTAAAATAAATGTAGTCGTAGGAACAGAACAATAGAGATCACTGTAACTGAGGACTTTTCCCAATAATAATATGAAGGACTTCCCACAGGAATAATGACTGAGTCATTATGCTTATTCCTCCTAATCTAAAGGTATCTGACTGAAGGCAGATTGGACTCAGTTTCCTCTCCTGCTTCCAACAACAGAACCACTGGGAGAAATTCTGCGAGTTTAATGATGTAAAGCAATGAAACCTCCATCAGATAACACTGCACTTCCTGTACAAATAAGTTACTGGAGACCAGACAAGACATTTTTGCTATGGAGGCTGCAGGAATATTCCAGATGTCATGGAATTATTTTTTTACAGACAGCAGACTCCACATAAAACACTTAAAAATGTCATTATATATTCAGACTTTCCACACATCCTGCTATTTACTACACTGACTTATGGCTGCTTCAAACCTATGACTTTAACCCAAATCTGAGCCATTTAGATGTTTGACAGCAGTGAAAAACCTAAATGTCATTCTGTTGATGGATTTTCCTAAAACACATTAGTAGCTATTTATACTTCCAAAAACAATCTGTAGTTCAAAATTTGGTGTAGACGCTCATTATGAAGATATTCTGGACCAGACCAGACTAGGTATGAAAATATGACCAGTATGTAAGGATTAAATGCAGCACAGTGTCTCTGTGTTCAGATCTGGTTTGATTGTTAGGGGTTGTGAAGGATCCCAAACATACTGCACACCTTCCAAAACCGTTTAGCATTTTATGAGGCTGTGATCCAGGGACCCTCATAAATCTAATTTATCGATTGAACTTTATCGTGTGCAATGTTTGGTTCTTTCCCAATCGCAGTTTGTGATCAAATCTATCTTTCAAATAGACTTTCTGGATTGTTTCCTCCTGGGTACTGACTAGTAAGAGCTTCTGAGGCCTCTATTTTTCTATACAACCAGAATGAAAGTGATTTTCTTCATATATTCTTCACATTTAACTAATAATACTCGTGAGTTTGGGGGGTTTATTGGGGGAGGGGTTACCAGGATGTCCTTCAAGGTGAAAATTAAACAAACTAATACTGCTTTCCTTTGTGTGTGGAATATTATTAAAATTAGAAACATCTGGTCAGAGTGTCAGAGTCAAATGTTTAGACTGAGACATTTTACTGTTTCATGAAAGATATTAGCTCATTTTGAAATTGATGGCAGCAACACATCTTAAAAAAATCAGGTGGGGCAACAAAAGGCTGGAAATCTAAGTGGTACTAAAAAGAAATAACTGGATGAACATTTTGCAGCTAAACAGTTTAACTGTTAACAAGTATTATGTATTATAGTAAGAGCATAGCTTACCTTGCATCTCATTGAGACGATTCACTTTTGCTTTCAGCCCTTTGCGAAGATCATTTATCTCTTTGTCCAGCTGCTCCTGGTCTACACACCACAACAAAGATCAAAAGAGTTTAGGGTGATGTGTTCTTAATAAAATTGCACATGTAAGAATCAATGACTTAGAAATGTTTTACCTTTCTGAATCATTTCTCTTGTCTTGGATTTGGGGAATTTGATAAACATGCTTCCCAAGCAAACCTTGACTTTCTCTGCAAATGTGAGCAGTGTTTTATGTCATTCATTGCATAAACACACATAGAATAAACTTTACACCTGGCTTTCCTATCACTGTGAGGTTTTGTGTTTTTAACAGCTTCTCTTGTTTGACTCTTTTAGTGGCACAGCTGCTGGGAGAGGATGCCCACCTGAATCTGCCACATCATGTTTCAGGGCATTGAGTGCCTCCCTGTTCCTGTTTCTCTTTGTGTCCAGGTCCACAATCTAGAAGAACAACAGACGGCATTAGTTAGCAACACACACACACACACACACACACACACACACACACACACACACACACACAAACACAGATGGATAAAACAATGAGAGCACCAGTGAATGTACTTCTATTTTGCTTTGATACGGAATTCAAAATATAATACAAATACAAAGAATACAAAATCTTTCATTGTAAATAGCAGCTTCATAATTTGACTAAAAAGCTGTATCTGTGAAAAATGTCCACACATTTTTATATTATATAGTATTTTATATTATTAAAGTCTCCCTCTCTCTCTCACACACACACACATATATATGTATTATATATTACAAAAATGTGTTTTTCTCTCATCCATGAGCTGACAACTTAGCTAGCTAGCTTAGCAGCTAACGTCACTGGCTACGTTAGCATACCTCTATAACGTACATAACGATCCTCCCGTGTGAACGTCCTCAGCTCAGTATTTACTTACCTGCTGTTTAGTGGTGAGAACATCTTCAGCTGCCTCTTCGACTTCTGTCAAATACTCCAAAACACGCTGGGACACCTCGTCCATGGTTGCAGTGCCGCTTCCAAAATATGTCCGGTGTGAAACAACAGCTGAACACTACAAGGACCGCTCGGAAACTGGCCGCAAATGTTTCTGTCATTTCCAGCCGTTTCACGAGAACGTTCATTTCTACGTTTCAGTTGAAAGACGTGGCTCGTTCTGCAGCACATCTCATGTGTAGAAATGTTATGTGGAAGAGTTGATTTCAGTAACTGTACTTGTGCAATGCGAGAAATGATTTGATTTGATGATGATTTCGCCTCTTTGTACTTCTTTACCTGCTTGGTAAAATCATCTCACGCGTATACTCTCTAAAGCTGCAGGGGGACCAATAAACAGCAATATTTAAACACTAAATTTAGAAACACTTTTGAGTACATTTCTCTGTCTGTTGGTCAGTTTTGGAGCCACCCCTGTAGACTGTGGGCTTTGCATTTGTATTTTTTTCTCTCAGTAAGTAGATAAGTTGCCTCACAGGATACAGCAGAACTATAAACCACTATTACCATTGTTACTCTGCTGCAGAATAACTTGAACTGTACGAAACACAAAAATCTCCCTGTCCATAAGCGCAGACTAGAGAGGGAGAGGGGATTCACTGCATTTCAAACAGAATAACTTTGAGGAGATTTAATATGTGGTCACCTCAGACTGTGCATAACAGACAGACATAGTCTTTGGCTTGATTCAAGCCGTCTGGAATTGATTCGCTCATCTCGCATCACTTTGAGGCTGACAGCTGGTTGCTTCCAGTCATTCCAGGCTCTCTTCCATATTTATTGCCAGGTCATATGTCAGCCAGTGTCATTCTTAACTCTTACTCACTTGAAAGTTGTGAAGAGTTTGCCATGAGTCCTATCCAGTTCAGTTTTAAGTAGCCACTCATGAAACAAAGTTAGAGAGACCTGAGATAACTTTTTTCAACCTCAAGGCCAACGAAACTAGTGAGACTGACCTTTCTTCCTTTTTTTTTCTTAATCCACAGCGACTGTCTCAGTGGAAAAAGTTGTTTTTAAGTCTAAGTTTTTTAAGTATTTCAGCTCACCTTATTTTTAACCATCATCAGGGAACGCTTTGGAAATGTGCCTTCCTCATCAGGCACAAATATCTCTTTCATCAGTCAGACTTTCCTCTGCTCGCTTCCTTTTTAGTGTTGCAGGCTCTTACTGTTTTCTCCACTTCACCTTGAGGTACATGTTTCCTCATATGGGGAAATGTAGAAGTATGCAGACTGCAGCAGCAAGCCAAGCATGTTGATTTAGATTGATTCAAATTGATGCTAAGAACAAAAATGATTTGTGCACGTTACCTTTTGTGCAAGGTAATAACGTTTAACATCCATACAACTGTAAGCCTTTCACATCCAGAGCAAGTTAGCTCCATCTTTTCTGTACAGTCTATAGGCGTTACCGATTCCGTGTTGCACCAAAAGTGACTCATCTTCAAAATATCTGCTTCTGTTCCCACG
This sequence comes from Maylandia zebra, assembly GCF_041146795.1. Taxonomy (NCBI): domain Eukaryota; kingdom Metazoa; phylum Chordata; class Actinopteri; order Cichliformes; family Cichlidae; genus Maylandia; species Maylandia zebra. Next base: position 6,560,297 of record NC_135171.1, on the reverse strand, counting down.
TTATGGCCAGACTTGTGTTTTTTCATTTGATGTTTAATGATCTGAACACACATTTGTGTCACTTTCTTTCATAGGCGTTATTCAATCTGATCAGTTTATCCTTTAGTCTGATCCAGATTAGAAGAAGTCCCTGTCATGATCTGACTGAGTGGCTGGTGTTTTGTGGGCGGAGCCTTGGTTCCTTACCTGTTCTGCTCACCTGCCATCCAGTCAGCGAGGTAATACTTAAGGCCAGCGGAGTCATGCACTCTCTGCGATTTTATCAGCTACCTCATGGAGGTAACCCAGCCTCACTGCGTTGTAACTTTATGTCTGTTCTGTACTAACCTTGATTTAACTGTTTTCAGTTTCTCCACCACAACACTGCTTAAGTGACCTGCGGCTCAATTCTCACCACATCGCTACCTTCCTCTCGGAAACTAAACCTTTTTCCGCTCTCACCCTCCTGCCCACCCTCACCCTCAGTTTCCTGGAAACATAAGGTTGGACCATCACTCGATCACACACCTCTTGTACCCCACGCTCACCACCTACAAGTAAGCCTGCGAGTCCAGTATTCACCTTTTCTCCCCGCTCAGCATCATACACCATCTTCACAAGACTGTTTGGTATTCTTTAATAAATTTTGATGATGTTTGCTGCTTCATTCAAAAGACTAATAAACCTGAATTGCTGAAAATCATATCATATGATCACATACAGTACACGATGCTATCTGGGTTCTTTTAAATAAAGCACAAACTTATCAAACTTGGACATCCAGCGGCTCTCTTCCATATCTGTGTAAACATCCCCCACAGCACAGAGAAATAATATCACATTAACAAATGAACAGTATTGCTGACTGTACATTCATAATAAAACTTTAAGGTGATGACAGTATGTAACATTCAGATTACACATTTATCACTACACCTGCTGTTATGTGACAAACTCCACCTGTTTGGGCCTGCTTGGCCTCTGTATAGGAGAATATTTGGATCCTGGTAAATTGTCTATTATTGCAGTGACAGCGTCAGGTTTTATTTCCTGTTCTTTGAGGTTAGCCGTTCTCCTCCTCTCAGCTCCTCCTTTTCTACACTCAGAGCCGCTCCGTTTTTTCTCCCATCCGTTCTGTTTCCTGTCTCCTCCACCTCTCCTCTGCTCTGAGCCGCTCCTCCTCCGAAACCCGCCCATCCTGTAGTCCCACACATCCCCCTTCCAGGCAACCTCATTACAGTCGCTGGCAGTGTGTTGAAGGCTGGTGGCGGCACCTTGGACAGGGTTGCGGATGTTTCCTGATGCCTGCATTCTCCTCAGGTGGCTGTTGGTCCGCACAGGGCTGCTGAACCTTTGGGCTTGTGAGCCCCTGTCTGAGGAGTGCACCCGGCTCTCGCTGTAGCTCCTTTTCGGGAGTATTTTGGGCTCTAGCGGAGCACTCGGCCTGGACTGGCGGTTGTGGCTGTAAGTCGAGCAACAGCATGGCACACTACAGCGGGAGCAGCGGATCCGGCAGAGACTGCAGGCGCAGCCGGAGAGGAGGGCGGAGTGACTAGCCAGGGAGGAGAGGAAAGTGAGGGGGAAGGCACGCTGACACTGGAGGATGCACTTGGGAGAGCTGAGACGTGATGTGGCGGCAGCAGGGGACCTGTGACAGCTGGATATCACTTCTGATACTGCCGACTTCCCGCTCTCCTCCTGGACGGTCTGGATCTGACGCCACTCCAGCTGCAGCAGCTTCTCCAGATACCTTTCCAAAGGGCCCACAGGCCTGGGCCGGGGGGTACCTCGGCCTTCCATGTTGTAGAAAACAGCCAGCTGACTCAGGCTCCACGAATTAAAAGGTGGAGGGAGGAAGTCTGGGAAGTCAAAACCTCCATGGCCCTGCAAATTGGATCTGTGGCTGCGAGAGGAGCAGTCCTCGGCCTCGATGACCTCTGGCCTGAGCTCGAGCCGAGGAGGAGCACGACTGCAGGCTGACACAGGAAGTCTCTCTGACTCAGACAAATCGGTGTCGCTGTCATCTTCTCCATGGCGACTCAGGCGTCTGACCTCCAGTTCTGGCGAGTGTCTTTCCAGCTGCTCAGTGCTGCAACCACACGTGCAGTGGTAGGAGACAGCTGCTGTGTGTTTGCCGTTTCTGCTCCCCGCATGCTTGTGCTGTCTGTGGCTGGAGCGCTTAGTGACCGGCAGCACCTTTGGCTCCATCCTGCCCTCTGTGGGGGACACTGGAAGAGCCTTTGACTCTGAGGATCTGTGAGCGCTGCAAGGCAAAGCAAAGCTATTATCTCAGCACTGAGACAGCAGCGAACAACACAAACTTTGCACAAACCTCACCTGTGTTGAGAAGTATTGCGTTTAGCTGAGGAGTTGTTAGACTTGTGCTTTCTTCTTTGTTGCAGCCTCTGCAATTACAGACACATTATGTTCAACTTATCACTTAAACATGGTCGTGGTAATGTTATTACCATGGTAATGTTATTACCATGGTAATGTTATTACCATGGTAATAAATTGAGACTTGTTGACATTTTGCCTGATATAAATTGTGCACTATTGTGCCACAGAAATGTGTCATTATGTGGAATAAAGGAAAAAATAGCGAGATGTAAACAACGCTCACTGCAAACGTGTAGGTGTTACTTTAACAGCAGCTCTGTATCTTGTATGAAAGCAGTCACTATTTAATGTACCATCATTTAAAACAGAACTGGAACACCAGCTAATTTGACTGATCTTGTGTGTGATACAGTGATCCGAGCCCGTTCACTCACTTTCTCGCTGTTAGTTTCCTGACTTGGGAACGCGTGCTGCGGCGGTGTGGGCTTCCTCTGAGACTGCCGCCTTCCCATTATGTTACTTGAGAGAAACAAACAAATCTTCCGAGTTAAATGTGACCGATGAAACACATGAAATGTAGAAACAGCAGCACAGGGCAGACATGGCGCTCTTCTTTGTTCACACACGTACACAGTGAGCATTTACACATCTAAGTGCAGTCACACACCACCGACATCCAGCGTCTGTGGCGCCGCCGAGGACACGGCAACAAACAGCAGCCATGTCTTCATCCGTTACCACCGTGTAACCCCAATAATAAGCATATCTGGCGGTACCTGCCCACATTAGGCCCGGCGATGCTCCACAGATCCTTCTTCCATTTCCTCTCCCTGCTGGAAACCCTCTCGGCACACCGCTGTGCCACTTGCTCCTGCAGAATGGTGCCCATCCCAGCTTCCAGCGGGCACCAATGAAACGGGCGAGTGAGCTGTTCACGCGAAACACGGTGCTGTGATCATAATGAGTAATGGGCTGAAATGAACCAAACACAACTGTGTTTAGGTATGGATCCCTGTGTGCGATTCACCTGCCGCCCAGCGGAGGGCAGTGGGGCTCACAGACGGAGCACGCACGGTTAATGTGCTGAGTGGTTCATACATGTACCGGCAGCTTAAATGCCTCCGTGTATTTAAAATAAACTAAATGTAGCGAGCTGATCGACAGCTTTACCAGTCCGACCCACTCGACATGAAATGTGCTCTACATTACCTGGAATGAATTTGACACCTTTGGTTTATACTGAGGACAATCAGTTCAATGATTCACAAGAGAGAGGACCCAATGCACACACCAGAGAGCTAAACAATAAATAATACACATCAATAAACGTATTGGGGGGATGTGCAGGAACCTGGATCAGAGCATTTGACTGTTTCTTCTGTGACTTCCTTGAAAACTTAGTGTATGAAGGTACAAAAAATAAAATATGCTAAACTAAATGTAAAATATACTCAGTTCATACCAGATACCTGCTATCCGGTTACTGAGTTTATATTAGACAGTTTATCCAAGAGAATAAATTAAATGTATGTAACGCACACAGAGGTTCTAGGTCTGACCAACCGTCTCGGCCGTGGGAAAAAGATGACAACCAATAAAATTCTAAAAGATAATTTATTAGTGCAATGATCAAAAATTGGAAGGATAACACAGTTCAGTTTCCCACTTGCAAAAGAGATTAAAAAAAATAAAAATAATATAAGGCCATAGACAGCGATGCGTCAAGTCAGTTGGACTTTACGTGTCAAACACTTTATCAGCAGTTGTCCCCCAAGTCTCACCACCCTGTAAGTAGAAGGCCAGTAATCACTCCAGCCTCAGCAACCCAACGCTGCCTTTAGACTGCAGCAGGCCCAGGCCTGCACAGAGACAAGATGTCACCACATCTTCATTATACAATTCACAGAGCAGCAAACTATCCATCATAACACATTTAAATCAAGTCATCTTGATGACACACCTGCACAGAGAGACAAACGTCACAGCAGTGTTTGTAGTGTGGACTATAAGTAGACTAGAGTATCAGTGAACTCAAATACACCTGCCTTCAATTAATCCAACCCCATCACAGCAAATGTGACACACAAAACCACCAGTGCAACTTCCCACAACAAACATGGAGGTGACATTAGTCCATCATGTTACATGTACTTTAGTAAATACTAAAAATATATATATATTTAGCTCAGATACTTAGTTGGTATCGACTATTTTCCTCGTGGAATTGTTTAATATTTACTGTATATTTACTCATTGTTTTGCAAGTATTGCCGGTGTTGTGCCAAAGTAGTTACCCCCGTCAAACAATTTTTGACGGGGGTAACTACTTTGGCACAACACCTGTTCCAAAATAAAGCTTTTAACAACTACACAGAAGAGGGCAGCAGCTCCCCACAGCGGCTACTGCGGCTGCCGCCGTCTACGAGAGGAGAAGAAGACTTCGCTTCTTCGCAGGGACCAGCGCGTCTTCTTGTCCTCCAAAATGTCCAAGTTACAGCAGCTCAGACTCTTCGTGAATGAGCGTCTGACAGCAGCAGCGGAGGAAATCTTCGGCGCCGTGGAGAGAACCATATTAGAGTTTCACACTGACAAAGCTTTTGTGTCCCAGTCAGAAGATGTGAAGCCCAACGAGCTGCTAACGCTAGCCGAGGCTCTGAAAGCGGAGGAGGAGGAGGTGTTCCCGGCAGGTTGGTCTATTATCACCATGCAGATAAGCAGGCTGCTGTCAGCCATCAGACCCGTTTTAATGTGCGTGTAGCCTGGGACTACAGTCAGCATAGACTGCAGTCACAGAGCTGATTCTCTTAAGGCGGACGAACCAAATAAGAAACAGCGTTTTTCCCATGCAGCGGTTAAATGCACCGTTTTAGGTTCAGAAGAGTAGAGAGTGACACAAATACATATTTAGGCGTTCATGGTGTTCTCTATTAAATAAACCTCATTTGTATATCAAATTTCATAAAGGCTGTAATGTAAACATATTTTAATTTAGGCAATTATCTATATATTTATTTAAGCATTTATGACTCTGTATTAGGGGCTTTACAGAAGTTAAAATAAATAACTTAGTTCCTATAAGGTTTGGTTAGATTTCTTTTTGAGGGGACATTACATCATAGATTGGCCTTCTTGTTTTCAGTGGTGATGGAGAGTTTGACATATGAGCTCAGCGAGGAGTCTCTCTGGACGCTGATGTTCACAGGTGGAGGTGTGCTTTGGAGAGGAAAGGAGTAAGAGTCAACAGAAGCAACACCGTGTGTAAAAGAGAATGAGATGGGTGGAAAAGTGAAGGTGCAAGCAATAGCTGTAGTGAAGATGGATAAGTTTAAATATGTGGGTCAACTATACAAAACAGAGTTCACAAGGGAGGTGAAGAAGAGAGTGCAGGCAGGGTGGAGTCGGTGGAGATGGGTTAAAGGGTCTGATTTGTGATTGAAGGACAGCAGCAATAGAGAAAGAAGGCTTGTAAAGAAAGCTGTTATAAGATATGTTTGGAAAAACGTTTACGTACCAGGGAAATAATAAAAATAATACTTAGCAGGTCTTAAAATTGGATAAATGTGACTTCAGATGAACAAAAAGACTTGACATATTACAGATGTGTGTGGAGATTCTTGGTAGTCTGAAGAGCTAGAAAGGCTTTAAGTCTGCAGCCATTTACAGTTAAAACACGCACTGTTGTAAAGAGTGGATTCTTTCTAACACGTGATTGTTCTGCTGCCTACCAGCTTCATGGGTTACTGGTAGGTAGCATAACAACAGCAGTCACTCCAGACATGCTCGCAAGTGTATGGGACACGTTGGACTATGATATGGACATATGCTGTGCATCCTAAGCACTTGTCAACATTGCAAGTTTTGTAAGTAAAATGATATATTTAGCCATGAATTAAAACATTTACCACAAGCTTCCATGTCTATCACTTTAAACAGTAAGCCTTTTGTAAATGTTTGCCAGTGTCATATCTTTCCCTGTCATGTCTGCAGGCTCCCAACAGGTGAGTGTATCCGAAGCAGAGGTCTCCACACAGACAACATATGCTCAGGCCAGTCAGCTGTTGGTGAAGCAGGACACACTGAGAGCAGACTTTCTGGTAAATCAGGAACACTGGCCGAGAGGAGACAAAGGCCAGCTGCAGGATCTGTTACACTGTGAAGCTGTGGCTTGTTTCAAATCTGAGCAGAGCGCAGGGTCCCCCTCCTCATGCTTTCAGAGCCAAAGTGTGGCAAGCACACAGGGAGTAGTGCTTTTCCCCCATGCCTCAACAGAGTCTAGAAAAATTAAGCAGGAAGCAGATGGATGTGGAGGATCGGATTTCTGCCAGCCCATCTCCTCAGATAGTGGGGCTGAAAATGATGCCTGTGATAATGAAAGGATGGAGAGCAGAGCATCCAATTCAAAGACAGTGCAGCCAAAAACAAAGGCAAAGCAGAAGCAGAAGAGTTCCAGCTTAAGCAATAAGAAAAGGACAAGTCCTTTCTGTTGTAAGCTCTGTGGAGAATCTTTCTGCCACAGGAATTCATTGATGATTCACCTGAAAACACACGGAGACTGTGCGCTGCAGCACATAGAAACACACAAGGAGGACAATCTGTGTCACGTCTGTGGCAAAACATTCACCACAAAGACCCATTTAAAAAGGCACATGCTGATCCACACGGGTCAGAAGCCTCACTGCTGCAAGGAGTGCGGCAGGAGATTCGCACGAGGCGAGTGTTTGAGAGTGCACATGAGGATCCACACAGTGGAGAGGCCGTACACATGTGGAGTGTGCGAGAAAGGATTCAGACAGAGAAGTAATCTAATTACTCACATGAGAAAGCATACGGGAGAGAAACCTTACCGCTGTGGCATCTGCTCAAGACCATTTGCATACAAGAAGGACATGCTGAGACACACGCAGATCCACACAAAGACGTGAAGAACTCAGTCCACCGGGATGAGCTTTGGTCTAGTACTTCTGAGTTTAACTTGTTTGCTATTATAAATTTTTTTCCTTTTGGTTAAGTGTGAAAAAAGAGATGGTGAGTGTGTGTATTAATAGAGCAAAGTGCATTTTCAAAATGCTTGTTGTAGATTGCAAGGGCTAGGCAGTTAATCCCATTTTAACCTCCTTTACTACTACGACTTCCAACAGTACTAAAAAAAACCCAAACCCCACATTTCATAAATATTAAAAATAAGCGAGTCTGCTGCTGCCTGGATGTATTCATACCTGTCTGTATGGTCAGACATCTCAGTTGAGCTAACAGCTCTGAGTTATTTAACCCTGAGTTTCTGTTCCAGAGTCGACTTCAGTTCTGAGTCAGTCACGAGGGTTATTTCCTCACTATAAATCCAAGGGTTTTTCTGTTTTTATACACATGGATATATCTATCCATAGATGTAGATATATCTTTTCATGGGACAACACTGAAGTTATGACACTTTGATACAATGTAAAGTAGTCAGTGTACAGCTTGTACAACAGTGTGAATTTGCTGTCACCTCTAAATAACTCAACATACATCCATTAATGTCTAAACTGCTGGCAACAAAAGTGAGTACACCCCTAAGTGAAAATGTCCAAACTGTGCCCAAAGTGTCAATATTTTGTGTTGCAACCACTGGTCTCATCAGACCACAGGTAATCCATGTCCTTAGTCTGCTTGTCTTCAGCTAACTGTTTGCGGGCTTTCTTGTGCATTATCTTTAGACGAGGCGTCCTTCTGGGACGACAGCCATGTGATGCAGTGTGTGGCGTGTGTCTGAGCCACTGTCAGGCTGACCTTTGACGCCCTCTGCAGCAATGCTGGTACTCACTTTTGTTGCCAGCGGTTTAGACGTTAATGGCTGTATGTTGAGTTATTTTGAGGTAAAGGCAAATTCACACTGTTGTACAAGCTGTACACTGACCACTTTACATTGTATCAAAGTGTCATATCTTCAGTGTTGTCCCATGAAATATTTACAGAAATGTGAGGGTGTACTCAATTTTGTGAGATACATATATTTTATTTTCTTCTCCCCTCCTGCTTCTTAACATAGCCATCGTGATCCACACTGACACGGTGATATTCCTCAGTCCACTGGATTCGAAGTGAGGCTGTGCTTTCTTGGAGAATCTTGGTGTCAGAGCTCCTCTGATGATGGTTTTCTTTCTGTACTCATAAATGTGCTCAATCCCATCCTGAACATACTCACAGTTGTATTGAACTAACTGGTCAGCTCTTCTGGAATGAGAAGCCCAGAGTTATTGACATCAAATTTAACCAACTCACTTTATTTCTAAACTCAGATTTTGCTAAACATGCTTCCCAGAATAGGGCTTTGGTTGGGTCTTCCAGAGCTCTATTCCGGGAGCGCGTTAAGGAGAAGCCCCCAAAGTCACGGAAGCGATCGTTTACCGTCTGTGTGAGCCCTGCTTCTCGCCTGTAGGTTCTTATGGACTGTAGGAAAGTCTTCAATGTTGCTGTTGGAAGAATTCAAATGTTTTCGTGTAGCTGAGGATGAGTGCAGTTCTTTGAACTCTGTGGTAGCTCCTACCTCAATGCTTTTTCTCTCAGTATATGAGGTATAAGTGTGTCCAATGATTGACTGAATGGAACATGGGCAATCGCTAAAATGTTTGCATTGTAAACAGCATTTGTTTGAAAAAATGATATCAGTCCAATCCAATTTTATTTATAAAGCACTTTAAAATACCCAGCACAGGAACAAAGTGCTGTACAGAAAATAAGCATTAATAACATGAAGTAAAGATCTAAGAATCTTCTTAAACCTGAGCCTGTATAAGAACCTGAGCAAAGCTGTCATCTGTCTGTTGTGAGTTACTTCTGTCAGTTTGAAGATCCCTCTCAAAGTACTGTAATCAGTTAAACTTGCAGTTACATTTGACTTATACTGCTATAAAATAAGGACACAAATGCACCTTAATTTGCTGTAGCGTAGATTTCCATATTCTACAGGTTTTCCCACATATAACGTTTCATGTAATAAAAACATTATCATACTTAATTGCATGCTCCCCTTTCACCACAGTTAGTGGTCAGAGTTGGGTCCATAGTTTTTGGGGGGCATACACCGTTTTTGTAGTTTTGCTGATATACACAGCTGTTTAAGTCAGAATATGTGATTGAAGTGCAGACGTTTAGCTTTAAAACAAGGGGTTTAACAAAAGTATTGCATTAACTGTTTAAGAATTACAGCCTTTTATTTTCTTTCTTTCTTTTCTTATTCATAGTCCCCGATTTTTTGAGGCCCAGAAGTAATTAGAGAATTGACAAGTAGTCAGACATTACTAATAAGAAATTCTAGCGTGGCTTTAGTGATACACTTTGGGTCATTATCAATTTGCACTGTGACACAATCAGTTTTGCAGCATTTGGCTGAATCTGAGCACAGATTGTAGCCCTGTACACTTCAAAGTGCATCCTGTCAGCTACTACTTCTATCAGCAGTCCCATCATCACACAATAGAGAGCTGGTTCTTTTAGCACTTTGTGGTAAACGCTCTGTGTTTTCATTGATCACCTCGACAGTGACACACCTACCTCATCAAGAGTGTTCTTAAGTTTGTTAGATGTGAAGTTTCTTAAACCACATCTTTGAACTAAAATTATAATGAAAATCTATGAAATCCAAATTCAACACCTTGAATCAACTTATATGTTTTCCTCATTTGTGACAGAGTATCGGGGGAAGTGACCTAACCTCACCTAAGTTAGTTTTGCCTCTAAAAATGGGGGACTATGAAAAACACAGGTAATCCATCATTGTTAAATGTCTGTTATTAAATCAAAATCCGATATTGATTGATTTAAAATCCACCATGGTGGTATAAGGAGGAAAAACTACAAAAATTATCTTTTTCTAACAAACGATAGCCCTAATCCCAACCGCCTCTTTCCATAACGCCATCAAAACACCATATTTAAATGTAATTAAATGGTTTAAGATGATGCAGGGATGCTGTTTGAGTGAATGAGATCCTTTAAATAAACATCTAATGATGTATTTTGTTGAAGGAAAGTGTATATGTGCTTTTCAGGCATTAAAATGCATGTAAGATGTTGCTGAATAAAATGACATGTTTTCTGTAGACAATCATGTACAGTGCATTAATCAAAATAAATGTAATGTGCCTAAGGTTCCTCAAAATCCAGACGTTACATTTGTTATATTTAAAAAAAAAAAAAAAAAGACTGAACACAGAAGAATTACATCAATCTGCAGATGTTGGTTGTGCAGCAGTTTTAATTCGTAACCAATAATTGTTATTGGAAATGTTACATTGCAAGACTTTTCTGACCTAATGTAAGCCATATTAGAAATTAAAGATGTATTAAAATAAAAACCTTTTTAGTTAAATCACAGTCCACTCACTGAGCTACCAGCTAGCATTCACCATTTGTGTAGATCAGAACAATCCTCATTACAGCGTGGCTCAAGGCTCTGTTACTGATTATTCAACATGTTAGACATACTTATCAGTTAGCATATTAAGGCACGTACACTTTTAATGCCAACATCCTGGTATCGCAGTGTGTTTCTCTAGCAATGTCCACATGTCTACCTGAGTCTGCCCTCTTACGGTCTTGTTTCTCCTGTGATATCACCTAATACTCAATGGTCACTGTCTTTGTCTTCAGGTATTCGTTGAGAGCGTCTTGTCCTGGTGGAGAGACAAAGATACTGATAGTAAGCACAAGCACCAGTCACCTATTGGTCACCACAGGGTTGAGTGCACTGGCTCAAAGCAGATACCAGTGAAGACTATGGATGTGAATGATTAGTTAGTACTACTAAAACATTAGTAGTACTATCTACTGTCTTACTGAGTACTGATTTGTGTCTGTGTGTTACAGACACAGAGTTTGTGGATGCGGCTAGCTAACTAAGCATGGTGGTATACGCTGATAACATTGCACTCCACCCTACTGTGCTAATATGGTGTCTTTAGTATGTGAAGCTCAAACCCAATGGATGACATCACAATGTCCAGCTTTTATATATGGTCTATGATGGCAATACAGCATAATGTTGTAACTTTTATGGAACAAATGGGAGAAGATGAAAAAATGGCAGTTTGAATGGAATCAGAAATAACAGCCTCTTTCTATTACCATACCATTACCAAAACTAGTTCATGCATTTATTACTTCCAGGCTGGACGACTGTAATTCATTATTATCAGGATGTCCAAAAAACTCCCTGAAAAGCCTTCAGTTAATCCAAAATGCTGCAGCAAGAGTCCTGACAGGGACTAGAAAGAGAGAGCAGATTTCTCCTGTTTTGGCTTCCCATCACTGGCTTCCTGTTAAATCCAGAACTGAATTCAAAATCCTGCTCCTCACATACAAGGTCTTAAATAATCAGGCCCCATCTTATCTTAATGACCTTGTAGTACCATATCACCCTATTAGAGCACTTCGCTCTCGCTCTGCAGGCCTACTTGTTGTTCCTAGAGTATTTAAAAGTAGAATGGGAGGCAGAGCCTTCAGTTTTCAGGCCCCTCTTCTGTGGAACCAGCTTCCAGTTTGGATTCAGGAGACAGACACTATCTCTACTTTTAAGATTCAGCTTCAAACTTTCCTTTTTGCTAAAGCATATAGTTAGGGCTGGACCAGGTGACCCTGAATCCTCCCTTAGTTATTCTGCAATAGACGTAGGCTGCCGGGGGATTCCCATGATGCATTGAGTTTTTCCTTTTCAGTCACCTTTCTCACTCACTATGTGTTAATAGACCTCTCTGCACTGAATCGTACTTGTTATTAACCTCTGTCTCTCTTCCACAGCATGTCTCTTGTCTTCCTTCTCTCACCCCAACTGCAGCAGATGGCCCCGCCCCTCCCTGAGCCTGGTTCTGCCGGAGGTTTCTTCCTGTTAAAAGGGAGTTTTTCCTTCCCACTGTCACCAAAGTGCTTGCTCATAGGGGGTCATATGATTGTTGGGTTTTTCTCTGAATGTACAGGGTGGGCCATTTATATGGATACACCGTAATAACATGGGAATGGTTGGTGATATTAAAGTCCTCTTTGTGGCACATTAGTATATGTGAGGGGGCAAACTCCTCAAGATGGGTGGTGACCATGGTGGCCATTTAGAAGTCGGCCATCTTGGATACAACTTTTGTTTTTTCATTAGGAAGAGGGCCATGTGACACATCAAACTTATTGGTAATGTCACAAGAAAAACAATGGTGTGCTTGGTTTCAACGTAACTTTATTCTTTCATGAGTTATTTACAAGTTTCTCTTTGTTCACAGCCATTGACATGTCGAAGAGGTTAACACGTGAGGAGCGGATCGAAATTGTGTTGATATCTGGTGAACGCAGTAACCGGGTCATTTCAGCAGATTTCAATGCAAGACACCCTATGAGACCACCCATCTCCCATGCTACAGTTAGCAAACTGCTTGCTAAGTTTCATGAAAGTGTTGGATTTGCCAAAACGTGGACGCAAGAAAACTCACTAATGAAACATTAGTGGCTGTCCTAGCTTCATTCAGCAAGAGCCCACAGCATAGCACTCGCCGCATGTCACTGGAGAGTGGCATTAGTCGAACATCCCTTTGGCAGATATTAGCTAAATGGCACCCTTACAAACTCCAGCTACTGCAGCATCTCAACGAGGATGACCCAGATCGGCGCACAGAATTTGCAGAATGGGCAAAACAAAAATTGGCACAGGACCCTCAGTTCACGCAGAAGATTTTGTTCAGTGATGAGGCAAACTTTTATGTGAATGGTGAAGTTAACAAACAAAACCACCGCTGTTGGTCTGACACTAACCCACATTGGATGGATCCCTCCAAGACTGTTGGAACAATAAAAGTGATGGTTTGGTGTGGTATATGGGGCACAACGATAGTGGGTCCATTCTTCATCAATGGAAACCTCAAGGCCACTGGATATTTGAAATTGCTGCATGATGATGTGTTTCCCTCTTTGTGCACTGAAGCTGGCATGTTCCCTGAGTTCTTCCAGCAAGATGGTGCACCACCACATTATGGGTGCCAGGTCCGAGCATTCCTAGATGAACAGTTTCCTGGAAAGTGGATTGGTCGTCGTGGGCCAGTTGAATGGCCCCCAAGGTCTCCCGATCTGACCCCCTTAGACTTTTATCTTTGGGGTCATCTGAAGGCAATTGTCTATGGCATAGGTGTCAAACTCTGGCCCGCGGGCCAAATTTGGCCCGCAGCCTAATTACATTTGGCCCGCGAAGCCATACCAAATTACTATTAGAGCTGGCCAACTGGTATTATACAGCTAATATATACATTGTTTAGTATTAAGCTTTGCTTGTTCCACATTCAGTTTTTCAGCAAAACTTGTTTGAGTCCATAAGAAGAGATTCATTCTTATATCTGGAGGAAGATATTTTTCAATAAATATTATTGTTAGCCCGCGACCTTGTTCTAGTTTTGAATTTTGGCCCACTGTGTATTTGAGTTTGACACCCCTGGTCTATGGTGTGAAGATACGAGATGTGCAGCACCTGAAACTACAGATACTGGATGCCTGTGCTGGCATTTCTCCTGCGGTGTTGCTATCAGTGTGTGAAGAGTGGGAGAAGAGGGTTGCATTGACAATCCAACACAATGGGCAGCACATTGAACACATTTTATAAGTGGTCAGAAACTTGTAAATAACTCATTAAAGAATAAAGTTACGTTGAAACCAAGCACACCATTGTTTTTCTTGTGACATTACCAATAAGTTTGATGTGTCACATGGTCCTCTTCCTATTGAAAAAACAAAAGTTGTATCCAAGTTTGCCTCCTCACATATACTAATGTGCCACAAACAGGACTTTAATATCATCAACCATTCCCATTTTATTACGGTGTATCCATATAAATGGCCCACCCTGTATTATTGTAGGGTCTATCTTACAATATAAAGCGCCTTGAGGCGAATGTTGTTGTGATTTGGCGCATATAAATAAAATTGAATTGAATTTTCATACATAAGGCGCATTAAGCGAAACAAAACAGTCAGATAACTCAGCTCATTCCTCTTGCTTCCTCTACTTCCGTACCATTGATTCATTAATGTTGATTTCTCTCGCAGCTGCTCTATTCTCATGTTGTTGCAGTAATGACTAACCTCATATTGTGGATGGATTATCTCAGTTGTTCTCCTGACTGAAGTTTGGTCCGTTTACAACATCCTGCCATGCGATTACATTTGTCTATAACCATCGGGAACCCTCACGTTAACTTTTATCGAGTGGAAAAAAGTTAGTGTTCATCCTCCAGCTTCACTGTTTATGTTATGCTAACATATGCTAACATAGTTGTGCCGCTAGTGATCACGTAGCGCAGCGGTCCCCAACCCCCGGGCCTTGGACCGGTACCGGGCCGCGAGAGTTGAGGCTCAGGTGTGAAATGTATAGTTTTCAGGGTTTTTATCGGTTTTCAGCATTATTTTGTCATCGTTTTTATCGTTAACTCGGTTTTCCTGGGTCTTTACACGTGTGTTATGAATAAATTTTCTTTTTTCCGGTACCGGTACTAGTTTTATTTTGTTGTATTTATCCGCGACACCTTAAAGGCCGGTCCATGAAAATATTGTCGGGCATAAACCGGTCCGTAGCGCAAAAAAGGTTGGGGACCGCTGACGTAGCGCATCATTATATACCAGCTAGACCAACTTCAGTAACCCTTCAAAAGTCACTGCTGTTTAGTTTTCTGTCTTCATTTATGTTGGAAGTGATAGCAGAGCTGTACGTTTTAATATTTTCAGAAATCTCTCAGTCAGAACATGCTATATCATGTTTAGGTGGAAACTAGCGAGCTAACTTCCTGCTAACTTCTAACTCTGTTAAATTTAATAAATTCTGTTTTCATGGATGCCTGGATGTTAAACTTAATTGTTACACCTGGTAAAGCAGCAAAACTGATTGTTAGGTATTTTAGTACCATGGTAGCATTTACTGGATATTGTTTTATAGTGACATTATGCAGGAAAACTCTGTCATTCAATAAGGCCCCTTTGTTTTAGTTATTTTTCTCTTTGACCCAAGAATTGATGTGTGAGAATCACAGGCTGGTACAAGGTTGAAATACCACAGAGATCACTCCCTCAGCTACATTAGTTTCTTAATCTTTTAGGAGACGCCTGTTGAAGGCCAAATGGTTTGTTTCAGATTTCACTAATGTAAGAACTCTTTGTTTTGTGCCTTGAAAATATGTCGCTGAGATAATCACAATTGTAGCTGAACTGATAAACTACACAAAGGATGCTTCTTCACCCAAGGGCAGGAAGACGCTGCCTTATCTTGGTCTGTACTGGTTTAAACTGATAAATCTGCTGTCTCATGAATTTTACCCTCTATACAAACTGTTGTACTTGTGAATAAAGTTGAGTCACTTTGGGAAGACAATCTAAAGCAGTCTCTGTTTTCTTGTTCTCCCAAGCTGCTCCCGAGCTCGTACTAACACGCTGAATGGCATGCTTGAATATTACTTGAGAATATATTTGACTGTGTTACAGACTAAGGGACATTCTCTGCTGATAGGTGAAGGTACATTCTCTGCTGATAGACGTCCACGCCTCGAAGGAAGTCGATCCACGGATTAGGCCCTGGAAACCGTTTCCTTCACTGATAATTTTATCAAAGGTGAAAATTTTTAGTTTTTAAATCTCAGTGATGCCGCAGTGTTCGTTTGACTTTGGGACCTGAAGCGGACGGAGTTTGGACCCAGATGACTCCGCCAGGCTCCTGACTACGGTAGCCGTAATGCTCTGATAATGCATCAATGGTGCGGCTTCATAGCTTACCAACGTCGTACTAAAACATTTTTTGACAGATTTTTGAGCACCGTGTACCACATAAAATTGGTCCGAGGTCAGTAAGCACAACCAGAATTCATAAAGAAGGCGCACCGGATTATAAGGCGCACTGTCGATTTTTGAGAAAATGAAAGGATTTTAAGTGTGCCTTATAGTCTGAAAAATACGGTACTAGACTGCTTCAGATACAGGTGTGATAAATTCTGGCAAATAAAATCTACACTCACTGTTTCAGTAAATTAGTATTTGTTTATTTAATGGTTTAAATACGGGGTGGCTGTAGTTCAGGAGTTAGGTCATGGTTTGATTTCTTGCCGCTTCAGTCTGCACACCAAATGTCATTGGGCAAGATACTAACCCCAAGTTGCTCTCTGATTTGTCCACTGGCGTATGAATGTGTGTGAATGTTAGATAGAAAGCACTTACATGGTAAAAAGTGCTATATAAGAACCAGCCCATTTACCCTCCAAACATGACTTTGTCCCCACTGCTGGTGTTGTATGTGAAAATGTTTTGACATAGGTTGAATAGTATATATTTTTTCTTTTTTTAAAAAATTTGTGTTTCTTGACATGAAATAATACATCTACACAATAAAAGCAGTAGTTTGCCTTACCCAGGTCTTTACCAAATCCGGACTGCTTGAAGCCTCCGAAGGGCGCAGCGACGTCAGTCTTGTTGTAGGTGTTGACGAAAACTGTGCCGGCATTGAGCCTTTCACTGACATACAGTGCTTTGCTGATGTCCCGTGTGAAAACACCTGATGCCAGGCCATACTCTGTAGCATTGGCCCTCCTCAGGACGTCATCCACTTCACTGAATTCAGGAAGATGGAGGAGGCACACCGGACCAACACAACAGTGAAGACACAAAAGGTCAGTCTTATGTTGGGTATATGAAGCAAGCTGGCATTTGAGCAATCATTCAATTTTAACTAACCCGCTCTTAAACTTGGAGATGATCATAACAGGGCCAAAAGACTCCTCTTTAGCAATGTACATGTGGTCCTGCACATCAGTAAACACTGTGGGTTCAAAGAAGAAACCTGGAGGGAAAACAAAACATCCAACGGCATCTGTTATATCAGAGTTAGTCCATCCTAACCAGTTCTGTTTAGAAACTTCTGCTGCCTTACCTGGTCGTTGTACCTGTCTGCCACCACAGACCAGGGTGGCTCCCTCCTTGACGCCAGTCTGACAATATTCCACCAGTTTGTCCAGGTGGGCCTTGTGGTTCTGAGGTCCATGGTCTGTTGAGCGGTCCAGTGGATCACCAATCTTCATCTTTTTGACTTCCTCAACCTAAGATAAGAGAGATCCAAGTGGTCTTTAAAGAAGTAAGAACTAATTACTCACATGAGACAGCATACGGGAGAGAAACCTTACCGCTGCGGCTCAATTTGCATACTAGAAGGACATGCTGAAACACACGCAGATCCACACAAAGGCGTGTAACTGCTCAACCTGCTCAGTGTGCTCATTTCTAAGACTTAGAGCATGTGTTTCAGTTTCATTACTACCACCGACAGTGCGTCACTGGCCTTGCTCTTTCAACACATGTGAAAAAGTTACTGAAAACAGTAACTAGCTGATAAAGTTAAGTGAAAGACATATAGTTTGGTGAGAAACACCACAGCACTATAGCAAAATGTCTTTTGGCCCGCTGACTAAAATGGCATTAGTCAGTGAGCCATCAGCCTATTACGTCTGAAGGTGAGAGACTGATTTTTAAGGTGGAATGAAAACACAACATGACATTTTCACTGTAAAAAAGGAAAAAAAGGTCAAAGTAAAGTTTACTGCGGGTTACACCTACCACTTTTTGTACAAACAGGTCATGAATGGAGTCTTCCACAAACAGTCTGCCAGCAGCGATGCAGTTCTCTCCCTTGTTAAAGAACACTGAGCTCATGCCCTGTAACATACAGACAACAACATAGTGGATGCACAACTTTTTACTCTGTTTTGGAAAAAAACACAAAAACCTGCCATAAGATAAACACACCATGCGCACGGCCTTGTCCATCTCGCAGTCACTGAAGATGATAAGTGGTGATTTTCCTCCAAGCTCCAGAGAGACTTTCTTTACATTGCTGACTGCACAGCTTCAAATATACAAGAAAACAGACACGCAACTGTGAGCGAAACTACACTGAACAAAAATATAAACGCAACACCTTTGTTACTGCTCCCATTCTCCATGGGATGGACGTAGAGACCTAAAATTCATTCCAGATACACAATATAACCATCCCTCCCAAACAGTGGTCACAAATCAGTCCAAATGTGTGGTAGTGGGCACATCTGCTATATTGAGATAATCCATCCCACCTCACAGGTGTGCCACATCAGGATGCTGATCTGACATCATGAGTAGTGCACAGGTGTACCTCAGACTGCCCACAACAAAAGGCCACCCTGGAATGTGCAGTTTTTTGCGCTATTGGGGGTCTGAGGACCCAGAACCGGTCAGTATCTGGTGTGACCACCATTTGCCTCATGCAGTGCAACACATCATCGCATGGAGTCTATCAGATTGTCAATTGTGGCCTGTGGAATGTTGGTCCACTCCACTTCAATGGCTGTGCGAGGTTGTTGGATATTCGTGGGAACTGGTACACGCTGTCGTATACGCCGGTCAAGCACATCCCGAACATGCTCAATGGGTGTCCGGTGAGTATGCTGGCCATGCAAGAACTGGAACATTCTCAGCTGCCATCTGCCCTGAACAATGTGAACCATGATTCATCCGTGAAGCGCACACCTCTCCAACGTGCCAGACGCCATCGAATGTGAGCATTTGCCCACACAAGTCTGTTACGGCGACGAGCTGGAGTCAGGTCAAGACCCCAATGAGGACGACGGGCATGCAGTTGAGCGTCCCTGAGACGGTTTCTGACAGTTTGTGCAGAAATTGTTTGGTTGTGCAAACCAATTGTTCCAGCAGCTGTCTGGGTGGCTGGTCTCAGACGATCTTGGAGGTGAACCTGCTGGATGTGGAGGTCCTGGGCTGGTGTGGTTACACGAGGTCTGCGGTTGTGAGGCCGGTTGGATGTGCTGCCATATTCTCTGAAACGCTTGTGGAGACGGCTTATGGTTGAGAAATGAACATTCAATGCACGGGCGACAGATCTGGTTGACATTCCTGCTGTCAGCATGCCAATTGCACGCTCCCTCATTGCTTGTGGCATCTGTGGCATTTTGCTGTGAGACAAAACTGCACATTCCAGGGTGGCCTTTTGTTGTGGGCAGTCTGAGGTACACCTGTGCACTACTCATGATGTCAGATCAGCATCCTGATGTGGCACACCTGTGAGGTGGGATGGATTATCTCAATATGGCAGATGTGCCCACTACCACACATTTGGACTGATTTGTGACCACTGTTTGGGAGGGATGGTTATATTGTGTATCTGGAATGAATTTTAGGTCTCTACGTCCATCCCATGGGGAATGGGAGCAGTAACAAAGGTGTTGCGTTTATATTTTTGTTCAGTGTATAAGACTTTGTTAAACACCTTGTGTAAGGTTTATGTTACCTCTCACCTCTTCATGATGTGTTTACCAATCTCTGTGGAACCTGTGAAGCCAAGTTTCCGGACGTCGGGATGGTCGGAGAGACGCTGACCCACCAGGGCACCTAGAATAAAGAACAAGATGCATAGCAACTCACGGAGCTTCATTAGGTGACCTCAGCTTCATGTCATGAATGTTTATGATCCAACCTGATCCAGGCAGAATGTTAATCACTCCTTTAGGCAGTCCCGCTCTTGCTGCCAGTTCAGCAAACTTCAGTGCTGTCAGTGGGGTGACCTGAAAACAAACAACAACATGAATGACCCTGTGGTTTTAGCTTTTGTGGGTAGCATGTGTGACATGGGAGTCTGACCTGTGCAGGTTTGAGGACCACTGTGTTTCCAGCTGCCAGGCAGGCTGCTGTCTTCCAGGCCAGCATCATTAGAGGGTAGTTCCAAGGAATCACAATGGCACAAACTCTGAGGACAGATAGAGAGCATTTGAAATACTTATCACACCCATTTTATAACATCTTGATTGAAATCCACCTGCTTGAAGATTTTCTGTCAAGCACATATATAGTTTGTTCTTTACAAATATCCCTTAAACTACTAATGTGGTTCATAAAAAGCAGTAGTTTGTTCGGCTTTCGAACCAAAGGCATGTTAGCTTTAATGTGAATGTACAGTGCTGTGAAAAAGCAATTGACTGAAATGCTTTGTTAGTTTTACATCAGATGCAACAGGATACAAACCCTTCAAAAGGACCACAGAATATTTTCCTAAATGTAATTATTTTTGCAGGTTCCACTGCAATGCTGTGTAGAGTATGACACTTTTCAAATCTCTATTCTCACCCCATTGGTTCCTTCTTGGTAAAAGTCAGGTTACGATTGGGCCTGGCCTGGTTGATGGGGATGGTGCTGCCCTGTAAAAGAACAACATCATGTTGTTTGCATGTATTTACACATCTGTAACAGATGTATCAGACTGTCAACTGACAACGTGACAGGTGCAGGCTTTTAAGCCAGCTGTCTTACTTGGATCTTGTCACACCAGCCAGCAAAATAGCGGAAAGTCTGGATGGACATGCCCACGTGGGTCTTGAGGGCCAGAGTGTACACAGCTCCAGAGTCAATGGCTTCAATAGTGGCCAGCTCCTCCTGGTGCTCCTCCATCAGGTCAGCCAGCCTGGAGGTGGGTTAACAGCGAAGACATATTATGAAACACAACTTAGACAACAACTTTTCTTCACTAATACTATCAAAGACAAACAAACCTACTGAAGGCATTTACTCCCTTAGAACAAAGATATTAAAGCGGTTCATGCTATGGAGATGCTCACTTTACCGTAAAGAGAAATGGGCCATAAAGCTAAGAAAAAAAATATGGATGAAGTTTTTTGACACTCCAGGGTCATATATCTGACCTGTAGATGAGTCTTCCTCTGTCCCTTGGGTTCATCTTGCCCCACTCTCCCTCTTCAAAGGCCTCTTTAGCTGCAGCCACTGCCCTGTCCACATCACTGATCTGGGCCAGAGACACATCGCAGATGGCCTGCAGGACACACACAGGACAGACAAGGAAATTAAAGATGGCAAACCTCAGTTATGAAGACATGGCCTCCAATCCTGATGAGATCACCTTCAGCAGTGGAAAGAGAACTTCCCTTTTTTGTAGTTTTTCCCCCTAAACTTTGTTAAAATAAGCTTTAAACAGACTGTAGCACTATTTTTGGCCATCATCATTTGTTGGTCACTAAAGACAGGGGATTTTAATATTTGTAACCCGAAAAAGAATCAACAGCTTCAGCTTCCATCATCAGTTGAGAAAAGAAATGGTTGCTTTTCATTATAGATCCCTGCCAGTGTATGACGCAGGACACAAAGTTATTACATTACAGAGAAGACATTACTCGATATAATAAAATATTATATAGGACATGAATTTTGCATTTTTTGTCATTTCTTTTTCTCTCACCGTGCCGTCAGTGGGGTTGATGGTTTTGTAGGTCTTTCCTCCCTCTGCATCAACAAACTCTCCGTTGATGAATAACTGATGAGGCATCTTTATTGTCATGTTGTTTATGTTCTTCTCCACCTGAGCAGGTAAATGATACACATTAACACACGGCTGTTTCCTCTCCACGTATCCATAACTAACAAAGGGAATTTCAAACACTTACATAGTTGACTACCAACTCCTCTTCATCGTCCTCCCCTCTGAGCTTCCTCACACACATTTGGATGAAATCCTGAAAGGTTGTATTCATGTAGACATCCTCGTTCTGCAGCTGGCAACTGCTGGCTCGAAGTTTCACCTCCTCCACCAGCCTGAAGACAGAGAAGAGGCAAGATGGAAAATGGGGGATAGAAAAGATATGGGGGACAAGAAAAAGAAGAGAAGATTAGGTGAAATAGTGGTAAAAGAAGGAATGCTTGGATTAAAGCACTGATATCAGGTTGTAAAATACTCTTTAAGGAGAAAATGACCTAAACTAAAAACTTACTTAAATAAACCTACACATATAAACCTGCACACATATACATAATATTATTGGATTGTAGCTATCTGAGGTGGATTTATGCGTTTAGCCAGGCTTTCTTTGCATTTGCTGGCTTGACAATACCTAAAGCCTCAGTTGTAGATAACGGGTACCACATAATAGACATCGAGCAAAATCCAATGAAATTTGGTGGAGAGGTAGAGCACAAGTGCAGAAAGAATGAGTTACATGTTGATGGAAATTGGTTAAAAAGTATTTTGGACATTAATGATTATGCACAGGCAACCCGCTCAGTGCCTGGTTTCACTGAGCCCAAACAAAACTGACACTTGAAGCTGCTGCTTGTTTGTTACATAATTCTGTCATTGTTTAATAACTTTAATGTATTAAGATTTGTTCTACACCATAGCGAAATAAACACAGACTGGAACTGTATGTTACATAAGTGATGAACAATAAAAAGAAAATTGACATGGTTTTGTATTTTTCCCTGTATCACCTGACCACATCCATGGAAGCAGCACCAGATTTGAAAAAATCTGTGGAGTCTTCAATCTGGCTCACATTACTCAGGATACTCTGCCACACTGCCTGGAAGACATGATGTTAAAAGTCAGCACAAAGACAAAATCTAAACTGTCAGCTTAACGTTTTCTTGAATCAGTGGGAGAGGAGGGCCTACCCTCATCTGTACAGCGAAGGTTTTCTCCTCCTCAGTGAGCTCCACAGCAGCACTGCTCCCAGAGCGAAAGTACTGCGCTGCAGCAATCATCTTTCCATCCTCAAACTGCAGATTCTTCACCAGCAGCTGCAGAGAAACACAAAATGCGACACCACCTGTTTTAATCAATGCTGTACTTTGCTAACACACTTCAATGTCTCCATTGAGGTCAACAGAATACGTTGAATGGACCACAATTTTAATCAGAATTATGATTTAAACATGTTATTCAATTCTTCTTGTATATCAGGATCCATTAGATTGGATGGGAAGTTTCCATGAAGCACCACCATCACCATGCTGAAGTGCCTCAAACCTCTGCAAGCATTTTAGTGAAGAAGAGGAATATTTGGCTAGCTTGCCAACTTTGCGTATTGTTATAGCTCTTAAAATCATCATACAAGCACAGGTAAAGTTTATGTATAAAATAAATTATCACTCACACACAGACACACACTCCTATTGCACTTTTTCATATGCCCAAGCTCGTTGTCTAACTTTTAACACACTCCAGTGAATGCATCAGGGACAACTCAGGGTTTAATATATTGCTCAAGGACATGTTTTTGCGAATAAATGAATGAGGCAAGTTGTATGAAGAACTTTGAGTGCTCAGGTAGAACAGAAAAGTGCTACACTATTACAATTGGTAGACAACCCACTCTAGTATCTGAGTCAGAGTCATATAGAAAAATAATGATCCTAAAAAATAGTCAGCATTATAACAGGGAATTTCAAGGCAAGTGACTGCAGTGTGTTCTGCAATTCAGACTAAGTAAATGGTAAATGGCCTGCATTTGTATAGCGCTTTACTCAGTCCCTAAGGACCCCAAAGCGCTTTACACTACATTCAGTCATTCACACACTGGTGATGGCAGGTACATTGTAGCCACAGCTGCCCTGGGGCGCGCTGACAGAGGCGAGGCTGCCGGACACTGGCGCCACCGGGCCCTCTGACCACCACCAGTAGGCAAACATGGGGTTAGTATCTTGCCCAAGGATATTTGCGTGGCCATGATTGGTGGCTGACCTGCTCTGCCACCTGAGCTACAGCAAAGTCCAATACTTCATCAGTGATCTATGGAATGCAGTTTTTTGTAAGTTAGCAACATTTTTATTGAAAGAAAAATAACAAAATTAAACAAGAACTCTGACTAAACAACTTATTTTCTGCCTAATTTACTTTTTTGTCAATTCCATGTTTTGAAAGTCCTCACAAAGGCCAAGTAACGAAACCCCAAGTTGCTCTTCAAAGCATCCACTGGAGCGTGAATGTTAGCTGGAAACTACTTAAGCAGAAAAATCAGAGATCCCAACACCGATTTTATTTTAGTCAGCAAATAGAAAATGGTCAACTTTTCTATCAGTGAATGACTGAATTAATGAAGACAAATGAACGAGAATGAATGAGAGTTCAGCTCTAGACTAGCTGAACTCTAGTGCGTGCAGTCAGTTTTACCACTGACTAGTTTAATCCGAGCCTAAATGTGCCTAGAGAGCATTTCCATGCATGTTGACGGTACAGTGTCCTACAAAGTCCAGTGCTCTAGAGGGCGCTGTGACGCCTGTTACACACTGCATAGACGGTCACACATCCATAGGTAGCAAGCAGGGTGAGCTGAAAATAACGGAGAAGCCTTACAATGGCCACAGCTACCCTTCAGACATTTAACGTGTTCCTGACGGAAAGACTAACCGCAGCTGCGGTGGACATCTACGGATTCGTTGAGAAGACCCTGGTAGAGTACCAGGAGGAGGTGTACCGAGCCAAGCTGGAGAACCAGAGGCTGCAGCGGCTGCTGGACCTCGTCTACAAACCAGAGATACGGCTGCACAGGGCAGGTATGTACCCCAGGTTACTTCGGCCAGTTAGCATCTTATTAATAACCCAATAAGTGATTCAGCGACGTCGGACAGAAAGTTACATTTATATTCACAGCATTTAGCTAGCAACATTAGCAAGCAGTGTTAGCCATATAGTAAAGGAGCGTTAAATTTCCGGTGAGCTTATTTCCAATGTCCTCAAATAAAACAGTACAGTAAGGATGCTGTTTATCGAAACATGAGTTCAAATGACAGTCAAACTGCGGCAGGTCGCACTTATCATATCAAAGAGGACCGTCGTTCATTGTGGTTACTCTGATCTCAGCGTGTGCGCGTTAGGACGCAACTTAAATCCTCCTTTTATAGTTGAGCGTACATGACCCTGCACCCTTTGAGCCAATCAGCCCGCGAGTTTAACACTTGTTCTTAACATTGTTTGGTGTAGTGAACACATCTGTATATAATTATAGATACGGACAAGCTGTTTTGAAGCTACGTACAGTATGTAATATATATATACACACACACACACACACACACACACACACACACACACACACACACATGTCATAAGCTGTTTTGTATTATTTATGAAAACGTCAGTCTTGTACAGGAGTGTCAGTTGTGCTCTGTACAGGAGTTCTAGTGTAACTGGTTTTCATGTTAACTGGTGAGTTTTCTTCATGTTGTCCAGATGTTGCATCTGCAGGTTCCCTTTACCACAACTAGTCTGCACTGCCCGACAGTGTGCCTTCAAATTTGATTAAATATTAAAAATATCACCAAGTTCAGATATTTATGTGTGAATATTATCTTCAGATAACAATCCAAATTATTCTGATCAAAGGTAATTGTAATAAATTGGGGGGGAAAGCAGCACTCAGACAGGACTCGTACTTGTATGTTTCTGTTACATACATCAAAAGCGATCTGACCACCGATCAGTTCGATGTAAACACCTGTGTTACCTTCCTATTTAACGAATGTGAAATGATGATTGTAACATTTTAACACACTTTGCAGGATGTGACATCATGGCATTGTTTTGTATAAACTCTCAACTCATACAAGCTGGTGAAAGCTTATGTTTGCCCTAAGAATCACTCCTAGTACTCTATTACTCTCTTGTTTTTGGATGGATCCAGTAAGAAAGTGTCGGGATTATAATGTTGATACATTTGTAAAAATGAAACAAAACTGAAAATGTAAATATTTATTTTGTAAATGTTACAATAATGCTAGTGAACAAGGGCTGCAACGATTTATCGAGTATTTTGTTAAAAAAATCTTGATACAAATTATTTGATTCGATGCTTCACTTAAGGAACGGCTCTGTAGCGCGCCATTGTCACCATGGAAACACGAACGCGAGCGTTTCACCCACATTAGCGGCTAAAAACAGACCTGCGATACAAACGTATTTAGGGGAAGCGTGTGGATTATAAGTCTGACAACATTAAGCCCACGCAGGGGTCCAGTTTGAAACAAAAACACTGAGAGCACAACAGCAGCAGTGATGATGACCCTGGCACCGTTAAACGTGGAGCCCGAGCCTGTTTACACACCGCGAAGAGCAAAGAGGCGGAGCGGTTACCGAGACGGTGAGCTCGGGTTGACTGATAGAAAACAGCGGCGCTGTTCCTGTGATCACCATTAAAACCTTTACTGGGAAAAGCGAGCGAGTCCTTCATCAGAGCTCCTGGTTAACAAACTCAGACGTGAAGAGAAACACATTTTGTAGCTGCTCCATCCTTCACCGTTTGTTTTACACAGAGAGAAATCTGCAGTAAGTCTTCAGAAGTTGTATTAAAATATGCAGATGAACTGTGAACTCGGTGTGCTACATGTTTAATTATACAG
The DNA here is from genome assembly GCF_041146795.1 of Maylandia zebra. Lineage (NCBI taxonomy): Eukaryota > Metazoa > Chordata > Actinopteri > Cichliformes > Cichlidae > Maylandia > Maylandia zebra. The sequence continues at coordinate 6,533,774 of NC_135171.1, read as the reverse complement.
CTTGTTGAATATGGCGTTATTTTTGTGCCACTATTATGAGCGCACGTAAAAAAAATTTGAGCGCACGTAAAAATAATTTTTGCAGGTAGGGATGTGCGGATCGATCCTGAAATATCGATTCCTCCGATACCAGTCATTTATGTTCTAGAATCGATTCTCACATTAAAATATCGATATTTTAGTAATTTAGGGTAAATTTGTAGTTTATCATTAACAGGAACAAACTATATCATTCGGATTGTCTACATTGGAAGGAACTATTCCTCTTCCGCGTGAAATACAGCTGTATAAATAGGATAATTGAAGTAATGTGCGTAATTGGAGTCATGTGCGGACGTATTTTACATCCACAAACAGCCGAGACGTGGTTTGCAATACATGTGGCAAGAAAGTGAGGTGTCGTGGCAACACCACAAATTTGTCAAACACCTCAGAGTAAATCATATCAGAGAATATGACGAGCGTATGTTGAGGCAAACTGAAGAGGAGGACATGGACAGGTGCTGCTAGGGCGAGACAGACGTCTCTCACGGAGTCCTTTAGTGCTGCAGGCAGGCAAGGTGTTCAAATAGCGCACAACTTCAGGTTTTTTATTTCTATATGATGAACTCTGCATTATTAAGTGATAAGAACAAGTAATCTGATGTCCTGTAATCATTATGATGCTATAATTTGAGATACAATAAAAGATACAATAAATAAAATACGATTTTGTATAAAGTATCGGTATCGGATCAGTATCGTCGATACCACCCTGAATTTTACTTGGTATCAGATCGGAAAGGAAATCAGTGGTATCGCACATCACTACTAAATGGATTCGGGGATATTGCATTTCATCATTTCGAGCTGATTGGAGAACAAAACAGCCAATCAGATTTTTTTGCATCCAAGTCTGTGATTGGCTGGTTTTGTGGCACAAATATAACGGCGTACAGAAAGAGTTGAGCGCGCACGGGCAGAACTGTTGAGACTGCAAACAACACATTGCGAGCAAGCGCAAATGCAAAAACTGAGCGAGAGGGGCTGCTATTGTGTAGTGATGTGCGATACCACTGATTTCCTTTCCAATCCGATACCAGGTAAAATTCAGGGTGGTATCGATGAGGTTTATGGAACAAGCTTACAGAACTGGTGTTTTGGTGCAGACTGGCCCATTTTTACCTGATAGACACGATGCAACCCAGTGTTTCCAGAGTAACTTTGGCTCTGGTTTGGCTCTGTGTCATTCACTGTGTCAGAACACATGACATTTTGTCAGCCTGTTTTGTTTACTGTTAGCTTACAGCTTTGTAGAAGTTCCTTAACCACTGTTCATTGACCTGTATATAGTTATCAGCATAAGGTCATGGTTGTGACTTATCACACAGGGCAGTTTGCAGTCTAAGCTGGTGGCTATTTCACTTCACTTAAAAAAACCAAAACAAACCAAAACAAAAAAAACTTACCAAAGACTTTTACTGTCTAAACTGAAGTCATAACATACTCCACACATGTTAGTATGTGCACTCTTCTAATAGCAAATGCTGTCCTTTACTTGAAGCCAATTGTAACGCTTAGATCTCAGCACAATACTTGAAGTGTAATGCTTTTCTCTCTCCTTTGTTTGCAGATGCCAAACAACAGCCAACTGAGGACATTCCACCTAAACAGCAAGAGTGGAGCTCGAGTGTGTGGCAGGATGAGCCGGGACCCTCCGAGGTTAAAGAGGAGCAGAGGGAGGAACTGTGGCTCAATGGAGGCGAGGAGCAACCAACGATGGAAGACAGCGATGACGGAGATGCCTTGACAAAAGAACTCATCAAAACAGTGCAGCAGTTAGAGGACTGCAGAGCAGCAGAGGAGAGCAGAGAGTCGAGGCAAACATCTGCAGATGAACCAAACCTTCTGGAAGAGAAGACTAGCACCACCCTGTACCGCTGCCACATATGCAACTACATTTTCACCAAAAAGACTGTGCTAACGTGGCACCTCAAGACACATGAAAGCAAGCCACAGGAGAGCAAGAGCAACTTTGACTGCCACATCTGCGGCAAGCACATTCCCTGCCAGAGCAACCTGCAGAATCATATGAGAGTGCACACAGGAGAGAGACCCTACAGCTGCCATTACTGCGGCAAGTGTTTTAAGCTGAAAGGACACATGACAGAACACATAAGGACTCACACAGGGGAGAAACCTTTCAGCTGCCACATCTGTGACAAATCCTTCAACAGGGGTTCTACTCTGAGGAAGCACGTTCTAGCCAAACATAAAGAGGAGAGGCCGTACAAATGCGGGGACTGCGATGAGCTGTTTACAGAGCGGCTGCTGATGAAGAGGCATATGAGAAAGGTTCACGGCATTAACCTGTCCACAAGTCAGAGTCCCACCTGAGAGGTGTTAGAGCTGATGGCGCATGTAGTCGAAAATCTGAGTACAGAACTGAGCTTGTCTTTTGAAATTTTCAACATGTACACAACAAAATCAGCAAAGCAGCCAGACTGCCATAAATGGGACTGAATCCAAACACTCATGCCAACTCCAAATGTTGTCCAGAGATTGCAATAAGATAGAAAATATACTGAAATTGGCTTTAAATTTGAAATTGTGGGTTGTATACTTATATGCAGGTTGGATGGAAAATGAACTCTCATGTGTCTGCAGTAATTATTGGACTGGAGTCAAGAGACCATTAGTTTGACTACAAATTATGCACCAGTGTAGGGCGTGACAGTGGATCCAAAGACTTTATTCCGATACTTAATGGCAGCCGGGGTGATGTTGGTTAGCCGTAGAGGTCTCTGTGTCCATCCATGGATATGCTTCTGCAGACCACCACCAATGCAATCATTCTGAACAATGTCACAAGCAGCGTAATGTTCTCCACGGCTTCTCCAGACCCTTTCACGTCTGTCACATGTGCTCAGGGTGAACCTGCTCTCATATGGGAAAAGCAAATAGTCCCAGTGGTATACCTGCCAGTTCTGGTATTCCATGGAAAGTTCCAGTCACACTCCACAGCGTCGGGCAGTGAGCACAGGGCTCACTAGAGGCCCTCATGAAGTCTGTTGACGATTATTTGGTCTGAGACTTTCACATGCTGGAGTCCATTTTGTGGCTCTGACAGTGCTCACAGACTGGTTCCATTGGGGGGCGGGGTCAGTGGTCTCCACCTGTAAAACCTGTTTTGGGGATTGTCTCATTGTTGCTCCTCTTGTGAACCTCTTGGTAATTTCAGCTGAAACTGATTAACAGCCCTTTCTGCTACTTAGCTGACAACATCAATATCCCAGAGATTTCAGTGGCTTAATGTCACACTCCGATTACAAAGTGTTTTTTAAGCAGCACTTTGTTGTTGTAACAAGACAAACCAGCAGCTAAAAGATTACTGATTTATAACAAAACAAGATGGGAACAAATAATGACAAAAACAACATAAACGAAAAAGACAAAAATACTTTTTTCCATCTAACTTGCATACAAGTACATTTCCCCAAGTGCCTATGAAGTTATGATAGAGGGAAGAGTTTATTACCGATCCCGGGTTTTTGCTGAGGTAAGCTAACTTCTTCCTGACTCGGACACTAAAAAGATACTGATTAAAAATGTACTTTTTAAAATATTCCCATTTAATTCAACCAAGCATTCTTAACTACTTTCAGTGCTGAGCAGGACTTTAAACACTGGAAAATACAGGTTTGGACAGTTCAGTAACCAGCACCTGTAGAGACTACGTACAAAACACACGTTGGCCAGCTGAATATTTGTTTTTCATATGCACAATACTGTAGATACAGCTGGATGCTGGAGGACTGTTTGTCTACTGCTTTTCTGGTACTGTGGACTACTTACTAAACTCTACATTCCTGTTCTGTTTAGAGCCTCTAATAAACACTAACATATTTGGCAAGCACGAGTATTAAACAGATGACAAAGTTCAACCTGATCGAAAAATAGTTTTTAAATCTAAATTGCACCATAATATCAAATGATGCTGTACGTCATGTGTTACTGATGTTGCACTGTAAAATAGATTTATATACTGTATATATTTTGCCAAAGTTATTTCACGATGATCCTGTTATGTGAACATAAAAATATAAAGCTAAAAAAAGTCATATATCCAGTTTCACAGTGATCTCTTTGTTCCTTTGCTCTGTCAGGTTTTTCTAGCGTAAATGTCTCAAAATCTTCTCTCTGCAGTCGTGACACGAGTGTAGAGTTTTTGTCTGAGCATCCGTGGAAAGAAAGGATGCAGAATAACGAGCTGTGGGCTGCATTCCAAGACCAAATCACCTCATAGCTGAAGGACTGAATGTGATACTTCTGGTATTACTACACAAGTCAAGCCTAGTAGGAAGGTATTTGCTTTGTTCTGACAATTGCTGTCCCTGCCAGTGAAAAGCACCCGAATATCTGCAAGTGATGTTTTCACCACCACAGTCAGGGTGGTCTTCAATTAATTCAGTAACAAGATGTAGCTATATCGACACAGTGATGGGGCCATTGTATGTCTGAGCCAATCATTTCAGATATGTACAGCACTTATCTGTAATGTGAATTCTGGAAATCTAGAACAGTTTCCTGAGATTAATAATCTCACTTACAGTCTTGCCGTCATTGCCAAACAGCACCAGGCCAGATTTAGTGACGATACCGGGTTGGCTGGCTCCAGGGATTTCCAGGGGTTGACCATTAACTGCGGTCCCATTATCCACCAAAGAGGAGCCATAGAAAGTCACTTTCTACAGAGAGAGATGTAAAACGGGACTCAGTCCAAACGCAGTTGCTCATCATGTTTTGATTCTGCATGTCTGCGTGAGCCGTCGCTCTGATCCGGTTAAAATTCAGAAGTATTGTGTCAAACATTTTTTATTTAGTCAGCTGTACAGGATACAGACAGAAAGCATTAAGAAGCTGTTACCTGTCCATCGACCTCGGCCCAGGCTCCCGGCACTTTGTCGTTTCCTCTGATCCAGTTGTGGAGAGCCTCAGCAGACTGGTTCCAGTCAATCTGTTAGAATTTCAAGCAGTCATCACTGCCAGTTCAAATCTAAATGCTTCACCACAGCGGCTCAGGAGGAGTGGGATGTCTGCTACTGAGCGTGTTGGTGGGTCGATTCCTCAGCCACTCCAGTCTGCCTGTCAAAGTACCCTAGGTTTGCACTGATGCATCCATGTGAGTGTGTGTACCAATGTAAGTACCAGTCCGTTTACCTTTTACATATTCTATCTACTGGATCCTTACACCACATGTCCTTCATGATGCATCCTCTTAAGGGATTTGCATGTCCTTCCTGTCTCAAAGTGGGACTGTGTGTTAGGTGAAAGTGTAAATCACTACAATGTAGGTAACATCCAGAAACTGTACTTTGTTCCTTGTATTGCAGCAGCAAGAAAAAGCTCACATTTTCAAAGGCAAAGGTTTGAATTGAAATGTTTCCCTCCACATGTACAGTGAACTGCTGGTTCATTGTACATGTGACCTTGTGAGATGCATCCATTGCCACTGCCTTGGGAGTCGGTCTGAGTCTGGGTAATCTGATCTGATATTTCTAAAAGTATGTAGGAGAATTTTTCTAAGTAACAACAACTGAGTTAAAACTATCAAGAGAATGAGAAGTAATAATCACAGTGACTTTATATCCAAAGTGTTTGCATGTAATACCAATTTGTACCACAGGATGGTAATCTAACCTTTATTTAACGATGCAAAAGAACGCTTTCTTATTTACAACTATGGTTTTGGATAAGCCTCTTTACATCATGGTCAGTTGAAAGAATAGCAGCACACAGATTTATATGTGTATATATTCACAAAAGATATAATCAGAAGACAGATAAAGATGGCAGCGCTGAGATGAAGGATGTCAATTCAAGTCAGACTTTGACAGAACAGGAGAGACTGCTCATTTAAATGATGGAATTAATTTCTGCAGTTTTCACAGCAAAGCATCACAAAAAGTCATTTCTGCATTTTGTAAAATGTGCTATAAACGTATCAAGACCACATTATTATCAGCATAAGAAAAAAAACCCTTAATTTTAAGCTTAACTAAATATCCCATAAAATAATAATAATAATAATAATAATATTATAACTATAACTAAATAATATATAACTAATGATATTTGTAAATCGACGAACGAACGAACAGCAGTGACCGACACTCTGCATGTTTGTGTCTGTGGATGTAATGTGGCGTAGCTACACTTGTGTTTTACCTTGGCATTGTCCTTCTTTTGGATGCACTCATACGTGGCTCCCTCCGCTGGCTGTGTGATCTTCGGGGCCTTCCCCTCTGCAATCAGCCTCACAGCTTCCACCTGGAACCAGAAAAATGCAGTTCAAGCTGCGCTATCTTAAATTGCATGAGCTATCTTTCCGAACTTTGTCATCACAGTATTTACGATGTTGGGAAACTCGCAGCAGGCAAATCACAGGACACAGGCAGAATGATCAGTCACATAAAACACAGATAACTAACTCTCTAAATATAATAAAACAAACTTCATTTCTGTTACAGGTTGTTTTTTCCAGCACTTCAAGGCGATCTTTAGCTTACCTTTAGCATAGCAAACTGTATTAACTTCACACCATTGCAAGAGAAAGCAATATGACTAGACTGATTCAAAGTATGTCCTGCAGCTACAGCATAATAATGATTTCACATTTAAATAAAAAACAGCTTTATGATCACCAGTTCATTTCATAACCAAGGAACTGACAGGATGGTGACCGTGGTCAAGATACACACTGTATAAAAGATGAACATAGCCACCATGATGTCACCTATTGTTCAGTGAAGTCTGATTATGAAAACAAGCGCCATCAACCCCAAAAGGTCAGGGCAGATGACGCTCCTCCTGGTTCTGCTGGAGGGTTCGTCCTGTTAAAACAGGAGGGAGTTTTTCTTCCCACTGTTGCAGATTGTTTGCCAATAGTGGGTAGTCTCCTTGGTTTTCTCTCTATTATTGTAGTGTTTTTACTTTATAATGTAATAAAAAGACCTTAAGGTGACTGTTGTTGTAATTTGGTGCTATCTAAAAAACTGAATTCAATAAAAGTTGTCTAAATTCCTTTTATGCTGTAGAGCAGGGGTGTCAAACACAAGGCCCGGGTATCAGAGTCAGTCCTGCAAACACTCCAATCTGGCCTCCTGAACGGCTTTGGAAAATATGACGATTTGCACTTTTCCTGCATTGATGTAAAATGAGTTTCACATCCCTGTTCTGGAGCGACAGACCCAAGGGCCGATAACCTATAGATTTATGTTTTTTACAACCACGGAGTTTCCAAAGTACTGGCCCACAAGAATGAGGGACAATGAATTTTTGCATCGGCATCACCTTTCAGATCAGGAAGTACATACACGAAATATGTCTTATGACGATGCACGAGTCATTATTTTGCATGGACAGTGTTGCATTAATGCTTTTACTTATATTTAAAACACAGGATAGCAGTGCCTCTGTGGCAGAATTAAGTATTACAAAATCTCTAATGCTAACATGACCAGGTAGCTATTAAGAGGTAAAATAAAAGCATGTTAAGATGTAAGTGTGAGGATGAGGATCAAAACAAAGTTGTTTGGGAGAATGCATCCTATCATCTTTGTGGTAGAAGGCCTTGGTGAAGTGTTGCAGTCACATTAAACACAGCTACCACACATTATATTGCACACCTTCCAATGTATGAAATTTATTTACAATAAAAGTGTCTTTGTACCACACTTTCTTTCTTTACTTACTGTGCCTTTTACTCCCTCTGGGAAGAGAAATCTCTTGTAGATGGTGTTGACAGTGTCATTGGGTTCAACATCACACTCTCTCTGCAGCAGGATGGGACCAGTATCCAGTCCGTCATCAGCCCAGAACACTGTAAACCCGCCCTTTTTGTCACCGTGGATCAGTGTCCTGTGAAGACCGATACAGGAAGTGAAATAAAACAGCTGTCACTGTGTCTTGCTTCTCTTCAACTTGATCTCATGAACATCACTTACCAGTTGATAGCAGAGGCTCCCCTGTGGCGAGGCAGTAGGGATGGGTGGTAGATGATGGAGCCATGTCTTGGGTGGTCGATAACCTCCATAGGAATGAACTGGGAGCAGAAGGGCAGGACGTTGAGCTCCGCACCTGTAGCCTTGTATTGAGTCACCACCTCCTGAATAGCCTGGCCCTTGAGTCGCCAGCGGGGGAACTTAAAGACAGGCACGCCATCCTTCTCCGCTTCTGTGGCTGATAAATGATAAAATAACACAATAAATGAGAAAAGCTGCACATCCTGCAACAGTTCTGTTTTCTTTTTCATGTACTGCAGTTATGTCTGTATTTCTATAAATACAGACATAATAAATATATTATAAATATGTATATAAACTCTGACATGTAGAACTACCCCCTGTGATGTCAAATTTTACAAGTCAGAATTTTCCCATTTGCTAAGGCTTTACATGTTTACATGGGTCGGCTTCCAAAAGCAAGCATACAGGAAAATGCCAGAGTAAAGGAGCACAGAGAAGAGTCTGAAATTTACAGGTGTATATTATACAAATGCACTGGACTCATACAGCGCTTTGCTACTTGAACACTTTAGACAATATGCCTCATTTACCCATTCATTCAAGTACTCTGGGCCTAAGTGCATTCTATCTAACATTCACACTGCAGTGAAAACACTGGAGAGCAATTTGCAATTCAGTATCTTACCCAAGGATACTTTGGCATGCAGTTTTGAGAAACCAGGTTCCCTCCTCAGCTACGGCCATCCCAAAATGTAAACAGCCCGCTGGCTGGACTAAAACTTGTGTGTTTCTGTGACAATGTTCAAATAGTGGAAATCTGATAGGCTATCAACATAGAGTTCAAATAGCAGAATATGGCTTCAATCCATCGACCTCTGGATTATGGGCCCAGCATGCGGTGGTAACTTTCTGTATTACATTGTATATAATGTGTATTCTGTCTGTGTCGTTATTAAGGATCTGGAATTATAACCCACACAAAGGAAGAGGTGAAAAATATAAAAAATAAAAAATTGCTATGTCGCATGTCATAACAATTTCTATAGGGATGGGGTTTTGTGGGAATGACAGTATAGGAGAAATTGCAGAGAGGCATGTAAAACTCTGCACCCTGGCCCCAACTCTGGATAGTCACATTTTTTTTGGGGGGGGGGGGGGGTTTCATAAATTTGGCCAGATTTGTTGAAATGAGAGCTGCTCCATCCAAAGTGGGATGGTCAATGTCCCAACAAGATCATATTTTCCCCAGGAAGTTTCCGAATGAGTCCATTCCTTTTTGGGGAGCTAATCAGACAGCCAGTTAGGGAGTGGCTGTTTTGTTAAGTGTTGCCTGTGGATGACTGCACAACCTCACCTGAAATAGTGACCTCACCTGATAATTTCTCAAGATACTAAACTATGTTTGTGTTGTTCTTGTTTTGTTTTTCTAATGGAATAATCTGACAAACAATGTGGCCTTCTGTGTGGTAAAAACTTTCCAAGAATTTTGTGCTTCAGTTTTGGTAAGTGGATTTCTAGCATTTCTTTTTAAATATTTTACTTAGCATTAATTAGCAGATGTCTATGACAGTCCTTTATTTCTGCACAGACTGCATTAACACCTGGACAATATCTGATCACGACACGATTCTGAGCACTTCCAAATGTGGGCTAGTGGTTATGTTTCTGTTTTTATTATAGTGTACAGCATGTATAGTCATTTGTAAGCAAACCTTACTGGTGTGTATATGCAGTCAAGCAAAGTCTAATTCATTTCCAGTTGTTCCTTATTCTTCTGCAGTGATGTAAATCAGTTACAGATATTTTACTGCTCTGATATGAAAATGCATTCATTTGATACTTTCACTGATAAAGAAAACACAACACACTGCAATCAACAATGCAAGTTTGATGACCGAGCTGCAGAGATAAAACCAGTGGCCCGATTTCAAGTCACAGTTTCATTTGACACCATCATCAGTTTATTCCTAGCAGATGTGCAAAAAAATGCTTGCTTGGAAAGTCACTTTCAGCATTGCTTCGGTGACAGGAGAAAGGCAGTATTCCCATTAATATTCCCATTAAAATGATGTTGACGTTGTGAGTTCTTACCCAGTGGATCTGCCTTGCCATCCTTGTCAGGGATTGTGAAGACTCCTACAATGGTGTGCCCATCCTTCCTTAGCTCCTTGTACACTTCCTGGCCAAACAGACTCTGACCAATCACTGCAATCCTCATCCTGGCGCCTTTATGTGTTCTTGAGTTGCAGACATGTGCACGCAGAAAAATGAAATCGAATGGGATTTTCACATTATTCATTGCATTAGAGATGGACTGAACAGAGTCCTATTAAACAAACATTTCTGCCATCATACAACAGCAGTTTTGAGTGGACCATTTAATGTTAGAATTTCAGTCATGTTTTTTTCTTTTGTTTTACTTATTAGGAAGGTGCTGATTTGTTCATAGTCGATTTCTAGCCTTCAGTTTGTCCCTCTGTGAGCCTGTTTGCATACAGCGAGGTGCATTGTTTTATTTAACCTCCTCTTGGTGAAATAAATAGGATGGCCAAAATAATGGAAACACTTTTCAATATGATGTAGAATGGTTCAACAGCATGATAAACTAAAGCCTCTACAGAAACCAGAAGCATTGTTTCTAACCACCACTGCTTCATCCTGCAGCTGCTGGACTTTACACACACATTAAAACACACCACTCCTGTTTTGGCTTACTTACACTTTCTCAGTCCCTCTCAGTTATAAACCAAAGGCTCTAAAACAGTCTATCCCACATAAAGTCCAGCGCAGCAATTTGTGATTTTCATAATGTTTTTGCATTTCTCACATAGTCTTATGCAATTTCTAGATATCGTAACTGTGTTGTTTAGTTTGCTATATTAAGTGACTAAAAGTACTATGAAGAACACCCTGATGGCTTTTAATATGCTCTATAAATAAAAATGACTTCACTGCTTTAGTCTTAGCTGTTGTTGTACTGTCTGCACTTGTTGTACTGTCAGCTGAGTGCATGTTACACATTAGTATCGTTACTTATTTTCTGTGACATCTAAAGAGTATTGCACACACAAGAAATGTCAATGAATCCAAAGTTGTAGTAACTTTATAATTGGATTCCTATCAGTAACTATTAGCAGCCTAGTTTGTCCGTGTTTGTGTTCATATATAGACTTGTGTCAGTGCAACTCGATCATTACGCTGCACAGTATTGTACAACTCAGTAATCACTACTCTGACAGTTTATTGACTTTGAGCTGAAAGGGCGGGGCATGGAGGATTGCCTCGGGTGTTGACCAATCAAATGCGCAGAAGAGTTGAACACTTGCGAGACAACTTCAGACAGCTGAAGTGAAGAGCACACATGCGTTCATCAGAATAAACAGAGTGCTGTGCAGACTGTTACAGTACGTGCAATCAAACTGCAGCTCTCAGCAGCGTCTGTACTACTTTATTAATACACAGTTTTTAACATGCGTGTGAGTGGCGAGAGGCCAATCAGCTGAGTGCACTCTGAGTCTGAAGAGTCTGAAAAACTAAGAGTAAATCCTGCTTCACTTACCGCTGCCTGCAGACCCAGCGCTTCTCTGCTTGCTTGAAAGAGCGACCGAAGGCAAAGCGTCGCTTTTAATTTCCTCCCTTCACACTCCAGCGACCCATTTACATAACATGCACACACAGCAGAGTGATTGGACAGGGGCTGATAATGAGGTTGCGGGGCAGCCAATCAGCTGCCGCTTTCTGTGACGGGCCCTATTCACAAACTGAGAAACGTCAACTATGACAGACCAGCACACGCTTCAATTATAACGCAAGTGTTCGGCCTGCAGCTGAGCACTGAGGTAACTTCACTTTTGTAAAGCTCCAAGTGTCCACAGGAGAAATGCCTTAAACTCGTTTAGCTTGCTTTGGTTGTTTAGAAACCTCCAGTCTCCCAAAACATTTCTGTGTATTTAAATCAACACATCAGCCAATCAGCCCAGCAACTATGAATACATGCAGCATAACCACCAACCTGACTGTATATAGAGGGTACAAAATGTCACAAAACATAACTAACTTTAACTGATCTGCTGCGTTGTTGTACGGGAGTAATACTCGTTTTCAGTTGTCCAGGAAGTATATCATACAAGTACTAAAGTATATTACATTATTATGAAATGCTGTACTTATTAAAGGGGAGGAAGAAGAAAAGCACTGAGCTGCACTCTTCTAATGCTGCATTTCGTCATTTGAGGCCTTGGAGTACAAGCATTAGAAGAAGCCCATATATTTCTTTCTTCATTTGTTTAGTTGATTTTGAAACTTTCATGATGATGCTGATCATTCCATTTATTATATAAAAGCGACAGTTTAACATAGTTCCAGTGTGAAGAAGTGCTGCACATAGAGCTTTTGGCTATTTCTAATTTCTGACCCTTGTCCAATGTTGTGGTTTTACATTCACAATAAAAAAACTAAATTCATAGCATTTATTTACATTATATACATAATATACAATAAATATAATATATACACACAGTATAAATGTAGTGTAAGAAAGATGGAGGGATCTCAGACCCTCTCAGTTATACAACAAAGGCTCCGTAATAGAAATAAGTGTAATAAATAATTATTTCCAAAAGTATGAATAATTAGAAAAGTACAGCATAATGAATTAAAATGACTGCAGCTCTGAGTTATTTTTAACCAGCCTTCGATGTTTATATGTACATTTAATATATGTTATCAGCTGGGTTTCAGTTGGAAGTGCGTTCCATGGATGATAAGCCATTGTGCTGGTTGACAGACTTTAGATTTAATTTATTTAGATTTCACAGCTGCCATTCACTACACTCTTTGTAATGAGATTACTGTCCTGCCCTTGAATATGTCTAGAAAGATAATCTGGGGCAAGAATATTTATACATTTGAAAAATAAATTAAGAAAACAGAAATAAATTAAAACTAAGTAAATTATTTTCTTTAAAATATGATAAGGACTCTGCAGAACTGGCTTTGGCTTGATTTTATAAAGATGTCAGATTCTTAGTTATATACGGTGATGCTCGTGACCAAACTGTTGTACAAAATAAAAAATGAGGAAATATTGTGGAATCAACGAATAACTGAGCTGCTGAAGTGGGTGTAATCTAATTAACTTGGATCAGTCTTGAAATCTTCTTCACATGTTTATCAAATTGGAGGATCTAAAATAATTTGTAACAAAGTATATATTAGTAAAAACTCCTCTATTCGTCAGTCCTTCACTTGGTTTTGAAATCTTCACGCTGATGCTGATTGTTGTTTGAAACTGGTTTCTAATTCCTGTCCATCAGGGATTCAGAGAAAGAAGAGCACACTAACAAATGTGGGAGCTGATAAGCTCTTTGTTGAAAGGTCAAAGGGCAGCAAGGTCAAAATGTGTGAGTCATTAAAACAATATTCTGTACATACCTTCTGCACCCACCCCTACATCATTTAGAGCATTACTCACATTACTTTCAAGCATTGCTGACGCACTCATTGCACTTCCTTCTGTATCTTATGTAAAGCAGCAACATCAGACTGAAAATGCTCAACTTTACAGGATTAACCAGAATGTTTAGATTGTGGGACAACAAACAAACAGATTGAGCCTCTGTGTAGAGTGCTGGTGCCAGCGCAGGCAGCTGAAGACACCTGCTGTCTGCTTCAGCTCATTTCTGCTAATTTGAGCTCAGTTCAGTACATTTTTATTGATGTTGTCTGGAGATATTTTTTCAACGAGGGATATGTTGTGTTTTTGCATCTTATCTGAAAAGCTTCATAACAGTTTCCTATATTCATTCTGATGAGTTTTTCTGAATGTGAAGGGTCAAAGGTCAGTAACCGGATCAAAGACAGTTAGGCCTTGATAACTGCTCGGATGTTGACTAATACATTTCAAACAAAGTCAAATTCTGGGAACGAGACTGCAGTGAGAGCTGGACCTTTCCTTTGCTCTGCAAAAATACTCTACATTTATTATTCATCTAAACAACTCCGGGCATAATCTGCACTGATCCATGGCCGAGTATAAAATACCATTTAATTATTGACTGCCCGCCACATGACTTTTTTAAAACTCTGACTGCTAGCTCTGTGTGTGTGTCTGCTTCAGTCTAACGTGAACTTGTTGGTTCTGGTCCTCAGGAGTCACTGAAGTTAATGATCTACTTTGTATACAGTAACCTGACCATCACACCAGCTCTACAGACTCAGTGGTTGGATGGCTTTTTCACTATTTTTCTGTGTGCTTTGTGTGTGTGTGTGTGTGTGTGTGTGTGTGTGTGTGTGTGTGTACTCATGTTGTGGGGACATGAATCTGTTTACACAGTCACGCTCTGTGGACACAGAGAAGCAATTGCCCATGAAGTTAATAATTACATTTCCAGATAAAGTTGGTTAAAGTTACTGTGAGGTCAGGTTTAGCAGGTTTACCATCCCAAACTAAAACGTCTGGGTGCATGAATTCAGTAAAACGTAGCAGAGGTGTGTAATGTGAAGAGGGATCGATCGGGTAGTGAGGCGTGTTGGATGTCAAGTTTTCAGCTTCATGAAGGAGGCTCTCTTCTCCCTGCTTAGGCAGCCGTAATAGCTTAAAGCTACTTGTAATGTCCTCTCTTCAAAAATGTAGTAAATTTAGTGAAGCTTTCTAGCTGTGACTTTATGTACAAAAGATCTGTCTGTTGTGTTGAAGAGATTACTGCAGAAGCTGAGCTTTGATGGGCGAATGACCGCACCATCAGTTAACCAGGCAAGCCGTCGAAAACACATTCTTATTGTAATGAAGGCTTGTGAAATGGCAAATGTGGGTAGTGTCGTCATCCCCTCATGTTCTATCTCTGCTGTCCGTGTCTGTGGGCTGGGGATGTGGCCAACACCTTGAACTGTGACTTCATTAAAACTCTGCTTCTGTGGCCTATCTTTAAGCTCTCTCTGCATGTCTGATTCACTGCCCGAGTATCATTCTCTACATGGCTTTATAGCCTTTCAAGAGGAGAACTGAACAGTCCTAAATCTTTATTGAGAATTTAGCTCCCAGGCTTTCAGCTCTCTTCTCCTAAATGTGCATCTCAGCACCCAGATTTGGGAAACATCAGTAATTCACTCAATAGGTTTAATAGTCTGTACTTTAGCACTCAATAATGTAGCGCCTGTGAAATGCAGATATGCTCCACCTGTCAATCCTTTTCATTGAATCAATGATCATATGCACGGCCACAAATGAGCGTGCGGGAAAGCTGAATGGAGAAGTTATTAAACTTTCTCATAAAAGATTAAATAACATCCTACTTTTCTGGACTGATCAGCAGTAATAAGCACCATCCAAGTATCCTGCTTAGCACCACCGCTTCATCCTGCTCAGTTTGTTTTTCCTGTCAAGTCATCTGCTGAATGTGAAAAATGCCTCAGGTCACAGTTCAAGCTGTTTCCTCTCAAGTGTCTCATCCACTTCTTTTTTCTGAATTTTATCTGATTTCCACGACAGATCTCCTTGATATAGTTTCTCATATACATACATTGTGCTACCAAACTAACTTTATTCCTCGATTTCTTATTGAAAGCTATCATTCTCTCGATAGATTTCTCAAGCAAGCTGTCACTCAGCTTTCTCGCCAGCTGACTGTAATTTTAAAGAGTTCCTAAAATGAAAACATAACGTGGCCTGTTGGGCCACATGTTTCCAAAAAAAGGAAGTAATCTAGTAATGTTACAATAGCCAAAAAAATGCCGTTTGTCAGCTGAATTTGGTTATGCAGAAAAAAAAAGATTTTCCTTATTCTCAAGCTATATTAAAAAAAGGAATTAGAGCTAAGTGGCCACACAATAGGAATCTGATTGGTCTATTTTTCCTATTTATTCCCATAACACAAAGTAGATTCAAACTACTGTGGTCTCCATTTTGAGGTTATGGGACAGTGTGAGACTGATGGCATGAAGCGGCTCGTGTAAGTGTTCTGGTACTTTTGTGCTTATAGAGTGCACACTAGTAACAGCAGGTAGTAAACACTTAACGTAGATAAAAGTACTTTGTCAGTGGGTGAATGACGCATGTTGTATACAGTGCTTTGAGTTCTCAAGTAAAGTAATCAAGAACCAGACCAGACCATTTATGAAGCCGTGAGGTTAACCGTTTTTACCAGCATTGCTTTCTTGTAGTATTTGCAACACCAGTGTTACATTTTCTCTTAAAGCATGGATCTCCATCACCTTTCCTTCTGATGATCCCCAACATTAATGGTTTTTTTGCACAAAGATGAGTTCTATACATAAACTTCTTTTGTGTTGGGAAAAGGGAGAAAATGCCACAGAAATTCTAGAAACGTACCTAAGCCATTTCATTAATTTATTAATGTATTTAACTGATTTGGTTTTGATTGCTTTGGCCTTAAAGTTTGCTCTATGGATATTTTAAACATAAAAACTCCAAATCAACAGACCTCTTGTGTTCTTTTTCAAACACAAGGGGGCAGCACTCTATCACAGAACAGGTTAGAGAAAACTAACTATAGTAAAGGGTCAAAGGGTTCTGAGATATTTGACTGAGTATATGATTGTGTACTACAGAGTGTTTGGAGCACCAAAGAAATTTTGGGCTGTTATACTTTCTTGGTCACAGAATATCCTGAGAACAAAAACAAAAGTGTGGCAGTGCTACATCAATAATGAAAATAAAAACACAATAAAAGATTAATCAGTCTCTGAGCTGATACTTCATCAGATATTCTATAGAAAGCAACACATCTTGTCAGGTGAGACAGAAAGTGCTTGAGCTGAATATAAAATTAATTCTAATTAATTCTTGTTGCGCCGACTTCTCTTATTTTCTCCAGCCCTGGGTGGAGTTTCTCCATTGGTGCAGTCCTTCCTACTCCTGCTATGCATTTGGTAATCAAGTGGTAGGCATTACAAGCCTGGAGGTTTCATTTCACTTTGGAGCATTTTGTCCCGTGCACCCTGAAGAAGGAGCCCGCCAGTAAATGTGGGGATACTGGTAGATGGGTCAAGTAATGATGTTCCTCACACGCAGCTTCCTGCAACAGTACGCTTCGGCAATGACAGTTTGTCATGCAAGCTTTGATCGACTGAGGAGTAGATCAAAATCTCCTGCGTGACCAGTCGGCTCTCCAATTTCAAATCTCAATTAACACACTCTCCTTGGCGTATCAATAACTGCACGAAATGGTCAACTATACACCAGGAGTATACTTCGGATTGAGGCAATTTATCTTTGGCTTTCTGGAAATCACTTAGTCATTTCTAAGTAATCACTAAGAAATCAGTAAGTACCTGGAGTTTTTTGTCTTTTCTGCTCCTCAGACTATATTTATGGTGGGAGAGCCAGAGGAGTTTGTTTTGCCTGTCTAACTGTTTAAAATCCGCTGTACCTCCAACCAATCCAACCACTTATCCAGCAATATACCCTCAACCTGATTTATTACTGGTGCCACCTGAATAATGCCATTAAGCCACCTTTACAATCTCTGCTGCCCAGAGAGAGAAGCCATGGAAACCTACAAGGATTTACGTACTGCTGGGATAATCCAACCGTCTTGATGCAGGCTTCTTCTTTTTTGTTGAAAAGGACAAGATGTTGTAACGATGTATCGATTACTGAGGATTAAATTAGATCGCTGTAAAGAGCAAATAACCCACCATTACCTGCTTTTGAGGCTTCACATGGAGTTTCCATCTTCAGTAAGCTTGATTTACGAAATGCTTACCATTGTGTATGCATAATAGAAGATTGTGTGACTTGAGTGGAAAACTGCTTTCAGTGTTCCTTTGGGGCACTTTGAGGGGACTGTTATGTCCTTTGGCATAGCTTATGCTCTAGCAGTTTTCCAACCATTAGTAAGTGATGCATTGAGATTTTCTTCACATTTTTGTGTTTGTCTGTTCTCAAAAACATCAGGTTGAGTGGGTTCTGTATGAAATGAGAAAAGTGAGTTTTGCATGCCAACTGTGTCCTTCCTAGAATACACTCTTCAGAGTGAGACAGAGTCCAATCCCTTTTCAGAAGACTGGTTCAAGAACTCAAGCCATGCACTGAGGTGAGCCACACTATATCTAGCAGTACCTCTCAACCTCACCCACTAACTCAGGCTCCTTCCTGTCAGTCTTGGTAGCCAGGAATCAGTCCGCTAGGGCCTCTGCTGCCTGGGACACGATGCACCCGACCCCCATGGTGCCCCCTTTTCGAGGTGTACCCAGCTGGGCCCCATGGACGAAGGGACCAAACTCCTGCTCTCGAGCCCTCCTTAGGCCTGGCTCCAGGGCGGGGCCCCGGTAACCTTATCCCAGGCCAGGCTGAACTGTCCCCTTTATGTTCTACTCATAGGGGCCTTCTGAATCGCTTTTTGTCTGGTCCCTCAACCAGGACCAATTTGTCATGGGAGACCCTACCAGGGAGCAAATGCCCTCAGACAACATAGGCCTGGGATTCCTGGGACACACAAACCTCTCCACCACCACCATTACTTAAAGAGCCATCAGTTGACCAAGCTCTTAGCTAATTATAGGCCAAGGTCCAAATATAACTACTCTTGAAAGAGTACCTATAAAACAATTTACTGATCATCTAGATGTCCGTATAGCAATAAGTCGGACTCATTCCCGGTGGGTGATGGGCTCTGCCAGGGCTGCCCATTTCACTGGTTCTGTTCACAATTTTTATGGACAGAATTTCTGGGTGTAGCCAGGAAGCTGAAGGCTTTCACTTGGGTGGTCTCAGGATCTCATCTCTGCTTTTCGTGGATGATGTGGTTCTGTTGGCTTCATCGGGTGAGGGCCTCCAGCTCGCACTGGAATGGTTTGCTCCTGAGTGTGAAGCGGTGGGAATGAGAATCGCACCTCCAAATCTGAGGCCGTGGTCCTCAGATTTGTGGTGGAGGTGCAGTGTAGCTGACCTGGAGGTGTAGTGCACACTCCAGGTCAGATTCGAGTTCCTGCCCCAAGTGGAGGAGTTTAAGTATCTCAGGGTCTTGTTCACGAGTGACGGGAAAAGGGGGCGGGAGATCGACAGACGAATTGGTGCTGCGGCTGTAGTGACGCGGACGCTGCACTGGTTCATCATGGTGAAGAGAGAGCTGAGTGTAAAAGCGAAGCTCTCAATTTACTGGTTGATCGACGTCCCTACCCTCACCTATGGTCACGAGCTGTGGGTAGTGAGGATACAAGCAGCAGAAATCAGCTTCCTCTGAAGGGTGGCTGTCCTCTCCCTCAGAGATAGGTTGAGAAGTTCAGCTTTCTCTTCTGTGGAACCATTTTCCAGTTTGGATTCAGGAGACAGATACTCTTCCTGCTTTTAAGATTAGGCTTCAAATTTTTCTTTTTAATAAGGGCTGGATCAGATGACCCTGAATCCTCCCTTAGTTACTCTGCAATAGGTCTATTTAACTTTAACTTTGTGTCTTCCTTTCTTTACCCCCAACTGGTTGGGGCAATTGGTTGTCCCTCCCTGATCCTGGTTCTGCTGGAGGTTTCTTCCTGTTAAAAAGGAGTTTTTCCGTCCCACTGCTGAAAAACTACATGCTCATAGGGGCTCATAGGGGATTGCTGGAATTTTCTCTGTTGTTTTTGTATTATTGTAGGGTCTTTACCTCACAATATAAAGCACGTTGAGGCAACTGTTGTTGTGATTTGGGACTATTTAAATAAAACTGAACTGAATTGAATTGAACTAGTTATGTTATTACTTATTTTAATATGACCCCAGATGTGTTTCTCAGTAACTACATTAGAGGTGTGTAAATATTCAGAGGATATTGGTGAAATATGTCCCTTTTTTTAAACTCAAACAGAGCAATCATCTGATCCGTGTTATTGGTTGTGTTTCTCTTCTGTCTCTTTATAGCTGAGTACATATATTCAGTGTTTACTGTGTATACAGAGTGTCGGGAGTGAGAAAGATGCTCCGTACTCTCCATTGTGGATAGGAGCCGCACATATCAATCATGGGGATTATAATTATAGCCTGTGTGTATGTATGCATGTGTCCTGATTGGCAGCGAGCTCTCTAGTGGGGTCACTGTTGTGTATGCACAGTGTATTTTCAGACCACACTCTGGCTCCACACTTCTTGAGAGTCACTGGCTATAAATACACTCTGTGTCCTCCATTAGCTTTCCTGGAACAAGATGAAACACCTGCTTTCCAGCCCACAAACACACATAAGCTTAATGAAGAATAATAGGAGATACAGCTTTGAGCGGAAATAAACCAACATATATTTTAAAGGTTCTCTTTAATTTACTCTTCAGTTTTAACTAGTTCAACTAGTTTAACTACTGCCTTCATCTTCCTCAGCAGCAGAATGAAGCACTGATAGCTTTGAGAATCACAAATTTAACTGCTAAAGTGCTAAAACTGGTGATAATGGGAAGACACACTAAAGTAAACTTAAATGTGTGTGTGTCCTGTGGCTCTCTGCCTAAAGCCTCATCCATCAGACTGCTGGTATTGTAGTACTGGCACCATCACAAGGTATAAAAATAAAATACAGCCCAGCTAATAAAAACCCCAGGATGCTGCCAGGGTTTCAGACCAGTGACTTGCATAATGCCATTAATCTGGTAAGTCGAAGAAAATGTAGACAGGGTTCACATGAGTGGGTGATAGGTGGAGTTAAAAAAAATTGTATAAAAAAATAAATCTCCCTCTCACCCCTCTGGATGGTGTGTGCATGCATGCGTGTGCAGCCTTACTTGTAGTTCCTGTAGTTTTCAAAAGTAGAATGGGAGGCACGGTCTTCAGCTTTTTGTGGAACCAGCTCCCAGTTTGGATTCAGGGCAGACACTCTCTCTACTTTTGATAAACTTTTGATAAAGCTTATAGTTAGGGCTGGATCAGGTGAATGTGAGCCATCCATAACTGTGCTACAACAATCTATAACTGTGCTACACCGAGCAGTTCTTCACTCAATGACTGCCTGCATAAATAACTGCTGCCAGGTGTTCACAGTGTTGGCACTGACATTTGGCACTGGTGTCGTGTTCTTTTTACCCAGATGTTCTGCCAGTATTATCCAGTTTAAGCTCTGGGCACATTTGTCCTCTTACTTGGAGCTGGGAGTACAGCCTGGAAGGATCTTTAGACAACAGGCCATTTATTTTCTTAGCCTTTGCTTCTCTGGTGTATCTCTTCAGCCTAGAGCCTCACTTGTGGACATATTATTGTGGCTCTTATTCAGGCATCTTATTTAGGACCTGTCTCTTATGGAGCCCTTCTGTACCTCTGTTGGCTGACATCCTTCCAGCTGTAACCTTTGGTTATCAAGGTTTTTATTTTTCTATTGATGTTTTAGCATTGAGCTGCTAGGTTCCTGGTTAGCATGGATGTTGGTCTTCTGCTTATTCATAGTTCTCACAGGTGTTATGTATTCTATCAATTCCACGTTCTCAGTCCCCGTCCTGCTTCCCAACAACCTTGTTCACCTGGGCAACATCCAAATGCAAGATAGTTTTAGTTGTTTCTCAATTTCTAAAGTAGGCTTGGAAAGCATTGGGGGAATAGGAACCAGGTATTACACATTACTCCACCATATGCACAAAAGTTTAAATCTGTGTTTAAATCTGTGTTTAAATTAGGAAAACTGGGATTTTTACTGATGGGAGATTTTGAAGATTCATGAGCTAATATCAACTGCACTGTTCTTCCAAGTGTGAACTTTTACACTGGAAGTTCCCAGTAAATAATGTATGTGCATGCATCACTCACCTTTTTGGCAGCCTGAATTTAAGTGACCAATCCAAAGTCTCTTCTCTATTACTGTGCAGGTGTTTCCCTTCCTAACAGTGCACCCACACATTGCACAGGTGCACTGGGCAACCTTACCTGGGGAAAAACACGTCTTGCATAAGTTAGGGAGAGACTGTCCAGAGACGTTCAGAGAATGCAAGGTTATCTGACATCTCTGGAGCAGCACTACTTACATCAGAGAGCAGTATAAATCAGATTCATCTTGCATCTTTTGTTTTGATTGTTATTTTGTTTGTATGTGTGTTGTGGGGAAGGACTAGACACAATTTACTTATTGCCTGAGGACCAAGCCAAGAAATACCTTGTAGATAAAATGTATTGAAGGAACATCTCCTACATTCAGAATAGTTTCAGGATGAGCAGGCAGACAGACAGAGTGCAGCATCAGTAGAGGTGGCTTTAATTTTTTGAGGCCATTCAGTCTGGAAAATTTTGCAACTATAAACATCTACAACATCTTGCACCTACCATTGCCACTGAGTGTCCCATTGCTTTCATGTTCTAAGTTTAAAGGCTACAGATAATGCACAGGGAGCATCTATTGCTTCATCTACAATGTAAGGTTGTTTCTTTTCTTTCCATTCTCCCCTCCTGCTAAATGAGAACCACATGTGGCCACCTTCCCTGAGTCTGATTTAACTGATTTAAAGTTTCTTCCTGTTTTTTTTTTCTCTTTTGTTGCAAGCGGTTGCTTCACATGGAAATGTTGAATTTTCCTGATTAATATAAGGTTGTATGCACGTTTTATGACTTTCCCCTCACCAGGTCTGGTGATCAGATTGTTTTTGCACACAAAGCCAGACTTTGTGTTGATGAATTCCTATAAGGTTCACTTTTCTGTAGAAGATACTTTTTTCCCCCAAGAACAGGATAGGTTGTCTTATAAAAACATTTTCAGTCTGAATCATGTCTCCTTACTGTATCTTCTCTGTAACCCCCTCTCTGCTGGAGGGGCCGTCTGCCTCAGTCTGGCTCTCCAGAGGCTTGCTGAAGAAACAGCAGCCAAGCATTCCCGACTTGCATGATCCTTGCTCATGAAATGTTTGGCCTTTGTGCTGCTTAGGGACAACGATAAAAATACTTCCTATCCCATCATTGCAGCCTCCTTCCTCATTTGTGCACCAATAAAGCTCACTCTCACATGAAAGAGCAGCTCTCACTCTCATCATTATATTTTGGTTCAGGAAAGATTTGCTCAAACAACTGAGTCAGTTAATTGAACAAAATGTATTGAGTTGTTTCTATATGTCCTGAACACAGTTATATAAGTAGGGGAGACCGGGGATAGTTGTAACGTGGGTCAGTTGTAACACTTCCAATTTCTCCAATCAGGGCTAAGTTTCAAATGATGTGACTCATCCTGTGCATGCCCAACTCAGTTCTGCTATCACATGTGAAAAATCAGCACATTTTGTCAAAAACAGACAATTTAACACCAAAAAAAGTAATTTGTATGCCAAAAAGTAAGTTTTTCTACTTTATTTCAATGTTTAATAGCATTATCTGCTTTGCAGTTAAAGTCATCAAACTTAAATTATGTTATTTGTATGTCTATGGGGATATATTCTGTGTAGGTCTTTAGTGCTAATGTTTTAGCCGTTGGCTGTAATGTTAGCTAGTTCATGGCTATAGGAGTCTGGGTCAGTTGTAACAGCAACAGTCTGGGTCAGTTGTAACAATAATGCAGATGTTACAACTTACCACACTATTACTTTAACTTATATTAAACAAGTTGGGGCAACGACATCAGCAGAGAGAGGTTCACTGGTCGCTTTTGTATATGTGGTTAATGCCATTGGCAACACAATTCCTCCACTGTTTGTGTTCCCACACATACATTATGCAGACCACTGTGTCAGAGATGGACCAGTAGGAAGTACTGGTAGTGGAAATAAATCAGGATGAGTGCAAGAAACAGATTTCCTCATCTTTCTGAAGCACTTTGCAAACCACACCAAGGTAAGCCATGATAAAAAGTAATGGAATTGCGATGCTGGTGAACAACTACATTTTTCCAGCTTCATTGTTATGTTCAAAATTGGTGCAAGAGTTGTAGGTTATAATGCCCACTGAGCCAATGAGGCCAAACTCAAGGAAGACCAACCAAAATTAATGAAATATTCAGTTGCAGAAAATTCCATAATTTGCCTTTTTTGGGGGGTTGGAATATGTTCAAAAGCTAGATTTCTGCATTCTGTCACACACACACACACACACACACACACACACACACACACACACACACACACACACACACACACACACACACACACACACAGCTACATAAATGGCTCTAAGTGCATTCATGTGTTGAATAAACAAAGATTACATGTTAATATTTTGTTAGTACCCTTATTTCATTGTGTTACATTTCACCCCAGGATATGTTACAACTAACCCAGACTATGGGGTTAATTGTAACATTTCACTCTTTGTGTTTGAGACCATACCATGCAATGGGTAATTGTGCTGCAGAGAAAATAGCTGTACTATTTAATAGCAGAGACATGTAAATACTTTGCATTACATTTTGAATCCACTACCTTAAAAGAGCTCCAATTTACAGACAGAAATGTCAAAAATGTTACAACTATCCCCGGTCTCCCCTACACTACTATGGCAGGCAGGAATAAGGTTAGTCAAACTGTGCAAAAATTCCATTGGACTATTGAGTTTTTTGGGGGGGGAAAGACAGTCATGGTGATAGTACTAAACAGTGTTGGTCAAGTTACTTGAAAAAAGTAATCAGTAACTAATTACTGATTACTTCCCCCAAAAAGTAATCCCGTTACTTTACTGATTACTTATTTTCAAAAGTAATTAATTACTTAGTTACTTAGTTACTTTTTAAAAACACGATTTACAACTTGAATAGGTGATAAAGCGATAGATCTTTCAGCCCAATTCTACTTTTTCTGCATAATCCATCATACAAAATGTAATCAAATGGAAAAGTCCTTTTTTAAAACTTGTTTTATCAGTTTTAATCTTTTAACTTTATGCATCAAGCAAAAATTTAATTATCTGCAACATTCTCTGACTGGAAGAAATTAGTTTAACATTTAAACCTATTTTCTGCACATTCCAGCACATAAAATAAAATATTTTTTGTGTTTACACTCACTCTTTCAAATAGATGCAAGTAAAACACAGCAGAAAATAAATAAAGTCAAAGACTCAGTGGTCCTGTTGCTCTATTTTCACCTGTAAAGCAGGAGTTGGGTAGGCGGAGGTTTACCCTGGTGCAGGTGTGCCGCAGCGGTCAGTGGAACGATACGGCAGTTTCTCTGTGAATTTCCCATTACGTCGTAGCGCACTCGGTATGGAAGCCCGTTTCCGCCACAAAAAAAAAAAAAGAGGATCCATAACTCAAAATTCCGAGTTATTTTCTCGAAATTTCGATTTATTAACTCAAAATCTTCAGAAAAGTAACTCGAAATTTCGAGTTAGCGCTGCCAATCAGTAATCTATGTGAATGACGTCATTTCCTTGTTACCCGGAAGCTGAAGCCCTCAGCTACAAATGCTACAGCTAAGCTACCGGTATTACATCCAGTCGTGAATGCACAGATTGCTGAGTGTTTTCAGCCTGGCTTCACAAATGATGAAATCCCCGTGTTATTAGCTGAATCACATGGTGTTACTATCAGCAAACGTACTCGCGAAAGCACCAATTTGTTGGGATCCGTTTTTGAGTGCGCGGTCCTCTGCGCCATATGCTTCCGGGTAACAAGAAAGCGACCTCATTCACGTATATTTTTGATTGGCAGAGCTAACTCGAAATTTTGAGAAAAGTAACTCGAAATTTCGAGTTATGGATACTAGCTTTTTTGTTTTTATTTAGTGGCGGAAACGGGCTTCCATACACTCGGTGCTTGCTCGGAAGTTTAGGGGGTTTTTTCGCTGTAAGAAGAAGTTTTCTTCCCACGCACAATGGACGCGAATGTTTTTGTCACTTTTTATGGAATCAAACTCAAAGTAAGGTCAGTACTTCCACGCTTTAAGGTTAGGGTTAGGGTTCATACTCTCGCTGCACGCTCATACTCTCTTCCGCACTTGATATATGATCCATTGTTGATCTGCACACAGCTGTTGTCACGACGTAGCACTCGCTTACGTCACTGTCATGAGACATTCTCGCAAAAAAAATCACGGTTTTAGTAACGCAGTAACGCAGCGTTCCTACGGGAAAGTAAAGGTAATATAATTACCGTTTTTGCAATAGTAATCCCTTACTTTACTCGTTACTTGAAAAAGTAATCGGATTACAGTAACGCGTTACTGCCCATCTCTGGTACTAAATCAGATTTATAGAAAACTCCAAATATAACAATTAAAAACTTCTGCATATCCTAGACACAGTTTACAAATATGATCCTGAACCAAGGAAGACTTCTTTACAAAAAAAAAGCAAAAACCAAGAGTCTTTGCTGTTGGGGATTTCCTGGATAAATTGGAGTGAGTTGCCCCATCACTCCTCCAAACACATCCAGGGATTAAAAAAAATAAAGCTTAGTCACACAAAAGTTCACAAAGAATCCTCACAAAACAAAACGAAATGTTTTTGGAACGACAATAATGTGACGGAACAGCTGTGGAAGTGACAACGGCTGATAGGTCTGTGAAGGTTCTCAGTCATCCAGGTCATCGTAGTCAAAGGAGCTTGCAAAGAAAAGCGTCTGGACTTCTTTAAGTTGCTTGAAGACGTTTCACCTCTCATCCGAGAAGCTTCTTCAGTTCTAAGGTCAAATGGTGGGGAGTCCCAGATATAAACCTAGTGGGAGTTTCCCCCCACAGAGGGACAAAAGGACCCCTGATGATCCTCTAATCGCCTGAGCCAAGGTGTGAAAGCGGGTGTGGGTCCCAATCAGCCAGAGTTTTGGGTGAGTTCATTGTGAAACCTGGCCCCACCTTATCATGCGAATTCCTGAGGTCAGATGGCCCAGGATGTGAGTGGGCATTAAGGCGTCTGGGGAGGGATCTCAAAACTGGATTATAGATGGCAGAGAGTTGGTGTCGTAAACCCCCGCCTCTGTTCAAAGATGGTCGCGCACAGTGGACATAGATGGCTTCTTTCACTCCTCTTTCAAACCATCTGTCCTCTCTGTCCAAAATGTGAACGTTGGCATCCTCAAGCAACTTAAAGAAGTCCAGACGCTTTTCTTTGCAATCTCTTTTGACAACGGCTAATAGCAAACATGGATCTGCAGGATTATATGAATCGTGGCTTCCTTAACGGTGTCCCACTGCAGTCCTTTGCACGTTTTAATTTTCACTTCAGCAGCATCGTCTCCCAAAAAACCTCACTCTGCTTTTGAGATATTTTTCTCTACTTCCTGTCACATTACACTGTGTGTCGCAGGCAGAGTTTCGGACCCAGTATGTAAGGGAGACTGAAGGTCTTCCAGTTTGTTTCTAGCTCTGTATTAGAATGAGGTGTATGCTATCAGCAGGGGATAACTTTTTAAAAAGTCTATTATATAGTCACAGTCCTTCTTTTTTGCACAGTCAAAATGAAAGTGTGTTTATATCTCTCCTTCTCAAAAGTTTTGTCGTTTTTCCCCAACCACCACAGGAATGTAGGAAAAAAGAGAGGGCAAGAGTGTTTAATGTGAGCAAATTCTAACTTTAGTAGAGTATCTATTCATTTTTGATACATTTTTATTAATAAACTTATTATTTTAGAACGACATGTGACAACTGTTCTTTTTTTTGTTTGTTTTTTGGTTTTTTGGTTTGCAACACAGACGCCTCTGCAAGGAAAAAAGGACAAGTGAAGAGTTTTGATTTCAGTAACTAATTGTGTATATGCCAGGCTCTCTGTTCCAAAACAAAACACCAACAGAAGCAGAAGCCAGTTTACACAGTGTGGCACCAGCAGCTCACACATGACCTCTGACAAGCCGCTGACCTTTTCTGTGTGGCTGTGCTGGAGTGTAGTGTAGCGGTCTGGACAAAGTGTTCTTGGCTTTTTCCCTCACTAGCTGGCCAAAAAACATGATTTTTTGGTGTAAAACTAAGCCTGCAGTACTGCCTTAGTTCTTCATGGCGCACATTCCCCAGAGATTCTGGGCCATATCGAAATAACGGCATCATAGAGTTGTTGCAGATTTGCCAGGTCACATGCAGGATGCACAATTCCAGCAGTTAATCAGTTTCTGAAATACTCAGTCTGTCTTGCACCAATAATCATGCCATGTTCAAATTCAGTTCAGTCATCCTTCTGCCCGATTGTGATGCTCAGTTTGAACTTCAGCAGGATGTCTTCATGATTTCTACAGACCTAAATGCATTAGGTTGCTGCCACATGATTGGCTGACAAGATATTTCAATAAACAAGCAGTTGAACAGATGTACAAAGTGGCTAGTGAGTGCATGTAATTAGTTATCCTGTTGTAGATTGTGCATCTTTGGACCACTATATTTACATGTTCCTATTCTGAACACTAGCACTATTGCATTTGTGATGCTTGCTGGATTTTCTCCAGGATGTTAAAATTCAGATCCAACTTCAATTTGATTTCGAGGAAGAGGTTGTGAGGTTGAGTAAACCTCATAAGATGGAAGGTGATGAACTTTGAAACATGTTTTCAGCATATGTTTCAGTGTAGGTTGGGATGCTGGTTCACACCAGCCTCCTTAAACTGCCTCAGGACGTTACAGTAAAACTTCATGTTAATAACATGACTTTTCAATAGATGTTAGAAACGTTTATTCACACAGAAAACACTCATATGGACAGGGGTTAATCCTGGAGGAAGATCCAGGGAGTCAGCAGGTCCAAACAGCAGGTTAACCCACAGGATCCACACACACTCATTCAGCTTTAGGAGGAGAACTCTCTCTGTTACCGTGCTCCAGGACACAGCGAAGGGGAACAACAACCTGCACACAAGGAAGACGACTGTCACTGGGAGAAGCCACAAAGGTACACGAGAAGTCATCTAGAGAATGAGCTGGGCTCTCACTAACGATACAGGCCAACGTTTCAGCGAAGAATGGCTTCAGGAGAAGCTATGACTGCTCATCTTCCACAGGTGGGGAAACAGCCACAAAGGAATAGGGCGGAGAAGAGTCCAGCCCACAGATGATCCTACACACAACAATATGGAGAGGGAGAGAAAAGGGAACGACGAGGAGGATCCACTGCGGGAGCCAGGGCCATGACAGTGCATGTGTGTGTTGTCAATTCAGGTTTATATATATATCACCAAATCACACAACAGTTGCCTCAAGGTGCTTTATATTGTAAGGTAAAGACTCTACAATGATATGAAGAAAACAGGTGATTGTCTATTCAATCACAAAAAAGCTCGCCTCTCTGTGACAGAAATTAATTAAATCTCTTAGACTGCCATGACTACTCATTTCTATAGCTCTTTAAATATAGCTCAGTGTGAGCTTTCTATATTTCCTTGCACTTTATCATGTACTGAGGTCTATGTGATTCCAGTGCAGCACCATTCACCATGCTTTAAATGCCAGTCTTGTGCTGGTGTTGACATGCAGAAAAGAAGCTTAATAAATGATGCCCACATGGCTGGTGAGTTTATCAAGCCTTAAATAACACCGTTGGACTGTGTTTGGCTCTTTTCACTCATGTGTCTGTGGACCGTTTTTGGACTGCTGGCTGGTCTGAAAAATGCCCTGAATCAGGCGTTACTGCTGTGATGTGTCCAAACTGTTTATTTGCTTGGCACAGCTCATAAAACCAGACACACTTTCCATGTGCCCGATTTAACCAGAGATGTTTCTCCAGCTCACCTGGGGCCTGTTGTCTTTGCCACACTGTCAGCATGTGTTTATTATTATGATGCAATGCATTATGGATGTGGATGAGGTTTTAAAATTGGTCTCAGATGAGGTTTGAAGTGGAGGATTGTGGACTACCTGTGTGTTTGTAAGAGAAATATATGCAGAGTCATGCTTAAATGTACCGTCAGAACATTAGTTACTTGGCAGAGAATCAAACCCTCAGCCTCTCAGCCTGGAGCATAAGTAGTAAAACAGAATCTGGCAGATTCTAACAGGCATTTAACATCTCTGAATATAAAAATGAGCCACTGGGACATAAAGCCTTTAGCAGGCTTCCTCTGGAAGCACTTTGTCAAAACCTTGAGGAGGCCAAAGAAAAGAGGGACAACAGTTATTGTTAATTTAGACCTGCTGTTAGATCAGAAGCACACGGTGGATTTATGACTATGCGGCATAGGCAGTCATGCGCTGGCGGCTTTCTCTGCTATGGCTTCCTATTTCACATAACTGTGCACTGAGAGGACTTACCTGTCCTGTCTCCACACTGACTCGTTTACCTCACCCAGTCTGGGAGACTCATTAGTGGTATGGATTCACAGGCTTTTCACTTTGATACAAAGCTAGCTTGAAGGCTAGCAGGTACTTATGTTAAGGCTATGTGATCTTGTACTCGCAGGGACGCTAAAGCTCCCCCTGCTAACTTTGTTTTGCCATTTCAGCACAAAAGTGATGTGACAGGAAGTAACAGTTAAACTGAAAACTGATGTAGGTAAAGCAGCTTCAGCCTCCAATCAAAAGACAACACGTCTGCTTAAACTGACACAAAAATGATCAAATTTTTAAATATGGATGGCAATGCAGTTGTGTGTGTGTGTGGCACTGATCTGCTCTATCTCCAGCCTCAAGCCTATATTTGACATGTTTGCTGCATTTATGATAATGACTAGCACATTTTTGGTACATTAGAGGCTTTACGTGATTGGTGAAAGTGGCCAGCACTCAGATACAGCAAACCTCAAGCTGAGGCGAAGCCAAGGGCCTACAATCATTTCGGTCAGGCCTGTAATCACTCACAAGCAGCAGTGTTGAACAATGAAATCCAAAATTACATTCTGGCCTAAAGAAGTTCTCCAGGATCCAGAAAGTTGCACTGTATCACTAACATTCCAGTTCTTTCCCCCGTATTTAGGCTCATTTAAGATGTACACACACACACACACACACACACACACACACACACACACACACACACACACACACACACACACACACAGATCTGCTGTGTATCAGTATCACCGTGATACATATTGTTCCACATATGTTTGCACTTAAAGTTGCTGTTCTTTCTCCTCTCCTGGCTTCTGTGCCAAATGCCTTTTTTGTGCCTACTTCCAGCATTTGTACCCTCAGCTCCTCTCATAGCGTTACTTGTTTGCCACAGCTCCCCTGTTAACAGTGATGGCCAAAACAGCAGTTTTAGGTATAGAAAGAATCAGTACATCTATTATTTTAGCTCTGTGTGTTGCTTTATTCGCCTCACTTGGAGTAGTCCATATAAAAGAAACATACTTAAACTACTTAAACGTGGTTTAAATAGTTTAAATTATCTACATTTTTAACCCCAAGCCTTCTTTGTGAGTTCATCACCAATGAAGACTTAGACCTCACAGAGTTAACGTTAGAGCAACATCTGTGAGCGTGCATGGACTACAGGGCCGTTAGTTATGAGAAAGGTGTGCTGAACATCAACACTCCTTTCTCATAACTAACCAGTTAAATGATTTTGTACATGTTTCATCATTGTTTGCTCAATGTAAATGAGAACATTATAATGGGTTCCTACTTAACCTAGTGTGTTCCTTTTGTAACATGAAGGATGCTCACTTTAATAGTTTATTTACCCCATACATGAAACTGACAGCAGTTAAGCAGAAAACAGAGCTTGTAACTGCACCAAAGAGATGTCTGAACACGTGCTTTTGTAGTTTCTAAAACAGTTTTTGCATTGCTTACTTCATTTTAAACCAAAAAGTTACTGAAAAGTGATCAGTGAAATTGCTGAAAATTTTAACATTTTCTGAAATTTTTTAGCATCATTGAATTTCACGACCAAAATAAACCAGATGTGCCCATGTTTGATGCAGCCAATGAACAATGAGGCATATAGAGCTGCTTTCATATTACAGAATTTGAGTTGGGTGAGATGCATTTAAATAAGGGACCATAACACTGTGACTAATCCATCCATCCATCCATCCATCCATCCATCCATCCATCCATCCATCCATGCATCTTCTTCCGCTTATCTGGGGCCAGGTCGTGGGGGCAGTAGCCTAAGCAGAGAAGCCCAGACCTCCCTCTCCTTGGTCACCTCCTTAATTTGTCCAGGAAAACACCAAGGCGTTCCCAGGCCAGCCGAGAGATATAATCTCTCCAGTGTGTCCTGGGTCTGCCCTGGGGCCTAATCCTGGTGGGACATGCCCGGAACACCTCACCCAGGAGGCGCCCAGGAGGCATCCTTATCAGATGCCTGAACCACCTCAACTGGCTTCTTTCGATGTGGAGGAGCAGCAGCTCTACTCTGAGCACCTCCTGGATGGCTGAACTTCTCACCCTATCTCCTATTAAACCAAAGCTGGTTCACTACTTGGTTAATATCCCTCATGAGTGGGGGGGGGGGGGGGGGGGGGGGGGGGGGGGGGACGACATTCTCTTTCCTTACATTTGTCATCTTGCCTGGTAATCGCTGCATCTATTTGGTCTAATACCATCATTATCTGCTGGTCAGAATGTTGCTGCTCCTAATCCGAATGCCAAACATCCTCGGGCAAGATACTAACTTCAAGTTGCTCTCTGATACATTGATCAGAGTGTGTTTTAAAAAAAGAAAAGCACAGAAAAAGTGCTTGTAAGAATGAGTGAATACGGCAAGTTTTACAAAAAGCTAAAGTAAGCGTCCATGTTGTTTGTGTTTAGCTTAACTTTCTGCTGTGGTTTGAAAGAATAATATAAGAAAAAAGTTTTACTATATCATGGGCTTTTTGGGTCACTCTTTTTGGCTTTAGGACATATCAATTATCTCGGGGAGTTTTCATATTAAATAGCAAATAATAGGAAAATGACTGCAAGTAAGATCTATACAGCTACATGTTTTTAGGAAGCTGATAGTAAACAGCATAATGTGATACAACAACTGTTCATTCAGACATATCAAAATGAGTTGAAGATATATGAGTTATGAGTAAAAAGTTATAAATGCTATCCTGTCAATCATTCTGTAAAAACAACCTCCAGTGAAACATCCTGTGAAAAGACATGACATCATACCTGTGGAGTGCACAGTGAAACATCCACAGGGCAACACACTGACCCATACACACAGCAAACAGTACACACACTGTTTTCCACTAAACAGGCTCTGACAGGCTGGTCTCTCTGTCTGCCGCGCAACGTCACCACAGACCAACATAAACCCGATTTAGTTGTAGTTTGTAAAGCAGCAATTCATCATGGTCGCAGGTTACGCTGGGTAAGCAGTCCTCACTCGGGGCTGACTCGATAAGAAAAATGGGAACAGGGCAGCACTTCTCCGCTGGAACAGAGAGTCCAGTCTGGAGCGAGATGGCCCCATCGGAATATCAGTCACATAGGAACGATCCCACCGCTTTAACTTAAACAAACATTGGGTTGATCGTGGAATTGCGTTACAGAAAGCACATCTGTTTCTGAAAAAGACCTGTGCATTTAAAGCAAATCGGTGCCATATATTAAATCATTTTTGGGAAGCCACAGCTCTGTCTATATGCCTATAAATAAGTATTTTACATTTACTTTGAAAGGCTTTAACCAAGAAAATCTGCACTTATCTAAAAATGACCCTCAGAGGTGGGATATAAATACTAACACGAGCTTCCCAATGTCAAGAACTGTGGAGTACGTTGTTATAACGACCCCACAGTTGTACTCAGTTGTATTTGAAAATGACCAAAACTGAGTAGAATAGAGTCGAGCCGAGTCAAAAAAGAGGCTTCAGTTTCTCCTCATTGGTATGATGAGAAAACCAATGCTAGGTTAAATATGTTAAGGCCAAGCAGCAACTCCAGCACTTTACGCCAAACGAAAAGTGCAAGAAATTGCAGTTCCTCTAATGACCATTTAAGGTCTCCAAATATGAGTTGGTACCCATATAGTCATGAGCTATTTTGAAAACAGTCACAGAAAGTATGATCTTTGAAGATTCTATCTCAAGCTCAGTCTGAATACTTGCTGAAACACAGGGAATGACTCATTTACTTACAGCAGAAGAAAGTCCATCGTTCTGAACACTGATGAAGATCATAATTTACAAAATAATCACCAGGTTGCATTCAGTGAGACTTGAGGTCACAGATCAAGGAATCGGAGGTCTTCTTATAAGCTTCCTTACGGTCAAACAACAAACAACCAGCTTCTTCAATGATGAACGCCGACGCTTCACTGGCTGTTGAGCTGAACACGTTTTATGCTCGCTTCCATGCTGCAGCAATTAAAACAACAAACGGCTGCAGAGTGCAGGCGAGGAATTATGAGCCCCTGATCATCAGTAACACACCAGTGGAGAGAGTGGACAGTTTCCGGTATCTGGGTGTCCACATCACTCAGGACCTGTTATGGTCCTGCCACATTAACACCCTGGTTAAGAAAGCCGCCAGCGTCTCTTCTTCCTCAGAAGAACTTCTACTCCTGCACCATCGAGAGCGTCCTGACGGGAAACATCTGCACCTGGTCTGGGAACAGCACCAATCAGGACAGACGAGATCTGCACCAAGCGGTGCAAGTCCAAAGCTAGGAAGGTTATGATGGACCTCTCCCATCCCAACAATGGACTCTTCTCATTGTTGAGGTCTGGGAAGCGCTTCCACTCCCTTCAGGCCAAAACAGAGAGAATGAGGAGGAGCTTCTTCCCCCAGGCTATTCGGGCCCTGAACCAGGTGTAGGACTGGACTCTCTCACACACATCACATCTCCACACACACTCTGGTTTTTCTTTTTGCACACTTCTTATAATTTATAATTTATTTTTTATTAATCGTTTCTTACGTAAACTGTTATTTGTACATTTTTTACTGTACATTTCTAAGTTAAATTCTGTAAATTTTTGTAGTAATCTGTAAATCTGTAAATTTTACTGTCAATTCTTACTCTCATTTAACAGTCGGGCATTGCACAGCACTAAGCATTTCACCTCATATCATACTGTGTATGGTTGTGCGTGTGACAAATAAAATTTGAATTTGATCACATTTCTTTTTGCAACCAGAGGAGTCGCCACCTACTGGCCACTAGAACGAATGCAAGTTTAAGGCACTGGGCGCTCACCTTTCAGTGTAAACTGAAACACACATGTGATAGATGATTGAAATATTTTAATAAGAGTTCAGTAGTGTGAATCAAATCCCTATCAATGACCTGTGGTCCTTTAACCTCATGTTTGGGGTGAAAGCTGGGATTCACTTCTAATCTAGCAAATGTAAAGCATGTCCTGCACAGAACCCATTGAGTAAAACAGAAATGTGAATGTTCTCTTTCAGGCTGAAACTTCTCTGTAACTGGATCTTGTGTTTTCTGTAACAAAAACCACAGAAACTTTTGGTTGAATAGTGTTTAATCTGCAGGAAAGGCAATGCTGCAATTATCAGTGAGCCATAGAAGAGAGAACCCACTAGAGTTATTATTAAGCCTAAAGTCTGGCTTCCTCTTTTCTCATGACACTGAGCTCTACAGCTGACTAGCTAACCTTTAACCTCACATGTAAATCAATGTTTAATTGTTTGTTTAGAGATTTCTCTCTGCTCTTACCTAAATATGAATTTCTATTTCAAACTATGGACTCTAACAACACAAGGGTGAGCTCATAATACATTACTTATTACGTCCCTGTGGAGACGACCAAGATTACATAATAAAAGCAGGAAACAAGAACCACAGACTAACACACTCTGCGTGTGAGTAGATATTATGGCTTATATTGCAGGCAGGCCTTTATTTAAGGATGACAGCCTTTTTGAAGAGCGAATCTTTACTCTTACACTTTTTTGGGGTGACTTACCTCATCCATCTCAAAATGATACAAACACACAGCATCATCCTTTGATCCATGTTCACTTCTAGCAAGCCACAGTCCCCGCACTGCCTGTGATTTTCTCTGAACTGATTCAGTAAATTTCAGTGAATATGTTTAGAAACCCAGTCACAGGGTTGGAGAAAGGACGAGCTGATTGTCACTCATCTGTTTATCTTGTTTGCTATAAGACCAGATGACAGAGCTGAAAAACAGAATTAAGCTATGTATAAAACATCCATGTTAGCTATGACCTAAGAAGTCTTAAATATTAGCCATTAATACAATTTACAAAGGAGCATTCATCATAAGAATATAAGTCACACTACAGATCTGTAGCTAATGTTCTTCACAGATGAACCGAATTGGGGATTTTTATCTTTTGTAGTTCCCAAAGCTGACAGCCCTTTGACCCAAATCATATGATGTAATGAGGAAAAACTCCATCTCAGAGTAAGAGTCCAAGGCACAGTCTGGTCCTGAGTAGTTTCATATGTTGCACCTGTCAGAGTTGCTTGAAGTGAGATATGGAGATGAACGCAAGGAAAAATATATTTTTAATAGCTGTAAGACTCCACTACAATAGTTCCAGATGCACATAATAATGTTCAAATGACATAAATGTATCTAATCATCTCACCTACACCTTACAAGGACCTCAATGTATCATGTTTAAAGGCTATTTCTTGTTAATGGAACCATCAGTTGGACATAAAAACATTGTGACAGCCACCACTTTCATAACAATTTAAGTGTAATATAAGTAATTATCTAAAAAAGGATTATTTTGCAGAAATAATTCCGTAATTCCATCCAGCCAATTTTAGACTTATATGACTAGTAGTAATGGTGTTGTATTGTAGTTTGAGACAAATATGCTCTCAAGCTTGCGGTGAAATTGGTATTTCTGTCTTTCTGTCTCGCCTCACTATTTAGTCCTACATGTAACACAAGACATATAACCTGACTCCAGGTCCACACATGCTTCAACATCCAGCCAGCAAATTTGAAAACCAATATACTGCCTCATGTTGAATCTATACAGGTCTACCTAAAAAATGTAGGTTTACCTCCAAAATGCCTGCAGATGCGTGTGTGCACAAATAAAAAATAAAAAGCTAAAAATGCTTGTGTCATGTAAATAACCTAAGGGCATGAGGTTGCCCTCTATGTACATCACTGCTGCACAGAATACCTTCTATTTAAAATGCCTTCCTTTCCAGGACAGTAGCTCAAACGGTAAGCATAACAGTGACAGAGGAAAAACCTGCTATATTTTCCCTTCCTGCTTCTTTTTTATAGCCTTGAATCTGCACCCCATGTCTGCCTAATGTCTAACACCCAGTTTTAATTCTGTGCTACATATAACAAGCATAGCAGAAAACTTCCCGCTGAAAAAAAGAAATTATTGTGTTGCCACTCTCACAGAGGCTGGGATACATTTGCACAGTTGAAGATGCTGTTTGATTGCTTCCAGATTTAAATCTCACACAATCCTGCCGTATATTAGTATTTTTTAGATTTTGATCCTAAAACAAAATCAGCTTTTAAGTATACAATTACCTGTTAACTCGACAAAGAAAGTCAACCATAAATAACACAAATTTCCCAACAAGGTGTATTAGGCACTAAACCAACACATTCTGGGCCATTGTAGCATTTCCCACTCATTTTACTCATCCGTGCAACTTGTTCCCCATTAAAAATAAGTATGATCCAGGGACTCTCCATTTTTTGGGTTTACTGTAGCATTTCTACCTCTCTATGACCTGTGATTTTCTCCGGGGAGAGAGTCTTGGTGCTGCAGAGGAAAAGAGAAACATCATTACCATGATGGACCATGTCCCGGGGTGAACTTTGTGAAAAAAAAGAGTTCTTTTCTTCTCAGCTAGTGATTAATCCACAGGGACATTTAAAAACGTAGCAACAAGCTACCTGGGAAACCAAAGCTTAGTGACTTGAATGAAAGTAGTACAAGAGCTAGAAAAGTAGGGAATGCAGTGGTGTTATAATGTTGTTGATAATTAGATAGGATTCAGTCTTTTTTTAATTAAACATAATACTGTAGTTCATGATGCTGATAATGAAGAAATTAGGGCATAACACAAAGAAGCTTTCTCGACTGTGAATTTAACTTGAACTTCAGCAGTCAGCAAAACACAAAATGCAAATTTGGTGGAATTCTCTTCTTTCCAAGGAAGCATCAATGGGAGAAATGTTTCATCCAAGTGTCTCCTTCAGTCTCAGCTACTGCAGTACATCAGCTCAGTGACTTAAAATAGTACCACTGGCGCTTAGTGATCCTTTATGTGACGGGAGTATCGGCTCAGTTGAGAAGCATTTTCTCTAAACGCTACGTCCAGATGAACAGAATCGACTTTTTGGGATTTCCTTACCTGGATGATTGAGCATGCATCACGACAACTTGTTATCAATGCTCAGTTCAAAAGTTTGCTTCTGTGATGGTAAGGTGTGTATCGGTACCAATACACAGCTGTTGCAACATGGCGCCTGTGTTCGGCTTGGCTGCTGTTGCTGCTCCGTGTTTTTGTCGACTGCTTCAGTATATTGTTTTTTATCTTGTTATCTCATCTGTGATATATCATGAAGGTCTAATTGCTACTCGGATCTACAGTTCACATACATTGTTGAGTATCAAAATATGTATGGAAAAAACTTTTGACAGCTGGCAGAGCTACCACCAGGCTTTCCCGCCGCCGTTTGTCTGCCCTCCTCCCTCTCCCGACTACCGGTACCTGTTCTTAGCTCCAAACAATAACCCAGGAGCCTCGTTCCCTGTACTCTCCCTCTCTCTCTCCCTAAGCCACACCTTATTTTACTGTGCCTTACATAACCTTGTTATTCCCACAACACAGCCTTGTTTTTGTGCTGTGCTGCTGTGAATATTTACCATAACTACAGTATTTTAGTGACCACAGAACCAGTATGGCTCCACTTGTACTTTCACGTCCAAATACAATACACCTGCATAACTGTGCTTCTGAGGAGAAACCTTCCAAATATGTATGGGCACAACATTTTTACCCACTTCTCCTTATTTTCAGACCATAATGCTTACATCGGACAACTACCATGCTCACACTCACAATGTGATCCTTGAAAGGTTTAGCAGGTTTATTTACCATGACCCAACTCAGCACAACTCAATTCAATTCAGTTTCTTTGATGTACTAAATAAATACAATGACAACAGCAGCCTCAAGGTGTTTGTATTATAAAGTAAAAAGCTTACAAAAGTAGAGAGAAAACTCCAGCAATAAGGCAAGTGCACACAAAACACAGACTTTGAGAGAGAAAAGAGAAAAGTTCACAGTAAAACTAAAGATTATAGGTGAGGTTGATGAGAGCACAATTTACAGTGGCAGGTATGTAACCAAAAAAGTACTGGAAATAGTGTTATTTAGGGTTAGGGTCTGTTACTACAGTCCATCTTTAGATGGTTCTGAATAGCTCAATCAATACTAATCATCTAATAGATAATAAATTCCACTAAAAATCAGCCTTATGATGGCATTGAAAGACAGAGTAGGGATCAGATAACACATGTAATATTTTATCAAATGTTTAACTATTTAAAAACATGCAGAGCAAGTGCTGGGCAGTTTAAAAAAATACAACATAATCAAAAACATAATCTCTCCAGTGGCAGTTATTTTGGTTTTCCCCTTATAAATTCTGTTAATACAGAAAACAACACACACACACAAAAAACATCAAACAAAAAGAAAAGATTGAACATTAGTTTCATTCAAATTTAACACCAACAATCTGTTACAACAATAGAAGGACAACCGCATTACTGGGAAAACAATCCAAGCTTTAGTAGTTCAGCATCTTTACAGTAGAAACTCAGTGAACTGTGAGGGCTGTTATGTGTGAACCCCCCACCCCCACATTCCCATGCCCCCTTAGTAAATCATGAATTAACTGCGATTAACCACATTTTTTGAAAGCTGAGTGGAATTTCCTTAGCCATTTCCCACCCAGGCCTGATTACTGCCAGGCCTCTCAAAGAATTCACCTAAAATAGAACCAGTCTAGCAAACTGAACAAGGTTACATATCTTAATCATAATCTAAAGAATCTGAAGGACAGATAATAAAATGTGGAAAGCTTTACAAATTTCACGTTTCTAAGGCTTTCTAAGGACTCCAGCAAACCACTGAGAGCTATTACAAACAAACAGAGAAAACATGGACGAACCTTCCCAGGAGTGGCCAGCCTACCAAAATTGCTTCAAGAGTGCATCAACAACCCGTCCAAGGTCACCAAAGAACCCAGAACAACATCTAAAGAATTCCAGGCCTCACTTGCCTCAGTGTTCAGTGGTCAGTGTTCACAACTCAACAATAAGAAGGTAACTGGGCAAAAATGGCATCGATGGACGAGTTACAAGGTAAAACCACTGCTGGCATTCCATCAGGACAAGCGAGGCAGTGCTGGAGCAGGTTCAGACTCAGCTGCACTTTCAGATTTGCATATTTGAGAATGTATGTATTTAATGTAATAAATTTAATCAGCTGTTTGCCAACACTACACCTTCATTTTTCATCAGTATGTTAATCCCCCTGTTGGTGTTGACTGTTGACCACGTCACACACTGCCCAATCCTTTTAATTCAGCTGATTGTTTTGCCATTAATATTTTAAAATGCTTTTTAAAAAGATCTAAATGTAGGCCTGTGTTTCTGAGCTCATGAACGACAACTTATATATTTTTTTTCAGAGCTACGTGGTCCTCACCACAAACGTGATTTACAGAATATGATGCTGAACGTGAAACAGTCTTACATTTGCCAAGAAACTTGTATCGATAGACTTAATGAATTACATCTGGGATCAAACTAACACAGCGTTTCATAAAAAGACATCATGCTGTGTGGGTATGACAGCTGAGAACAAGGGCGTAGATTTGGCATGGACGGAAGGGACATGTCCCCGCCAATAATTTGATCGATAGAAAGAAAAAAAAAACGATCTGTCAGCGTCTCATTCACCCAGCGGTGCAGAAAGCGTTAAATTACTGGAGTCCTACTTCATGTGACAAATATGGGCAATGTGATTGGCTGTGCCTCTCAGGGAGCTCTGTTTAGTTTTAGCAGCGGCAAGCCTGCGCTGCGAGGACCTGCAAGGAGGAGAGGAGGATGGCAGCAAAAAGGAAGAACCTGGATATAAGAAAGTGTTTTTCAAAGAAACCTGTAAGTCACTTAAAGCCAAGTTAACTCATAAAATGTGTCCGTCACAATAACGTTACAGGCTATGCTAGGCTTTGGCCCACATCAGTCTAAAACTGTATGTAACCATGAATAACGTTTTTTGGAAACTAACTGCACAACATGCAGCACTATTAGTTATCTCAGTCTCAGAGCAGCATTTCTATTTTTGATTGAAAGTGTCAGAGAAAACAGCAGCCTCGAGCAAGCCAGTATATTAGTTTACAGAGGCTGTTAGAATTATGTCTAACGTTAAAATGTTGGAGACACAATAATTTCATCCTAATGGTAATGATAATTTCATAGGGTTAATTTTTGAGACAAAATATCACAAAGTAGTCATGATTTTGCAAATATTCCACCTTGTAGTGCAGTTTGCACAAATTGTTTTTAAAATGCACTCACACTACAAACATTACTGATGAGTCTAGATCTGCACAAACTGACAGAAACACTGAAGCAGCTCCACATTTTAGTCTTATTGTCATGTATGTCCTATTTGTCAGGTGACAGGCGAACCAACACAAAGCTCAGAGATCAATGGTGATACAAGATCACAGGTGAAATTGATAATTTTGTGGTAATCTTAGACGAGTAGTTTTATGGACAAAACCCACCAGGTCATTCAGTGTTCCCTTAGTGCTAATGTATAACGATGTTGGTGTACTATAACGGAACTAATGTTGTGAAGTCCTTAAAGTCATATTCTTTTATTGTCTTAACTGTATTTGAAGCTATTTTTATTTTTGTATGATACCTGATTTATATGGATTATGGCTGAAGTAAACTAAAGCCTAAAATACTTAGTCAGTCATTTTCTTAATAGTAATTTAACATTATATAATTCACTTATAAAACTACGAATTGTAATTTTAAATGGTTTAAAAGCATGTAGAATAGCATATGTAGGCCAGAATATTTCTCCTTTTATCAAGAAGCAAAGACAAAAAGGAAAAAAAAAAGAAACAGGCAGCGTTCGGTGGTTGAATCATCCGTCCCCACCAATGCCTAAACCAAATCCCTTGGCTGAGAAAAATGTACTCTCAGTGCAGCTATATTTAAACCTCACAGCATGCACTTGTCAGGCAGAAACAAAGGTGAGCAACTTCAGTTGAAACTATTAAAACATAAACCATTCTTCTGCTATGAGACCGCACAGATGCAGCTAAAGATAACACAGAGTGTTTCGTTCATCTGTTATAATATTCCAAATAGAGATGGCACGATACCACTTTTTTATGTCCGATACCGATACCGATATCATAAATTTGGATATCTGCCGATACCGATATGAATCCGATATAGTGTTTTTTAATCAACAAAACTGTTTTTTAAATATCTTGCTGCATTTTGTATAAGTTCATACTCAAGTTTAAAACAACAACTACACTAAAGCTATTCTGTTATACCTGTATGCAAAAAAAAATATTTCATAGTTCAGCAATACTGATCAATCTAATAAACTTAAACCTACACCATCCTCCCTATTCTGGTATTTTAAAGAGTACTTAGCATATATATTAAGCAACCTAACTAATAGGGTTCCAACTCCCAGCAACAACAAAAATAAATAAATAAAAAATAGGGAACCACCCCTCACGCTCCACCTCATGATGCTTAATCGACGTAATCAACCTTAATTTGATGCAGTGTGAAAAAAAAATGCACAGAAATCAATTATTTTTCAAGAAATATTAAATAGATTCAACATCTTTCTTCAACAAAATTGCAGACTGCACAGATGGTACCTTCCCAAAGGAAAAAGTACTATAGCTTACTAGGGTATATATATTAGACTTAATAGTTACTATATACAGTAATGGACTTCTATTCATTTTACATCAA
Organism: Maylandia zebra; assembly: GCF_041146795.1. Classification (NCBI taxonomy): domain Eukaryota; kingdom Metazoa; phylum Chordata; class Actinopteri; order Cichliformes; family Cichlidae; genus Maylandia; species Maylandia zebra. The sequence goes on along the minus strand of NC_135171.1, from coordinate 6,491,075 downwards.
ATTAAAACTTTGGGTGTCAGATAATTATTTATTAAAAGCTCGACATTTTAAATGAGAATAAGAAAGAAAAGTATGTCTTTGTGCCCCCTTTTCCCTGTTCATGCCCTATCGGCCCCCCTGGCTAAACTTTGCTAGATCCGCCCCTGCACAGTTACCAGCGTCAGCTACATAGAAAAAGATCCTCGAGTAGAAAGTAATAATAAATAAATTCTAACAACAGCTGATCAAGCTTAAACGTGCTGCTGTTGTTCAGCCGCTGGTTTCCTCTTTCTGGTGCAAAGTGGGCCAAAAGCAAACCAGAGAGACTCACGACAGAAAAGCTGATCAGCTGATCGTTAAGCAGTTTCATGATTGAAGTAGCAGCAGGAGAGGCAGTCGTTTGTTAAGCTTAACGCAGGAATGCTTTACATTCAGAGATGGACTTACACACTTGCTTTACTTCTCTCGGGATAACTTTGTCGGAGATGAAATGCCGGGTTGCTAGCGAAGCTCCAAATGCTATCCAGACCACCGACAGGTCCCGCATGCCACAGCCGCTCTATCACGTGATGCATACTGCTCCGACGTGCTAACGTTCTGAGGTGAGTTACGGCGTGTTGCAAGTTTTGTGAGGTGCTTTCGTGATATTTAATGGATCGGATTACATTTTTTATTTTTCTCCGATATCCGATCCAGTAATTTAGGTCAGTATCGGACCGATACCGATACGTAATATCGGATCGGTCCATCTCTAATTCCAAATCTGATGTGGCACTCAGTACACTTCCTCATGAGAGGCACTAATGTCAAAGTGTTCACAATGTCTGTGAGGACAATTGTAAAAAAAACGCACCACTTCTACTCCTGTCTAGTGTAAACGTCCATGTTAGACATGATGAAGTTGAATTGGGAAAAAGTATCTTTACTTATTTAACACAACTTCTTAAATCCTACATTTCTAAGAAACTAACGATTGGAATAGTGTTTAAACACCTTTATTTTGTTGCAGGTGGCAGGGCAGGCTGTGATGTCTGCCTTTTGTGACATGGTGCTGTTGCATCCCAGCACCCCTAATAACCATGGCCTTGGGACCACCAGTCAAACATGGTGGTGGTACTGTGATGGTCTGGCGCTTTACCTCTGAATTAAAAAAAAAAAACTGCAAAGAAGAGTGGGCCAAAATTCCTCCAGAGTGAGTCATTGCCAGTTGCAGATGGTTGAAGTTGATGCTGCAAAGGGTGGCAATTACTTTTTCACATAGAGGTTTGGATCTTTTTCCCCCCCTAATAAATTAAATCACCATTTAAAAAGTTTGTGTTAAAATCAAATTGAAAATGAAAACTTCCAATGTTCAATGAGTTTGTGCCTCTGGCCCAAAACCCTGACATGGAAGAGTTTGTGTGTCATTGAGGGCTGACGGTTATGTAAGGAATGTTTTTCAAATAGCTTGTGAGGACACAAGCACAATTATCCTTTAGTCATGAATCACTTATAGCCCATTGTTAACCCCGACACTCTAAACCAAAGCAGAGCCTCAGTAGCCTTGCATGTATGTTGACACTGTCACTGCTTCTGTCTCTGTGCTCTGATTGTCTAAATCAAATACACGGACCTCTTCAGTTTATGAAGACAAGTACTTTCCACAGCATTTTTACAGAAAAAGCATGTATTATCAGTCTCCACACAGTGTGTTTGGAAGACAGAGGTGATTTATAAGAGCTAGTCTGGAAGCCAGGCACCATCGCTGCAAGGACAGCTAATAAAGTGTTTTTTCTCCTTTCTTGATTGCAGACTTTAGTGTCAGATTAGAACAAATAAACACTTTAGCCAAAGCAGGGAACATAAGGAGTTCCAGGCAGAGTGCAAGTTTCAGTAAGTTATACAGTGCAGTAAAAAAACAGTTTTAACTTACAGATTTCATAGGGTTTTTTTGCATATTACTCACACTTGAATATTTCAGATTATCAAAGAAAATCTAATTTTAGACAAAAATAACCAGAGTAAATCTAGAAAGTAATTTTTAAAAGATGATGTAATTTATTAAGGAGAAAGCTATTGAAACCTGTCCAGCTGTGTATGCAAAATTTGTAAATAATTAATTAAACACTATTTTTGGAAAGCTGAGTTGAAGTTCACTGGTTACACCATGACCAGATGACTGGAGTAAAAACATTTTGCTTTATCTTTTCTTTGTCTTATTTCAAATTCCAATAACGTACAAGCTATCCATAATTAAGTCTGTGAAGGTTCTCAGTCATCCAGGTCATCGTAGTCAAAGGAGCTTGCAGAGAAAAGCGTCTGGACTTCTTTAAGTTGCTTGAAGACGTTTCACCTCTCATCCGAGAAGCTTCTTCAGTTCTAAGGTCAAATGGTGGAGAGTCCCAGATATAAACCTAGTGGGAGTTTCCCCCCACAGAGGGACAAAAGGACCCCCTGATGATCCTCTAGTCGCCTGAGCCAAGGTGTGAAACTGGGCGTGGGTCCCAATCAGCCAGAGTTTCGGGTGAGTTCATTGTGAAACCTGGCCCCACCTTATCATGCGAATTCCTGAGGTCAGATGGCCCAGGATGTGAGTGGGCGTTAAGGCGTCTGGGAAGGGATCTCAAAACTGGATTATAGATGGCAGAGAGTTGGTGTCGGAAACCACCGCCTCTGCTCAAAGATGGTCGCTCACAGTGGACATAGATGCTTCTTTCACTCCTCTTTCAAACCATCTGTCCTCTCTGTCCAAAATGTGAACATTGGCATCCTCGAAAGAGTGACCTTTGACCTTTAGATGCAGATGGACTGCTGAGTCTTGTCCTGTGGAGGTGGCTCTTCTGTGTTGTGCCATGTGCTTGTGAAGTGGCTGCTTGGTCTCTCCAATGTAGAGGTCTGAGCATTCCTCGCTGCACTGTACAGCATACACCACATTGTGAAGTCTGTGTTTTGGCGTTTTGTCTTTCGGGTGAACCAGTTTTTGTCTGAGCGTGTTGCTGGGTCTGAAATACACCGGGATGTCATGCTTGGAGAAAACTCTCCTGAGTTTTTCTGATACACCGGCTACATAGGGGATGACAATGTTGTTGCGTCTGTCCTTCTTATCCTCCCTCGCTGGTGTCTGGTCTTCTTTTCTGTGCCTCTTTGCTGACTTTAAGAACGCCCATTTAGGATAGCCACATGTGTGTGTTCCTTCTTTTTTCCTTCAGGCTAAGAGGGAACATGTTCTGCCCGGTGGTGTAGGGTCCTAATTACTCCAAGTTTGTGTTCCAGAGGGTGATGGGAGTCAAAGAGGAGGTTTCAAATCAAATCAAATCAAATCACTTTTATTGTCACATCACATGTGCAGGTACATTGGTGAGTGAAATTCTTGTGTGCGAGCTTCACAAGCAACAGAGTTGTGCAAAATACAATAATGTAAACAAGCAAAATACAAGAATGGCTACATCTGAAACTAATAATATATGTACAATATATAATAGTATATGGTATATGGTATAATAGTATAGGTACTGGTCCGTGTACGTGGGCTTCCGGTAAACTTCGATGTAGAGGTTGCCGTTCTCTTCAATGAGCACAGCGCAGTCCAGGAAAGGCAAACAGTCGTCCTTTGTGTCTTCCCTGGTGAACTTGATGTTTTTATCCACAGCGTTAATGTGCGAAGTGAAGGATTCCACTTCTTGTGTCTTGATTTTGACCCAGGTGTCGTCTACATATCTGTACCAGTGGCTGGGTACTCTTCCTTTGAAAGAGCCAAGAGCCTTCCTTTCCACTTCCTCCATGTAAAGGTTGGCTACAATAGGTGACACGGGGGAGCCCATGTCACCTATTGTAGCTCCCATCACCCTCTGGCTATCCTCTTTGACTCCCATCACCCTCTGGAACACAAACTTGGAGTAATTAGGACCCTACACCACCGGGCAGAACATGTTCCCTCTAAGCCTGAAGGAAAAAAGAAGGAACACACACATGTGGCTATCCTAAATGGGCGTTCTTAAAGTCAGCAAAGAGGCACAGAAAAGAAGACCAGACACCAGCGAGGGAGACAAACAGTTTTTGTTAAAAATGATTTTTAATTTTAATTAATGCTCGCTCTTCTCCTGTAGACCATCTCTGAATCGAGGAGGGGCCTAAGGGTGCATCATTCGCCATCTTACAGCGATTGCAGCCATTCATCAGCTCTCTGTGAATGGTACTCATGGCCATTGATCAGTGGTCTTTAATTAGTGATTGTTGATCAATGCTCATGACAATTTGTATATTAATGATCAAGAAACTGATCTCACAGCTCATTGTTCATTAGTAGTGCTGGTTTCAGTCACTGTGCAAATGTACTGTTTATAAGATTGGGGAAACCTGCAGTCAGCTGAGACTGAAGAAGTCACTTGGATGAAACGTCTCTCCCACTGAAAACGCTACAAGGTGATATTACACATTGTGCAGTTTGTATCCAGATGCCTGCACCACAGTTTGATTGCAAAAAGTACATCTGTTTTCTTTCCTTGCAAACATTACTTACATAACATAATGTTATGAAACAATGTGAGGTCATTCTTAGTCTGGAGTTTATTGCTGACATGATTCACCGTGTCTGACTGGTTCTTTTTTACTTCTTCATTCTTTTAGAAATGACCTCGCTTTTCTCTGTGCCAGTGTAATCTGAGAGGACTTTGGAAGGCCATTTGTTGTGTGTAATCATGCACACAAGTACACAGACGTGCACACATACACCCCAGAATAATAATAATAATAATAATAATAATAATAAGGGTATCAACTACACAGAAGGGAGATGTTTGAAATTGAAAAAGGAAGAGTAAACAGGGTAGTCAAAGAAAAATTAGCAGGGTGAGGATCAATATGAATGTTTTTGCTCATTTTTCTTGCTCTGTGTGAAAATGTAAATATCAGGAATATGAGCCTGAATACCAGTGTAAGTGTTGCCTTGTCATCCATGCTATTAGTGTTCTTGACATTATCTTATATTTATCTAATAGCAATTAATCATTTCAGCTAAAGTCTACAGTTAACTGTTTTTAAAATAGGTGTTTATTTTTTGGATGCAGTTCACTTATGCACCAACTAAAAGGATTTTAGGCCAACTTTGTAAGACAAAGACTCAAAATTATAACATTGTTAAAGAGGGTTCAAAGAGTTGATGTTTACTTAGGCCTCAGGCACATAAATCTCGAGATCATCTGGACGGATGGAAAATTTTATTCCAAAGAAAAGCTATATTCCCTGAATGGTTGCTTGAGGTTGCTGGCAGGTCAGTGAACCCCTGGAAACTGTCGGTTTTTTAAAGAAAAGGTTTTAGACGTTGCTGAAAGTTGCTTGTGTAAAACTAGTTGTTTAGTTGACCAAAAAGATGCGATTTTGAAAATCTCATTGAGATGACAGTAATGCAAAGGATGGATTCCAACAGGTGAGACATTAATTTATGTCTATAAATGTTTAAGTGTATCTGCTGGTGTGATCGCAGTTGATAACAAGGGGTGAGATTTGTCATCCTGATAATCAGATAAACACAGAAGCTTGTAAAGCTGTAATGTCGTCTTGTGGCTCTGTTTAACCCAAGTCACTTTTTAAAATGTAAGCTACAGTTCTTCTTCTTATATAAAAAAGGAAAATAAAAACGTAAAGGTGAATGCTTTAGACTTTTTGAAGGTCTGGTCAATACTAAGGAAAAAATAGGTTGTTGTGGTGGAGGTCTGTAGCAATCAACCTGTTCTTTGTTCATGTATAGTATGATGAATTTTTGATTTTGTTTTCATGCAGCTATACATTAAACATATTGGTATAAATGTTACAGTAACTTACCTCGGGCTGGATGCAGGTAACTTATACTGTCATTAGTACAGATTACAGATGAGCTCATGTTAATACTAATACCTATTACTGTCTTTCTATTTCTATCTTCCACAGTGACTCATCTTCATTAAACAAACTATTGAAATAAAATATTACTTTGAAAGCTGGAGACACAGGGGCAGGTGAACAGACAAAGGACAGAGGAAAACGGCAACAATATATAGAATAGAATAGAATAGAATGGAATAGAAAAAGCCTTTATTATCCCACGAATGAGAAATTTCGGTGTTACACAGCTCATATAGCAAGGGAAATATAAAATATAAAAGGAAGACACAAAGTGGTCCTATATACATAAGCAACTGAAGTTCGTATACACAGGTAACAATGTACAGAAATATGTATAGAAAAATTGTACAGGGATATGTACAGTATAAAATGTACAGTGAACAAACAGCTGGTGAGTAAGATGACCAAAGGATGTTAAACTGTGTTATAGAGTTTGACAGCTGCTGGTAAGAATGACCTGCGGTAGCGCTCCTTCCTACACTGTGGGTGTAAAAGTCTACTGCTGAACGAGCTGCTCGGTGCTTGTACAGTCTCACATGATGGATGTTAGCTTAGACAACATCCTCTCCTCCCCAACCTGCTCGATGGACTTCAGCGGAAAGTCCAGGACAGAGCTGGCCCTCTTGACTAGTTTGTCAAGTTTCCCCACTCCACTCCTGCTCCCTGCAGCTTCCCCCTCAGCACTGAGGGTTGGATTGTGTTGAAGGTACTGGAGAAATAAGAAAACATGACTCTCACAGTGGTCCTGGTGCTTTCCAGATGCGAGAAGGCCCGATGCAGCAGGTAGATGACAGCGTCATCCACCCCGATGTTCAGCTGGTAGGCAAACTGCAGCACGTCTAGGTCTCGGTCACTGAGGGGTGAACAGGGAAGTGGAAAGACATGGAAACATAGCAAACAACAGAAACAAATTGGACATAACGAGACATGGGAGCTAAACTGAACACAATATACAAGAGAGAAGGACTATCAAAATAAAACATGAAGTAGCACTAACACCGAGACACAGACAAGAACATGCGGGCCTGACGCTAGAAATGCACGACAGACTCATGAGACCGACGATGAAACAGAGAAGAAGAAGGGGACAGGTCAGGGAGACAGAACAGACATGACTGAGACGAGGTAGAGAGAGAGCGACACATCACAAGAAAACTAAAATTAGGAAACATAACCCGTTCTTCAAGATCAAAAGAAACAGGATTCATTCAAGTCCAAAAACCTGAGCACCATAACAGGGTGTTTTAGTTAGGAAGAAGCTTCATTAACGTTATTAGCAATGCCTGAGCTTATTTACTATTTCATATTAACATGGCTTTACTGTTTTACTTTATGTTTGTCCATTTAATACCAAGATTTAATGGACAAACATAAATACAATAAACAGAGGCAGCGATGCTTTTTGTGCTGTAGTTTTGCAGCACAAACATGCTCCCTCTCTGTTGTCCTTCCTAGCCTGAAGATTCCAGGCAATAAAACCCAGTTTCATTGCTTCCATTGTAGAAACAAGTGTATGAACTGCTCTGGTCCTAAAACAAAACAGATAAAATGTCTATGGTAAGGGGTTCAACTTGCACCAGTGCATCTGCCACACTTTACCTGCTGTACTTCCAACGGTTGTACTAAGCTCCGGAAATGCTAATGAAGGTCTAGAACTTCAGACTCTTTGTCACATAATCACTTTGCTTCTCTCACTTTGTATGCATCTGCTGAAAAATTCTTCCTTGGCTGAGCACAACAGCGCTTTTCCCTAACCCGTCCATTATGGATTCAGCCACAGGATCTTTTTGGCAGGTGTGACGTGGCACTGACATAGTGACAGAGAATTTGCATGCACTTCCTTCATTATGTGCAATCTCTGGCAGTGATCATGTGCTGTGTGAGTTCAAATCTAAGAAAGCTGTTTGAAGGAGCATAGAGCGGTCAGGGAGCCCAAAGCTTCAACAATACGTTATTCTGCACTGTGCCATAAATATACATATGTAGTATAATGAAACAAAAGTTTTAAAAGCCCTATTGTTTTCAGTGTTTAATTAATTACTTTTAAAAAGTCAATATGTAAATCTTACGATTAACATTGGTTGTGAAATGTTAAAGCATGTATCATTTGTACAGCTCTCAGAGCTCCATAAGATTATCCACAATGATTACCAAAAAGATATTTTTTGTAATTTTGCCTCTCACACCACACCAGTGAATTTTGCATCAAACCATCAACATGAAATGCAGATTTTCGTCTGTAATCCAAAAGACTCAGGTAATTCAATTTCAATTCAACAACAATCATATGACCCCTATGAGCAAACACTTTGGCGACAGTGGGAAGGAAAAACTCCCTTTTAACAGGAAGAAACCTCCAGCAGAACCAGGCTCAGGGAGGGGCGGGGCCATCTGCCACCACCGGTTGGAGAGAGAGAAGGAAGACAGGATGAAAAACATAAGTAATTATAACACAAAGATGACACATTATAAATATTGTGCCATCTATGTGTCATCTTTTTTGACGAACAGCGGTGACAGGGCAGCTAAGCCAATCAGACACACGTTGTCATTGTGTCTGGGTTTACACTTTATGTCCAACAATATTTACATTGACCGATTATCAAACAAACATGTTACATGTGAAACACTGTTTAACGTTTTAAGGACAACCAAAGTCTGCATTTGAGGGTTAACAGGGTACGAAAAAGTCAGTCTTTATTCAGTTCAGTTTTATTTATTTTTATAGTACCAAATCAAAACATCAGTTGCCTCAAGATGCTATATATTGAGTGATAAAGACCCTACAAATATATTATGTAATATCTGTATAATGAAGTCTTGGAAATGTTTAAAAAGAAATTGAAACATGTTGTCATTTCCATCTGCAGCTTTAAGGATCAGAAATGTTATTGGGATTCACTACAGATTGAACATATAACTTAATCTGAAAAAGTAATTTAAAGCCTTAAGTGTGAAAACAGTGATGACATATGAGGGCCTAGGGTCTTTTAAGTACCCTGCTACATGTAAGAAGCTGGACTTAAATCGAATGTCTTTGGAGTTATGTGCATTCCTTCACGCACCGTGGAGAAGAAACCCCTGCTTGTTTCTTTCAAGCTCCCATCCAGTACGAGCCCCTGCCACACACATATAAACACACACGCTGCCTTCTGTTACATAACCAGAGCCCCATTATCACATGTTTGAATTTTAAGCCAGGGGGTCCCTTTCCCCCGCAGCAGAGTCCCCTACACACTCAGACATGCAACACCAGAGTTTGTTCTGGAGTTTTTAATACTCATCTTTCTGACACACGGGATTTTCTCAACACACCTGACTGATAAGGTCTCTCACGTACAAATGCAATACAACAAACATAGTATGGACTGACCCACCTGCTCTCTCCCCTTGTCATATTTCAGTGTCATGGATTTCCTAATGTCACATGTTGTCACGAGTTGCTTTGCTCTCCAAATGTCCTTGTGTGTGTGTGTGTGTGTGTGTGTGTGTGTGTGTGTGTGTGTGTGTGTGTGTGTGTGTGTGTAAAGCGGTTGAAGTGACAGTGACAAGTCACACATCCAGTCATGTTAGACAGCGTTTGTCCCGATCCTGATCTCCTATTTTTTGTATGTTTGTCACACTTAAATGTTTCAGATCATCAAACAAATTTAAATATTGGACAAAGGTAACATAAGTAAACACAAAATGCAGTTTTTAAATGAATGTGTTCACTGTTAAGGGGGAAAAAGTCCAAAGCTTCTTGCCCTTTCGTGAAAACTGATTGCAACCCCCCCACCCCACCCCAATCCCTTAAAAAGGACCTGCCTGGTGAAGTGGAGTAGACCAAAAGTTCCTTAAAAGCCAGACATCATTTTGCAATCTAAGGAAATTCAGGAACAAATGAGAAACAAAGTAACTGAGATCTCTGGGGCTGGAAAAGGTTATAAAGACATTTCTAAAGCTGTGGGACTCAAGCGAACCACAGTCAGAACCAATGTCCACAAATGGCAAAAACATGGAACAGTGATGAACATTCCCAGGAGCGGCCGGCCAACCAAAATTACCCCAAGAGCACAAGCAACGATTCTTTCAAGAGCTCACAAAAGACCCCAGGACAACATCCAAGGAACTACAGGCCTCACTTACCTCAGTTAAGGTCAGAGTTCATGAGTCCACCATAAGAAAGAGACTGGGCAAAATGGCCTGTATGGTAGAGCTCCAGGACAAAAACCATTGCTGAGCAAAAGGAACATAAAGGTTCAAGGTTCAAGGTTCTTTATTTGTCACATGCATAGTTATACAAGTATAACACACAGTGAAATGTAGCCTGACACGCTCCTCGACATGTGCAAAAATTGGGGGGGGGGGGGGGGGGGGTGTAGAGGAAGAACATTATATATATATATACAGACATATAGTATATACACTGGGTGAATGTGCAGTAGTAGCAGCAAGCAGGTGAATTCTGTACATTAATATGAATAGATATCTGACTATTTTACAGGATAGACAATATAAATATATTTAAAATTAAAGGAATTGAAATGTACATTGTGCCTTGGTTTAGTGTCTGGAAGAGTCCTGTCTCAGTCAATTATAGATGATGTGAGAGGGCGGGTGTGTGTGTTTAGGGCACGGATGGCTTGGGGATAGAAGCTCCTCTTGAGTCTCTCTGTCCTTGCCCGGAAGATGCGGAACCTTCTACCAGATTGCAGAAGTTGGAACAGTTTGTTGCCTGGATGGGACGGGTCCTTCAGTATCTGCTCTAGTCCGGCACTCCTAGTGTAGGTGTCCTGAAGCGGGGGGAGAGCAATCCTGCAGCAGCGTTCTGCTGTACGGATCACTCTCTGGAGAGCTTTTTGGTCCTTCACACAGCTGTTCCCAAACCACGATGTCATGTTCTGTGTGAGGATGCTCTCCACAGCGCCTGTATAGAAAATCCTGAGGATCTTTGGAGAGACCCTGAACTTCCTCAGTTGTCGTAGGTGATACAGGCGCTGCCTAGCCTTTTTGGTCTGGACCTGAATGTGGGCAGCCCATGTCCGGTCTGAGGAGATGTGGACACCAAGATACTTGAAGGACTGCACCCTCTCCACTGGAGCTCCATTGATAGAATAGAATAGAATTCAACTTTATTGTCATTGCACATGCACAGGTACAGGGCAACAAAATGCAGTTTGCATCCATCCAGAAGTGCTTTAGTAATATAGGTATATTACAATATATATTAGCAATAGTATAGATATGTAAGTATATTACAGAAATGGGTCTATTATGGTATGTTATAATGTACACGGTATGAAGTATGTTGTGAATATTCTATAACTAAGTATGTACAGGCTGTAGTGAGTACAAGCTATGTACAGGATATGAACAGGATATAAATATGAAAAACTATACAGAATATGAAATAAATAACTTTACAGAATCTGGGATATACAGCTATACAGAAATGGGAACTATGCAAGTTGTAAACAGTTGTAGGATTAAAGATTATTGAATGTACAGAATGATTATTTACACAGAGCTATACAGTAGTGCAGTTAAGATAAGTGAGGGTGTAGATAGTTTCTACAGAGGCTATATAAAGTGCTAGTGGTTGTGAGTGGTGGTTCAGTCCATGTTATTATTGTGTTTGAGGGTACAGTTGTCCATTGTGGGGGTGTGTATGTTCAGTCCATGAGTTTAACGTGGGTCAGATGTCAGGAGGCAGAGTTCAGGAGTCTGACAGCTGTGGGGAAGAAGCTGTTCCGGTACCTGGTGGTCTTAGTCCGGAGGCTCCTGTGGCGCCTCCCAGAGGGCAGGAGGGTGAAGAGTCCATGCGATGGGTGACTGGGGTCTTTGATGATTTTCCCAGCCCTTTTCAGACACCGCTTCCTGTAGATGTCTTTTATGGCAGGAAGTGGTGCTCCGGCGATGCGCTGGGCAGTTTTCACGACCCTCTGCAACGCCTTCCGGTCCGAGGCAGAGCAGTTCCCGTACCAGACTGTTATACAGTTGGTCAGGATGATGATGATGATGATGATGATGGGCTTGTAGTCTCTGTGCTGACCCCTTCTGAAGTCCACCACCAGCTCCTTGGTCTTGCTGACGTTCAGCTGGAGGTGGTTGTCCTGGCACCACGATGCCAGATTCTTCACTTCATCCATGTAGGCCGCCTCATCGTTGTTGGAGATGGCACCCAACACCACTGTGTCGTCAGCAAACTTCACAATGGTGTTGGAGCCATGGGTGGCCACACAGTCTGAAGTGTAGAGGGAGTAGAGCAGTGGCGAGAGGACACATCCCTGAGGTGCTCCTGTGTTGATGGTGATGCTTGTCTTAGTTTTGCCAGAAAACATATTGATGATCCCCAAGACTTGGGACAATGTTCTGTGGACTTGTGAGACAAAAGTTGAACTTTTTGGAAGGTGCGTGTCCCATTACATCCTAAAAGTAACGCAGCATTTCAGAAAATGTACTGAAAGTAAAATGTGGTGATGGTCTGGGGCTGTTTTGCTGCCTCAGGACCTGGAAGACTTGATGTGGTAAATGGAGCTGTGAATTCTGCCGTCTACCAAAACATCCTGAAGGAAAATGTCTGTCTGTGACCTAAAGCTGAAGTGCACTTCTGCAACATGTTTCATCCAAAATACACCAGTAAGTCCACCTCTGAACGGCTCAAGAAAAGCAAAGTTAAGACTTTGGGGTGGCTTTGTCAAAGTCCTGACCCGAATCCGATTGAGATGCTGTGACATGACCTTAAAAAGGCAGTTTGTGGTTAAAAACACACCAGTGTGAATGAGTTACAACAATCCTGCAAAGATGTGTGAGCCAAAATTCCTACACAGCGCTGTAGAAGACTCATTGCCAGTTATTGCAAACACTGGATTGCAGCTGTTGTTGCAAAAGGTCGCCCAACCAGTTATTGCAGCATACCCCTTTCCATTCGAGCTGTCCTGGACGAAATCAAATGATTTTTTTTCCAATTATTTTGGAACTTGCATGCATATTTCCTTCTCTTACTGGTCGTTGCCATTTCTCTTCTGCTTCCTCTTCCTTTGTTCTGATTCCTGCGCTTGACTTCAAGGCGTGACCGTTATTATTGTCCGGCCGGAAACGGCAGCCCAGCTAAGGATGCTTTAGCAATTTTGTTGTCCGGGTAGAAATCATGACAAATTCAAGAAAATGGTGGCTCTGGGAGATTTTTGGGAGGAGCACTGAAATTCAGGATTGTCCCGGAAAAAGTGGGAGAATTGGCATGTATGGGTTTAGGGGCAGACACTTTTTCACACCAATGAACACATTTTACCACGACATTCACTAAGCACTCTCTATTTTGGGGTTATAGCTTGAGACCCAGGAATGTGAATGTCACCCAGAATAAGAAAATCAATTGTTGTAATGTGTGTTTGACACGTGGGAGTCCAACAACACCTCATATCTGCCTCACACGTGTGTCGCGTGTTGAGAGAATTTTGTGAAACTAAAAACTGCATAGCAGTCGTGTCAGGGCTTAGTTCAAAATGAGGACCCAAAATGCTGACCTGAAACAGAAAGACAGGAAGGATCTTGAATTTCTACAAAAACAATGCTGCATTACGATGCAGGTACAAAAGAGCTTGTTAAGTTATTACAAGTGTGCAGCATCTTACATGTCAGGTGAAACTGAACTCAAGCTTCCAAAAAAATATGGTTAATCACAGTTAATTCATGATTTAACAAAGGGGGCCAATTTCTTTTTAACATAGGGCCAGGTTAGGTTTGGATAGTTTTTCTTCCTCAATAAATGAAAGCATCATTTAAAAACTAATATTAAAATTAGTCTGATCTGAAACATGTAAAATGTAAAACTCTAGGAAATCAAGAAGGGCCAAGAACTTGTATAAGGCCCTGTATGTCAGAGAGAGGACGCTGACATCAACCAAAGACGATGCTTGTCAGGCAAACACGTCAGTCACAGGTTGGTTTAAGCATCAGATCAATATTGTACGCTGTGATTTCTACGACTGTGGTTGTCTCAGGTGTTTGGGGCAAAGGTTTTCCTCTGCACGGTGAAAACACTTGTCTATGTTTTTTAATAACCACGACAGAAAGAAGTTAAATGCTCTGTGAAGTTAGAAAGTGCTTCACGAGACAAAATAGAAAACAAACAGCAAATAAGATAAAAAAAATGACCTAGAACTGAAACAAAATTAGATATAGGAGTAGGAGATTAAAGTGAGGACTAATTAAAAGCAATTATAAATCATTTTAAATAAGTAAATAATTCTAGGAGATATCTGGTCATTTGAGTACCAGCGAGACGCTGATGTAGGCTACCACATCACTTACGGTCTGATTAGAATTCAAAAACACAATTTGCAAGTAACTGTGTGCTTCGGATGCTCAGAGATCCTGTCTGCACGTCTCTGCATAACAACAACAGATTTTTTTGTTTTTGTTTCCCAAAATGTAATAGAGAGATCCCGTGTTTCCTGCTCAGCCTTTTTGCTTGTACAGTACAGGCAACTGTTGAGTTTTCTTACTTTTGATGTATCGTTTTAGGCTTGGACACAACCATTCTTTTATGTTGTTTTGAAAAGGGACAGGGCTTCCAAATAAAACCTCTTTGTGTTGCCCTGTCCGGACTTGAGCTATTTTTGGCACAGTGGAGCTAACTGGGGTTTGACCTGACAGAAGCCCACTAACTCTGCCAGCCCAGAACAGGGGGCACCACAGGGAAACAGGACAGCACAAACCTGCAACATCATTTTGTCAGTCTTTCAAGACACTGCATATTTTGTGCAGAGAAGTATTTAAATGTTGGTATTTAAATGTTTATTATTTAATATGTGATACAGAAGATTATTAATATTTATACTAATATTATCACGTGTAACACTTTCTATTTGCCTGTGAGACAGGAAGATGATCTTAACAGGTTCTCATCTCATTTACACTCTTGCTTAAGCAATGTAGACAAAGTTAAATGTTACAACACTCTCAGTCAAATAGTATACATTTTATTTGACTAAAATAAATTTTTCTGCTGTTTTATTGAAATTGTTGTTGTTTCTGTTTCTCCAACCAGACTTTGTCTTTCTTAGTGGTGCAAAATTCTCTCTTACAACAGTGTCACTGCTTTCTCTTCTTCACCTGGAGGTAAATGTTTCCCTGAGAAATGAAGGCAAAATTGAATGCAATGTCAATATTGAGCTTACTTTGGTTGCTAATATTGGTCACACTCTTATTTCTTGTTCATGCAATAAACTGATTTTTCTTTGTCTATGTGGAATGTCATGTTGAGTTAACCTGATTTGTGTAAGGTTATTCATTAATGTATTCATTTTACAGTAAAGTATTTAACATTACTTCATTTAATGGATGTGAGCGTTAACCTGACATGAGCTGAGATGTTTGAAACTGAGTAGTTTCCCATCAGCAGTAACTGCTCACCAAGCTGCTTTTATTTTGAAATATTTATTCATTCATTTTTCACACTGGGACATTTCATGCCCTACTTCTTTCTCTTGTGTGTGCTTCCGTGTGTGTGGGTGCAGACACACAAACCCAGCCTCGTTTGAGGCCTTCCAGATTTGTTTTGTTGTTTTGTGTGCCACCATATCTAAATGTGTACATGTGCTCAAATTCACATTGTCTCTTCCATGTTAGAAAACTTCATATATATAGATCCATGAGGAAAACATCGAGATGCTTCATCAGATATCTGACCATTGTAAACATGGCCCAGATATCTCTGAGTCTGCATGTGTTGTGCCAGTGCCTGGTTTTCATTTACAGCTCTGTTTTGGCCAAACCAACCATGATAGAGTGTGGATGGCTTAGACTTCAAAAGCAGCACAACTGACAAGACATTAGCTGTCCTATGAAAGAAAACAATGGCAACAGGAGGCCACAGACTAGTACACAGATAAGGATGCATCGAATGATGGCAAATGTTTTAAATAATACTCAAGACTTAAATTTTGAGCAGTGGGTGATATATGCAGAAATTTTCAGTTCGCCCAAAAATCAAATGACCTCTCATCACATGATGAGAAAGTGCTTTGGTGACAGTGGGAAGGAAAAACTCCTTTTTAACAGAAACAAACTTTAAGCAAACCCGGGCTCAGTGATGGGCGGACTCTGACCTGTTGGGCTGAGGCGAGGAAGACAGGAGAAGAAGTTCTTCAATTAGTTTTTCTAAATAAAGCAAAACTGAAATCTTTGAAATTTGGAGGGATGAAAATAAAATTAATTGGTTTGTTAATTAGTTGTCTTTATTTATACTTTAGTAAAACAGACGAACAATAGAATGATTTTCAAATTGGGTTTCTGTCTAATACTCAGTCTGATTTTAGCTTCTATTAATCAACAACTGGAATAAAAAAAAAACCTGTTGTTTAGCTGCTGCATGTTTGATAAATCCAGGCTAACACATTCTCACTCCCAGCTAGTCATGAACTTTTATCTTAACCTTTTTACACAGCAGCTCCACCTATAGCAGGGGTAGGGAACATTAGTCCTCGAGGGCTGGGTCAGCACACCTGAATCAAATGATTAGTTCATTACCAGGCCTCTGGAGAACTTCAAGACATGTGGAAGAGACAGCTAAAACCTGCAGGACCTGAGACCTGGAGGTGGACACCCCTGGGTTAACTGAAGAAAAAAAGCTCCCAGCAGTATAAGATATTCAGGATCACCTGACATTGAAGAAAGGAGAAAGAAGAGAGGGGAGGAGGAGAAAAAAAGCATGCGTAGGTTACAATATGAAGTAACTTGCTATGTAAGCGTTTGTAATTAATCAAGCTAAAGAGGGGGAAAAGGAAATCACTCTACACGATGCTACAGTGAGAGAATCTTTCCTTCACCTTGGTGAGCCTATACCTAAACCAAGTATATGATGCATGTTGTGCAGACTTTAACACGTCATCAGTAGGAACCATCAGTACTGACCCATGCAGATCAAAACTTCACAAAACTGTCTTCACATGCTGGTAGGAACTTTGCAGTTTTTTGTTTGACTGCCACAAATGCACTGAAATTCCAAACCCCACGTCATAGCTTTGTTTTTCTTCTTTTGAGGGTAAATATAAATATTTTGGGTTATAAACAGATGGAAAGCTGATAGGCTTGTACGGCAGCTCTATGAAACCCAGAAGTGGGCCTGCTAGCCAGGCTAAAAACTAAGAACAGATCTGCTTGGTCAACACTCTTTCTTCCTAATGTCCACTTGCTGGACAAAAAAAGCGGTAATTTGAGTCAGAATGAGTACCTGCAAAGAGTTTCGGAGCCAATGCACATTTTCATAACAGGAATATGGATAAACACCATGCCTGCAACATGCAGCATGGCTCTGTGTTTTTCATAGCAGAAGAGGACTTTAACCACGTTAAGCTGGTGAAAATTCTGCTTTGGGGAACCAACGCATTAGATCCGGTGTACACCAACTGATTTCTCTAACCACATAAACATCATGCTGAACCCTGCTCCCTGTCATGTGCTTAAGCACAAGCCCACACAGATCATCACAGTGTGGCTCAGTACAGCAGTTTCCATGCTTCAGAACTGCTTTGAGCAAACCAAATCTTCAGAGAGGCCGCGGCTGAGGAGGGCAGGGTGGACCTGGAGTACTATGTTCCATCTGTTTGCAGTTAAATCGGCAAATGTATTGCCACTGTCACCAGAAAGATCACCATCCACCCCAAACAGAAACCCAGGTTAAATGGAGAGACGCTGAGTCTCCCAAAGGATGTGTCCTTCAAGTCCGTAAACACACTGGAACTAAAGAGGAAGGAGAAATGTGGAGACTGTTATTAAAAGAGCAAAGACAGAATATCCACTTAAAATACAGTCATTTACTGCTAGTGACACAATAAGTGTTGTGGGACGCATAACCTCTCTATCAATGTTAAGAGAGAGACACTATCTTTACTTTTAAGATTATGGTTAAAAACTTCCCTTTTTGCTGAAGCATATAGTTAGGGCTGGATCAGGTAACCCTGAATCCTCGCTTAGTTATGCTGCAATAAGTGTAGGCTGCTGGGGGACTCCCATGATGCATTGAGTTTTTCTGCTTCAGTCACCTTTCTCACTCACTATGTGTTAATAGACATCTGCACTGAATCCCACTTGTTGTTAATCTCTGGCTGTATCCCAATTCAGGGTCTGCAGCCTTAAAGTACGCAGCCTCAACGATCCTCAAGGGCCGTGTACTCAAAGACCGCTAAGGCCGGAAGTGCGAGGCTTGTGAAATGGGACGGTCTAGCCTCCGTTGCGCTGCCCAGGTTGCCTAGCAACCATGATACTAACAGCTGGAAACGTGTCATAGCTTTGTTTGACAGGAATGAAGGAGAAAATGTTTTGTTCATTTGTTTGTTTGTTTGTTTCCACATGAGCTTTGATCATTCTCTGTAAGATTAAGCTCAGCTATTGAACGGCGTATATTTTAAAGTAAAGGCTTTAAAACCAAGTTAGTACAAACGTCACTAATGTCACATAACTTTGCCGACATGTGGCCAACAGTAATGTTTTAATGTTCTTCGTTATTAAACATTTGCACATAAATGAGTGACATAATATTCAGTACTTAAAGTTCACTCTTCGGCCGCCCCTCATAAAAGCAATTTTTTTCGGCAAATTTATCCACACCCACCGCCGCGCTATGCATTCTGGGATATGTTGGGCCATGAAGTCTACACTGCCACAGCCTTAAAATTCATGGAAATGAAGGACGCATTTGAGGGCCGCATTTCGAGCAGCCTTCGAATTGGGACAGCCTTCGGCGCGTCGCTGTGACGTAATCGGCCTTAAAATGCGGCCTTTAAGGCTGCAGACCCTGAATTGGGATACAGCCTCTGTCTCTCTTGCACAGCATGTCTTTATCCTGTCTTCCTTCTCTCACTCCAACTGCAGCAGATGGCCCCGCCCCTCCCTGAGCCTGGTTCTGCTGGAGGTTTCTTCCTGTTAAAAGGGAGTTTTTCCTTCCCACTGTCACCAAAGTCCTTGCTCATAGGGGGTCATATGATTGTTGGGCTTTTCTCTGTATGCATTATTGTAGGGTCTACCTTACAATATAAAGCACCTTGAGGCGACTGTTGTTGTCATTTGGTGCTGTAGAAATAAAATTGTTGAGATTCAGCTGAATTGAGTTAAACCTCCCCTCCATTCAGGAGCAGTATGGCCGATGTACAGATCCCCTGATCCCCCAAAACAACATTAGACAAGTGTTGAGGATTTCTGCGAGCTGATGGATAATTACTTTATTTGTGGAGAGAGTTGTATAAATTCTTTCGTGTCTCAAGAGTGAACCATGTGAAGTCTAATGATGTGTTTAAGTGTCGCTTGAGTTAGTTTTAAGGCTAAATGTTAAAAGAAAATCTGGGGGAGTCAGAAAAAGGCTAGTTTATCCAGACATCATTAGCTGCTACCTGCACATTGAAAGCTCCAAGCTCCACTTTAGTGGCTAGTAGGAAAACACCACTATATTTCAACTACTGTAAAGATAGCTGATTGTGGTATTCTTTGTAAAAAGGTGCTAAGAAGAAAGCACTGAGTGAAAATGTCTATTGTGCATCCAGCCATCACTGACACCACACAAGTTTCCTTCTTATCAGTGAAGTAGGACTCCTTGCGGTGACATTACGGGAGTGATCTATCTCTCATCACTCCTCTGAATATGTTTTACCTGCATGAGCCTCAAAACCTCTGTTTGATCAGCAAGATGACTTTAAGTGACATGAATAAGTGACATGAATGACAGAAGATGTTACAGTGTAGCCATACATACTGACACACTTTGCCATCCTTTGTCAAACTGCAGAACATCCCCTGACATTTATATTTCTTGGCTACTGTTCACCTCAAATGCTGATGCTTACATCAGAACAACTGGGTAAGATCATGTGTCCTGACATAGCATATCCCTGCATCCTGATATGCTGTCACATTAAAAAAACACTACACCTCCCATGAGACCTCATTAAGGCCCTTTCTGCTGTGCTGATAGGAAAAAATGGGGCTCTCGCTTTGTACACTGGACTATATCGCTACCTCAGAAAGGCAGAGAAAAAAGAAACTGCATCAGGAATAAAAGCCCATTGTCTGAATTGTGCCTGTTCCCGCTCACTGTGTCACTGCTCATCCAAACACCAACCCTGTCACGACATGATCTATGCCAAATGTTCCCGGTCTAGTGGGCCTGGGAATTTGGCAGCCAGTTTAAACACTCAAAAATAGAGGTACTGTTGTGATGTGAAGAATATGATCCACTAATAAAGACCCTTTTGAAAATAGCAGTCTTCTAGTGTGAGGCTAATTAATGACTACGTGAGAGTGACTCGTTCTTTGGTGACACACAAACTCTAAGTTCTAATGTTCACCAGAACAATGCAATAATTCAAGTTAAGATCAGACATTTTAATAAAAAAACCAAATAAAACACATATTAATACATTTAAAATCCCAACTACTTACGCTTGCAGGATGTCATAGTCCAGGCAGTTTCTCTCTTTGTCTCTCCTTTCTTTTTCTTTTCTTTCTGACTTTCTTTCTTTTCTGCAGTGAGGATTTGGGCCGACTGTGCTTTCTCTACATGTAAGCATGGCCCTTCCCAGCTCCACCTGGCACACCTGTTTGGTTTGAGTTGAGTGGGTTGGAGCCTATCCTATCCAAGACTTTCACTTACCTGCAGCTGTATTTGACTTTCAATTTGGTCAATTCCTGCATGCATCTCCTCACCTGAACTTGTATACCTGCAAAACCTGTGAAAGGAAAGATCCTGCTTATCTGCCTGTCTGTTCTCCAGTGCATACTCAGGTCCTCTTCTGGATCTCTCTGCCTGCCTGCTTGTTTCTTACAGATGAAGAAGTATAAAACCAAGTTGAACCAAATCACATTGTTAGTAAAGGACCGTGGTTGTTGCACATTATGAATTTATGTTTAACACATTTTAGGAGGCATTCTTCTTCCATCTGTAACAAAATTGCATTTTATTTTTATTGTATTTATTGTATTTACCCAGCTACCCAGCGTGCCTCTCGCTGGGTAGCTGGATGGATGGATGGATTGTAACATTAAAGCCCACATTTGACATCTTGTCAAAATTTTGACAATTTCACAAACATATAAAGTAGGAGCACAGTGTTCTTTCCTGGTAGTTGGTCCTTTGCCCTTCCCTTGCAGTTTCATTACACAATGATGAAGCATTGCCAGCTTGGACAGTACAGCATGAAAGCATGAAGCTAAAATTTCACAATGTGACATAGTAAACTGTCTTATAACACAAAAATACAGTGTAATCTGAGTTTAGCATCACTCATGCTTTGCCGTAGAACTGTTGGCAGCAGGGGCTTTTACACAAGGTGCCCACACCAATTCTGCAAAGACAGCTCGTCAGTCTTCAGTCTGACAAGGTGCTCACGTCAACAGTTGCATTTAACTGTAAAGGCAATTTTGGGGGGATTATTGGTGTTTCATTCCTGGTATTTCATTTGTGAAATCAAATTTATGTTGCTAAGATTTCTGATCTCTGAAATGGAATAATCACTTAGCCAACTGAGTTTAAATGTTGTATTCTTTCTTGTCCGAATCCCTGTTACCAAAGCCTTTGTGGAGAGTGTTGTCTCTTATGACGACAGCTTGGACTGACCAATGGAACTGCTACTCTGTGGGACTTGTAAAGTGAAAAATTCAAGTTAAGAACATCTTTGGATACAGTTATAAGGAATTCTATACCTATGCACTCAAAAGAAGTGCTGGTAGGAAGTTAGAGGAAAGGAAAACATACAAGAGCATCTGAAGCAAGAGAAACTTTGAAACTATAGAATTGACTGTGGGCCTTTATAGTGGTGCTAGACTTGAATGCTAAACTGGTACGGTTTAACTGGTACAGTTCTTGTTTTTCTAGTTCTTTCCAGGGTGCCTAAGTGCTTAGCTCGTGTGGGCGGGCATACCTGCTGTTGTTCCGTGAGTGATTAAGCTGAACCGGTATGAGTTTTCGTTCCCTCTTCATTTATTTAAATTTGTATTAGTGTGACTTAATTTTATCCACTTTATTTACCACTTTTGTGCATTGCAAATCCAGCTGTGATGCTCCTGTGCTGCATATCACCAAAATATTCAGAGCGCTGCCCAGGCTCACATACTGCTGCTGTCTCTTTGTAAACAAGTCCATCATTTCATGGATCCATGAAATGATGGACTTGTTTACTGATATTTCCTCCAGCTTCTCTATAAGTAGCAGTTGCTGGCTTGTGTTAAATACAAAATCAAGAAAGATAATTTTCAAGTAATTCACTACTGCCTATACAGGTGGAAGTGCTGCACAATTTTGATGATTGGATCATCCACTCTGCAGCTGTTTCTACTTCACCTAACTGCCCCTCTATGTATATATAGTCTCTGTCTTTTGTCAGTTCATCTGTTTATGTTCCCGTGCCAGTGTACCTAACCTTGTGTCATGCAGAGCTTCTAGCTATAGTGTGTATTTCTAGTTTTAAGTTTCAGTAAGAAGAGCAAGAACAAGGAACCATCATGGAAGGACAGGCCCCTGCATGGCATGTACCACCAGCAGATAGAAGAAGTGGCTGATATCAAGAAATCCTACCAGTGGCTGGACAAAGCTGGACTGAAATTCAGCACATAGGTTCTAAAAATGGCAGAACGGGAGCAAGCTTTAAGCACAAGATAGGTAGAGGCTCAGCCCCTATGGTTGCAGCAGATGGCTGCCGCTCCCTGAGCCTGGAGGTTTTTTCCTGTTAAAAGGAAGTTTTTCCTTCCCACTGTCACCAACTGCTTGTTCATAGGGAGTGATTGTTGTGGTTTTCTCTGTATAATTGTTGGGTCTTTACCTTACAATATTCTCTTCTTGGCTCTGATTAAGCTAGATTTTGTCAGGAATGGGGGAAAAAATGAGTGAGCAAAACCGTACATATTGTAAAAATTCTGAGTTTAGCAGTATGTGTTAATCTGTATGGACACAGTTTCAACAGTAAGTGAGTTAATGGAAATATCTGGGATTCTGGGAACTGAAACAAGGCTCTGTTTTGAATCGAATTAAAGCCATCAAAGGTTCAATGTCAGTGAGCAGTGCGAGGAGACAAGAAATCAAAAGACGCAACTGTTCACATAAAATCACATAAAACAGTAAAAATCCATAAGTCCTCGTATGTCGTTGTGTCCTTGCTTAATAAGGACCTTCTCTCTATGAATAAAACCATTGTTCCAGGGCATTGAGTGATTTTTCCATTGTCTCTATTTCCCTGTGGGCACAGTGAATATGATAGCTGGCATGCTTATACAGTGTCATGACGTGGTGCTGTGAAACTCTATAGCTAGTTCAACAGCAAGTAATGTCACCATGATATCCTGATCCACAGACACAAGCTGTAACCAGACCCCAGTGCTCCCATCACCACTTAGAGTTCTCTAATCACGCTGATTTAAAGGTCACTGTGCTTCTCAACCTATTCAAATTATTTTAGTGGTAAAGCAAAATGCATGATGTCATTATTAACCTGATTATGACTGTTAGTAGTAGCCGCTGTTGTTATGTATTAGTCATAGGAGTCGTACTTTTCATTACGCTGTACTCAACAAATCCTGAATTTTGGTCTTCAGTGGTTTGGCATATTGCAATATTAGCTGAAACACACACTACCAGCTATGTAAGAAAAAGTGGGGGATAAATCCTGCCTTGATCTGTATGTGTTTGAGAGAGAAAGAGAGAGATGGTGTAAGAGCGAGCCAGTAACTTGGCTCCTAGCAGTGCTTAAAACAAACCTAGTTCTGGGAATATCCCAGAGGGACTAAGGAAAACTATAAGGGAAACATCTACACACATACACACACTTGGAGCTCGCTTAAAGAGAAGCCCCTGCTCCCTGAAGTCTACTATCCTCCTGTGTGGAAAAATGATTTCAAAAAGATCTGTAACATTCACAGTACTCTGACTGTCTTTACTTCTCTATAACATATATTACAGAGCCTGTTTTTTCCCCAAACTATAATTATACGATCCCTTTAAATATGTAGAAGCGTGTAGAATAGTAATTTCCCACTAAATGAAAATGATGTATGTATTTTTAACTAATTAATTCTAAATTTGTGGGAATGCATCAAGACGGGAGAAGAACATTGAGGAATAAAAGAAAAAGGAACAGAAATAAGAGAGGAAACAATTTGGGTGGAGGGGAAAGTGAGGATGAAGCAAACAGACATACTGGGCCTCCAGCTGCTGCATCTGTAACAAAGTACACTTAAACGATACACAACACCTGACAAAGCAGAGGGAGGTACACAAACATAAAATACAATTTTGCTGTGAGAGAGCGACAGAGAGAGAGGATGTGAGTGTCTGTATACGAGCGTTTGTCATGAAACCTTCTTAAAAAATGAGGGTCGGGGACTGCAACCATGCCCCCCCCCCCCCCCCCCCCCCCCACCCCCACCCCCAAGAGTCAGAGGCAGACAGGGAAAGACCCAGCAGATCCCGGCCGTCCATGGCACCCAAGCGAGCTGAGGATCTGAGGCCACATGTCCCAATGAAAACCACATGTCCACCCCACCCCAATACCTGGGGATCAGAGGCAGCGGGCATCCGACTCAGCGAGGCCAGGCCAGCCACCCCAGCACAAGCTGAAGACGGGGGCCCCGAGACTCCCAACCCCCGAGATCCACCAGACACTCAGCGGACTTCCCAACAAATGACGGATTACAACCCCCAAGGGAGTAGACCAGTAACCAGTAGGCTACTGGTTACTGGTCTACTCCCTACAGTATTTCCCACTGTCGCCAAAGTGCTTGCTCATAGGGGTCATTTGATTGTTGGGTTTTTCTCTGCATGTATTATTGTCGGGTCTACCTTACAATATAAAGCACCTTGAGGCGACTGTTGTTGTCATTTGGTGCTATATAAATAACATTGAATTGAATTAACCATGCCACAACGCCCAGTCACTAGAGCCACCAAGGCCCAGCAAGCCCCAGGCACAGACCTAGCCTCACACACACACACACACACACACACACACACACACACACACACACACACACACACACACACACACACACACACACAGAGAGAGAGAGAGAAACTGCACAGCGACGCACATCCATTCACATCCGCCCCACCCTCTGAAGTGTGGACGGGTATGTGCCCCCCCATGATAGCCAGCAGTGATGCAGCCAACCAGTCCCCCAATCACCAGCCAACCTTGGCGCCAGGCAGGGTGCAGGAAATGGGTGTGTACATGACCCACCTACTCCCCTCCCCACTTGTATTCATATAAATGTATATGTACGAGTAAAATATTCTTTTTGTTTTCTATTAAATAAACTCAAAAAACATCTGCCTGCACCTTTAAACAAACTTTGGTGTAAAAAACTGGTGTCATTTCTTGAAGAAAGTGTGACATTCCCCACTTGAATATAACTGAGGTGTGCATTTCACAGATGATGCACAGCAAATTCAGTTTCATGCCCTGTAATTTTAGCAAAGTGTGCAATGTTATATTTCCTTCAGTGTTCATCTCTACAAAGTATTCAGGTCTAATTTCATCATACTTTTTAGTTAGTTATCGTCTTGTTTTTCTCATGTTAACCAAATTAACATTGATTTCCTTTCACGTCGCTTTCTCTTTATATTAAGCTTCAGGAAGAGGACAAAGTTTATATGAGAAGTGAAGATGGTGTTGGTTTGGACAGAAAACGTCTGTGGCCACAGTGGCACACAGAACAATCCCATCATTTCTGCTGAGCTATTCAGGACATTAAGCCCACAGTTTCACCCTGAGGAACAAATTCACGTTGCACAGTCTCATTAATGCAGAAAAAAAATGGCAGGCATTCCTATCAATCTTAAACTCTGGGCTTGGAAACTGTTGAGTCTTCCACTGAAAACCTGTCAGTCATAGACAGATATCAAACTGTCAACGATGATGGTAGTCTACAGGGGCCCCACAGGTTACAGCGTTTCATCTGTTGTTTTTCACCTTACACACTGGACTACAGATCATGGAGAGCTGTCCCCAGAAGTTCTCATGGACATTGCTAAAGATTGTGGTTTAAGTTGCACAAACAACCTGTAATAATTAAAATAAAGCTCCCAGTTTAAAAGTATGTCTCCTAAACACTTCTCTGTCTCTGTGAACACCACATTTTAAACAGTGATTCCCAGCTGGCATACCTAATAGTACACAGTGAATATGAACGCACTGAGTTTTAAACTTGAGAGCACTGGTTGTACAATGTTTGTTATTACTGACCTTGTGCAGAAAAAATAAGGCTCCGGCATCCAGCCAGGTGTGAGCAGCAGGGAGGCCAAAGCACTGAGCTCACTTGAGCACGTGATTAGGGAAGGAGGTGTGATAAAGAAATATGAACGCATCGAGGTCCGTCTGGACAACAAAGCATTCTGAAAGAACATGTTTGATGTGATTTTTAGTTCTCACCTTCTAAAGCTTTTTTGTTTTGGGTTAGTTTTTTTTAAATAAAGCAAAATTTCACCTCTTTCAGCAGCACAAGAACATAACTTAACTCGCTTTTTCCACAGTGTACAAAAAGACACATTCATAATCAGATAATATATTTTTATTTTTCGCTCGCTTTTGTCACCCACTATGTGTTTTTACAAATCTCTGTATTCGTTTATGAGTTATTGTTAATCTCTGGGTCTCTTCCACAGTGTGTCTTTTGTCCTGCTTCCTCCCCTCAAGCCCGGCCAGTCATAGGGTTGGAGCACTATGTGCGGTGACTCCCAAGCTAGGCGAGTGGCTCCAGCAGATCCCAGGAACAACATCGGAGATCTCTGTCCAGAAGAGATCAGTCCTAGGAACAGCTAAGATACTGCACAGGACCCTCAAGCTCCTACATTTTTACATTACATTTACATTACATTACATTTTTCATAGGTCATCTGGGGAGAGGACTGGCAGGACCTGTGTCCTTGACTGCTGGCCGAATCACAAAGTACCGAATCCTTCCAGCGCTCCCCTGCTAGTAGTGGGCCCACAGGAGGGTGGGCCCATGTATTCATGTATTGCTTTTGGGGTGTGCCTGGCTTGGCCCTAGGGACTAAGGCAGGTACCATGAAGGATTAGGATGAACATTTGTGAAGAGCACAGTCTTTATTGTAGTGTTATTGAATTTAGAACAGCTTATTTTTATGAAATGTATGAACAATCAGTTCATACACTTACAACAGTAGAATTGGCCAGTGACAAATATAATGGTGTCATTTGTGTACATTGAAGATGTGGATTGCTTTGAAATTGAAAGTACAGCACTCAAAATTTATGAGAAACATTCACTTGCAGATCAATGAAAAGGATGACTGACTGACAGGCTAATTGACTGCATCATTGCTGCCGTCATCAGCTGTTTACCTGTGTTTCTTTTGGCCTTGCTTATCAATAAACTGCCTAACCCAGGGTCCTCAGGGGACCTTCTGGCACACCGTCTGCCTGCACAAATATTTGACTGCAGCATAGAGATACTAACATCATGAGATGCAAGCAGGTCAGTGGCATGAGGTTTGCGGAAGCAAGCCAGGCATGTGGGATGAAGCGTGAGGTCTTGCAACATGTCTATATTTACACACTGATAAGCAGTGCTGGAAAGTGACTACTAGTGCTTGATGTACAATGTAGGATAATTATGTAGGATTATAGGATACATCTGAGTATGCTTTAAACACTGATTGGATAAGTAAAGCTGAAACCATAAATGTGTTCTGTGTAGTAGTCATTTAGCTCATGTTGCTGATGTTCTGGTGGATCAAATAACAGCATTGCTCTACAGTAAACCTGTCACGATTCAGCTGTGTGCAGGCAGGAAGAGGACCCAAAATACAGGGGAATGAACTCGGAAAAATGCAGCTTTATTAACAGACTCGGGGAAATGATGCAGAACTAAACTAGACTTGGAAAACAAAACCTAAAACTCCACACAGAGGCACAGCAGCGCTCACACAGCACGAGGGAGGATGCGACAATGACACAGAGAAACACAGGGCTTAAATACACTGGGGAAGAACGAGGGGGATGAGACACAGGAGGCGAGCGCAGCTGGAAGAAATCAGACATGACGAGAGCAAAGGGAAGCAAAACCCGAAACACTGACATGAGACACGGACCTTTAAAGTAAAACAGGAAACACACAGACTGAACTCTAGACACGTAAACTTAACGGAGGCTGAGGAGACAGAACATAGAGATCTGATATGTGGGATGGAAGGGCACAGAGCTAACACCGGGAAACCAAATAACAAAACCTAAGAGCTAGAAGGGAGGGAGCTAGAAATACTTAGGACAGAAACCAAAACACAAGCAGTCATAATCCATGATAAAATCAAAAGTAAAAGTACAAAACTCAAAACACTGGGTCACCGACCCAGGACCGTGACGATACATCAGTTACAGGATTAATACTACAAACAGTACAAGGTATTATCTTCAGTTAAGGAGAACTATTTTCTTTTCTGAAGCGAGCTGATATCTTATCCCACAGCTAACTGGACTAACTAATTACTCTTGAAAATAAGCAATCAGTAAAGTAATCAGTAATTAGTAACTAATTACTTTTATCAAGTAACTTGACCAACACTGCTCACCAGCCAGAGGTGGAGGAGGTGCGCGAGGGGCTGCTCCTGCCATGGATGGAGGAGCTGCTGCTGGTGGAGTACCGGAGCCAAGGCAGGAAACACTAAAAAAGAGTGTGTGAAGAGTGACAAAATAAAAGCCCTACAAAGAGCCACAGAGTCGTGTTGGGGACTTAAAGAAGTCCAGACGCTTTTCTTTGCAAGCTCCTTTGATCACACTCTGTTTTGTCTTGAATGCCAGTTCAGCATCCAGCCATACCATTAAAGGAAGACCAGTCTGTTTCTGCTTGCAATTTTTTCTAGCTTTAATGAACAGGACGTTTTATTTTGCAAAAGTAATTATCTTTGCCATTAGACCAGTTTTTGTGTAAATGTTTTTGCTTACATGTTATGCCATTCTAATTTATAATTATCATCTAGAGGATATTGTTATATTATCAAACCACACACACACAAATACGTTTTTTCATGAGGACGTTTTGGCTGTTTGGGATGGCTGGAAATGTTTTCTAGGAATATTTCAAACTTCATTCATCAAAAAGAACATCCCAAACCATGACTGCACATTCCTCATATGCAAATCTGTCGTCATTTCAGTTCTTGTGTTCTTTTGAATGTAATTGAAGACATAAATTGTCCCTTTCACTGAGGTTTCATGTGGACAAGGCTCTTACTTAAGCAAGTGTTTTTTCTTATCAGAAACACATGTACCATCCCAACTCTCCCAGCTCCTCTCACACATCCTAAAAAATTTCCTCTTTGATTTTCTGCTGGTAGGAAGATATAATTCTGCATTGCAGTTATGTGAACATTTACAGGGTGAGTAAAACAGGTCTTCACAGGGAAAACGGATTCCACCTCCCAAACCCAATGTGACTGAGCATCTACTTTAAAGGCCAGAGTCATTTCAGTCCAAGCAGGCCCCATTTGTAACCCCCAAAACCAAAAAGACTGCTGCCAAAAACAACACCACAGGAGAAATATGAGAATTGTTTTTAGGGACGAGAGTCCCAATGATGAACATTTTTAGTAAAGCAACATTTAATAGCACTTTAATACAGTGGATAGTTTTTACTGTATTTACAGATTGATGCTGTTGCCCAATTCTGTATCTGATTGAATATAAAGGACATACAGAATACTACATATTTTATATGTACAAACAAATTGCACTGTTTCCATCTGTTTTGTAATCTCAGAAAATCTCAGAAAACTCATTGAATCCTGCGTTTGGCTTTGACCTGGATGCTGGATAATTGCTTGTGTAATATAATACAGCACAGAGGGCTTTCAAAGCATCCCACAAGTGTAAATACACTAAGTCTATTTATAATGGAAGTCGCTCTAAGAACACATGAGAAGGATTTGAATTTGAGACAGGACTGGCAAAGAGTATCTGGTTAATTTGAATAATAAGTAATACTTTACAGACTAAATGCTTCACTTCTGAAACAGCTATGTGAAAGCTAAAACAGAAACAAGGACCCACATCCAGCATTTCCAGAGTTACACAATTTTCTATGATTTCCTGACAAAAAGAACCTCGTAGGCCTTTTGTGTTCAACTAGTAAGTTACATGTAAATAATTAGGTGACATCATGGGGTGGAGAGGTACCAGACCAACTACTGAAAGATGATCAGTTCAGTTCAGCTTTATTTGTTTATTTTTATTTTCCATCATCAGTCATCTCATATTTTCACATTGGGAAGGAAAAAACTTTTACAGGGACAAACCTCCAGCAGAACCAGACATGTTAGAATATAAATAATAAATAAACCTACAGGGAGTGAAAATAGGTGAGTGTAGAAGAAATGGTCAGTGCATCATGGGAAGTCTCCCAACAGCTAAAGGATGGCTCAGGCTCTCTTGATCCAGCTCTAACGATATGCTTTAGCAAAAAGGAAAGTTTTTTAGATTAATCTTAAAAGTAGGAATAATGCATCTGTCTCCCAAATCCAGACTGGGGCATGAATCTGCATTGTAATCCATTACTGAAAGATGGTCAGGCAACATAGGATGTTCAGGAAATACTGTTAAATGTTCAGTTTCTATGTCATATGACAGGACAGGATAAGAGGAGAGACGGTGCAGCGAGGTATGTAAGACTGCGGCTTTATAAACATTACATCTACCTTAAAGATTCCTGAACCAACAATGTGCATTCCTTGGTACATTTTGATTTAACTGCAAACATCCAGTGTTCAATTGGATGTTCAATTATTTTTCACAAGTCATATGAAGTGTGACGCAATGCTTTTATTTTTTTTTTTGCTGCCGTCATCAGTTGTTTACCTGTGCTTCTTTTGGCCTTGCTTATCAATAAACAGCCCGACCTGGGGTCCTCACAAATATTTGACTGCAGCATAGAGCCACTAACATCATGAGAATTATTATTTTTTTAAATTGCTGATGCTTCTTTCAGATTGAAAAGACATTTTCCCTTTCCTTCCATTACTTTGAGATGTAAAATTTATAGGTAAAATTATATATGACAGACACTTCTGTTTAGGGAGCTGGGTCTCAGAATATGCAGAATATTAAAAAAAGAGCCCTCTTTGCTTGTCTTCAGATATAGGATTACAGTTAGGGCTGCAGTAAGGGTCATTCACGATCAATGACCTCAAAGAGTTAATGTATGAACATGTTTAAGAGATAACCAAGTGGCTTTGTTGCCCAGTCTTAAACCAATAATGATTGAAAAAACACAGATTACCTTAAAACTAATATTAAAGAAAGTGTAAGACGGACTGAACTGTGGTTTACAGCATGGGATTTTCTGCAGGTGTGTGAAAGTGGAAAATGTGAGGAAAAAACATGCAACTGAGTATGCACGTGTAACCCAAAGTAAAAAGAATGAGACTGGAAATATAGTTGACTTTGTAGTGCTGAAAGAGCTTATATGAAGGCCGACACAATCCACCTAGCCAGGATATCAAAAGTCTCTAATACACACACACACGTGGACAAGTGCACGCACACACATCCTTGTTTACCCTTGAGTAATACCCAAACAGACAGCTGACACTGAATGTCAAGATTTTGCAGCAAATTTAGCGTCAACACGTTTGTGCAATCGTCCTGTTCATTACATAAGAGCCAGCATGATTTCATAGCCCCGCCGTAGCCTGCTTACCTTGGCAGAACAAAAATGATCTCATAGTTCACAAACTGTCAGGCTCCCACCTGGTGGAGCAGTATTTATGGAGGCTATTATTTGCTCAAGCCCATATCCATATAAAATTATTTTACCTTGTACCCAATCTTCAGGTAAATGATGCCGTGACTAGGCGTGTCAGTTGTTCAGTCTCATCCTGGTATGCCACCTCTGTCTTTAAGCATGAAAAGGAAACATTTGATGTAAAACTCTCCACAGAGTAAACCAGCATTTTGTGGATAATTGTTATTATTTTTGTTTTTATTCAAATTTTGTCTTAAAATTGTTGTGATTATGTCAGTCACCCTGAGTCACTCTACAAGTACATATGCCCTTTGTTTCTATAACAACAATGTTAATTCATTATTGTCCTTCCTCGCACTAATATGTTTCCCCTGTTTATGTTTAATTTCTTTTTGAAGTGGAATTTGATTACATTAGATATTTATATCTAGTACTCCTCTTTTTTCTTTCTCATATTCATTTTATAATAGATAAATTTCTCTGTGAGGATCATGCATCATATATGCTTTATTTGTTTCTTGACCTAGAAATCAATTTAATCTTTCACCATGAACTCCGAGGGATACGGGTGAAGGAGGATCCCTGAGAAGCTGTGAGTGATGATACACAGGACCATCCTTTTACCTGACAGACTCGGCTTTATTAGAAATCTGTTGGTGTTTGAATGCTGCAACAGATCTGCATGACCTGAAATTTAAATAGAAGTTTGATACCAAAGTGCAGACATAACATAACCAACTCGTTTGGTTCAGTTTTAACACCAAGATTTTTATTCACTATGAATGGGTTTCTTCTTCCACGAACCCTCCAAGGTCTAAATCATTGATGATGACCTCGGCCTGATCCTTTTAAGTTTTTTTTTTTGGTTGTTTTGGCCCGCTGACTTTCAAGACTTGAGAGGACACATTTACACGCTGGTTGTCTGTATAGAACACCAAAAGGAAAAACAAATACTATCCCTCTGAAGTCTATGTAATCACTTCAAAAAATGCTTGTCTCTAAAGCTTTGGGTTAAGGAGTACGCTTTTAGTGCTAAGCTACTCTAGTTTTTTATCTTAGCTTTAAGTGTGCATGTATGTGTT
Source organism: Maylandia zebra (assembly GCF_041146795.1). Lineage (NCBI taxonomy): Eukaryota > Metazoa > Chordata > Actinopteri > Cichliformes > Cichlidae > Maylandia > Maylandia zebra. Next base: position 6,458,436 of record NC_135171.1, on the reverse strand, counting down.
AACTACTCTTCTTTAATGTCCTTTAACATCTCCTACTCTACCTTTAATTGTCTCCTTTTTCCTTTCTTTTTCTCCAGCCACACTTCACCTACACAGATGGGGCAGATATACAATTTTAACCATAGAGATAGCAATCTCAAGTCTGCTGAAATGTATGCAGCATCTATTTTGATTTTTCTTTGTCTTTGTGCTTATATGCTCTTCTCCTGAAACCACAAAAGAAAAGTAGATTTCAACAGAAAACCGCTGTAAATTGGACCTTTCTCAGACAATATGCAGACTAGATGGGCCCAGAAAGCTGTTGGGTTGGTTTCAGTGGGCGGTGCTAGGTTTTTATGTAGTCTCAAATTATGCACTTTTTCTGCCAGGGGACATAAATATGAGTTAATATAGCTGAATTTGTGTACATGTAGTAAAAAGGGCTACAGTAATGTTGTAATGTAGGCAAAAGGTTTAAACCTCATGATTTCCTTTTCATATGCTCAGTAAGTGGCCCATTTCTTGTGGTCAAAACCAATGTACTGCACACAAAATGGCACAGAGTGAAATGCAGCAAGTGTGAGACTGACCACATGCATTCAACAAATAGTCATGATACATAAAATAATGCTGGCTAATGCACATCGTCCTGTTCTTCTGCAGGGGTCTGTGTTCGGTACTCCAAACAGGCAGCAGTTAGCCCTCTATTCTGTACCCCACACCACCCACATCGTGGCTTTGTGTTAAACTGGATTAGCTGGTTTTCATGTGGAATTTCAGTCTTGGTGCACCCCAGATGAACAGATTTTGCTGATGTATTTAAAAAAAACTGCACATACAAGAAGTTGTGGACCATGTTTTGCAGTTGACGGGGATTATAAAAGATAGAGAGCTGATACAGTGGTAAAGATGTGCACTTCATGGGTGTAAAGCGGGCAACATGTACATCTTTGTGTTTGTGTGTGTGCATTACTTTAGGAGGAGGAGTTATTGAGAGCAAAAATAGCTGTGAGGTGAGGGAGGTGATAACTATTCCCATACGACCCGACTCTTAACAGCTGCTCATAAAAACTGTATAAGAAACCAAAGCTGGTATGGGTCAGAAGTTACTTTATTATTAGGGGCAAACAAAGAGTTGTTACTAGCAACCACTGTCCTTGTATAATGTACTGGGATTACAGCATCTTCTCTCCACAGAAGCCAAGTTTGATATGGTTTGACCATAAATAATGGACTTAAGAAGGAAAAATGTGGAACGAATGTATGAACGGACGGATCTCAGACTGGCTGGCTTATGACACAGATGCAAATCTAGATGCACAAAGAAAATCACAGAGAAGCACAAGCATAGATTTGAATGACAGTAAAAGTGCTGCCATGCGTCTGTTGTAACAATCAGGCCGACAATATACCAATAATGATCAGAAACAATGTTACATTTATCAAAAACTGGTCAGTTACTGGGTTATATGTTTTATTCCCTTGAATGTTTATTAGCATTAACAATGTTTATTAATATTTATTTAAATAAAAATTTATTTATATAAAGCCATCACAGCAACAGTTGCCTCAAGGCACTTAATATTTTAAGATAAAGACCCTACAATAATATAAAGAAAAAACAGAAAGCCCCAACAATCATATGAGGAAGTACTTTGGCAACAGTGGGAAGGAAAAACTCCCTTTTAACAGGAAGAAACCTACCGGAGCACAATCGGGCTCTCTTTCCAGTCCCTGTCAGGACTCTTGCTGCAGCATTTTGGATTAACTGAAGTCTTTTCAGGGAGTTTTTAGGACTTGCTGATAATAATGAACTGCAGTCGTCCAGCCTGGAAGTAATAAATGCATGAACTAGTTTTTCAGCGTCACTCTGAGACAGGATATTTCTAATTTTAGAGATGTTGCGCAAATGGAAGAACGCAGTCTTACATATTTGTTTAATATGTGCATTAAAAGCATTGTGCATTTATCCAGGTCGAAAATGACTCCAAGGTTCCTCACAGCGTTACTGGAGGCCAACGTAATACCATCCAGAGTAAGAATCTGGTTAGATACCATATTTCTAAGATTTTCAGGGCCGAGTACAATAACTTTAGTTTCATCTGAAAGTTAGAGGCCATCCAGGTCCTGCAGTTTAACTAATTGTTGTTATCTGGTTTCATAGACAGATAGAGTTGGGTGTCATCTGCACAGCAGTGAAAATATATGCTATGCATTCTGATGATACTTTCCTAATGGAAGCATGTATAATGTAAACAGAATGGGTCCTAACACTGAACGCTGTGGAACTCCATGATTAACCTTAGTGTGTGAAGAGGACTCTCCATTTACATGAACAAATTGAGATCCCATAGAATGGGAGGCAGAGCCTTTCAGTTTACAGAAACAAAAAACAAGGAGCATGAACCCAGATCAGTCCAAAAAACACAAGAAAACAGTTCAACACAAAACAAGATCCATCACGAGTAGGGATGGGTACCGGTGTTCTGACATAAACGGTAGTAACCAGACCGAAAAACAGCGCACATTTCGGTGCTTTATTTCGGTGCTTTTTTTTCCTGAGCTGTGATACACTTCTAGCCAATCATTTTACGTTTCCCAGGATAGTAGGCGGGGCCAGGTACGTACGTTCAGTTAGAGCAGAGCTACAGATTAAAAATGTCCAAGGCGAAGCGGTCAAAAGTCTGGCTGTACTTCACAGCAAAATATGCAAACTCAGCAGCAACAAGTGCTTTAAGCTGATACTGTGATACTGTCAAAGGAGGTAACACCTCGAATCCGATGAAACACCTGGCGACGCATAGCGTTTTTTTTAAAAGCCGAGAAATGCGCCGTATTTGATAGCTTGCTGCGAGACCTCACACTGTGCACGTTGGGTGGGTTGCCAGTTATCGGACCCGGAGCAACATCCCCCAAAAACCCGAAGAATAGAGTCCTGGCCCCTAGCCCTACCAGTGTAGCAGAAATGATGAGGATGATGATGCAGCAGCAGCCGTTCTTCTCTGAGTGAGTCGCTTAATGTTGTTCGAGTGTAATTTACGTTGAGTAGGCTAACCACGTTATTACATTAATGCATGTAAGGTGAACTAACAAACATCATCATAGCTACATGCGGCTGTCCTCTTGTTTGATGGCAGATACTCCCTTCACCCTGGACAAAAAGGCTAAAATGACCAAAGAAAAAGTGGGAAACAGCTAAACATGAGAGGTTTTTGGACAAAGTTTGTGTTTTTTTTCCATTGTTTAAGCACTGCTTCCAGCCAAGAGTGATACCATATATGCCCCATAGCTGCAGAAAAGGCTAACATTGTTATCTTTTTACAAAAAAACCCCAAAACAGTTAAACATGAGAGGTTTTTGGACAAAGTTTGTGTTTTTTTTCCATTGTTTAAGCACTGCTTCCAGCCAAGAGTGATACCATATATGCTCCATAGCTGCAGAAAAGGCTAACATTGTTATCTTTTTACAAAAAAACAGCTGAACATGAGAGGTTTTTGGACAAAGTTTGTGTTCTCCATTCTTTAAGCACCGGTTCGAGCACCGTTTAAGCACCGGCACCGTTTCAAAAGTACCGATTTGGCACCGGTATCGGATAAAACCTAAACGATACCCATCCCTAATCACGAGTCCACAAATCAAAAGTTCAGGGAGTCAACCTGGAGGTCAGTTCAGGGGGCCTGCCGTGCGGACAGCAGTGGCGACAGAACAGGTCCAGAGGCCAGCCACGCAGAATGCAGTCACGGTGACAAAGCAGGTCCGGAGGCCAGCCACGGCGACGAACTCGTTCAGGAGGCCGCCCTCGATGGCCATGACGTCCAACTAGAGACCTGGAAAGTGGCTGGCAAAGGCGAGGTGGTACAGGCCGAGCTGGATCAGAGGGCGGCGTGGCAACGGCGGGACCAGACGGCAGTGTGGCAGCTGCAGGTGGTGAAGCAGGTGGTGGCTGAATGGGCTCCCCAGAGCCCTCAGCGGACATGAGGATGTGCTGGCTGGGTCCTCCAGGACCCCCAGCTGACGAGGTGGAATGCTGGACTGGCTCCTCGGACCCACCAGCTAACGTAGCTTGATGCTGGCTGGGCTCTCCAAAACCCCCAGCCAACTTGACACGATGCTGGCTGGGTTCTCCTGAACCCCCAGCTAAAACAGAAGACGACTGGACGGGCCCCTCGGACCCTCCAGCAGAGGTGGACGGCTGAAACAGTTCTCTTGAACTGCCAGCGGAGACAGACAGTGGCATGGAAGCCGCGGAGTGCTGGCTTGGCTCTTTAGAGCTTCCAGCAGGAACTGATGCAGGACCAGTGTAGCTGAATGGATAGTTGCACTAATTGCTGAGCTTCCGGCTGGGCAGCTGACTGAAACAGAAGTTGTAGTGGTGGTCGTGATGATGGTTGTTGAACTTGCGACTGAGCAGGCAACAGACTCTCAGCAGCTCTCCTCCGGGGAACAGGAACAGGTACGGGTACTGGGCTTGGCTAAACACCAGCCATCCCCTCCCAAGGAACAGATATGGGTACAAGGACAAGCTGGGCTCTGGCTGCCTTTAGCCTGGGAGCCAGTGTGGGTGCAGGAGCTAGCTGGGCCTCTGCTGCTTCCACCCGAGGAACCGAAACGGGTGCAGGAGTCGGCAGGGGCACGGTTGCGCTCACCCGGGGAGCCGGAGCAGGCATTGGCAGAGACTGGGCGCCCGCCATCCCTACCCAAGGAGCGGGTACGGGTGCAGGGATGAACGGAGCCTCAGTTAGCCTGGGAACTGAAGCAGGGACCAGCTGGACCTCAACCACCCCCACTCGAGGAGCTGGTATGGGTGCAAGGGAAAAAGCCAGGCCCAAGCTGCCCTGGGAACAGGAACGGGAGACGGAGAGCAGATCATAGAAGCAGTAACTGTCATGATCCTGGGTCCTTTTGACCCAGCGTTTTGTGTTTTCTCTTCGCGATTTTGGTTCTGTTCTTCCTCTGGTTAGTGTTTACTCTGTTCTGCCCGTGTGTTCCTGTATCTAGTCCGCGTTTCTTAGTTTGTGTCCTTTCATGTGTAAGTTCCTGTTTTATTGTGAAGGTCTGTGTCTTATGTGAGTGTTTTCAGTTGCCTCCCTAGTCTCGTCATGTTAATTACTCCCAGCTGTGTCCCCGCCTGTATGTAATCCCCCTGTGTTCTCTGAGTGTATTTAAGTTGTGTCTTCTGTCATAGTAGTTGCTGGTTCGTCTGTGTTGTTTCCCCTTGGTCTCCCTGCGTCTTCCCGTATGTATTTCTCCGGACCTCCCTGCATCCTCATTCTGGTTGTCTTCTTAGTTTACCCAGTTTAGGTCTCCAGTTTCATGTTTTGTCGCCACCGCTGTTTGTACTTACCCACCACTGTAAATAAACACTCACCTGCACCAGAGCTGCTGCCTTTTTGGTCCTTTCCTACAATCCCACACAGCTTGCCTCGGCAACCCGTGACAGTACGAACCAGCCACCATGGACCCTGCAGCAGTAAATCCGTCCGAGGAGCTCCGGGACGACGTTACATATAACGTGGAGATCCTTCTTAGCCTATGGCTGGAACATCCCCCGGAAGAGCTTCGCCGCGCAGCAGAAGACCGGCTGCAACGGCTCTTTTCCGGCCTGCCATGGCTATTGGACTCGCTTCCTCCGACCATGCAGGCTTTTCTCCGGCTCACACCGCACCTTCTCTCAGCCACTCCTGCCTCGCTGCCCGACTCGCCGGATGTGATCTTGCCCGGCCCGTCGGAGCCGTCTGCGGGGAGGAGACGCCAATCGCGCCGCAAGCGCGCCACCCCACAGCTGGACGTTCGGACTTCTAATTCGCCGGCTGTGGTGAGTGAGGACTGTTTTCCATTTGCGGACTGTATGACTGTTCATTCAGGGGCGGTGTTCTGTGCGGCAGATGACTTTGTGAACAGCATATCACCTCCCCTGCAGCCACTCTCAGCCCAGTTAGCTCCCGCGCAGCCACTCTCAGCCCAGTTAGCTCCCCCGCAGCCAGTGCCACCCTCAGCTCCGTCTCCAGTGCCACCCTCAGCTCCGTCTCCAGTGCCGCCTGTAGCGCAGGCCCCAGTAGCTCCAGTGCCGCCTGTAGCGCAGGCCCCAGTAGCTCCAGTGCCGCCTGTAGCGCAGGCCCCAGTAGCTCCAGTGCCGCCTGTAGCGCAGGCCCCAGTAGCTCCAGTGCCGCCTGTAGCGCAGGCCCCAGTAGCTCTGGCTCCAGTATCATCGGCTTCACTCATTCACTCCGTGCAGGGAGAAAGTTTAATTTCACCTCAAGGTGCTTTTCCTGGTTCAGCCGCCATTGGCACTGTTTGCCGCTCCAGGGCTTCCCCAAAGGCTAGGTCCCAGTCCTCAGCTGATTCTGGACCCCTGGAGTTTAAGCAGCCACCTGGGAAGTGCCCCGTGTCAGTGCTGTCTGAGCAGGGCCAGTGCTCAGCACAGCACCCATTTCCTTCATGTCTGCCAGTGGACTCCATGCCTGCTGGCTTTGTGATGGCTTCTGCTGGAGGGTCCAAGGGGCCCGTCCAGCCTTCGTCTCGTGTCTCCGCTGGAGGATCCGAGGGACCGCTCCAGCCTTCGTCTCGTGTCTCCGCTGGAGGGTCCGACGGACCGCTCCGGTCTTTGTTTCCTGTTTCCGCTGGAGGGTCCAAGGGACCGCTCCGGCCTTTGTCTCCTGTTTCAGCTGGGGGGCCCGAGGAGCCCGTCCAGCAGCCTTCCTCGTCAGCTGGTGGTTCCGGAGAACCACACCAGCCTCATGCCTCGTCGGCTGGAGGGTCCGAGGGGCCCGTTCAGCCGCCTGTCTCCGCTGGAGGGTCCGAGGGGCCCGTTCAGCCGCCTGTCTCCGCTGGAGGGTCCGAGGAGCCTGTCCAGCCGCCACCTGCGGCCGCCTCGTCGTCGTCTGGTCCGGCCTCATCAGAGTCTTCATCCTCGTCTGGTCCGGCCTCTGCTTCTGCTACGTCTGGTCCGGCCTCTGCTTCTGCTACGTCTGGTCCAGCTTCATCCGAGTCTTCGTCTTCATCCTCGTCTGGTCCAGCTTCATCCGAGTCTTCGTCTTCATCCTCGTCTGGTTCAGCTTCATCCGAGTCATCATCCTCGTCTGGTCTGGCGTCATCCGAGTCTTCGTCTTCGTCCTCGTCTGGTCCAGCTTCATCCGAGTCTTCGTCCTCGTCTGGTCCAGCTTCATCCGAGTCTTTGTCTTCGTCCTCGTCTGGTCCAGCTTCATCCGAGTCTTCGTCCTCGTCTGGTCCGGCTTCATCCGAGTCTTCGTCCTCGCCTGGTCCGGCTTCAGCCTGTGCTTCGCCTGGTCCAGCCTCATCAGAGCCTTCGTCCTCGTCTGGTCCGGCTTCAGCCTGTGCTTCGCCTGGTCCAGCCTCATCAGAGCCTTCGGCCTCGCCAGGCCCAGCCTCATCAGAGCCTTCGGCCTCGCCTGGCCCAGCCTCCGTGTCTTCAGCCTCGCCTGGCCCAGCCTCCGCCTGTGCTTCGCCTGGTCCGTCTGTTCCTGCCTTGTCATCGCCTGGTTCTGCCTCATCTGGTCCTGTGCCCACCGGGCCTCAGCCAGTACGCTTGACACTGGAGCGCCGCCGCTGCCTTCCGCGCGGCCGGCCCCCTGAACTGCACCGCCATCGCCTGAGTGGCCGCCGTTGCCTTCCGCACGGCCGGCCCCCGGACCCTCTTCGCCTGAGTGGCCGCCGTTGCCTTCCGCACGGCCGGCCCCCGGACCGCCATCGCCTGAGTGGCCGCCGTTGCCTTCCGCACGGCCGGCCCCCGGACCGCCATCGCCTGAGTGGCCGCCGTTGCCTTCCGCACGGCCGGCCCCCGGACCGCCATCGTCTGAGTGGCCGCCGTTGCCTTCCGCACGGCCGGCCCCCGGACCGCCATCGCCTGAGTGGCCGCCGTTGCCGTCCGCACGGCCGGCCTCCCGAACTGTATCCACGTCGCCGCCGTTGCCGTCCACACGGTCGGCCCCCCCGAACTGTTTTGGACTCCTGTGCTGTCGGCCCCCTGAACTCTTCTGTTTTGGACTCTGTTTTTTTCCTGTGTTTTGGTGTGCTTCGTTTCTTTTGGTTTTGGGCTCGTTTTTTGTTTTTGTCTTTTGGCCTTCTGGTGCTCCGGTTTTGTTTTGCTTCGAGCCCTCCGTCCTGGACCCCCGCCGCCCGCCCTGGTCGGGTTGTTTTCTGTTTTTTCTGGCTGTTTTGTTTCTTGTTGGGCTGTCTGGAGCCAGCCTTTGAGGGGGGGGTACTGTCATGATCCTGGGTCCTTTTGACCCAGCGTTTTGTGTTTTCTCTTCGCGATTTTGGTTCTGTTCTTCCTCTGGTTAGTGTTTACTCTGTTCTGCCCGTGTGTTCCTGTATCTAGTCCGCGTTTCTTAGTTTGTGTCCTTTCATGTGTAAGTTCCTGTTTTATTGTGAAGGTCTGTGTCTTATGTGAGTGTTTTCAGTTGCCTCCCTAGTCTCGTCATGTTAATTACTCCCAGCTGTGTCCCCGCCTGTATGTAATCCCCCTGTGTTCTCTGAGTGTATTTAAGTTGTGTCTTCTGTCATAGTAGTTGCTGGTTTGTCTGTGTTGTTTCCCCTTGGTCTCCCTGCGTCTTCCCGTATGTATTTCTCCGGACCTCCCTGCATCCTCATTCTGGTTGTCTTCTTAGTTTACCCAGTTTAGGTCTCCAGTTTCATGTTTTGTCGCCACCGCTGTTTGTACTTACCCACCACTGTAAATAAACACTCACCTGCACCAGAGCTGCTGCCTTTTTGGTCCTTTCCTACAATCCCACACGGCTTGCCTCGGCAACCCGTGACAGTAACAGTTATGGGAAAAACCAGGTTTATGGTTTTTGGAAACAGACTTATGGCAGGCTATTTTTAAGTCGTCCAGGTAAGCATTAGCAGTGTTAGGAAAGGTGGGTTCAGGAGCATTCACAGGCAATGGAGAATTCACACAAGCAGTGTATGAATAAACTGGGTGTGAAGCAGTCTTACAAAATGCAGCCTGGGAAGTTACACCCACAGCTTCCAGGACTACTGGCTGAAAAGCATGGCGCACAGAGTTATACAGACAACATCGAGGGAACTCGAAACTTTAACTTGAGCAACCAACTCTGCAGTGCTCAAACCAAGTTCCTTTGCCAGCTTGTTAACAGCAGATGACACCTTGTTGGTCTTAACCTGGACAGTCACAGAATGCACAGACTTGAAGAGTTCACAACAAGCAACACAAACAGTCTTTGAATAGACATACTCTGGGCTTGTGATTTTTAACTCAGGAGAGGTTATGGAAACATGAGGTTTTTCACAGGCAGCCTCAGAATGAACTGGCTGGTGAGCCGCGTAACACATGGGTGAAGTAACACCAACAACAGTGTCATGAGGTGTAGTCTGAACAGCACAGATGGAATTTCGCTGGAAAATTCAACTGTCCATGTTTAGTTCAGCAGTTGGAGAAATTGTCTTTAGAGCAGCATCTTTAATATCCTGAGTGAGTCTACTTTTGTCCAAATCAAAACATTTCCTAACTGACTCACACGTTACCTGCATCAGAAATCACGCTATTGTTTTGTATCACTGAAGCTAACCTTGTACCATTAACTAATCCAGAAACAGGTGGCTCAGGAATTACATCCAGAAACCCCACGCTCAGTTACAGAACAAAAATCTTCTTTCAACTCTGGTGAAATAAGATCATCTGACTCCTGAATTATCTCAAACTTGGAAGAACCAAAGAATGGATCATTAGAATGCTCAGAGTCAGCCATCTTAGGATCATCAGTTTCTACTGTTACCAATTTGAAGTTAACAGTCACAGAGTTAACTGACTCTGGATTTACTGGCTCTGAGCTTAGAATTCCTGGCTTGGAAGAAGCTGGGTGAAAACTGTCCTGTTCACTCACCACGTCCGGCCGTTTGGAGCAGGAACTGGACTCCGGCTACGGTGAGGGGCGGTGATGATGAGAATGCCGCTTTCTCCTGGAAATGGGAGCGGTAAAGGAAACAGAAGGTATCGGAGCAACGGTGACCGGCCCCTCATCCTCCGACCACATTCCTGCCAAACATGAGGCAGGTGACGGGTGGTCGGAAGCAGACGTGAGGGAGGAAGGAATCTGATGCTGCGACTGCAGTTGTTGCAGCGGTACTGAAGAGAGCTCCGTCCGCTGCGGCGGCGTGAGAGGGCTTGCTCGCTGTGACTGAGGCGGTGTGGATGGGGAGATGAGGGTGAATTGGGCCAGCTCCCGGGCTTTGACTGCCTCCTTAGCCTGGGTCAGCGAACGGCTGAACTCCAAGGCTATAGAGAGCTGGCGCAGGTGAGGATTTTTGTCAAATATGGCTTCTATTGCACTCAGCCCGACTGAGAATGTTCGCAAATCTGAGGCGTGGCTAATGCGACTCATCAGTCCGATGATGCGAGCAAGATCCACCTCTCCCTCGAGGTGAGCAGAGTCCGCTGGATCCATGTTATGGTCGCGTCGTTCAGTCAGGGCTCTGGGTGCGGGCAGGCGGAGGTGAGGATCCAAATGCAGGACTTGTGGAGACAGGATTTCAAAAACCGCAGCTTTATTGCTGGTAATGAACAAAACAAACAGAACAATGAACACTGAGAACCGGAAACACACAGGCAGGATCTGAGGGTACCACACGACACTGAGCAAAGGCAAACACAGGGCTAATATACACAGGGGAGTAATCAGGGAATGGAAAACAGGAGGGAGACACAGCTGGGAGAGATTAGGGCTAACGAGACAGGGGGAGCGAAGCTGGACACACTGACATAATTCATAATCCTTCAAAATAAAACAGGAAACAATACACAAAGACGCAGACTAAGAAACACGGGCAGCGGAGATGGGGGAGGGTCTGTGCTGGCGGACGTTGGTTACTGGTCTGGTAGCCTGGCTGCCCCTGGGTGGGTCCGGGACGGGCGTGGAGGCTTGGGGGTGCTCCGCCCCCGGTCTGGGGTGCTGGCTGGGCCTTGGGGGCTTGGGTCCTGGCTGTTGTGTCGCCGGAGCTGAGGGCGGGTGGGTGTGGGGGGCTCAGCTCCAGTGCAGGGGACCTCTGGTGCATCAGCCCAAGTAGGGGGCTCTCTAACTGGTGGGGAGGTTGTTATATGTTTGCAGGTTTACAGGAGCTCACTCTGCAGGTGGGGGAGAGATATAGGAGAGGTGGAGAATGAACTCAACCTGGGTGTCTATTGTCTTGTGTAGTTTGGGAGATGATGGGGTGGGTGCAGTTTTCTCTGGGGTGGAGTCGGGAGGGCTGCCCCGGACTCTGTGGGGCTGGGCGGTGCTGCTGCTGCCGGCCCCGGTCCGGATGGGCTTGGGCCCCCTTGCCCTGGTGGGTTCCAGAGTGTGGGGGTGCCTACTGGGGTCAGCGGGGGAGCTGGCCGCAGGGAGGGGCCGCTTGCCCCTCCCTTTCTTCCCTCCCCATCCTCAGCTGCCTCCCTATTCCCGCTCTACCACACCCACCCACACATGCAGGGCTTGGGGTGCAGGTATGTCACCAGGGTGCAGGGGAGGCACTCCCCCTCTGTCCCCTTCTGGCCGCCTGTGCCTCAATTTTATTCTGCAACCTAGACATCCACATTACTCACACTCTCACATAACACATACATATAGGGCCTTGGGGGTGGGCACGTTTTACAGCATCCAGAGGAGGGTCGGTGTACTCCAACCCACCTCTGGCGCTGGTGCCCTACCCTCAATTTTAAACGCATTTAGACACTAAGGGTTTTCAGGAAGAGTCGTGCTGCTCTCTGAGAGGAAGCTAGTACCATGCTCTCCTGAGTTTTAAATGCACTTTAGAACAGCACACAGCAACACTACATATGAGCGGGCGTAGTGAGGTTTGAGGTCTTCACTCACCCCGGTTCTGTTAGCCGTCAGGGCTGGGGGGCTGGGAGGAGGTGCTGGCCGTCAGATTGGGGTCTGGGATGCGGGGCCTCCCTGCTACTGCAGATAAGAAGGTGGTCCGCTTGCCTCCACCCCAGAGAGAAGGGTTACATCTCCTGGGTCTAGGTGCAGCTTGCCCCTCTGGGGGCGGGGGTACCTGGACCTGGGATATAGAGTATGTTTGGGGAGTGCGACTGTCTGTGCAGTGTCTATTTGTGTCTGTCTACACGTTGGGTGAGTGCCGAGTATTTGGTTGTGTATATGGGGTGGGAATGCACGTCTGTGTCCGCGTGCGCCTGTTCGTCTGTGTCTATATGTCAGGTTGGGTCTTAGACTCAACCTCTCTGGGTACATCTCAGGCCCTCTAAAGTACGGAGGCCTATCTCCCCTCACCACACTCCCTGCCAGTGGCTGATGCCCTCAGACGTTGGTGTGTTGGTGGTCCTTGTCGACTGGGGCTGGGCGCTCATGTATGTACCGGCTCACTCCTGGTGGCCGATTTGCGGGGCCTGGCGCCTGTGGCCCGGCTGGGCCCCTTCCGGGGGGTGCGGTGCCCTCAGGCCTCAGGCCTCTGGGCCTGAAGCTCGGTCCTCTCTGGCACAGCTGGCTGCCGGCAGAGCCCGCGGGCACGCCACTGCAACCCCCTCTGGCCTCTGCTCCGTAGCTGCTGGGTGACCTCTCCTTTGGGGCTCTACTCAGCTCTTCCCAAGAGGGTGGCACGGTTCCCCCCCTTTGGTGGTCCTCCTCGGGTCCTTGTACTCTGGGGCCTCTGGATGTCTGGGGCCTGGATCTCCTCCATACCTGCTTCATGCCCTGGGGGACGGGGCTGTGGCTCCCCACACTCCCTAGCAGATCGTTACATGGAGAAACCTTTGGAATACAAGCATGCTGATCCACACAGGTGTGCACACAGGTGTACACAGACGCGGACTACACCTTTCTTGGCTGCTGCCTCAAAGCACATTGTGCGCTGTCTATCTTGCGTGCTGCACAATAGCGTTTAATATTTAGTATCTACTGTTATCTACTGCTAGCTAGTTTATTGTGATGGTGCTGTTTTTATTATGTTGCTCTTTTATTGTTTGGTTTCTCTTCTGTTTTTTTTTATCCATACAGGTGATCCAGGTGTTTTGTTTGTTTTTCTTTCTTTCTTCCCCACTTTCTCACCGTCTCTTCTCCCCTCTGTTTTTCTTTCTCTCCCTCTCTTTCTTTCATTCTTTCTCCCTGTCCTATCCCCCAGTCATGTCTGTCCCGTTTGTAGCAGCTGAAAATAAAATAAATACATAATTATAATAAAGGTCAATGTGGCGGAGGCGGGGCCCCGGGCGCGGCTGCAGGGGAGGAGTGGTGCAGTGGGCTCAACGGGGCGGTACGGGAGACGCCGGTAAGAACAGCTGATGGTGATTATGGACTGACGATGGTTTTCCCTCCCCTGTTTTATGGTGAAACGGAGAGCGGTGGCGGGATGAAAAAAACGACACACGTCAGCTGGGAACGAGCTATCAGTCTATGTGAAAAGCATAAACCTGTGAAACGTGTGAATAAATGTGGAACTTGGCAATAACAACCTGCGTGTGCGTGTACCTGTGCCTCGTATATTCCACAGTCAATCAAATGGACCAATATGGCAAGGCCATGATGATCCACTTGGTAAAATAAATCCGCTTGGCATCTTTCTTGGCCTTAAGACAACAATTCTGATGGCTAAAGATCCAAACGGGACAAAAAAAAAATAAATAAACACGGGCAGAACTAAACCTAAACCAGAATAAGCTGGTTAAATAATGCTATCATCATCATCATCATCGCCTGACAATAGATCAAGAAAATAACCATCCATCCATCCATCCATCTTCATCCGCTTTATCCGGGGCCGGGTCGCGGGGGCAGCAGCCTAAGCAAAGAGGCCCAGACCTCCCTCTCCCCAGCCACCTCCTCCAGCTTATCCGGGGGAATACCAAGGCGTTCCCAGGCCAGCCGAGAGATATAATCTCTCCAGCGTGTCCTGGGTCTGCCCCGGGGCCTCCTCCCGGTGGGACATGCCTGGAACACCTCACCCAGGAGGCGCCCAGGGGCGCAACTTCTCTGTTTAAAGCAGAATAGATAAAGTTAGACCTGAATGTTCCTGCAGGTTTTGTTTTTCTGCTCCATTCACAGACAGAATTAAATGAAGTTAAACGAGTACACCGCTCTCTCTTTCTCTCTTCATTTCATCTATGTGTCAGTAATAATTTGAATAAGCTAAGAATTCTTTTATACATTTGCGTGTGCCCACTTGTAATAAATAAAACCAGTAGCATGAAAGACAGTAATTACAAGGCCCGGTCCAAATGAGTCTGGTTCATGAAAAATAGGAATCCTGGCACCTGGCTAGAAGCAGAAGGTAAGCTACCTTTCAAAACCTCAGTTAGCCATGAGCACACGACTTGTGTGTTCGGAATCACACTTGGAGCAGTATTCCAAATCATCTGCACTTTGGAAGCTCGAGACAGTTTTGAAAAGTTAGAATTGGGTGCCCCATGCCTAGTTTCAGGTCTTATTAAACACAACATGTAGGTTAATTTTTAAATTACCGTTTTTAACAAAGTGAGAAAATGGACTAAACCAGGACATGCTCACTGGCTGTGCTCCCGTGTGTTCTGTACACGTGTTTCTGTATGCTCAGCATGCAACATGAAGTACCTCAGGAACCACATTTCCTGTTAGACGGGAAATAATCATACAATAGGCAGCTCATACTAATCCCTGCCCATGTGCTTTGAACACATTGCCTCCTGCACATCTGCACAATCCATCTCCAGCTTATGGAAACTGTAGACTCTGCTGGTCAAATTCTAAATAAACAAGCAAACAAACATGACTGGACTAGATCAGTGATGTCAGCAATGAGGTTGGCAAAGTGGAAGTGGTTGGTTTCCTAGCAAAATATGAAGAAATGGGGAGTGGCTCAATACTGTTGCACAGTAATGCAGGGATCGGAGGGATACAGAGAGAACGTCTCCTTCTTGGCTTTATCTCAACATCGTCATGTGTAACATAGTGACCTCACCAGAAGAAGGTTCACTCTGAAACACATCAAGAAAAATGTTTCCCCACTCATGTTCTCATCTGCAGTCTACCTGTTGTTGTGTTTCTGTGAAGGTTTGGCAGCTGCACCAGGTATTCATCAGGATATCCTCTTCACAGAGTCGAGAACACATCTGTTGGCCATCACACTTACAACTGTGCGGTTGCTTAGCAAGTGCGTCATTGTAAGACTTCCTCGTAACTACCAGTAAGACAAGTTTCAAACAAAGCTTGCACAAACACTCATTGTTCACATTTAATCTTTTTAACAAATACATTTTGTGTTCCTCTGAGATAAATGACACATATCATTCAGTTGCCTCATTTACTGCTTATGACTTTCATCATAAAGTGGAAAGATACACAATACTCATTTGTCATGTTCAGTAACCAGGCAGTTTTTCCAGACTGTAAAACCAGAACTCAGCCCTGCTTGTATGCATCCTTTTTTATCCTTGTCATGGGTTCATATGCACAATGCCAATAAATTACACCTAGTGGTTCTTCAGCTAGCTCTACTAAGGACTGCAGACTGTGGTGTCTATGGTCTAGTTCATGGTTATTTTCTGGCTAGCAGAGGACACTGTTAGAGTAAGACATCAGATGTCTCTGTTAATTCATCAGTATTCAGTGGAAGGTCTGTGCATGCTGCTTTCTTTTATACTATTTATTGTAGAAAGACTACTCCAGGTACTAAACATTGGGAGCACCAATGGTTGTCTAAATTTAGGATGACTTGATTGCAGTGCCTTCTATATTTCAAGATCAGGTCACTGTCCCACGAGACTTTCTGTCTGGCACAGTTGTTGCCACCCAGAGTGTCGTTTTTCAGCATGCTTAGAACAATGGCAGTATTGAAATGACAAGGAAGCGCAGGAAGACAAATGCCAAATGGTGTTATTTAGAGTGCTTTATCCTGTCCATAGTCTACAGGCTGCTTTGCAACCCACCTCCAGCTAACTCTGCTTTTTGCTACATCCCTTTATCACTAATGCCTGCTCTGCTCTGTGCTGGGGTCTTGTGCGATTCTTCTCACCTCTGGCTTTTCATTCATGGCCCAAGAACAGTGTTACTGCCAAATAACAGAGCAGGCTGTTCCTGCTATCCCTGCTAATTAAAATACACTAAACTTGGGTTAAGCCAAAATAAATATACCAACACTGCCAGGTGTATGTCACCACTGGTTCAGTACGGTTAGAAGGAACAGCTAAACGAGTCACCAGAAATATACAAAGAATATAGAAAAAGCATTAAAATATATTTGTATCTTTTTATTGACTTGCAGGAACAAGATGAAATTTACCTCTGCCTTACACTTCCCATAATGCTTTGGGGGTATACTTATAAAGTAAGGCGTTGAAGTCACAGATTTAGATGTACGACAGGAAACTTGGAAAAGAATCCGTCCTGAATTTTCATCTCAGTTTCAGTTTCACAATTAGTATATTTACCTGGATGTGTGTGTTTGCAGAAATAGCACCGTTCTCTCCTGAAGTAATAAACACAGCAATACACAGCAAAAAAAACAACAATACATGACTGATTCTTTTCACTTTTATTTGTAAATGCATCTTGGATAGAACAAAGGAAAAATATATAATATATCCATATGTACTGAAATGTTATGTACACATTTAGGGTTGAAAACTATAAATCATCAGAATAGTCTCTGTGTGTTTCCTGGATGCAGCGATGTGCGCGCCTGTATATTTACATACATTCATAGGATGCGATAAAACGCCTGTGCTGACACAAGCATTAAAAATTCAAAATTGAATAAAAGGAATGATGTACAATGTTGTGTACCCCTGCATGTTGTCACTATACAGACATGAATTATACATGGACGGCATAGTCGCACCCCTACGGGCTGTTGTACACACAGCAAATAATGTTCGAGAGAAATAAAAACATTCAAAAATTTGGGGACGTTGCCACCACATTCTCCAGCTCATGGCAGGTCAGCACCATGGTGTGTGGGAATTCATTCATCCCCTCAAGGTAAGATACTCGCTGGCTGAGGTGGAAGGCCGTCAGGGCGTTTCGAGTAACAGATAAAGCAGAGTCGAGGCAGAAATTGTGTCATCAGCAAAGTAATAGATCAGGTAAAACTAGCAGATGTAGGCAACAATTTTAGTTCAGGGCCCTGTTGTGAACAGTCAAACAGCACATTGCAATGAGAAGCTTGATTTCCAGAACAATGTCACGCTCCAACAATGATTTTGTTTTTGTTACAGTAAGGCTTAAACTATGATACAAACAGAAGACCAGGAAGCAGGTAGACATGACTTGGCTTAAAATTCAACAAATAACATTTAACACTGATCAGAAGGCCAGTTTTAACAATCACTGTGCACTTAACCTTTGAGTTTGTCACTTTTTAGCTCTCCTCTTTACATCAGTTTACAAAGTTCCTGTAAAAAGTAAGAGGAGTCCTGATAGCTTATCATGTTTTATTCCTTTTGTTATGCAATCAGTAGTTCATGTCCACGTCAGTAAAACAGTTCCCTCATTGTGTTTCAGACACAAGCTGAATAGAAAGTTATCCACAGTTATTAGTCAATTAACAGTGGTGCAAGGCAGCAAAAACAACAGGACAAAACCTTGAGAGAAAGCGCTCTGGACCCAAGGAAAAGTAACTACGACTCGGGTAGTAGCTGATGAGGATCCAAGTGAGTTTCACTTCTGAAACATTGCATAAATTTAACATGTCTGAGACATTAGCAGCTTTCAGGAAAATAAATGGCAGCTCCTGTATCCAGTTAGAATGGAAATGCAAGGCTATTACCAAACGTATCACATAATCCAGACTGAACCGAAATAAGCTTATCTTATTTTCTTCTCAGGCAGGTGATAAGAACAGTGCACAACCGACCAAAGCACCGACATCAACCTTCAGCTGATTACAGACAGGATGGTAAGCGTGTTGGTTTCTTACAATAACAATCCCAGACCACTCTAACGCCAACTGAGGTTTGCTTCAACTCACATGTTCCAGATGACTTGCTGATGACACGACAAAAAAAAGGGGGGGAAAGAATTTTAAAAAGTACTGATATAGTACGAGGGTGTTCCAAGGATTCCCAGTGATCCCAGTAATCTCAGCAGGTGGAGCATCAGTTTGCTGAGCGGACTGTCCGACTGCTTCGAGGAAAACGGTGGACTTTGATGTGTTTTGACAGATGGTCACTGCGGGCGAATTTCTTCTCACATACAGGACACTGGTAGGGCTTAACCCCCGAATGGGACCGCCGGTGACGCGACAGCTCATCTGAACGTGAGAACCTGAAAGAAGAACAGAAATGTTTCAGAATTCAACAAAGGCAAACCGAGAGAGGTGGCGGTGCGTGCACAGGTCACAAATCTGGTGACCTTAGACTTCACTTTTCTTAACTGTCTGGAAATGTCTTGAACAATTTTGCACTAGTTTGCTTTACAGGTGTGGCTGTTTCCTACAAAATTAGATTGTGTGCAGTGAACTTGCATGTATATACGTGCACTATCATGTGAGTGCAGGGTGTATAAAAGGAGATCAGTAAAGTAACACCATATATATTTTGTGACAATAAATAACAGAACAGAAATCAGCTTCCTTCTCAGTAAGTTCCTCATCCCATGAACAGATTTCAACACAGTCTTGGACAGCAGCTGGCAGCCTTATTCTACTCTGCAGCCTCAGAAAACTGCTCTCCACCTGCTGCGGGTTATGATTAAGACCATGAGACAGCTGAATAAGACTGAGGACCAACCTGACAAACCTGCCTCGATTGGTTTTCCAGTGAGCTCCAGTGGGAGCTGACTCTTAACCCTCTCAAGGCAGGCGTTGCCGATTTGCAACAGTTAAAAACTAACAACTTGATTACCGCACATACTTTTTTATGAGGTTTTTTTACTCAGAAGTACCACTGCAGGACTTGGTTGTGCATTAGCAACAAAAAGCTTTATTTGAGCCTGAGAGGGTTGAAACACAATGAGTGAAGGGATTGTTCAGCTCTAAATGAATGGGCCCGTTGTCTTTGACAGTTAAAAAAAAAACAATAAATCACAAAATATGTTTGTTGTCAAAAGACCAGGACAGTCTGTCCAGGTCTGTGTATGGGTTTGTTTCAGCCGCGTGTGGTTTCAGGGAAATCCTGCCTCGCTTTTGTCAACCTAGTTGCATAATTCACCCAGACCTGTTGTTCTCTTTTTGATGGAACTCGGTATGCTTGGCAGCTCTGAACAAAAAGAAACACTTGCAAGGCACACAACATAAATATATCTGAATGAGCATGGATATTTCAAGGCACGAAATTTAAAAACGATATATAACGCCCTTGTCTCTTACCTTGTACTTCTGGAAACTACCTAAGTTAGAAACTTGTTTTTGCCAATCCCAAGATTTTTACTGCAACTGCATCATTATCTGGTCACAAGCAAGAATGCTTCAAATGCTGATGCTTCAACTCATTTCCTTCTTACTCATTTGGACAAACAGAAACTTGGCTGGAGTCACGAGGATGACAGCTCCAGGGTTTCTTCCCAGCACCCTAGTTCTCTGAAACTGACTGTCCCCAGCTGGGCTCTGCCTCCCAGATGTTACTCTGGTGACTTGACAGCATGATGAATTGGTACACTTGTGCCCTATAATTAAGGAGCAACATTTAAAAAGCTAGACTAAAATGCAATCTACCCTCTATGCTTGGCAGGCACAAGAAGCTTAGAGCTTAAAAATGATGCTGCACACATGTAAGTTAGATTGCATGCAACACCTGACAGCAGTTTAAGAAACTGGACCCTGCCAATGAAACCCTTCCAAGCCCAACCACAGCATCTAGCCAGTTAAAAACTCTTTGAAACAAGTAGATAAAGTCCACACTGTGACTTATGTAATTGACTAGTTACTGAGCAGAAGTGTCTGCCGAGTCCCCGACAGAGACCAGCAGACTCACAGCAAAACTCAAACTCTATGTGTAGGATAGACGGTGTGTAGATACTTATCTTCTCTGTAATGTTCAAACTTTTTTGTTTTTTGCCATCGTTATATCTGGAGTTTAGTTTATGAATTAAGTGTGCTCAATCAAATATACTGTGCCACTCATATTGTACATGACCAAAATTTTAAATGGGTATAAATAATCTTAGTGGACAAAAAGCTAGAATACACACTTTGTTTAGCTTTCTACACTTGGATCTGTAGGATCTCACTGACATATCCCTAAAAATTTACTCTCAGGAAAACAGCTATGGCACAGAAGGCCCAAGCACCTGCTGTTTGTTCGGAGCAGCCAATCAGTTGTCTTAAAAGGAATGACAGGTGCAGTCATGCAAAGTTATTCTAGCAGTGACAAAGAATAAAAACATAAAGATGAATATAACCAATCCGAACCTCTAAACCACGACTAACCACGTGCCTGACACAGAAATAAAAATGGTTTTCAAAGTTGAACACACTGACTACTGTACCAGCTCAAAATCAGATATTCCAACAAGACAAAGTTAAGGTTAGGGTTATAAATATCAGCATTGCCTCATAATTTCACAATCAAGGCACGAGTAATCCCTAGTGTAGTGGCAGACAGTGTCTTCATCGCAGGGCTGGTTGTGTGGATGATATTTGATACATGAACAGAGCCCAAAGTCTGAATCTAATTTTATCATATAATATCCTTCAATAAACCACGTGCACCCAAATCTGATCAGCAAACAGTTTTACATGGCGTGCATAGATGAAACACTATCGCTCTGACATTCCAACATCTGGTTCGGATCTGTTGCTCTGTGAGAGAGCATCAGAGAAACAGTGACAGGATTTCTAATGTTGTGTCCATTTTTTTTTGCCTGCAATGAACTTTGGTTTTATTTCAGCTTGTAGTTACTCTTCTTTAGAGCAAACAACATCTATATTTGTCATACTTGAACTAAACTGCAGTAGAAAGAAATAAAAGATTGGGTTAAGACATTTGTGAGAAAGGGAAACAATTAAAAGCAGCTCTCTACAGTCTGTTTCCTTCTAACCTTGAATTAGAGGGCTGCACAGTATCCAGCCAAGTGTTTATCCAACTATGTTCCTCCAGCACTGACTCAAATTGAAAAGAACACAAATAATTTTGGGAAAAATCATTCTATTGTCTAACTCAGCCAGAAAACAGACACCTGGATCCTTCTCGTAAAGAGAATTTCTGTATTATGTCTTCGTTTCTGGCCCAGTGTTAGGAATCAGTATTTTAATGCCAAACCCATGCCTGGCACACACTGTACTGAACAGCTGTGTCTGTGGCTGACCTAACCTTTTGGAGCCTTGTGTTGTTAATCAGGTTCCAGATCACTAGTGAAAACTTTCTTTTATTTTGAATCAAATCTCACAGCTAACTTTACCACAAAAACCCTACTCAGCCAATGAGATAAAGATTATGCACTGCTTGTCTGACGTCATTTGTTTTGAGGCATATTCATGAATGTAATTATTGAATGCAGGGATGAACAGAGGCATGTTAAGATGACATCACGGCCTACTAATAACTCACCTTACCTCCTTAACTCCACCAGGTCTCTAGCGATCCTTTTAAGAGAGTTAGGGTTGGGTGCATTTTAGCTACACTAGTAGTAGTTTAAGAAACCAGCAGATGTTACCTTTGAAGTCTCTCGTATGCAATTTGGTTTCACAGTTTTTGCGTTACAAAAACAGGGTGAACCTTATCTGAATTCTTTACACTGTAAACGTAGTTATATCTAGAGTGACCGTGTTATACACTGTACTGCATTCATTTGTTCTTTTAACCGTTCTCCCTGTTCCTCCTAGTCCATATGAGGAACCCTGCCTGATACCCGCTCTTCCCTTTCATGCAGTGTGCAGCCTGGACGTTCCTAACCCACAGTCATGGTAACTATTCAACACTTTGTCTTTGTTCACTTCCTCACTGCTGCTCCCTTCAAGTGACTGTGTGCAAAACTCGTTTTTTCTCCCACCGTCTTGACAACAGTTAAGCTAACAATATAAGCAACATGTTTTTCCCGTTTTTCTCTTAAAATCTTAGTCTTTGCGTCTCGGCTCAATCAGCAGCTACTTTAATAATTTTCCCAACCTGCCCCCCTCACCCTTTGGGAGGCCCCCTCATTTATCCCAACACATACAGTGGGTTTCACACACACTGGTTTTCTCTTTTTTTCTCTGAAACACACACACACACACAAACACACACACACACTTTCATCCTAACTAGATCCTGCCTTTTGTGTACAGACAAGAGCCCTTTGTTAGCTGGGACACACTGCCTGGATTACTACTGCACAAATTTCTGCAGCTCATGTATCAGGACACAGCAGTCCCGCTGTAGGGTACATGCCTGGTGGCATGTTGCCAGGTTGGGAATACCACAATACAAAGCTTTTAGGAGATATTATTTATTGCCTGCTACCTGCATGCTTTGAGTTTGTGAGTGACTGCATGTTATCTCCTGAAAGACTGGTTCTTGTACGTCAAATTATGTAAAAACACACTGGTTTTATTTACTGTTCATTATTTTCAAAGGCAAAAGACGCTATGACCAAATTTGAAGAGGCTCTGCTTCTGACCTGTCCAAATATTTTACCCAGTTTTTGTTTATCGTTGCCGGCTGTAAGTTCAGTCTAGCGTCAGTGTTCTACATGGTCAACATGCTTTTTAAATCTTTTCCTGGGAAGTCCTTACTGGAAAAGATATTTTGGATTTGTAAAAATTACATATTTGAAAACATGTCATCTAATTCAAACACATTTTAACAAATCCAAAGTGCAGATTTTCAATTCAGTCCAAAGTCAATATGACATCAACCTGATCTGACAGAAATATGTGAAATGACCACAACTTCTTTTATGTGTTGTTATTATATGGCTACACCACAGAAACTGTTCCACTGGAGTGTTACTTGGGACTACACTGTGGTGAGTACAGCACTCTTGCATTGAGGCAAAAACACTCTGAGTTTATGTGTGTATGTTCTCTTTGTCTGTGTGGCTTTTGTCCAGGAAATCGTAGTCCCACAATACAAAGACACACATATTGGGTTAACTGGTGACTCTAAATTGGCTGTAGTTGTGGCTACATGGTACATAAAGAGCTTGACCCTCTGAGATCTGAGTCATCATTAGTGGCAACTTCCACTTCCAATACTTTTCTAAAAATATTAAAAAGTCAGTTTTGCCGACGGACGGACGGACGGACGGACGGACGGACGGACGGACGGACGGACGGACGGACGGACGGACGGACAGATAGATAGATAGATAGATAGATAGATAGATAGATAGATAGATAGATAGATAGATAGATAGATAGATAGATAGATAGATAGATAGATAGATAGATAGATAGATAGATAGGCAAGAATATGTTATTCACTATCAACGTTTAAAGAAAAGCTTTTCAAGATAGTGGCAGAACTATTTTTTTTAAGTTAAAACATGTCTGTTTTCCATCCGTTCTGGGTCCTTTTTGGAGCTACTGATTAAAAAGTACAAAAGTTCATTTTACTCATGGGACATAAAGTCAGTGTTGTACTCTTCACTAGCTTAAGGTCAGCCTGAACATCCCACCTGATGTCCTCAGGAAACAGGCCAGCTTAGCTCTGCCAACTCTGAACAGGAGTCAAACTCCATCACATTCACACAAACAGACTTCCACGTTAATAAAAGCAAAAAGACACTTTACTTTAATTAGCAAAGTAATTGCCTACTGATGAAGACATCCACCTTCTTCCTCTGCCATTAAACACAGCAGGTTCTAAATTAACTCTTGCTGTTTTATACTGAAAAAACACAAACACACACACACACACACTCATGCTGCCCCAGCAACTGCACAGCTGTCAGGTCTCAACAGGAGGCATCCATGTTGTGACCATGTGACTCCAGTCCACATGCACTGTGACAGATTTAGTTTACATCCACAGAAAAAAAGACACCATGGTTATTCTTACCCAACTTGGATATCTCTGTGGTGCCACCACCTCACATCACTCCAATTAGCACTTGCTAGACTGCAAGGCAGCTACTAACAGCTCTTCAGCTTAATGGGTTAGTGAAAAGGAAAAAACCACAGGATGGCATCTTTTGCTTTACTGTTACAAACTGAATTAGATTGAATGTGAAATGTAACATAATCTACTTTTTAAGAAATGCCCCTTTTAATTTTTGTCTAAACCTAAAACACTAATATTAGATTGTGGATTTTGGGGGTTTAAGTTACTTGGACTCTGCACCACACATGATGAACAGGGATATGTCCGACTGACAAAAAATTACTGCAGCTAGGCCAGTAATGAAATCATGCAGATGCCTGCTACAGCCTGCTGTTATTGCTGTGTTAACAAACAAACCTTTACACAGGTTACACTTAATCACTCGTATATATGAGTCAATCTTTGAATCTAGTCTGCTAAGAAAACATACTAAACATACTATGTTATATGTAAGAGCATTCGGTTCCTCGGTACCCACCTCCATCCGCAGCCCTGCCAGTTGCAGGCAAAAGGCTTCTCCCCTGTGTGCCTCCTCAGGTGGGCCTTCAGGTGGCTGCTCTTGGTGTACATCTTGGTGCAGCCAGGAAAAGAGCATTTGTGCATTTTGATGAGATCCGCCACTGTGTTCTTCTGGAATTTTTGTCCGCCAACAAGGATTCCTGATGCCTGGCTAGTAGAGCTGTCCCCGAGCCCAAGAGGTTTGGCTGCAATTGGGACTGGAGCGATTCGTACAAACTTTGAGGAGACGTTAAGGCTGGGGGAGGGCAGGATGTGGGGCACAAGGGCAAAAGTTTGACCTTGGATGTTGACCAGTAGCTGTGCAATTTTGATGTCTGAGGCTGGGGCAGGCTGTGGGGGATGGGCTGCTGGAGTAAGTGGTGGCACTGTAGGCTCCTGCTTGATCTGTATAGGCTGGATTTGCAGAATGACCGGCATTCCATTACCATTTGTGTCGCTGTCTGAAGATGAAGGTTTGTTAGTGGATTCCTTCTTGGCCCCTGTGCTGGACTCCTGTGTGGGGTTAATTCTTGTGGTTTTGGTGTCACTAGACGCAACAGCCACCAGACCTGCAGTGCTGACAGTGGGAACAGTTTGGTCAGAATACTTTGCCTCTGGCTCTACTTTAGGCTCAGGGGAGGCCTCTACGCACCACTCCAGGCCAACTTCTAGACCAAAAGACTCCTGCGTTACTCCCAACTCTGGGCAATCCTCTCGGATCTCCTGTTTCATTGTCACCACGTCCATGTTCTCCTCCAGGAATTCTTCTATCTCTTCCAGCGTGGGCTGGAAACACCCTACAAGCTGTTCTTTTAGCTCACCATGGGTCCAGGTGAAGAAGTCAAAATTTTCCTCCTTTACTTGCTCACGTTTGAACGGCTCTTCTTTCCGTGAATCCCACAGCAAAGTGGATAATGGCATAGGATCCACGGATTCTGTGGTAACGCTGTTGGCACTCCCTAAGGAGGCCTGAGACAGCAGGTGGTCCAGCATACTGTCCTGACTTTCAGCACTAGAGCTGCTACCATAGCTGGAGCTCAGCACCTGGGAGTCTGGGCTGGAGCAGGAACGAGGACTGGATGAGTCGCTCAGGTCCTCCTCCGAAAATGGTGACGGCATAACCTGGTAGGAGCCCAAGTCCTTGACCATGTCAGATTGCTGGCAGGCCACTGGAGCACCGCTGTAAAGAAGAAAAGTGTCTTCACTCACAAAGGAGTTATCTACCATCCCTGGATACTGCCAAACCACTGTCTCTTTCTGGACTCAGAGTCTGTGTTTAGGGATGACTTGCAAGAGAATTATTCCTTCTGCTGGTGGAGAAGACCAAATATACCCAGGTCACAAAGGTCACACTTCTCACGGATGAGATACCAAAAACACCTGGTGTTAGCGCTGGAGAAAGACGCTCGCAATCCAAGGTCTCCGGACAGGAAACAGTATGTCTAAAAGAATAAACAGAGATGATGACAAGTCGGTTAATCTCCATGCCACAAGCAGCTGCTGCACATTTGACAAAGCCTGAAAGCATACCATTATATATAAACAAACAAAAACTGCAAACAAATATATGCATACACAGTGTGTCCATGTCTTCATTGTTAAAGAAGTCCCTAAACTGTATCAATGCTGCATAATTGTGTTACCTTCTTAAAATGATTCATTTTATTAGGTTTGAGTGCAGAAACAACAAGTGCATGAAAAACACTCAGGGTCATTTTTGACTCTGAAAGAGTTCTGATGAGTTCATAAACTCATAAGCCATTTTTTTTAGTTCTGCTAACTTCTTTGGGTTTGTTTGGTTTCTTTTGAAAAGATGAATTGATAAAAAGTAATGTTGGAGGGCTTAACTACTAAGTTAGTGTTCTCCCTGTGTTGTCTCGGTACTTGTACATTGGCTATAACCATTTTAAAACACCCATATTTTGTCAATAATCCACATACACTAATAGAGGAGCCCAATTTTCTATGCCAGTGTGCAAGCGTTAAAGGATGTTACATATTATTAGCCCGGTTTATTTTTCTACCACACAAAATTTGTGTAAATGTAAATGATCCCTGCAGTTCATCAAAAATTGCAGCTGGATTTGAAGTAGTGTGCTATGACCTTTGATAGCAATACTGTACTTACAACATTTGTTTCAAAATCTGTTTTAAAAAAAGTGTCAATCTCAGCCAACTTTGGAGGCCCTGATCTTTTAATGTTTAAACTAGTCACAAAGGTTTGGACTTTATCTGCCTGAATCTCTGCTTCAATATCTTTCGTGTAATTCACACAATCACAGGGTTTTTATTTTTCCCAATTTAAGGCTTTTCCCATTTTAAACATGTAAATATTTGAATTTTTAAACATTGCTTAAGTTCGGGTTCTTTTATGTCTAACCATCGCTATGCTGTTTACAGGAACAAATCTCAAGTTTTAGATACACTCTCATGATATCTTAACAGAGCTATGGTTCAATGACATACCTTAACTGAGGCTGGTTTCTGTATCTGTATCTGATCTATGTTTACAAGTCAGCTGGCTGTACTTTCTTTACATGTGTCCAGATCAGAGTGATAGTATGCAGTATGAGTTCACATTATCATAGTTTTACAATGTGCTAGTGTAGTCTTCATAAATAGGCTATTTTCCTGGAACGAGGAGCGTCGGTCATACTCTCTTCCCCTCTCCCTGCCTCCACTATTTGCCCTCCCTTTTTAGGGGCCCCTGTATGGTCTGAATGAACGAGGATGAACCCGACCAGCGAGAGAGAGAGAGGGAGGGAGAGAGAGAGAGAACATTATCCTGAAACGCCGCAGGGGGCAGCCAGGAGCAGCGTGGGTTCCTCCTCTGAATGCGTAAATCACCTGTTCGGCGTGTTTACGGGACGATAAAGGATCAGTAAATCAGTCACAGCGCAAAAGCATTCTTTTAGATTTAAGTTGTTGCATTTATATTCACAAAATGTTGTCGCTTTACATGCAACATTTCAAGGCTATATTTTGTAATCATATGTTAAAATTGTAATTATGGCTGATGGTTTTTTCTCCTTATTTGTACTTGCTTAATAATTATATCGGCATGTGTAACCATTAACTCTTCCACGCCATCGGGTTTCAGACAGCAGTGACTCTCAGGCGCAGCTGAAAATGGGACAGCAAAACTCATTCAGATTCCATTCACTTACACTCTGGTGTCAAACTGATTAAACTGTGAACCCTGAAAGTCCTCCGTATACATATGTGTGCTTTGTTTTTCCCGAGTGTCCCTCTCTGCGGCGCATTACGCATGAGTAGGCACGCGTCTCCGCTCTCAACGTAAACATGTTTTCATCCTGCCTGCTGCTGCAGCATATGGCACGGAAGGGAAACGCGTCCTGCACGCTCTGAGAGACCTGGGGGAAAAGAAAGAGAGAAAAACTCCGATCTTACCTCGATCGTGCAACCAGAATATAATCCCAGAGCAAAATACGCGAGGAGGATGTGTTTTATCCGTTGCATTCGACGAGCCACAGTTTGCCCTTGAGGTTCTCCATGCAGCAGCAGCAGCAGAGGAAGAGTTCAGACTGGACTGAGTGCTGACTGAGTTGTACTATGGAGCCGTCACATGACTGCCAGGGTACCTTACAGCCTCAGCGTAGTGAGAAACGAGAGGATGTCGCTGAAGGCTCGTCCCCGCTCTGTAGTCTCATTGGTTGGTTTTTGCAGGGATGGAGGCGGGTTGTCCGGTCTGTCACTCCGTTGATCTGCTGCGTGGAATAACATGTGGGACTGTTGTTCAGGCAGGGAGCAGAGTGGTACCTTGTCATGATGAATAACTACTGGAGGGTCGGCATTCAGGGATCCAAGATGGAGGCGTAATGCGCCTTACAACCTTTGATTGGCTGAAATGGATTTTACTTTAAAAAATAATCTTTATTTATTAAGAAGGACAGGAGATCAGTTTCATTAGGCCAGTTCTAGTGGAACTGATGTGAAAAGTTTTGAGATAACTGCAAGATAATTGCATTTTCAAATTAATTTCTAAGTTGACTTAGTATTTCTCAATAAGGTCGATCAAATGGTAAATGGCCTGTATTTGTATAGCGCTTTACACATCCAGTCATCCACCCACAGGTGATGGCAGCTACATTGTAGCCACAGCCACCCTGGGGCGCACTGACAGAAGCGAGGCTGCCGGACACTGGCGCCACTGGGCCACCGGGCCCTCTGACCACCAGCAGGCAGCGGGTGAAGTGTCTTGCCCAAGGACACAACGACCGAGACTGTTGGAAGCCAGGGCTCGAACCGGCAACCTTCTGATTACAAGACGAACTCCCAACTCTTGAGTCTGACAAATAATGTATCGAGTGCTTTGAGTACTCCGGGAGAGTACCATTTACCACCCAACACAAAATGATCCTTAAATAAAGGATGTCAGTACTTTTTCACTACACAGCATAAGTCAAAGGACTGTCTCAGGATTTAAAAACAAAACAGAAACCTTTTCTACAACATACCCAAGTGTCTTCTAAACTTATAAAACAACTAATGTTGTTGCTTTTCTGGTAAAGTTGGACTGTAATCTCCTGCTCAATAAAACCTTGTCTTAGTTTGTAGAATAACATTTTTAACTTCTTGAGTAGTTTAAACTTATAAATTTAAACTTATTTTAATATTTATATTCAACATGTGGGTCAACTTTGCTGCAATTTTCAGTTCAAAACAGTAAACTGATCTAGAAATGGAGACACCTTTAAATAAGGTAAAATGTCCAGTGCTTCCAGTGCTTGGTCTATGTTATCATTTTTGCTTCTCTCTTTTTTCAGACAGAGCTTTGTAGGAAAATACACGACCAGAACTGATGATGGCTAATGCAACAGCAAATTATGTCTTTAAAGCTCTATTGTGTAACACTTGCTCAGTCTGCGATGGACCAAAATACAATGTTAAATTGTTTTTATTGATCCTCAGCCCACCTTGTAATACCTCCTGACCAGATTCCAAGCTAATCTTATAACACCACGACTGAATTTGCCACAGTTGTTACCTACAACTCATTAAATGTTTTACATTTTTTTAAAGACTCTGCATATTGCTTATTGAAATAGAATGCCACCAAAGTAACGACAAAATAATGTTAAAATAATATTACAAATATTACAAAATCTAAAATCAGCAAGCCTTTGTTATACAGTTCACTTACTCCCTGCCTTCCCCTCAGATCCCACATTGTCTCCAGTGAAGTGTAAAGTAAAGAGCTTGACCAGGCGCCGCATGAGAACTATGTTAAATGTATTACAGTAACTGAGTGTTTTTAGGCCTACAACAAGCAGTGCAGCATGTCTGACTGATCCCACTGGACCTCTTAATTAAGCCATCAAACAGCTGGAGCCAAACCTGCAAGACTGCTCCTGCCTCTGCCTGGCCCACAGATTACAGGCTCAGTGCGGAGGGTTGGAAATGCTGCTGATTTGAGGATTAGCCACTTGCCTTTGCCCTGTTTCTTCTTCTGTGGCTCTTCCCCAGGGATGTATACGATCTCTCCTTCTCACATGTGGGGTGTTGAAATCTGGTTACTGTTTGCCTCCAAAGTAAAAGCCTGAGGAGGCTGCATTACTCAAGACAAAAGGCTTTGGGTGTAAATACTGGAGATGATTTATTCAAATAAATGCAAAGAGTAAGATTTCAAGGGAGAACAATTACTTTTTCTGTTTTAGTGCAACTATATAAAAGCATAAATGTGTAATGTTTTACAT
The DNA here is from genome assembly GCF_041146795.1 of Maylandia zebra. Classification (NCBI taxonomy): domain Eukaryota; kingdom Metazoa; phylum Chordata; class Actinopteri; order Cichliformes; family Cichlidae; genus Maylandia; species Maylandia zebra. The sequence goes on along the minus strand of NC_135171.1, from coordinate 6,428,340 downwards.
CTAATTATTTGTCTGCTATATTTGAATAATTTTTTTGATAAATGTCATTCTGAATAATGATGTTCTGAGTGCCCAGACTTTGGAGAAAATTTTTTTTTTTAAAGAAAAGCAATGGTCAATACTGGGAAAAACACCTGCTAGTCGAACATCAGATTCTAGTTCTAGTTGTTCTGATTGAGGAACAGTAGATTATCTTGTTCTTTACGTTAGAGGTTGGTTGGGTGTTTCCCCAGTCAGTCTACAGCTGTGTGAGCTTAGAGAAGACTTCAGCCATGTCTGTTGGGGTGTCCTGTGTTGGGGAGGTAACAAGCATGTCTCTGGACTCAAGGAAGCTGGACTACCCGCCCCGGATAAAACCCACAAAGGAAAAAAAAGGAAAACTCCACACATTACTGAGCTGTGATAAAGGTCATAATTACTTAATTCCTCAGTAAGATCCCACTGATCTTTGTAAATATTAATGCAATAAAGTTTATGATGTAATTTAATGTTTAATAGGGCCAAGTTCAAATGCTTATCTAAAACTGCAAACTCTGAGGGTTTTGTCACAGGCCAGAGATTTGTCTGTCTGTGGCCTTATGAGGAGTTTCCTCAATCCTCAATCCATCAGAGGCAAATCGGAAGATAAAAAAGTCTGTGTGGAAATGTTGTTAGCACCAACGAAGCAGCAAATGCAATCTGCAGCTCTGCTGTCACAAGAACTGCCCAAATATGACAATTAGTCACTGTCAGCCAACTCTCACTTCCCTCTGGTTGTATTCCAGTCATCCATCTGGGGCTGCTTCTGAGAAACTATTTTCTTTCTACTTTCTAGATCTTAAGTTTGGACGAGTATAAAGTAGCATTTTTTGTGTTACACAAGTAAATCCTATTTACATTTAGGAATGCTCTCTCTTCTCAGATTTAAAAAATAAATGAAAATAAACCCTTTTACAACTTTTCTCATCTCACAGAAACAAGTGACTTTCTAAACATTAAATCTTCTAATGGAAATTTATTAACATTTATTAATTTTTTAAATTAATTTTTAATTTGATTGCACTTTAAGGTAACAGAATATGTGATTTAGCACAATATAAATAAAAATATAAATAAGTCTGAGAGTCTTTCAAAAACCTGCTTCCATTTCATTTTGTGTGCTTTTGCACTGCTTTTCTATTTGCTGGTGTTGTCTTAAGTTGAAGTGCTAACCTTGAACCTTTCAGCGCGTCACGCTTGACACTCATCTAAGAATCATTCGAGCATAAATAGGTCAGACAGTAGGCAAACACACACTCAGTGTTGTCTTTAGGCTCTTTATTACAGGCAGCCTCTTGCAAAAACACATCACTTGTTCCTGTTTCTTTAGTTGAATCAACAAACAATGCAACACAAGTAACGCTATGATTTGTTCACCTGAGTGCTGGAACAAAGCTGTTTGCAAACCTTGTTGTTCTACACTTTGGGACCATCCAGAAGTGAGAGACTGGACCTCACTATCCAAAGAGTGCAACTGAAGCAGCCAACCGCTGTGACTGTCTGGTGTACAGGTATGCTAGGTTCAGCTGTGGTTCACCAACCCGCCTGTTAGACTACTCAACAATTTGATTGACTGATGAAAAAAAGATCAAACATATTCTGTAAAAGCACATAAAAAAAACACCACGCTTGTATCAGTGTGAAAACGAGACTCCCAAACATGAGTCGCCCTCTCTTTGAACACAGGCAAACAGTTCGCTTTAAAATTCTGCTTTGAATAAATAACTTTTCCAAAATATTTATAACATTGAATGCATTCGACTATCTGAGCCTTGATGGGTGTGACCTGTTGTATATGGTAATCTAGAGTCAGTGATTATATCTTTTGTCTTGGATATGTTCAACTGAAGTTAGAACTCATCACACAATGTAACAAATTCCTTGAGACCCGGGCCATGGCTAGCAGAATGACAATAACAGACTCGTCTACATCCTTTAAAATGTAACAAAACTGGATTTTTCTTAAATAAGAATAGGAACATTAAACTAGTCTTACTTTATCCCCCATGTCAGGTCCCCTAATGACATTCATTGCTAACTATGGTTTGTAAGTAATATGGCACCATTGTTACCTATGAGTTACTGTGCTTAGTTTCCTACCATGGCAACCAAATGTGCCTACCAAGATGGGCTGTACACATTTCTGTATGATAGCGCCTTTGACTGTAAGCCCCCTGAACTTGTGCCTAGACTTTTCTCCACTCCCTGTTCCTGTTACCCGTGGACTCCTGGTTATTCCACTTTAGGCTTGCTGCTTTTGATCAAAACTTCAGTCTCACCAACCTGTTGTTTGTCTGTGTCATGCTGTCATATCTGTGATATTTTTACCTGCTGCCATATAAACACAGTTTAAGTAAAAAGCGTGATATCTATGCTGAACACATTTCTGCCAGTGCATACTGACACTGTATCTTCACATTGTAGACATATGCAATATTTTCGATTTGTTTCTTTTCATAGCTCTGTAAAGAGACCAGGTTAGTCGTGAAGTCTAATTTCTGCATTTAAATTCTTCACTATTTATTAGCTTCAAGTCCAAAGTGATCAGCTCCAACATCAACACCAACAAGTACAAATTCAAAGTAGTAGGCTTTATTAAAATTCACCCAGGAACTGCCAAATATAGATTTGCAATGGTAGAAACGGATGGTAAAATAAGTCTTGAACACACCACCAGTTTTTAAGTAAATATATTTCTAAAGGTGCTACTGACAAGAAATTCTCACCAGATGTCAGTAACAACCCATCCAATCCACACGTGCAAAGAAATCAAACCATAGATGTCCATAAATTAAGTCATGCATAATCATGAGAAATGACACAGTACTGAACACAGCCGTGACACCAGCTGAAATCTATTAATAATCAGAAATTACCAAGCTGTCACACAAGAAACATCACATGATGTATAAAACCAATGAGTACTCTCAAGACCTTTGGTTGCAAACCGTACTGAAGGCATTGGTTACAGAACTGAAGGTTTTAGTGAACATTGTTGAGGCCACAATCAGGAATTGGAAATAATGTCATTTCACCATAAAATAGCCACGATTCAGACAGAAGAGTGACAAGAATTATCAGAGGAGTTGTCCAAGAGCCAAGGACCACTTGTGGGGAGCTACAGAAAGACCTGGAACGAGCAGGTACAATTGTTTCATAGAAAACAATAAGTATCTTGATGCATGTTCAATTATCCACGTAAGAAATCCCAAAATCATGATTCCTTTGGCGAAACCTGCATTCAGCTGAGACCGAAGGAGACAGTTGGATAGAATAGAATAGAATAGAATAGAATAGCCTTTATTGTCATTGTACAGAGTACAACGAAATTGGAGTGCCACTCCCTTGGTGCAAGTTTCAATAATAAATATAAATGTAAAATATAAAAAGTACAAAAAAAACAATCGTAAGTACTCAAACAATAGTATGTACAATATATACAGGATAGCAGCATTAATATAATGACAGTATGAATAGCAGCATAATATAATGACAGTGACGGTATGGAATAGGTTCAATTGTTTTTGTGCTTATTTACTACGGTGATAGCTCTGGGAAAGAAGCTATCCCTGAATCTGTTTGTCCTGGTTTTATGTGACCTGTACCGTCGGCCTGACGGTAATAGTTCAAACAGTTGGTTGCTGGGGTGAGAGTGGTCCTTGATGATATTGCCAGCTCTGCTGAGGTACTGAGAGTTTGCAGTGACCTCCAGGCTGGGCAGAGAGCAGCCAGTGATCTTCTGGGCTGTGTTGATGACCCTCTGCAGTACTTTCCTGTCTGCAGCTGAGCACCCTGCATACCATGTTGTTATGCCGTACGTTAGGATGCTCTCTATGGTGGCTCTGTAAAATGTCACCAGCAGCCTCTCCTCCAGGTTGTTCCTCCTGAGCACTCTCAGAAAGTGGAGACGCTGCTGGGCCTTTTTAACCACCGCTGTAGTATTTGCAGTCCAGGAGAGGTCATCAGATATCTGCACGCCCAGAAACCTCATGGAGTGTACCCTCTCCACACAGCTCCCGTGAATGTAAAGTGGGGCCGGGTCTGCTCTGCCCTTCCTGAAGTCCAAGATAAGTTCTTTAGTTTTCGTGGTGTTCAGTTGGAGGTTGTTAACTGAACACCACTCAGTCAGTCTGTTGACCTCATCTCTGTAGTCCGACTCCTCCCCCCTTGAGATGAGTCCAACCACTGTGGTGTCATCCGCGAACTTTATGATGGTGTTTGAGAGATGGGTAGGGGAGCAGTCGGATGTGTAGAGCGTAAACAGGAGGGGACTCAAAACACATCCTTGTGGAGACCCGGTGCTGAGTGTGATGGTGCTGGACCGGTGGGGGCCGAGTCTGACAGACTGTGGTCTATTTGTCAGGAAGTCCTTGATCCAGAGGCAGATGGGGGTGGAGAGTCCCAGGTGAGACAGTTTCTGGACCAGGATCTCCGGGATGATATGATTGAATGCTGAGCTGAAGTCCAGAAAGAGCATTCTCACATAGCTTCCTCGGTGCTCCAGGTGACTCAGCGCAGTGTGGAGCGCTATGGTGATAGCGTCCTCGGTGGAACGATTTGTCCTGTAGGCAAATTGGTGGGGGTCCAGAGTGGGAGGCAGACCGGCCCTGATGTGCTGACAGACCAGTCTCTCAAAGCACTTCATCACTACAGGCGTAAGTGCAACAGGCCTGTAGTCATTTGGGCTGGCCACAGCTGTCTTCTTGGCGATGGGGATGATGGTGGAGGTTTTGAGGCAGGGCGGGACGGTGTTTGATGACAAGGAAAGGTTGAAGATTTTAGTGAAGACTCCAGTCAGTTCGTCAGCACATGCTCTGAGAACCTTTCCATGTATTCCATCAGGACCTGCCGCCTTCCTGGGATTCACTGACCTTAGAACACACCTCACTTGATGCTCCCTGAGTGTTAGTGTGCCAGTGCTGGGGGCGGGTGGAAGTGGTGTGGCAGCTGAGGGCTTGGTCGTCTCAAAGCGGGCGAAGAAACGGTTTAGATCCTCAGCCAGTGAGGCATCAGTCCTAGATGTTGCCTGGTTATTGCTTCTGTAGTTGGTAATGTGATTGATCCCCTGCCACATTTTTCTGGGGTCGTTGTCAGCAAAGTGATCTTCAATCCTCCTCCTATAGGCAGCCTTAGCTTTCCTGATGCCTCTACTCAGGTCTGCCCTGGCCGCCCTATACGCAGCCCTGTCCCCTGACTTGAAGGCAGTGTTGCGGCTTTTTAGGAGGGATTGCACTTTGCTATTCATCCAGGGTTTTTGATTTGGAAACACCCTGACCCTTTTGTTGACGGTGACATTGTCAACACAGTTCCTGATGTACGAGAGTACAGTGTCCGTGTACTCCTGGAGGTTGTGGCTGGAGAATAAATCCCATACAGTTGTTGAGAAGCAGTCCTGCAGTTGAGAAAGGGCTCCTTCAGGCCAGGTTTTTATTGTCTTTGTCTGGGGCTTTGTTTTTCTCAGCAGGGGGGTGTAGGTGGGGGTGAGGGACATGCAGAGGTGGTCAGGTCCAGCCAGGTGGGGGAGGGGTGTCGCTCTGAAAGCATGCCTGATGTTTGAATAGACATGGTCCAAAGTGTGTTCTCCTCTCGTAGCAAAGTCCACGAACTGGACAAATTTAGGAAGCACAGTCTTTAGGCACGCTTTGTTAAAGTCGCCGGCGACAATAAAAACCCCATCGGGGTGGGCAAGCTGTTGTTTGTTTATGGTGTTGAGCAAGAGGCTGAGAGCCGTGCTAACGTTAGCATCCGGCGGTATATAAACAGCTATCACAATAACTACTGTAAACTCCCTCGGGATGTAAAAAGGTCTGCACGAGACTGCCAGAACCTCCAAATCAGGAGAACAGTGTGTGTGAATGATCCTGCTGTTACAACACCACTCGTTATGCACGAGTAATGAAGCGTTTGTTCAACTTGAAATGCTACATCCAAATGAACAGAATCAACTTTTGGGGAAAATAATAAGTAATGCACTCAACCGCATGGCCTGTATGCGCGTTCGCCACACAAGACTCCATTACTGAGGATAAAGCATGTTGAAGCACTTTTAAAGTTTGCTGAGCAACACTGAGAGAAGCCAGTGAAACGCTGGGAGAGTAGTCTGGCCAGAAGAGACCCAAATTGAACTCTTTGAATGTGATAATGCACACAATTATTGGAGGTTAAAAGGCACCGCACGTCATCCCAAAAACAGTGAAGTTTGGAGGTGGGAACATCCTGGTGTGGGGCTATTTTCAGCATACAGCACTGGCACGCTTCATATACTTGAGGAAAGAATGAAAGGGAAAATATACCGAGGCATTCTTGATAAAAATCTGCTGCCATCTACCAGGATGATGAAGATGAAATGAGGGTTGACGTGTCAGCAAGATAATGACCCCAAACACACGCAAAGGAAACTCTTAATTAGTTTCAGAGAAAGAGAATAGCCCAGCCAATCACCTGACCTGAATCCTATTAAAAAACTATGAAAAGAACTAAAGGTCAGAGTTCATAGAAAAGGCAAGCAAGCCTTAAAGATTTGATTTGAAGATGATGTGGAATGACTGCAAGCTCTCATCCCCAACAAAGGCTTTTGTGTGAAGTGTTAAATACATTTTAGTAAGTGTGTTTAGTACCTTCTTATTTTTCATTATTACACATAACTTCATTCATGGACATCTATGGTTTGATTTCTTTGCAGGTGTGGATTGGATGGGTTGTTGCCAACATCTATTCAATTCAGTTTAATTTTATTTATACAGCGCCAACAACAGTCACCTCAAGGCGTTTTATATTGTATGGTAGACCCTACAATAATACATACAGAGAAAAACCCAACAATCATATGACCTCCTATGAGCAAGCACCTTGGAACAGTGGGAAGGACAAACTCCCTTTTAACAGGAAGAAACCTGCGGCAGCACCAGGCTCAGGGAGGGGCGGGGCCATCTGAGATAACATGACATCTGGTGAGAATGCCATGTTTGCTATGGATACTATAGCTATATTAATTAATTCCATATTCCAGTGACACCAGAAGCCTAGAACTGACATAACTGAATGTAATCCCGAAATTATTAATATTGATCAATTGTCTGTTTTACTAAACCTTAGTTTGTCTAAAGTTTATTAAACCAACTAAGATGGCACCCGTGGGCCTTCTGTTTGTTTAACTTGGAAGTTTCAAACCTAGACCCTCATCAAATAGCAACATTTGCTAATGGTAGTTATCTTAACAAGCCCTCAGCTAGCAAAGTCATCTTGTGCATGTATTTTATTTCTTATGCATCAGCTAGAAAGCAGTGAAGCACGGCTATCAAAACTCAGTAACTAAAATGCAATATCACTAACAGCTATTGGATGCTGCCTCCAGCTAAATCCCATTCCTAGAAATACTGAGGGATTCATATTTTTTGCTAAATTTGGACCTTCCAATAGATGCACTAGTACATTCTATAATACTGCCATACTGTAACATGTGTCACAGAGAATTGTGTAGCGTGCACTTTGGTGTGGGTGTGCATTGATACACCACCTGCACAGACTTATTACTCCTCCCTAAAGAACAATAAAGTCCACATTTGAAACAACTCATGATTTTCCCTCTTGATTAGGTGTAGTTACTAAAAACTATATACCTGTATTTGACACACTGTGAATCAGGAAGGGCTGTGTGCGCTATGTGCACCTTGGAAACTGTTTCTTGGGCTTAACATTATCCCATTTTGGCAGATACCACCTCCGTGTTCCTGTTACATGTAAGGTGTTTCTTGCCTTGACAAACTGGTTGCGGCAGTAATGACTGCCAAGAGACACCGCTCCTGTTTTTAAGACCTAGAAGTTGCATGTTTGTCATCTAAGAAACTGCAGCTGGGCTCATGTTTGGACTTTTGTATTCTGCACTTTATTTAGCTTTTTCCCATGCACTTTTTACTTTTGCTTCAAATGTGGTTAGGTTTAAGCAGTCAAGACTACTTGGTTGGATTTAGGCACTGAAGATTACTTATTTAGATTCAGGAAACAATGTGCTTTGTAATATATTTATTTTGAGCCCTAAGTGGGAAAATCTCCAACTCAGGTCTTTGACTCCACGTGCTATGCCAGTGTACTGATCTGCATGCAGATTTAGGTCGGGTAAGACAATACATTATAATTCCACAAGAACTTATGATACTCCTCATACCTAAGTGTTGGAAGAATGGTCGAAAGATCACTGCGGATCATGAAGAGCTGAGACTTAAATGACGCCTTTATCGGGATTTGCTGTCCCTGTGGGAGTCACGGAGATGCTTCATATGACTTGGTCTCCATCTGCTGGTGTAAATAAGCACTGCATGACTGCACGGCAGGAGAGAGAGATCAACTAGAAATGATTTGCAACATATTTGTCTCCTTAAGAAATGGGGAGAGGACAGTCTATACAAAGGTTTATGGGTTAAATATATAAACAGTCTAAATCCAGAAAATCTCTAGCACTGATAATATTACTATACAAGAGATCTGGAAAAAAAAACTCCTAATACTCGTGGTTCTGTCACAACTGCATTCATTTTGAAAAGAAAATTGTCTGTGCATGTTAATTCAGTGGTACAGTGATTGGTTACCTTCAACTTTTATAACTTCAAACAGGTTTCTTTAATATGTGCTTGCCCATAATCTGGATTATTTATACATACATTATACACAGGTGAAAGATGATGGCTCTACACCTGTCCTGATCACACGTGGCTGGAAAAAGTAAGGGTGCGTTTCAAAAGTGTATTTTGCTCAGGAAGATTTCTCAGTGAGAGATGTGACCAAGTATCTGCATGGCAGCCATAGTAAGAGCTGTTCCAACTCTTCAAATATTGAGGAAAGGAGTTCCAATGGTTGCTTTATGGCTTTCTTTAGCAGATGATACACTGGCCCATCCTTTATGAAAAGAGAGGAGAAAATGCTGTCCCATAATTCATTGCTATGGACCATCCAACCGTTCATGAAAGCAAACGACATAATTAAACACAGCTATGCAGATCATATAAATTTTAACTGTAACTGCATTTTCCATTTCATTCATAGCCTCCGGATATATTTATAATTTTAACAACAATTTGTTGAACTCACAGCTGCACTCTGAACATCACACTGCTGGAAGAAAAACTTTTTTATTGCTGAGTTGTCGCTGAATGAAGAACGCAGGATGCCATATTTGCTCAAGGTTCTGTATAACCAGTCTTCATTAGTAATATCCTTTGTTGTATGACACAGTTTAGGATACATTTTTACTTCAGTATAGTTCTGCTGGATGAAGGGAATATTACTACAGTCAGAAATCCTAAACAGGGAGGAGGACAGGAGTTACACACCATATGATATAATATGGATTTACCAATCAAGGTAAATTATTGGGATGTCACAGTTGCAGGATGATCACCTAACAATGTGCTGTAAAAAATGGAGCCAGTTCACTTCAGTAAAAACCAGCCTTCTGCCAATAGCAGTGAGTTCGTGGTAGTAGTTCATTTCTAACAGAAAACGTGTTTGAGTTCTTTTAGTCAACATCACTATTTGAGTTCCACTAGGTCTCAGGACAGAGACATATTTTGGTTAGATATACTTTGTTTAAAGATTGATATCGAAAGGATTATTTAAGTTACATCTGAATATACATTATAACAAAAACTTGAAGCAGTAAAAAATACTGCACCGTTCTATAAACAATTCTATTTTACTTTCATCCACTGTATTTGGTGTACGGTACCAATCAGTGTTATATAAAAAATCTAATAAAATCATAATTAAAAAGTCAAAAAATGTGTTTATCGGAGCAGAATTTTGATCCAGTGTTATAGATTTAGGCCTGGCGTGGTCGGGCCAAAGTGATTCGTTTTTTCCATGAGGCCCTAAAGCCCTGGCGACACTGCTGGGTCCAGCTAAGAAAATGTGATTTGAATTCACTTTTAAAACTATACAGTGAGTGACCCCTTTATTCAATCCTTATGTTAGGTGCGTGCCTACACGGGAAGCTGTAACTGCACATTTGCCTGTCCTGGCTGAACTGGACCTGCTCATCGTCTGTGCTGTTGCTGCATTTTAGAGTATTTTTGAACATTTTTATTGGAATTATGCGCTTCACTTTTTGGTGAGTAAAATTCCCAAACCTTTTTCCTGCCAGTGTCAGTGGTTAAATGTGTCTGTGGTGTTTGAGGCCACTTTAACTTGGTTTGATTTCAGGAGAAAATCAAAGATTATCCAGACCTTCAAGAATCTGAGATAATTTATCTGAATTTCAAGAGCGGGTCCACACCTCCATATGGCCCTACAAGCAGTACATACTCATGCCCCTCCCTCAGTTAATTCACTTCTCATTAGTACAGGTGATCTGTGGCCAGTCCCCTCTGAGGCCTTCCCCAAACGGCAGCCTCAATTCATGCTCAAGACATCGGCCACCATCTACTAGAAACGCTGTCACATCTAAATAAGGATGTGCTCCCAGCTAGATTTACTCGTAGTTTAACTGGGTAGTTCAAATAGATTACATAGATAAATGTAATTAAATGTTAGCTGCACAGAGGGAGTTATATATGCCACTCTGTTTGTATTGGCTAAATGGGACATTTAAAAATAAATGATAGCACAAAAACCCATGTGACCAAACTTTGCAGTTTGTTATTGACAGCACTTCTTCCATTACTCACGCTCTATTTTTAAACCTCTGTTTTTGCCTTTTCTAAAACTGAGCTGCTGCCGACTGGTCCTTGCTCCAAACTCTGTTTCTTCTGTGAGATGATCAGCTTCATCAGTACTATGACTTAACACATTCTGTACAGGGATACTTCCTTACTAAATTAATCTCCCCTTTGTGACATTTAACCGAACAAAGTGAAATGACTGCTACTTCACACGCTCTTCTGATTGTGCTTTGAGTCTTTAATTCTTCTGCGTCTGGCTCTGCCATTCTGTAAACCCGTAGCTATTAATAAATAAACTGAAATCATCATAAGAAGGGAGTTACTCATGTATACAAATGCATGGACAGGCATGTTTTCAACATGGAATTACTGCTGCCATAGAAAAATAAATCTAAGAAAACACAAGAGAAAAGAACAACAAATAAAGCAGGTAACCTGCCGGTGGAGGCGTGCACAGCGTGAAGCATGAGTTCATAAGGCAACTGGAGAATACACAGCGCACTGTGTGTGCATGTGAGTGGCAATGTGGCACTGTGGAACAGACATCATTACTGTTAACACCCAACAGAGGACGGAGCAGCCTCTGACACGACTGTGCTCTCAGGCTTTGAATTTGGTACAAACTGGACTTAAAATAATACGGCAACATTCTCAACAAAGAATCCTCTTTTCTTCTTCTCAAGGTGCATTATCTGCTGAATCATGACCACAAACTCCATGGAGCACATGTCCAAAAAGCCCTTCGAGGGTGAGGCAACTGTTTGATGAAATCTATCATCTCATGTAAACTGTGGATGGAGGCCAGCTGCTGATTGACCTCTGACCCCGCAGCAGTATAGGTGGTCACTCCAAGTCCTGAAGGTTGATTGTGCTTCCTGTGAACTGGGAGTTGTCAGAGCCATTGTCGTCCTCTGTAATCACCGAAGACTCCTGTGGAGAAAAGCATCACGGCTCAGTTCTCTAAAGGCTGACGGTGTCACTAATCTGTGGCTATTACAAAGGACAAACAACCGATTCCATAACAGAAAGTCAAAGCACAAATGCAGTCGAATGTCTCTTTAACGACAGAAAAGATTACTCCCACCTGTAAAATGTTGACAGGCAGGTCAACAGTGAGCTGAGAGTGGGAGCTGGAGGGCTGAGAGCTCAACTGGAAGGCCAGGTCTCCATCACTGGCTGGGTCATCCTGCGTGTTCACACATTGATTAGACACTCCAACAACCGCTGTGCATTAGTGGTGCTGTTCAGTGCACAAAAGTACGTGAAAAGAAAAACAGTCCCTAGTTGGATGTTTCTATTCATTTTTTACTAATTTACTAGTTGATCAGACAGGAGAAAGAAATCAGATTAACGGAGATTTCACACTTGGAACTCTGAAACTAAACATACAGTGTTTTATGTGTGGGTGTGGCTAGCATTAGCTGTGCTAGCATTAGCTGTGCTAGCATTAGCTGTGCTAGCAGCACCAACTTTCATGAGGTCTGTGCAGAATGTTTCTACACTTTTCTTGAGTTATTTTACATCATTCAACTTTTTCCACTTCGGCCGCCACACAGAGACCTTTGCTTCAGGTGTTTCCTGATACTGAGCCGAGGAACTGGGTTTCACTTTCACCAATGTCCTTGTAGCTTCTGGCATATATAGCCCTGTTCCATTATGGCCTACACAGGTTGGCTCGACATGGTTTTTAGGGTTTTCCATTAGGTGATAGTACCTGTTACCAGGTACTTTTTTTTAGTCATGAAGTGATCTGAAAATGTGACGTCATCAGACTGCATGCCACTGATTGGCTATTCAATGTCATGAGTGTCTCCTTCATGAAAATCAAAAACCGCCAGTTTTGAAACCTGGCAACGAGGGACAAGGCTGCACAAAAACAGCACGGTGGTCCCCAAATGTGACAAAAACCCACAGACAGCAGCAGGTATACCATCGCCAGTCATCCTCCTTTGTTCGTGTGGCATACAAATGATGTCACAGGAGTACAGGCAATTGCTATAAAACGACCCGACGCACATAAGTTGGTACTTGATTGTAATGGGAAACAATAATACAGCTGGTGTTAATGGCACACATTTGACAAAATGGTAAAAACAAGCCTCAGACAGAACAACTCCCTGTAGCCAGTGTTAAACTGGCACTTTAATGAGCTTATGGGATGTTGCTCTGCACTTATACTGTGTTCTTAGTTCCCAAATAGCAACTAATATGTTTTCACGGTACACAAAAGGTCAATTTCACACTGTGCAGTAAAAATGCACGAAAAGGAATTAAAATTCTGTGGAACAAATTCTCATTAAAACAAAGGCAAGTGCCCAGACAGTAGCAGTGGCGAGTTATCCAAATCATGAGCTTATTTGAATCGTAAGTATCACGGTTTGGTCTAGACAGCTTTATGTTTTCTGACCAGGGCAGATTTGCCACCTTCCCCAACTTGTCCTATCTCACCTGCAGCAGGTGGATCTGGACATACTGGGCACCGGTGATGGGGTCACGGAGAGTCAGGCCCCCATTCGCTACTGCAGCTCCATCACCATAGCGAGCCCCAGAGGGAGCGAGTGGTCCTGGAGCTGTGGCAGCCTTTGTTCCTTTAGCTTTTCTCTGACCTGAGCTTGAAGTCCCTGGACAAGTCAAAGGGAAGTCTTGTCAGTCTAACAGTTACTGGAGCTTTGGCTAGCATGAAACTAAAGAAAGTAAGTTACCGGAGGAGGCCGAGGGGCCTCTCTGCTTCTTCTTCTTAGCCAGCTGGATGGCTCTGTAGTCAGTCCTAGCCGAGCCCCCACTCTCCTGTCAAGCAAAATGGGAGCATGTTAGGTTTGCACCACCTTTCATCATCTGTCTGTTGACTACTTTCTCTACTGACTGTGATTAATCTTGTTAAATATGTGCCACCACTGAAAAACATTTTGTCAAATAAAAAAGGACATTCATGCAAAGATCCGAAGACTGAAAAACAACAAAGAAAGAAAAAAAACATCTGAGACGATGGCTATATCTTTTTCCATTTCTAGATGAAAGAATGGAGACTGACAATTCATTATCAAAGACCCTTTATATGTCATTGAACTATGAGTCTTTTTTGGTTTTGTTACAGAAAGGTGAGCAGGGTCCTTACCCAACCGGTTACCGTTCGAGATAAAAAGGAAAGCTTGTATGCCTGAAAGTCGCAAATGTATTTTCTGTATCAGCTGTGTTTCGATTGGTTTATTGAATCTGTGAGTATCTATGCTCACCAGGAAACTGCTTGGTGACACAGAACTGAGCTCCGAATCTTTCTGTGGGCTGAAGCTGCTGCTGTGACCAGGAAAGACAAACTGAGTGAGCACTTTTCCTCCCTCCTGGGGTCCCAGCACCTCCACACAACCCAACAGAGTCCCAGCACCTCCTTGGCCACCCACCTCCACCTTAGATGGTGAGCCAAGGAGCTCGGCAACGGGAGCTACAGCCAGGGAGGCTGTGGGTTCCACGCTCAAGGAGCTGGACGAGCTGAGTGGGTGCTGCAGAGTGGGGTCCACAGTGGCACCAGCACCCTGCATAGTAAGGGCAGTGAGGGTTCCCAGCGCCTCTGGGGTAACTGTCTGCACATCGTCCAGGTTAAGGGTGCCTTGTGGGCGCAGGACGTCACTTGCCGTTCCCTCCAGGTTGTGGTGGGGGGTCATGTCGGCATTGGCTGCCAATATAAGAGGGTCCACAGCCTTGGCCATTGTGGTGTTAGTGCTGGTAACAAGTGTAGTTCCCACTGAAGAGGGGTCGATGGTCAGGATGCCAGAGCTGACCAGGGAGAGGTCCATTGTGAACGGGCCATTAGACGTAGCCCCACCAACTGGGATTCCCACTCCAATGCCTGTAGTGGGTGCAGTTCCTCCAGGCACAGAAGAGAACAGAGAGCTGAGGTCCAGGTTTGTCAGCTGGTCGCCCCCAGCAATACCAGATCCTGCAACCGTGGTAGGTGTGGAACTAACGAGCTCATTACTGGGGGTCAGGGTTGGTGTGGTCTCCATCTGACTGAGAACATCTGGGAAGGAAAACAAAAAAAAACAACCCCAAGTTAAAAATGAACATCTCAGGAACAACGGCAAGTGGAATAAAAGTTTAAAACTGTTACACAAGAAAGAAGGAACGGTTTCCATCCATCGCCCCACATGGAAACAGAAAACAGTTGGGTGGTGTTTTATAGATGTTCACAGACAGTACGAGACTCGCAGTGCTGGGGAACTTTAAGTCTGCAGAACAATTACTAACCAGGACTGAGGTGGTGATGTTTGAGCATGTGGCTCTTAAGGCTGCTGCGGGACGAGAAGTGTTTGGAGCAGTTGGCCACAGGGCAGCGAGTCCTCAGGGTGCTGGCGTCCTGCTTATGCTTTTTGGAGTGGATGTAGAGGCTGCTACGTGCTGAAAACTTGGCATTACAACCTGAAAAACACAAAGGAGGCACATGTTACTGAAATCAGTCACCATGAAACACTGGTCTTAAGTAAATATTTCAGGGAGAAAATGTGAACATTTGTCTCGTGGAAAATTATTACAGTTTTGTTGTTGTTCCTTTATAAAAGGTTTGTACCTTCTGCATGGCACTGAAAAGGCTTCGTGCCTAGATGGGTAATACTGTGTCCTTTGAGGTGCTCGGCCCGGGTGAAGGACTTCCCACAACCCTCCTCTGAGCAGACAAAGCGCCGATCATCATCATGTTTCCTTATAGACACACACATTTAAAACAAAGTAAGAAAAGTCATA
The DNA here is from genome assembly GCF_041146795.1 of Maylandia zebra. Lineage (NCBI taxonomy): Eukaryota > Metazoa > Chordata > Actinopteri > Cichliformes > Cichlidae > Maylandia > Maylandia zebra. The sequence goes on along the minus strand of NC_135171.1, from coordinate 6,412,936 downwards.
GCACAAAAACAGAATTTCATTTACATTTTGTTACATCAAACTGAAGCTAAACTTAACAAGGAATCAAAGCCTTTCAAAGTCAAACTGCACCAGTAAAACAGAACTGCAGTGACAAGCTCAAGTTCACTAAAACAAAAACAGGCATGTAACAGCAATCACACTTCCTGTAGTGGCAAAACATTCCCACAGACAGCACGGAAGAGGAGGGTGTATGCTGCTTTTCGCAAGGCTCCATTTAGGCATTTTGCTAAGACTGTTTTGGGTATTTGGAGCCAAGGAAGCATATGATGAGAGTTATACCAAGCAACACCCTGTCAATCAAAAGGTAGCCACATCCTACATTATAATAGAGCTTTATTCTATATAACTTGACATAAAACCCTAACATACTAAATGAGTATCAACACTGTAGTGAAGACTCGCAACTAGATGACCTTTACAGAGAAAACTTCACATTTTCATAACCTTGTTCGTTCAAACCTTTATGCAAAGAACACAAAACTAAAATTGACATGGTCAGCTTATCTAACAAGGTTTGTTCTCACCGCACGATGTAGACATTCACTCCCTTTATTCCTTTGATAACTTTGTTAGATGTTATAAAACATTACTTCAGGTTTCTGTTTATTGCCTTTAGGAACATGTAGAAAATACACAAAAGGAAAAGCTGCGTTGCATCAGATCTAGCTATCAGCTATTTTCCATCTGCAGTCGCAGAAAGATACTTTATCAGGAGTTCCTAACAGTAAGTTACACACAAATGGAGTGTGTCCACTATTTTACACCATGATCAAAGCATAAATTAATAAGCACTCACCTTTTATGTCGGAGCAACTTTGACATGCTTGTAAAAGACCAGCCGCAGCCCTCGGAGTCACAGACAAACGGTCTCTCGCCTGGAGAGAGGAAGTTACAAGTTTCATTCCTAATGCTACACTACACCTACTGCTGCAAGGATCCTCACTTCACAAATCTTTTAATGTGAGCTGGATCGAGATTTTTTTGGCCGATTTTCTTTCGGAACGCTAGAGCTGCTGATTGGTTTTGTCCTTCTAAGAACTAAAAGTGACAACATACACACTTATGTTTGTGATTTCTATTTAACTCAATGCTCATAAAAAACAAACAAAAAACACAATTATTGGCCTTTTTAAATAACTTACAGCTATACATATTCCCCACAAAAGCATCAGGTTTACTTGTCACTCCAAGCTCAGAAAGAACTTTTACTCTCTGCATTAGTGTTAGTGTTCTGAAGAACAATCACAGCTAATGTGTTTGGATTTGCGGCACTGCAGCTGACTGCTTCACAAAAATGTATTAGGAATAAGCCAGAGTTAATTTAGTAGACTACATGCTGCTTTTTAAAAAATCAACCACAGAAAACAACAGGCCCAGCTGAACCGACCCTTAAATCTCAATTTACCCGTGTGACTCCTCATGTGGATCTTGAGACGACAGGCCTTATCATAGGTCTTGTCACAGCCTGGGTAGGTGCACATGAAGTGGCCAGTTTCTCTGAAGTGAGTGCGATTGTGGGAGAACAGAGCACTGAAGGTGATGAAGGTTTTCTCACAGCCTGCATAGGATAGAAAGACAAACATGTAGGACACCAACGGTACCATAAAGGCGCATTTTATATGTATATACTTTTTCATCATATTCTGTTAAACAGAAACTGTTATAATCATGTACCCTCATACTGAACATAGATCAGTGCATCTACATTTAACTCTTGTGAGACAAAAGCTCAGGATTCAGACTGCTTTTAACACTCACCTTTAAACAGTTTTTTCTACTACTGGTTATAAACGATGTCTGAAGGGATCCAGAATATGGTCATCTGGGAACTTTGGCCCCACCCACCTGCTGCTTTAAGTTTGTTTAGCTAGGGCAGCCACAGAGTTTGTTTAAAACCGGTAGGAGTTAAAACAGCTCGTTTCAGAGGTTGATACTGAGTCCCAGTATCAGATAAATTTGGAATATTTTTGAACTGCAAGACATGCAAAGCTATTCTAGCACAGATAATGAATAGAAATGTGTAGCAGGGAATAAGTAAATGCCCTGTGTTGCTCAAAACACGTCAAACCTTCTGGTAAAGTGCTTCATATCATAGCAGTGATGTTGTGGAGTACCCATCAGCCAATTCCAAGAGCAGAATAAAAAGCTAGAAATTCCAAATAGTTACATAAAAGCACAAAATTCACAGTTTGATGTATGAGTTACCTGGGAATTCACATTTGTGAGGCCTCTGTGGCTCAAAGTGGACCCTCTGATGGTTGGTGAGCCGGGTAGCACTGCGAAACCTCTCGTTGCAGACCTCGCAGGCAAAGGCGTTATCCTGCTCGTGGACTTTGACGTGAGCCTTGAGGTTGTAGACAGTGGTAAAACGCCGCCCACAGCCTTCAAACTGGCACGTATGTGGCCGCTGCTTGTTGTGGGACTGGAGATGCCGCTTCAGCTTGTAGGAGGTGGCAAATGCCCAGCCGCAGCCTTCCACAGTGCACTGATATGGACGTGGGTCCTCAGCATGGTTTAGGAGGTGAACCTTGAGTTTCTGTCGTGTGTCAAATGTGGAGGGGCAGCCTGGTTCTGGGCAGTCAAAGGTGGACACGGTGTCTTTCTTGGACCTGATTACTGGTACAGAGTGACACTCTTCATTGTCACAGCCAGCTACAGCGGCTTCGGGAGGAGGGGGGCCCATATCTGATTCTGTTACTGCACATAGTGACCCTGCCTCCTGCTTGGCACAGGAGTCCAGTGAAGTACCTAGCTCTGACAGGGAGCAGTCATCCACCAGAGCCAGCTCTGAGTCGCTGACAGACAAACCAGGTGTGGGCTCTTCCTGATGGCTGGAACTGGCTACTGCCAGTGTGCTGATCTTCCCGATCGATTTAGTACCACTGTCATAGTTGAGGAGAACAATATCTTCATGATCTTTCATTCCTAAGTGCTCCTTTAAGCTAACCATGTCATCCTCCTTATGTACATAGCCCTCGGGTGGGGCAGCAAGAGTTAGTACCCCGTTTTCAATAGTCACTATGATGCTTTGGTTGTTTATCGTGATAGTTCCGGAAAATGTTTCGCTAGCAGGCGGACTTGTGGAGGCCGTGACCGGGGTTGTACTGCCCTGCGCCGCCGCTGAATCTGTACCAAAGTCCGATGTGTCCATGGCTTCCACGATCCCCGCAGTCCCTGAAATCAAGGTACTGCTCTCGTCAACGCGAGGCTGCGACGAGAGCTCCCTGACCAGTTTACCTTCGCTGCTTTCGGTGCACATCTGGCCACAAATCCTATCGCCATATTTGTTTGTCAAAACAACGTCTTCGACGGTGGGGTGGTAGGCAGTCTGTTTAACGTTACCCGCCGCGGGATTATCGTTCAGTAAATTGAAAACATGCTCAGGTTTCAAGCCCTGTGTATCGAGGCAGTTCAAAGTGTCATTAGATTCACATGAAACAACGTTACTGCGGTTTCCAGCCTCCATGGGGCCACAGGGACTTGCTTTGGAACACTGCTTTTTACCTTTCATTTGATCGCCATCCTCAGGCACATCCGGGCGCTGTTTACTTGTCTCGCCGCTGCCTTCGTCTTGAACGACATTAAAAAGAACATAAAACTCCTGGGTGGTTTGTTCCGCCAGGTTTACCGTGCTCAAGTTCCCCAGCGCCGCAGCGCTATGGCTGGCTACTGAGGGCTGTTTGCAGGAGCCGTCCTCACGCTGCTGCCGTAAAACTGGAAACGTTGGTTGCCGCTGCGGCATCGGTTCCTCTTCCCCTTCAAAGAGAGGCAGCGCCATTTGCATTACAACATCCCCGCTTTCTAATCCGTATTTCCAGGCTGTCTTGACAAACTCCTGTGAAGCTAGTAGGGCACTGAGCTCATTTTCCTTCTCCGGGTTCACGTTATGAAATCCCACGCCCGGTCTGTTACCCGGCAAATTGCTTTTAAGCGTAGTTTGCGGTGCGCTGACAGGCGAACAAGCCACCTCGCTGCCATTTTCCGCCAGTAGGCGAAACGGCGATGTTCTCGGCCTAGTGTTGTTGTTGTTGTCGCTGTGTAGCTCAAGCGACTCCAGCAGCACTTCCGCTTCATTTTCGCTGGAAATAAAATGAGGTATTGACCCCGTTGCCGATCGATGTGGAGACGAAATGCTTCTGTGTAGGGCGCCATGTTGAGACTGAATGTTTTGGGCATCAGAAAGCCCCTGGATTTCCATCTTGGTATCCCTGTAGCAGCGACACGGGAAAAGGCCCGCCCTACTAAATGGATATGATCCATGGAGCCACTACACGGTTTCCAGTGGGCCTAGTGTTGCGTTCAGGGGCAGTATTGAAATTTCAACTTAGGGGTGGATGAACCAACAAGCTTTGGTAGTTAGCAACTACCAAAGCTTTGTCAAGGTCGATAGAACTTCTCTTCAGTTTTCTGCACAGAAGCCTTACATTTAAGAAAACGAATAAAGCCACAGCTGATAGCTAAACTTACAGTCTGCTATTAACAGAGGGACAACCAAATGTCTTTGGGTCAAAAAAGTGCAATATATACTGCTGCCCTTAAATGTAATGGTTTGAACCACGAGGAGTACCTGAAGGCAGCAAGAATATGCCATAGTGAAATTGTGATGTGGATAGTGTAGTATTGGATATTTGTGCGGATTGGTTATTATCAATAATACATTTAAGATAACCATTCTACACTATTTATTTATTTTTAACTGAAAAGTGAATCCAAAACTTGGGAAATTCCCGTTTCCAGTTTGGTACAGTTTTTAGTTCGTATTTCTTCCACTAAGTGGCAGTGTAGCAGTATAAAACAACATTTTTCTCCTAAGAGAAAACATTACAGACCTGTTCTGATCAATTTGTGTATATTCTTTTAGTTTTTTGACACACATGGACGACCTAACATCGCCCCCAAAATGAAGCCAAAATGGCCCCTGGTGTCTGGTTCCTTAGTCTACCTTAAATGTCACATATATTGACCGTTACCTGCACCGTCACATAGTGCATATTTACACTACCCAGCTGGTTGTGGATTGTGCTTCTGGCACACCAGAGTGTCTCTTATTTGATAATTAAAGATTTGGCAACCCTAGCTCGGGGTTAGAGCTTATCCCAGCTATCATTGGGTGAGAGGAGGGGTACACACTGGACAGGTCACCAGTCTGCTGCAGAGCTAATACAGAGAGACAGACAACCATTCTCACTCATATTTATACCTATGGGTAATTTAGAATCCCTATTTAACCTAACCTCAGTAACTGCACGTCTTTGGACTGTGGGAGGAAGCCGGACTACCTGGAGAGAACCCACATTTAATATGTTCGTTTAAAACGTAATGTAGACTCTGATCAAGGGACAAGATTTGAGAATCATCCACTGGGCTAATAATGTTTATTTTCCCTTTAAAAAAACATGAACAGTACAAATAAAACAGCATGTTAAGTCACTGCTATCTTTTTCCCCTTCTTTCAGCTGCTCCCTTTAATGTTCGCCACAGTGGATCATTTGTCTCCATCTCACCCTATACCCAGCATCCTAATCTGTCACACCAACTGTTTGCGTGTCCTCCATCCCTAAATCCACTCTGTGTTCTTATTTCTTCCATATCCACTATCTCTTCTTTGCACAAGTCCAGATGATCTGAGCCTGCCTCGCTAACTATGACTCCAAAGTTGGTGCCCTCTGACCAGTTGGTGGTGGTCAGAGGGCCCGGTGGCGCCAGTGTCCGGCAGCCTCGCCTCTGTCAGTGCGCCCCAGGGTGGCTGCGGCTACAATGTAGCTGCCATCACCAGTGTGTGAATGTGTGGATGACTGGATGTGTAAAGCGCTTTGGGGTCCATAGGGACTAAGTAAAGTGCTATATAAATACAGGCCATTTACCATTTACCTTTCCAAAACACTCTACCTGAGCCGTCCTTCTCTATACTCTTGGTCTGGTCACTCCCACTGAAAATCTTAGCATCCTCAGTGCTGCCTCCTCCAGCTTCACCTTCACCATCTCCAAACCACACATAGCCGGTCTCACTACTGTCTAGTAAACGTTCCCTTTCACTCTTGCCATAGTGCTGCTCACTTACTGTAACTTGTCTTCTTCGCATTTAGCTTCAAAAACTTTTTTCCGTAGCTTAAAGTCCGTTGCCTTCTTCATTCCTCCACAGGTATATCATCGGCACCCTTCCACTCTAATCTTCGTTACTAATCCTCTGCACTTCCTAATTCACTAACTGTCTGACATTTGTCCTCTTCTCTCTCAATTTCTCTATTCATCAACTCATCAAGGCACTCCTCCCATATTCTCAGCACACTCTTATTATATTTCTGTCTCCATGCTTAATCACTCTAACCTGCTGCACATCCTTTCTAACTTCATCTCTCTGCCTAGCAAATGATGCATCACCACCATCTCTTTGTCCTCTTTCTTATGCTCAGAGGAAACACGTGCCGCTTTTGGGCAGTTTCTCTCACCACTTTAGCTGTACTTTCCCAGTCATCTGAATATTCTTCCCTACCTTCCTGAGCCTGTTTTAACTCACCACTAAACTCTGCAAAGCATTCTTCCTTCTTCACTTCCTCCATTTAATCCTTGCCACTGCATTCACTCACTTCTTCTTCATGATTTCATGATTTCCTAGACAATTTCTGACATCCGCCCATTAGTTTCCAGCTTCAAGTTCATGATCCTGTCTGACATTCAACTCCATAGCACTCCTTCAAGATTCCCCGTTCTCCATTTCATTTCCTATCTGCACTGTAGTAATAGAGTTTGAATCCACGTCCAATGCTCCTGGCTCTACTTCCCTTCTCCCGCACACACAATATATCTGTCTTCCTTCTCTCCTTCATATCACCCAGCTCTCTCCCTTTACTAGTCATAGTCTTTACTTTTTAAAGTCACTACTCACATCTCCAAACTCCCGCCCTTTTTTCTGTCTCACTGACTCCAAATACACCTCCCCCTTTACTTTTCTTCTGTCTTCAGCTGATAACTAAAAGAGGCTAATCAAAATATAGTTACATAAAGTTTAATAATTTGAAAATAGATACAATATGCAGATTATAAGTATAAAATGTACATAAATTTGAAATAATTTGGCCCCTTTACAAATATATAAATAATAACAATTTTTCATCATTGCTTGAAAAAAAAAGATGTTGGTCTAATTTATCTTTGAGTTAAAAATACAAACAAACAAAGGCGATGTAAGTGAAGTTTAACACAGCAATTACTGTAAAACAGTGAGCAAGATTACAGTTCAGCCTTCAATAATATCTTTATTTGGTTTTTAAGCAAAAGCTAGAAAACAGTGACAAAATTAAAAACTTTGACCAACACAAGTGGAAACAAAAATAAAAGAAATATTTGGAACAGAGTGAAAAAATGGAAAGAAGGAAGACTTCACAAAATATTCTGTACAACACTTTAACATGTTTACACACAGCTTCTACATAACAAATGGAACTGGTGAGCAGTATATAATAACCTCATCCTGTACACACTGTGTAGAAAGCTCAGCATGCTTCATACAAAAATATCCAACAGGTTATGTGACTTTGGGTTTGTTTACATATAGTCATAACACAAACATGCATGTTTTAAACGTTGTTTGATACAAATCTACCCTACTTTTCATATATCTGTTATGTGCTGGATTATTAGGCTGGCAGTCAGAAATAGAAGGATTGATTCTGCACAGTACACAAGTAAACACACAGAGGAATGTTGTCTGAAATCTTTTTCAGATATGAATACAGATAGTACAATCATTAGCAGCATAACAGCCATATAAGCATGCAAAATAACATATTTCCTGGTGTTGTCATATAAAAATAGAGTCCTCCCTCACACTTACTTGCAGGATTATGACAGAAATAAGGCCACATGTCCATTTCCCTTCTGATACAATGTGACAAATACTCAGTAATCCAGATAAATATCATATAATCCATTCGTTGTTGTTATTATTGTTTCTGTTTTCGTGACACAGCCAGGTTGAACATTCTAAAACTGTTGCTAACCCTACATAAAAAAGTCAGAGACAAAAGAAAATTGATGAAACTTCACAGTATTTGTTTTATGGAGTGGTACCAAAAAAAGAGCCCACCTAACAGCAAAAATAGTGTCGTTGCAAAAACTCAGAAGGCTAAAATGTTAGAATATAGATGAAAATGGACAAAATAAACACCAATGAAATGGAGCCATTTTACAACATATACAATAAATACAGAAATCCATTGTAATAATTAAAAACACATCCTAATACAAATATGCTACTGGACAGAACCCACACTGCACAAAATCAAATACTTTTCTCTTATATCTTATTTAATTTGACCTCATCTTGTCTCATTACGTCTCTCCACTTCTTAGCTAGTGATATACCAAGTTTGATCAAGTGTTTCTAATGCAGTGGCAGATCCTCTTTCCTTCAATATGCTGGAGTTTCAGGACAGAAGTCCTAACAAACTATTTGTTTGTAATTCTAGCACTGTGCACCTTTTTACTAGCAACATTCACGTGTAGCCTGTCTTTGAACTGCAAACTAAACACACCGGAAACAGAAACAATGGGGTTAACAAAATCAAGCCAGGACTGAAGTGATGAATAATAATATTTTAATAATGATTAATGTTTGTTGCATTTTATCCTATTTCTTGGCCACACAGCAGCTGGTTTTTCCTGCTTTATTCTTGCATTTGTTTTGTCTGTGTACTTGTAAGCTGCAGTGTGTTGGGCTCTTTGGGACTGCCAATGAAAGATTTAGGTTTTCTGTTCAAGCACTTGCTCTCTTTTGCTTAAATCATTCATGCACACAACAAAAGCAAGGAAAATAAAAATACAGGATATGAGAAGAAAAAAAAACAAGAATTCGGCATGCATGATGAAGATAAAGTTTGCAAACTGAACAATGCAGCACTAAGTACCAAACCTCACATTCGATTTCTTCTTCTTCTTGGTGTTTCCCACTCTTCCCACACATTTTCTTTGCTACATTTGAAGTTTTCTGGCCTGTAAAATCTGCAATGGGAAACCCTTTTCATTTTAAATAGGTACCAGAGGCACCTTCCTCATGCATGATTCATCCCAAATGACAGCCACAGCCAGGAGATTTACAGTTTAGAAGAAGACTGGGGACAGAGCTCACAGACACGGCTATGTTCGACTTTTTAACCAGGGCTGAAATGATCTGCCCTTCCATATGTTCAAATTGTACAGCGGCTGCAGGTGCAGAGGAGCAGGGGATGGCTGGTTTCATACCCTTGTATGTTTACTCCTTTCAGGAGGTGCTCACAAGCAACTCTCTTCATGTCCATGGGGGATTTTAACTTTAAACTTGCCCTGTCTTCTAACAGTGTCTTTGAAAAGGAGAGCAATTTCCATGCCTTTGCTAAAGTAAACTAAAACAAAAGTTTCATTTTCTACAGTAATAGACAGCATATAATTTTAAGAAAAGAGCCAGTGTTCCTTGGGCCTCAGTTGCAAGAACCAAGACATGATTTAATAGCCACTGAAACACCCTGAGAATAAGCAAATAAGGACAGGATATCACCCTCAGAGCTGTCTTTCTTCACAGCTGATAGAAATCAGTTTAGATGGCTGCTACAGCATTTATTATTCTATTACGGCAGACTGTGAACAAGACCAGTAGTAGAATCTTTTGACTTCCCACCTTTGCAAGAAAGGTCAATAAAGCGTCCATAGTGGATTACAACACACAAAGGAAACAATAGATTTGAATGGAGCCCGTGTGTCTGTGCAGAATCGTGTGTTATACCTGGAGAGTGTTTGTGACAGATGTTGACAAAAAATCAGAAACATAAAAAAAGATTTAAAAATCTATTCTCTATGCTTCTTGTACATGTCTTGCAGAGGAATCCTCGTAGTCAGTGCTTTCAGAAGGAATTCTTAGGTTCAGTTTACTGATTTGGTTTCTGTCAGATAACCTTGAAAACCCCAGAACACACCTACACACACACATGCACACACACACTTCCCTTTGCCCAAACAGCTTGCTCCACTCTGCCTGCTGTCCTTCTCTCAGGGGTGAGGGTTGCAGTGCTTGGTCGTAGACGTATTGGTTGCAGTTGTGGTGGACACTGAGGGGGAGTCGGAGGTGACGGGCAGGGGGGGGCGGGGTTCAATCCCCCGACTCTTCATGAATGACAGCAGCTGGTCAGGGATCTCTGCCAGGACATCCTTAGCCAGTCGGGCCATGCTCAGGACCTGGTTCCCTGACCGGTCGATGTAGTCCCGGAAAGGAACAAACTGGATCGGAGGCAAAAGTGACTGTTCAGTTCATTTGGTGTTTGTAGGTTCCTTCAGCATCTAAGGTGCTGCTAATACGCTTTCATACAGTTGAGGAGTTATTACTTTTAATGTTGCGGATGTATTGACATAACAGTACATCAAGCTCAAACTGTGAGGCTTCAGATTATCGTTGGTAACATTTTTTTGCTCTAAGATTGAAATATTCACAAAAAATGACCTGCCAAAAATCACACAGTAAATCATAAACTGTAAGTAAATTTTCATGTATCTGAAAATGTTGGGGTTTTTGCCCTAGTTGTCAAGACATAAACATTTTTTCAACAGTTTTCAAAAATCATATATTTTGATAGTGTGGAGCTAGGATGTAAGTCATCATCGTTGTTACTGATGACTTATGCCTCACAGGCTTTTTCCACTTCAACTGAAACGCACTCAAAGGAAAACTATTCTGTTTTTCCTTATTTCCTGTCCTACACTGGGGGTGGTTAGAGCTCACAGCGGGTCATCTACTAATCAGAAGGTTGGTCTGCAAGCCAAATATCATTGGGCAAGATACTAACCCCATGTCGGGTGCATTCAAGTTACTCTCTCATGCATCAGGTAAGCAGAAAAGTACTAGATAAGAACCAGTCCATTTATACTCTATATCCTATTCTAGTCGATGATGCTCATATTGAACAATAAATAATAATATTCTGGTCTTGGATCTTTCTTATGTCAGTGAAAGGAAATGTCTTTAATATTCAGGCAAACAGCTCTGATTGTGAGCATAAATGAAAGAAAAAGCTGAGATTGTTGGCTAACAAATTGCCAGTGATCATCACCAGTCTCATCCTCCTTTCTGACCTTAATTTACAAATGAATATCATGGTATATACAATATGACTTTAAAACCGGTGAATGAGACAATAAACTTATCAGAAACGCGTTTACTCGAGACAGATCAAACATGCAAAGAGTGTTTTTCTCATAAACATCTATACATTTGTTGACATCACTAGAATGTTTTGCTGGTAAGAAGGTTAAATACATTTGATTGAGTTTTGATTCGGGTTTTATCCTGGACAGTTGATAAAAAATAATTCTACATAGTTTTATACTGATAAACACCAAATAAGAGTGGATATATCTTATACAGTGCACCTGGACGATGTCTCTCTCAGCAAAGCGTCCCCTGGAGGAAACTCTGACCTCATCTCCATCCAGCTCCTCCATAGCTGAAGACAATAAAAACAACATATTTACTGGTAAAAATATTGCATGACTTACATGTACAATGGAAAAGCTGAGCTGGAATTTTTATTCACACGCACAACAGAAAATCGTCTAAATCCAGATATATTTTTTCTAGTACGCTTAATGTTTGTGAAAATGATTAAAGTGGTAATTTTATCTCAATTATTTTGAGTAGAAATGTCTTAATTCACTCATGTTAACCACAGTTTAGTATGTTTGCTTTAGATCAAATGAGTGATTGAATTCCTGCATAAAAATTATGTTTTTTTCATTATTTATTTTTAATGGTTAGACAAGAAAATCAGACGATACATTTATACAACTTGGCCTTTAATATAGCACATTTAGCAGTACCAACTACAATAAAATACAGCTTTAACATACAACAATATTTCCTCAGTAAGATGAGCATATGTCAAATACACCTTGCTTTTTTCACCTGTAGCTGCATCAACACAACGTCTCTTAGGACGAACATATTCTAACAGTTGAGCTGCTTTTTAACACTAAACATGTCAGTAATGTTCTGTACTCTTCCTCCAAACCACAATAAACAAACGCTCCCCTATTCACAAGGATTTTTCACAGTGGGTAGGTCTCCATATTTAATTTGGCTGATTTTTACACTGGATGCTCTTCCTCCTGCAACCTCCAAGGGATTTGTTTAAATGTATAAAACCACTACACTATGAAGCCACAGCAGTACTTAAAAATGTGGCTGAAGAAATCTTCATAGTGACTACAATTCAAGAAATATTAGTGCTTCAGTTCCTTGATGTGACCAAGTTTGTAGATTTGGCAGTCTGGAGCCTGCCCTGGTGGCTGGGCCTTAGGCCAAAGCATTACGTGGGCCCACCCTTCTGTTGGCTCACCGCTCGCAGGTGGTGCTTTAGGCATTTGATGCTAGCACTTGGTGCACAGTCGATCATAGCACTGAAGGCTTTGGAGAGGAGGTGCTGGTGTTCCAGTCCCTAGCTGACAACTCTGGCTTTAGGAACATGGAAGGTCACCTCTCTGGTGGGAAGGAGCCTGAGCTAGTGCGTGTAGAACTGTGGCTGTAAGATGTCATGGTATTAACCCCAGAACCAGAAGGTTCAGATGTACACTGGTGGTGAAGAGAGCCATCGAGATGAAAAAGTAGTCCTATCCAGCTTAGGACTGCAGTAAAAATTCACAGTGAGTCCCTTGGAGTGGAATTTGTGGCCCAGCAGAGGTATTATTACTCAGCCTGCTGGCAGACGGAGAATGGATCATCTGCCTGCATCTGAGTCATGCAAAGTATGTGGTACAACCGGCCTGTGGACCAGTTGCTGGTCTAAAACAGCATATGTTGATCTTTGAAATTTCTTTTGTCCTCCTCCCATTCCTGTTGAAATCTGCTGTTTTAACCAAGTAGGCCCTGTGGACTCTTCCTGGTAGGACATGCCCCTGAATGTAGCATTTGGCAGATGCACAGGTTATCTGCTTCCAGCAACACGCACTTAGTACTTTGGAAGACTACATGGGAGCATGTCTAGGGTGGCTGAAAACCTCCCCCCCTGTCCAAATGCGAATGTATGTTAGATGGACGCGTTTGCAGGACCATAAACTATGCTTAAGGTCCTAGATGTTGCAGGGCTGTCTTACTAACACTCTGTAACTTCGCTTGGAGGCTGAGGACAGTGTCTCTGAATTGATCGACTGGGATTGTGGCCAACTTCTTCAGGAAGGGGTTAGGGTTAAATTGAGATGAATAGCCAATTATTATGGGCCATTTGGTCCTTGTCCATCTATAGTGACAGCTTGGTTTTCATTGCTGGCAGTACGTCAGACCTGTTTTTGGTGAGAGTTGGAGTTCACCAGGGCTCCTTTTGTCACTGATTCTGTTCATACATGTCCAGTTGCAGCAAAGTGGCAGATGGTCTCTGGCAGGATCAGACTTGTGGTTCTTCTGACCTCATCAAGAGGTGACATCCAGCGTGCACTAGGATGATTTGCAGAGTGGTTGAAAAAGGCTGGCTTGCCCACTCTGGGAGGAGTTGATGGCCCAAATGGAGGAGTTTGGGATTATCTGGGTCTTGTTCATGAGTGAAGTGAGAGTGGAGCCGAAACTGACAGACAGGAACGGTAGAGTGTCAGTGGTGTGGCAGACAGCTATTGATGACCTATGGTCACATGAGGTCTTAGGTGCAAGCAGTGAAAATGAACTTCCTCCTCATCCGAGAGGATGAGTTCAGTCATTTGGGAGGAGCTCAGGGTAGAGCTGTTCCTGCTCCACATCGAAAGGAGCTAGTTGATGTGGTCTGAGCATCTGACAAGTGCCCCCTCATCGTCACCCAGGTGAGACATTCAGGGGCATGTCCTACCAGGAAGAGTCCACAGAGCAGACCCCTGACATGCTGGAGAGATTATACCTCTTGTTTGGTTTGGGAACTAGTCTCCCTGAATGAGCTGGAGGTGCTCTGGGCATCTCTGCAAAGACTGCCCCTGATATTCAGAGCCAAATAAGGGGGAGAAAATGCAGTGGTGACAATGACATACTGTATACAAATAGTTACCTAATAGTTAAAACATGCAGCTGTTGATTATGTGATTCTACTTTCTAAACCAGAAAACAGCTGAGGTAAAAGACCCAGCTGTACAGTGAAATTGTGTCAAGTGTTGTAGTAGGATGGGGGATCTGTCTGTTACAGACAGAAATAAATGACAATAACAAAGACCACAGCATTCATTCACTGGTGTAAGGACAGCTTTTAGTTTTACAAAAGGACCTGAAATGGGTGCATTCAAATAATAACCTTCTAAATAAATAGGTTTGTTTTTTTAATGCATACATTTAAATTTAAATTTCATTAAAATTACTTTAACATTTGAAGCAGATAAACAAAAGAAAGCTGACTGTGCTTAAACTTAATTTAGCTCCATTATTTAGAATTTAGACAAAATTCTTAGTTAACTTTTGCCGACTGTTTAAATAATGTTTGCTTTAAACAATTTGCATTGCATAATTATTAAAAAGTTTGACGTATAAATAATTTCCTACGCCTGAAACAGACGAACATTGTGACAGGACTGCTGTTATACACGTTACACTCGCACTTTCAGACAACCTACAGAAATACTTTCACATACATATTTTCACAGCTGTAGTTTTTTTGTGTTTAATTTATAATATTAACCATAAATACTGTGAGCCAGTCAAGAACAATCTGTCTAAAATGCTGAGACAGGAGTAAAGGTTAAACTATCAATGAGCAGACTTGTGTTCTGTCCACAAACTAAGAAAACAAAGTTTGTGTGTAATGGGAAAGACACTGAATGGCAATGAAAATAAGACCAGCATCAAGTTAAAAAAGCAGCAATGTTAATAAAGATTTAGTCTGCATTACATCCAGAGGTTAAAGTGTTGTAGTTTTCTGTTATTTAGCACTGAGTTTAGTCGTAGTTTTGCTTCTATTTCTGTTGTCGATGTGCCTGATCCCCCTTTTCTGTTTACATGTTTCCCTCCTTGTGTTTTATTCCATGTCTCCCCTGTCTGTCTTTGTGTATGTTTTTTCCAGCCTGTCCTGTCCTCTCGCCTCTCCTTTTGTGTCATCTTAATTTTTCTGTATTTCACTCTTTGTGTCTCCTCCCTTTGTCTCCCCAGTCTTTCTTGTTACCCTTGTGCATTCCCTCCTCCCAGCCTCGTGTCAAGCCGTGTATTCTTGTCTCCGTCTTCCTTATCCGCCCCGTGTGTTTCCTCTTAAGATTTATGGTGTGAGTTGTAATTGGTCCTCTTTCAGGCTGTCTGTTAACCATCCTTTGTGTTTCCATGTGTTCAAGTTATCCAAATATTTCCATGTCTTAGTTTTCCCAGTTTAGGTTTTATGATCAGCTCTTGCCTAGTTTATTTTCTCGTTTGGTTTTGAATCAGTCACAATAAAGGCTCGCTTTTTGTTACGTTCAGTCTTTGCGTTGTCTGCTTTTGGGTCCACATCACAACCTCCACACAGTCTGCAGTCCAGCCTGTGACAAAGTTTTACCTTACAACAATGACATACAACAGTGCTGTGCTAATAGAATCAGGTGACCTCTTTAATGTCACAGAAGGCTATATCCAGATCAGTGCCCTACCAAATGAAATTAATAAAAAATATCCTGTATACTCAGGATATGTGCTGTTAATTACACTCAAACAAGTCATAGTCAGTAGAAAGAATTCAGCGATAAAAGTTGACTCACTTCCAGAGTAAACAACATTAATTACATCTCACAGGAAAAAGAGAAGAAGTTCACTTGGAGTACTTTTTGTTTTCCTTTCGACTTGTTATCTAAACAATATGCCAGACAGTTTTGTGTTGTTTTTTGTTTCCCTGCCTATATGACTGGATTCTAGTGTGTAAATATTAAGTTTGGCTGTGAAAGAACTTCATTAGGTTTATTTACACTTTTATCTCGTGAATAAAGATGACAAATATGACTATAACAGCTCCTGATTCTTCCCAAATCTTTTTGTATTTTTTCCAAATCCCAAACCTTCAACCCAAACTGATATAAACTAACACCAGTGAGAACACAAGCGCAGATCTGGCTACTGACAAGTCATTCAGTTGTCCTCAGGGACTGACAAATATATGAGAGCAAAGCTAGTTTGGTCTTTCTGCACCACATCTGCTCCCTGATGCTCTCAAAGTGGGGGAAGCAACAAGAAGAAACTGTGTAAACCAACCTCATTAGAGCTTATATAGGCCATGCGAAGTTAATATATAAAAGTGGAGGGCCGCCTGAGTCCCGCACACTCTATTTATAGTTTGTCATCAACAAGCTGAATGAGATGAGCAAGTGACAAACAACCTGCAGTAATCCCAAGAGAGGTTTTTCATGTCTGAATTTAAAGCAGAGGGAAGGAAAGGAAAAAAGAGAAAATAAATTAGATTAAAATAAAGAATGGAAAGTAATGTGAATAAAAGATAACATCTGAAAAAATTAAAGGAAGCAAACGAAAAAGAAGAGGAAAACAAATATAATAAAGTAAAGAGAAGAAAGTAAAAAAAAAAGAAAAAGGAAAGGTTAAAATGGTCAAATGCAGGAAGAAAATGTCAAGGAAACAACAAAAAAGGAAATAAATATAAGGAAATGAAAAATAGAAAGGACAAGATATGAAGCAAAGAAAAAGAGAAGATAAAGGAGAGGAACAAGGATGCTGAGTGACGGATGTTGAGGGCAGGCTGGTGGGGCTACACATGTCACACAGAGATGGCAGATGGTGGCCGGGAGCAGAAGAAGCAAAGGGACGGGATGAACAGAAGGAGACAGAAATATATTCAGCTAGAAGGTGTTGAAAAGTGGTAGTGAGGGTTCAGCTGTGTTGGGTGATCCCAGGGAGGGGAGGAGCCCACTGAGACACACAGGCTGATAGAAAGCCTGCTGCGGCCCTGAGTAACACAAGACTGTGTGTGTGAGATGCTCCACTGTTACTCTGCTCACAGTAATGTCAATGTCATGAAATATGATAGGGACCATTGTGGCTGTTTCTCATGATCCGTCTGAATAATAGTGTTATGAGTAGGCAGTGATCATCTCATGCTCTGTGTCTACTCCAGCAGTAACGGGGGACTACTCCGTCACCACTTCCTCTGGCATCCCTGTGGCTTTGTTGTTTTTCTTTTTAAAAAATGCTTTTTATGTCTTTTGTTGAAGTGCATTAGCTATACAAAGAGGCATTAAAAATGCAGCAAGTACATACAAATAAATACGGCAAAACAAAGCGTCTGAACATTAACAGTGTTAGACCAGCTGATAGGAATCCCATCGAGCACCTTTGGGACATCCTGGGTAGGTAAATTTGTGAAAATACTATATTGTTGCATTTTTAATGGCTGCTAGTATAGTTAGCCACCACCATCCCACCTGCTTTGCAACTCAGATGCTGGAATCGAACCCGCACCAATCAACACAGGGACCTTGTGGTAAATGGACTGGTTCTTATACAGTGCTTTTCTACTCTGAGCACTCAAAGTGCTTTACACAACTGCCTCATTCACCCATTCACACCATGAGTGAACGGGTGATTGGTTATTATGATTAAAGATGATGTGATAAATGTGACAGACAAACAATCTTTTATCACATCTATTCATTCTATTAAACAAGCCCTTTTGTTGTTTAATATTATTTTAGTTTATTGTGCAAAAACAGGTCTGAAAAACTTTTAATTTATCAGCTGTCAAATCCTTTGCTCAAGATACTTGGTGAAAATGGAGGAGATATAGGCTGGCTTTGTTAAATGCCTTAGATTTTTTTTTCCTGATAAGAGGTTTGCAGCTTGCACTAGTAACTCCGTTCTCTACTATCTCTGGACTGTGACACTTTGACACTTGCATTTGTAGACCAGCTGTTTTGGGTTTCTTCACAATCTGATGGATCTTTGGCTGCAGCTGTTTCCAGTGGGGAGTCCAGCTCGCCTGCTCTCTTATGAACTTTCTACAAAAGAACTGTACTTTACATATCCGCTTCCTGCACTGTGGTCTTTGATCTTTTTTTTTTATCTTCTTACTGCTTTTTCTGGTTAGTTCTCTACCCTTCATGTTTCATTACGGCTACCACTGCAGATCAAGAAGTTGACAATGCAGGTTGGACGTCATGCAAAATATATTTGATGTCAAAATGTTTCTGTTAAGATGTTTTTTAATGTAATTGACACAATAATAAATCTTAATAGTATCTTTATAGTTCAAAATATTAAATTCTTTTGAAGAAATCAATTGTGAAGAAGTCAGTAAAATGCATTTTGATCTTCTGCCATGCTCAAACAATTTTGTTTGAAACCTATTATAAAACACATATGTGGCCCAGATCCTTAAAATAAGTGTGAGATGTTATTTTTAGCAGCGTGGGAAGCCAGATGAGCTGGAGGGAACAGAGAGAAGAAAGGATGCAAGGAAAGGATGATACCTTTCCGGAACAGAATGGTTTATTATAAATTTTGATTTCAAAAGGCTCATTCCCACAAGACGCCCCTGAAAGGCTCCAGTCTGACTGGGGATGAGTGATGTGTGGAGGCTTTACTCAACCAGGCAGCAGACCTGAGTAGAATTGCAGCTGAATACATTTTTGTAGCACAAAAATTACAAGCGGAGTATTTGATTTATCCTCTTTTCTGAGCGTGTGCCTGCTTTTGAAGCTTTTCAAGCATCACAGAGGATAAATCAAGTGCACACCATGAAGCTCTGCGTGCTGAGTGACAGAACCTGCAGACTGTTTTGTTGAGCCCAGAATGCCACTGACAGAAGAAGTGTCACAGGATTATTAAAGATGATTCAAACACAGCAGTGAAGATCTCTTTAATTTCCTCGAGTCTCTTGTGGTTTTTTTTCTGTCAAGTGAAATAAACTTTTTTGCCACAGAATTCAGTTAAATTGCAGACTGCTGCTCTCGCTGTCTGACTTTTGCTTTAATTATGCTTCTTATGTCACACACAAGTATTCACCCTTGACCCAAACGCTCAGCACAGATTAATAGGTCCCTATGAGGGCTCAGTGTTTGTTCAGCTTAAATCATTTTTGCCTTTCCCTTCCCTCACCAAAGAACATAATTTAAATCGCGTGTTAAAAAGACACTGACGCTTTATAGGTCAGGTGGTGAGCATAAGACGACAGGCCTCTTTCGCCATTAACGTAATATTATGTTAAGTATATTTCTAGGATGTCACAGAGGAGGAGCACATGGATTCGTTATCTACTCAAGTACAGAGTCTAATGCCAAAACAATGCACCAAGCCTGATTCTGGTGTTTTCCATTTTCTGATGTGTTAAATGCTTAATCATTTTTGAGAAATGCAGTAATTTTCTACTGATTGCACAAGTCCTGGCAGACGCAGTGACAGTGTCAGAAGAGTAAATATAATAACAATTTGATCAATGATGTCATAACAACAGAAATTTGTCACCAAAAACCTTTTGATTCAATTCAATTCAGTTTTATTCATTTATTTATTTTATTTATATAGCAGCAAATCACACACAGTTGCCTTAAGGCTCTTTAAAAAGAAATAAGGATTAGCTTTAAAAACATGCTCCAAAGTAGATAAACATATGATTTATTTATTGGCACTTGGCCATCAAGTCTGTTGATTCTGATTCATTTGTACAAAGATTTAATCAATCTCTTAATTACAAGCACAATATTATCAGGATTAACAGAAGTGATAAAAACAAAACACAAGTGGGAACAAATTGTTTCTTGAACATTCAGTGAAAGAAGAAAAAACCCTCAGTAATTTAATTAAAGGCTTGCTGTTCCCGCTTGCTAGTTAATTGTGCATTTGCAGAAATGTTTGAAAAAAGGAACTGCTCTGTGTGTTGGCAGTCAGATGGAGAGGTCTGATACCAACCTGGGATTTGGAGAACTGCAAACATTTAACATAATGCCACTCATACAATCAGTAGAAAATGAGCACATTTTGATGGCTGATTAGAATCTTATTTATCGGAAAATGGAAAATTAAAGTAGTTGTGAGTACAATGGGGATATGTAGCCTAGAAGAGAAACTTTGACAAACTTTGTTGTAAGAGTTCTGGCCCACCAAAAACCAGATCTACGTTTAGCTGATATCCCAATTAAGGTAATCTTCTCAGCCATCTCCACATGAATAGATTGGAACATTGTGTGGTTTCACAGATAACAAACAGCAATCATTTCTGGCAATGAAAGCTGGCTTTCTAGCTACATTTGAGCAATTTTCAGACGAGGCATTCAGAAATATTTAAAGTATTCGTGGAGTTCTATATCATGAACTGCTTCACAAAGAAACTATGCCATCAATGAAGTTTTATAGCAACATCCTTAAGCATCTGATGGAGCTGCTGTGGCGATTGCCATCACGTCAGTGTCTGCTAGTACACGGTGCATTTTTTGGAGACGACTCTGTTTCATCCTCTCTGTCTCCCCGTCTTGGTGTCAAGCTCGGTGAGTCTCGGTGCTCCTGCAACTTCCTGTTTTATTTTGTCAGGCCTCATCTCATGTGCATTGTGTTCAGTTTTGCTTCCCCTTTCTTGTTATGCCTAATTTGTTCCTGCTGTGTTCCCATGTGTTTCCACTTCCCTAATCACCCGTAGTGTATATATTATCTCCGTCTCCCCTTGTCCCTTGTTGGTGTCTCAGCTTATCTTCCAGTTTCTTGGTTGTTACTCAGGTTTTATTGCTTTTTAAAAATTGTATTTATTTAGTTTTTTAAATGAATAAAGTGTTTCCCAGTTTAAGTCCTCTGGTTCTTTTGGCTTTCCTTGTTTTGTTTCAGCCTTACTGAATGGCTCGTCTTTTGTTAACTGTTCTCCTGCGTCATCGGCATTTGGGTCTCTGCCTCACATCATCTGCAGCTGCAGCTCCTGAAACTATTTAGTTATTTATTTTTTGAAATGTGAAAATATCAAGACGTAAGTTAAACTACATAGTGGCAATGTCAGGAACAGAAACACTGGGTGTAGAGTTAACATCAACACCAACCTTAGTGGCATTGGCTTGTGATTATATCCCACTGTCTTTACGTCAACATGATACTAAAGCTTTATGACCAGTAATATTGAATATAATTAACAGAGGTATTGGATATATTTTAGACTTCCGGTTTTGACGAGCATGGGGTAGTCACACTTTCCCTTAGCTCCCGCAACTTTTAGTTATTTGAACGAGCCCACCTAACTTATCTTTTGAGGCAAATATCTTGGTGATTTGGTGTAGCCGTCGGAACATTTGATGCCCTGTCATGTCGCCTAAACCTGTGAAGTCGAATGGCAAAACAACCGAATGCGTGGCTGCTAGCGTTCCTGCGAATGTTAGCAAAGCCGACATAACAGCACTGCTAGCGGAGCACTGTTTGGCTTTACTGGCGGAGCTAAAAGTCAGCTTTTTTGATGACGTGAATAAAAAGCTGGACGGACTACAGAAGGCATCGGACAACCATAGAATCTTTGGAGGAAAGCGCCGAAACGCTCGACCACCGCCTTGCTAAAGTGGAGGATACCTGTGAGACACTACGGGTCGCTAATGAAAAGCTGAAGGCTAAGCTATCGGACATTGAGTCGAGAAACAGACGCTGCAATGCTCGCCTTATTGGCCTGGAGGAAGGGATTGAGGGTCCACATCCCTCTAAGTTTTTCTCACAGTTGTTGCAAGACATTTTTGGGAGAGACATTTTCCCCTCTCCCCCCGAACTGGATCATGCACACCATATTTCGGCCCCCAAACCGGCCCCTGGAGGCAGACCCGTCATTGTCTGTTTTCACCGCTACCAAAACAAGGAGCTGCTAATACGAGAGGCTAGGAGGAGGAACGACCCGAAGTATATGGATAAACCATTCCGGGTCTATGAAGACTACAGCCCTGAGGTGGTGAGCCAGAAACCATCACTGCTATACCCGGTGCGACTACGCATTGTTAAAACGGATGGTGTACGCCTCACATTTGGCTCTGTGGCTGAGGCCGAAAGGTTTGTGCAAGACTCCATGGAAGACTGAACTGTTTTGAGGCACGTGGAACACGGGACTACTTTGGACGACTGTTATGGCATTGTCATGATTCCTATGTTGATTTTCAGACATTTAACTTCATTTCTTTTTCTTTATTATTTTTTTGGCGTGACAGTGCAATTATTTGCACATATTTTGAATTGTGGACTTCACCGGTGTACACCTGGTGGGTCTTATTCCAACCTTTATACTATGCAGGCTTAAGGAGCTTTAGGTAGGATAGTTATGGATGTTTTTCAGTTGGATTGGGTAGGTGTGCTGTTTGTTCTGACAGCTAGTGTCACCTGGGGGTTCAGGGGGTTTCTGGGAGGGTTTCTGTGTTCGACTGTCCAAGTTAAGAACCAAGTGCTTTATGTTTCTCGTCTGAGCAACCAGCTAAAACCTTTGATATATTTTCAATGGTTACCTCTATTGACTTAGTGACCTGGAATGTTAAAGGCCTGAACCATCCTATTAAAAGAAAGAAGGTTCTCACTCACTTGAAAAATATGGGTGCTGATATAGCCTTTATTCAAGAAACCCATCCTAAAATGTCAGATAATACTCGTTTAAAATGTAGTTGGGTGGGGCAGCACTCACATTTTACAAAGGGAAGAGGTGTAGCGATATTGGTCAATATATTGGTTTTTAATAAAAGGGTTCCTTTTACCCCCTGTTCGACTCTGGCTGATTCAAACGGATACGTTATAGTAACCAGATCAATTTTTATTATTAATGTTACATTAGCAAATATATATGCCCCAATTTTTTTTTCACGCGTCCTACTGATCATCTGTAAGAACTGGATACTCGACAGCTTCTTATTTACAGTCCTTTTTTTCAACCTACGGCATCTTGGACATTTGGCGTTTTTTACACCCACAAGACAGACAATATTCCTTTTTTTCAAATGCTCATCAAACCTACAGTAGAATTGACTATTTTTTTACCTCTCTTGTTAAGTCATGTGATTATCAGCCTATTGTAATATCTGACCATGTGCCCTTAATATTGACACTGCATATACCCGGTATGGAGTCTCCTAAACTCTCTTTTGTTAAGTGATGAAAACTTTATAGAGTTTATTTCAGATCAAATTACCTACTTTTTGGAATTTAATTTAACTCAGATATTTCCATCTCGTCGGTCTGGGAGGCTCTTAAGGCTTATCTTCGCGGCCAGGTTATATCGTTTACAGCCAATATGAAACGCACTTCT
The DNA here is from genome assembly GCF_041146795.1 of Maylandia zebra. NCBI lineage: Eukaryota > Metazoa > Chordata > Actinopteri > Cichliformes > Cichlidae > Maylandia > Maylandia zebra. The sequence goes on along the minus strand of NC_135171.1, from coordinate 6,389,747 downwards.
ACTTCTAAACTAAAGGATTTGGAAAAGCAAATATCAGACTTGGATAATAGGAATTCTCAGAACCCCTCACCAAATTTATATAAAGAACGTTTGAAACTGGGTGCAGAATATGATGTGCTCGCCTCACATTCTATAGAATATTTATTGTTAAAGAACCGCAGTGATACCTATGAGCACGGAGATAAGGTGGGAGAGATTCTAGCAAGACAGTTGAAATGTGCAAGAGCCAGGCAAACTATTAATGGGGTCGCAACCCGAGATGGTGGAACTGTTACAGATCAACAGGGGATAAATGATGCTTATCAGCATTATTATTATAAGTTGTGTAGCTCCGATAATACCAATGATTCTAACCTCCTCTCTGATTCTTTTAGAGACCTAAAGATTCCAACATTGTCCCCAGACGAGGTTTCCACCCTGGATGCACCTCTGCAGCAGCAGGAGAGCATAACAGCAATAAAATCATTACAGTCTCACCGATCACCAGGCCCTGATGGCTTACCGAACGAGTTTTATGCCGCCTTTGCTGGAAAACTAGCCCCTGTGTTAGCGACGTTATATACTGACTCTCTTGCCAAAGGTGGAGTCGCATTTCCAATATGGCGACTCCCGACGTATATGGGGCGGGCTACGAACAATCACAGATTATAAACCCAGCACTGTGAGATGTACGAAACCGGAATTAGCTGACGAACTCAATGCTTTTTTTGCGCGTTTTGAGGCGCCTCAGTTTCAATCTCAGAGCCCTGCACCCGCCCCCGCTGCTGAACCAGCACCACTGATACTCTCTGAGCATGACGTGAGGAGAGCTCTGAGGGCAACCAACTGCAGGAAGGCAGCGGGACCAGATAGCATACCGGGACGTGTGCTAAGAGTATGTGCAGATCAGCTGACCACAGTTTTCACCAGCATCTTCAATGCCTCCCTGGCCCAGCAGGTAGTCCCCACCTGCTTTAAAACATCAGTGATTGTTCCGATCCCTAAGAACACCCGCCCAGCCAGCCTAAATGATTATCGCCCAGTGGCCCTAACATCTGTAGTGATGAAATGTTTTGAAAGGCTCATGAAACCCTTTATTAGTTCTTTCCTCCCTCCTGACTTGGACTCATTGCAGTTTGCATACCGGACAAATAGATCCACTGGAGATGCTGTAGCACAGGTCCTGCACACCACACTGAGCCATCTAGATGAGGGACGTGGGAACTATGTGAGTATGCTGTTTATAGACTACAGCTCAGCGTTCAACACCATAGTGCCCCACATCCTTACGGATAAGCTCCGGGATCTGGGATTCAGCACATCCTTGTGCAGGTGGATTCACAGCTTTTTGACTGCGAGACCACAGTCGGTGAGAATAGCGGATGTGTACTCTCATACCCTTTCACTGAACATAGGGGCCCCCCAGGGATGTGTGCTTAGCCCTCTTCTTTATTCCCTCTACACCGCGGACTGCACGGCCAGATACCCCACTAACTCCATTGTGAAGTTCGCTGACGACACAGTGGTGGTAGGACTCATCTCCGGGAATGACGAGAGGGCCTACCGAAGCGAGGTGGACGGATTAGCAAAGTGGTGTGTGGCAAACCACCTCTCCATGAATATCAGCAAAACAAAGGAGATGGTGATTGATTTTAGGAGACAGAGAGGCGAGAAAACTCACACCCCAATTCAGATCAATGGAAACCCTGTGGAGAAAGTCTCTAATTTTAAATACCTCGGTGTTTATATCAAAGAGGACCTTAATTGGAACACACATACGGACTTCCTCATCAGCAAAGGCAGACAGCGCCTCTATCATCTGAGGCGTTTAAAGAGGTTTAAGATCTCCAAGAACATCCAGAGGAGATTCTACACCGGGGTCATTGAGAGCATCCTGTGTAATAACATCACGGTGTGGTACGGGAACTGCACAGTACAGCAACAGAAAGCCCTGCAGAGGGTCGTGCGCACAGCTGAACGCACTATGGGAACATCTTTACCAACACTGCAGGACATCTACGCTGAAAGGTGCAGATCCCGGGCCATCAGGATCACTAACGACTCCAGCCATCCCGCTTACAAACTGTTCAGGCCACTGAGGTCAGGGAAACGCCTCTGTAGCCTGAAAACAAGAACTGAAAGGTTCAGGAGGAGTTTTTACCCACAAACAGTGAGACTCCTCAATCAAAACACAAATCGGACAACATGATGGACAATTCCATACACAGTATATAATTTTCCTTTGAGTTTTATCCTTATTTTTATTTGTATTTTATCATATACATCTGTATTTATGTAAATACGTACACTATAGCTCTTAACTATTACAGCGTAATATTTTGCACGATATTATACATTTTTATACTTTTATATAGATATTTTTTATTATAAGTTTAGTAAGATGCACAGTCGGGGGGGGGAGTACTTTTTAGCCGGAAAAAACATTTCACTGTGTGTTGTACTAGTTATAACTACATGTGACAAATAAATAAAGAATTGAAAGGTGTTTTGCCTGATAGCCTAAATCAAGCCTGTATAAGCCTGTATCTTCCCAAAAAAGATAAAAACCCTTTGGAATGTGGATCCTACAGGCCGATTTCACTCCTGAATTCAGACTATAAAATACTAGCGAAGGTTTTGGCCAACCGATTGGAAAAAGTTTTACCCAACATAATCTCTTCAGATCAGACTGGTTTTATTAAAACAGGCACTCCTTTTTTAGTATTCGTCGACTACTTAATATAATGTACACCCCCAGCCAAGCTGCTTCTGAATGCCTTCTCTCCATGGATGCGGAGAAGGCTTTCGATCGAGTAGAATGGGAATATCTATTTGAGGCCTTGCAAAGATTTGGGTTTGGAAGTTTCCCCCTCAGCCCCCTCCTTTTTGTATTAGCTATTGAGCCGTTGGCAATAGCTATATGAAGTAGTCATGTTATTCAAGGCATTTCGCGATATGGCACTGAGCAAAAACTAAAAATCTCTCTATGCCGATGATCTCCTGCTGTTTGTGTCCAAGGCTGAGGTAACAATTCCCTACATTCTTGAACTTTTTGATACATTTGGGCTTGTGTCAGGCTATAAATTGAATCTACACAAGAGTGAATTACTGCCTCTAAATATGCCTCTTTCCACATTAGCGAACATTACTGTTCCCTTCAAGACTGCAACGCACAGTTTTGTCTATCTAGGCATAACTGTGATGAAAAACTTCAGTGATCTCTTTAAAGAAATTTTTACTAAGTTACACCTCAGTATGCAACAAGACTTGTCAAAATGGTCGCCGCTTCCTCTCTCGTTAGTTGGGAGAGTGAATGTAGTTAAAATGTCTGTATTACCCAGATATCTTTATCTGTTTCAAAGCCTCCCTATATACATTCCGAATGCTTATTTTAAGAAATTGGACTCTGCAATTACATCATACCTTTGGAACAATAAGAAACCACGTTTGCATAAAACACATCTGCAAAAGTCAAAGCAAGACGGAGGCCTGGCTCTACCGAATTTCTGTTATTATTACTGTGCTGTTACGCTGTCTGACCTACTGGCTGCACTATCAGCACGATTGCAGCGGACCCGTATGGGTAGAAATGGAGAAGCTCTCTTCTGGTTCTTTCTTGCTATTGTCTGTCGTAGGTGCATCTATCCCGTTACCCAAAAGCCTGACAATTGAGAATCCTGTAGTTAATAATATTATCCAGATTTGCTTTCAGTTTAGAAAACATTTTAATCTTCTGAAGATGTGCTTAGGCAGCCCAGTAGCTTCCAACTATGTTTTTTCCCCTTCAATGTCTGATGCCACATTTCAGGGCTAGCAGAGGCGAGGGCTGAGATCTTTAAAAGATCGTTTGCCTCATTTGAACAGCTGACTAATAAATACAACTTACCCCCCTCTCGTTTTTTTAGGTATCTACAAATACGACACTTTCTTTCAGGCTCTATCCCAGGGTTCCCAAATAAACCCCTAATGATGTAATGGATGACATTATGTGTTTTAACCCAGCTAAGAAAAAGGCCATATCATCAATACTTGTTCTGATTTTGCGCCTGGGTTTTTCTTCTATGTCTGCAATTAAGCGATCCTGCTGAAGCAGACTGGGGCAATGTTTTAAGTAATATTCACTCGTCCTCCATGTGTGCAAGACATTGCCTTCTGCAGTTTAAAATAGTGCATAGGGTCCATCTCAGCAAATCGAAATTGGCAAAGATGTATCCTCTGATTGACCCAACGTGCGAAAGATGTAAATTGGCAGAGGCCACCTTGTTTTGGTCCTGTCCCAAAATACAAAAGTTCTGGACGGATGTCTGTGAGGCTTTGTCCAAGACCAAAAATAAAAAATGTGAACCTGCTCTGTGAAGCACACACACACACACACACACACACACACACACACACACACACACACACACACACACACACACACACACACACACACACACACACACATTTCTATTTGCTTCAGTCAGCTTTACAGCAGTCACAGGACATTTTCTTCAGGAAATGCTCCGCCGTGATTAACCAAAAACATTTAAGAACATGAGGAACAGGAGGAAAAGGAGGAAATAAGGAAAATCTCTGATCTCGTTTGGAACCACATGTCTGTAATTTTTTTTTCTCTCAAGAGCCCAAATTTAATTATTTCTTGTAATGTCCTGGAGCCATTTGACTTTTCATGCCGGTTTGTATTTGGTATTCATTTTAAATAGGTTGGGTTTTCCACTGGGACATTTTTATCTCCTTGGATGTACTGAGGCTGACATTTTCTGTGGGTTACTACAGCTCCATTTTAAATGATTAAACCATGTGGAGAACTGAATGATATTACAGACATATACTGTAAGTAGGAACCAATGAGGTTTGTGCCCTGGAATACAAACTATATAGGCTGGAATGTTCTTTGCTCCTGCAAGGTTGGTTTTAACAGTTGGTTTTAACAGTTGGTTTTAACAGTGCTACATAATGGAGCACAGCAAAGAAACAGATGCTCGATTGTATTTGTGAAACAAATAATGACGTCTCTGACATGTATCTGTCAGCGTGAAAGTACTCAGCACATCCCCTCTTCCATGTCACACACAAGTACTTACCATCAAACTCAGCAGGGCCCACTCCTACTATGATGACAGACATTGGCAGAGAGGCTGCCTGTGGAAGGAGCATAGAATGAATACGAGACAGATTACAGTTCCCCCACTCCTTGAAAGACAGTTTTACACAGTAATGCAGCAATATACAGAATGGCATACCAGTGAAAAGCTAGCTTTACCTGATACAGTTTGACTGAACTTCAGTTGTGGGTTTTTTTTTCCAGAACATTATGGAATTAGTACCAGTCTTTGTCTCTGCCTGTTTCTCTTACTTCTGCAGTAGCATCTAATTTAAGTCCAATACAAACACATTTTGTCGATCAGACACTTGGTAGTTAACCACAGTATGTGTAAATCAAAATATTTTCCATCCATCCAGCCATCTGTTCTCTTCCATTAACTTCACAAAAAGCCAGTCTGCCTGGGGTAACACAGAGAATACTTACATTCCATATTTCCGTTATTATTCGTTTTAATATTGATCAGTACAACTTTGAGATTCTCTACATTGCATGCTAGTCATGGCAATGGTTAAACTAACTACCTAGTTGATCCCTAATAATTTAGACACATACACATACCAATAAAAAAAAACTGTGTGATCAGATAGAGGAAGTGGCTGACATCTAGAAGTCCTACCAGTGGTTGGACAAAGTTGGATTGAAAGACAGCACAGAGGCACTGATCATAGCAGCACAAGAACAAGCTCTGAGCACAAGGTCCATAGAGGCTGGGGTCTATCACACCAGGTAAGACCCCAGGTGCAGGCTGTGTAAAGATGCCTCTGAGACAATCCAGCACATAACAGCAAAAACATCAGTGCCGAGCATAGCCTGGAAGTCCTGAAGTGATAATGGGATATGTGCCCCAGGATGGTTGGGAATGACCGAATAAGATCCCGTGGGACTTCCAAATACAGACGGACAAACTAGTAATGTCCAACCAACCGGAAAGAGAAGTGGTGGACAAGCAGAGGAAGACAGGTGTAGTAATAGATCTATCTATACCAAATGATAGCAAAAAGAAGAAGAAGGAAAACGAGAAACTCAAGAAATACCAAAGGCTGAGAGAGGAGCTCAAGAAGATATGGAGGGTGAAGGCAAAAGTGGTGCTTGTGGTAAACAAGGCAGTGACCTGGGCAAGTGGCTCCAGCATATCTCAGGAATGACATCCGAGATCTCTGTCCAGAAGAGCGCAGTCCTGGGAACAGCAAAGATACTGTGCAGAACCCTGAAGCTCTCAGGCCTCTGGTACTCCACATGTACTCCTCCAAGTGTGATTTGAGGCAAGCCTGACTTTGTTTATGTCAGCGCTTACAGCTGTGACTGGTAAGTCTACATGAGGTAATCAACTTCTGACTTTTTCCTCCTCTTCTTTTTCCCCCCATTTTTTAAAAATTCTGTTCATATTTGAGCCACGATTGAGCCGGGCTCAAGAGTTGGGAGTTCGCCTTGTAATCGGAAGGTTGCCGGTTCGAGCCCTGGCTTGGACAGTCTCGGTCGTTGTGTCCTTGGGCGAGACACTTCACCCGTTGCCTACTGGTGGTGGTCAGAGGGTGGTCCGAGGGCCCGGTGGCACCAGTGTCCGGCAGCCTAGCTTCTGTCAGGGTGGCTGTGGCTACAATGTAGCTTACCATCACCAGTGTGTGAATGTGTGGATGACTGGATGTGTGAAGCGCTTTGGGGTCCTTAGGGACTAGTAAAGCACTATACAAATACAGGCCAGGCCATTTTAAATCTAAAGGACTTCTGAAAAAGCAGGCACTTTCTTACTAACAAACACTTTTCAGATTTGATAGCTGCGTTCATCACAGTATATGCTATTATACAAGACTTTACACATCATATCACCTGTCTTGGGTTGATGTGGATCCCACTGATGTGCTGCCTCTACATTCAATTAAATGTTCTGTGTGTAGTGTGCTATGTATACTCACATTGACAACTGCCTCTTTAGTCTGAGCCATGTCTGAGATGACGCCGTCTGTGATCATCAGCAGCACAAAGTACTGTGAGCCATCAGTCACTTCTGCAGCACTCCTTACAGCATAAAACACACAAACATGCAAATGTTAGGCCCCGAACATGTTCCATGCACACATGCCTGAGCAAAACTGTTGCTTTGGTTAAAATAACCAACAGATAATATTGTTTTATGTGCATGGGATATGGGCATGTTCAACTATGGCTGATCACCAATAGAGGCTTTGAAGGAAATGCAAAATCAGATGTAACTTTCTCTGGTTTTTTTGCTCTCAGTTGCAAAGTACCTGCTCAGAAGTATGATACTTCAGGTGACTAAAGTGTGTGAGATCAAACCTTGAAAGTTCCTGCATTTGTGCACGTATGTCTAACATGTTTTGGGTCTTATGATTTATTTGTGTACATAGATATGCACTTTGGTATGTTATCATACATCACTGATGTGGTGGTATTAAGTACTGCAGGTGTGCTGTGTTCAATATCTGTGTGAAAAAGTGATCCAAGCATGAAACAGCAGTATCCAACCAAGTTCTTTTAATCAAATGAGTGAAACTGCAGTCGATCGGAAAATTGCTGAAGTGACTTAAATAAATATAGACATTAATATGATATACTCTAGCGCAGGGGTGCCCAATCCCGGTCCTCGAGAACTACTGTCCTGCAGCTTTTAGATGCATCCTTGTTCCCACACACCCGAATCAAATGAATGGCTTGTTATCAGGCCTTTGCCAAACATGATGGCATGCTGAAGAGGTAATCAAACCATTTGATTCAGCTGTGTTGGAGTAGGGATGCATCTAAAAGCTGCAGGATAGTAGCTCTCGAGGACTGGGATTGGGCAGCCCTGCTCTAGCGGAAGTCCCGTGATAGTCTAAATACAAAATTTGAGACCACAGCCAGATATACTCTGCAGTAATATCTTTATTGCACAGGAGGTGGTCAGTGAAGAAGGGAAAACATTTTACCTCCTTATTTGTTTAATATTGTGATAGGACGTGGGAAGGAAGGGTCTAACCCAAACCAAAAAGTGACTGAAACCACAGTCTTTATAAAAAAAAAAAAAGATTCCAAGCCCCCCACATTTTTGTTTTTTGTTTTTTTATAGTGGCCATAATCCTTTTTGTAGAATTTCTGACATTAATCTCAGAATTCCGATGATTTTCTGGAATTCTGGGGAAAAAAAGATCTCCCCCATTGTTTTTCAGTGTAACTAATTCTCCTCCAATCTGGGAATGTCAGATTTCTGAAATTATTTTGTCAGAATTCAGATTTTTTTCTGATAATTCTGAGAATAATATAACAATTCTGAAATTCTAAGAAAAAAAAAGTCAGAATTCTGAGAGAAAAAACTCTGACTTTTCTTCCTTAAAATTCTGAAAATAAATAAATAAATAAATAAATAAATAAATAAATAAATAAATAAATAAATAAAAATTCCATCCACCTCCATTGTTTTTTTTATATCCAGCATACAAAACATTTGAGATGACAGACCCACTTACACAGTAGGCTAGTATGTGTAAATGGGTATTCATATGGTTTATAAATGTACTTACTTAATTTAGTTTTTTAATTTAGTAAAAGTAGCCTTTTTTAACCCTCTGAGGTCTAAATCGTCACAGCCCCGACTCTAGCCTGGAATCCTTATGTTTTGGAGACAAGCCAAAATGACTTTTTAGGAAAAACATGTGTTTCAGTTACATTTTTTTAATCTTCTGATTGACAAGACTCAGCAGAATATTTTCTTAAAGTTATATTTTCCCATAGCATTACGTCATATAAAATCATGACTTTAAACTCACCAAAATGTTAACCCTCTGAGGTCAAAGTCATCACTGAGGATGACTCCAACTCTAAACTTATACTAACAGAATACATGATTTTAGTTTGCATACAAGACTGTCAAAACTTGAAATAATAAGAAAAAACTTCCAACTTGCACACAAATTATTTTCATTTTCTCAAAAGATGAGCTTTTGCTTTTCTCCAAAACCTAGGACTAGGGTTTGGGCCTACGGTTTGGGTTGTCACTGATGAAAACTTAGAGGGTTAATAGTGTTAACACAGGAGTATGCTTCAACAAAAGCATCTTTAATGAAAGGCACCAAAAACATCTTAGTATTTTATTAACTTGGCATCATTTAAACTTTGGGGAATTTTTGTAGAGCTTTTTGTTTAAGCACCAGAATATACATAAAATATGCTTCAGTGAGGAATCTTTTCTTAAAAAGATGATTGTGAATTATCTCAAGTCTGCAAAATGCAAATATCCAATTTTCTCACTTGAAGGAAAAAGTTGTTGACTAGTTTTCCTGTTTTGTCCTTCCACTATTTTTTTTGCCTGAGAAATGCTGATAACACACTGCCCATTTTATACCCAGCATCACTATAATATACTTTTATTAAATATTCACACCTTTTAAAAGAACGACTCATACAGCGTCACCAGAGTAAAAAGTTTGGGACTAACTTAGAGCTTAGACTTTTAGAAAGTTTGTTAATATGGCCCCAAAAGTCAACAACAAAAAATTATTGTTGGGAAACAATTTTCTAGACAGTGTGCAAAAAGATGAAGTTCTATCTTAATGCACAACATGCCTCTCTTTCACATCATATAATGCTTCCTGAAACTGCATTATGCTGATGTGGAACACTTCCCAGCATATTAAAAAGTGACCCTTAAAGCGTTCCCAGTGCCTTAAAATATAAACACCAACGATCAGTGTCTGACAAGCTGAGATCAAGAACTCATTGTTTAAGCTACCCATTTATTTTTTCAAATAATATTTTTCATCTATGAAGCTCACTCATCTGCATCACTACCACTTTCCCACACAGTCAATCTCCACATTGGCATCATGACTCTAGAACAGTCATCATCCTGTCTGGCTTCTTTGAGCCAATCAGCCTCCACCTTGATTGGTTTAAATCTGTGCTCTCTGCCATTCTCCCTTTTAGACTCTCATTCATGCAGCCCACCTTCTCCCCATCTCCATATCGCCTCAGAGCTCCATCCAAACCTCAGGCTGCATCCTCACCAACACCAGTGTCTAGACTCCGGGGAGTCCTGTTCTAAACCCTGTCACTGCTGGGATTGCGTTCAGCCATGATGGATCATCAGAGTGTGCCTGTCTGCTGCATCCCTCTCTTTATGTCCTCTTGTCTTAACATCCATTGATTTAGTTTTTTCTGGTTCTCGCTCTTAACTTCTGCTTGCAGCCCTGCTTTTTCCTTTTCTGTCTCTGTGGAATAAAGTGTATAAACAGGTAAAACAATGAAACCTGAGAACAAGATAATGTCAGGAAGACCTGAAGTTATTCTCCAATTCTCAATTCTTGACTTTGTTTTCATTGCCATTTCTTCCGTATATCTTTAAGGATTCTGTCACTACTATGTCTCGCTGTTTTGCTCCTGAAGTCTATGTTATCTTGGTGATGACATAGGTTTCAGAAGCTTCAAAGCATTAAACTGTACCTGCATCCTTCAGTACAAAAGATTTATATTATAGATCATCAGTCTATATAATTTATGTATCTGTTAGAATTGTTACTCTTTTGTCCCCTGAATACTAAGATTTAGGATCTCATAATGTGGAGTGTGTGGGATGAGGACTCGAAATGCAGGATACCAAGACCAAGTTTAACAAAAATGTCATGTTTATTGTGTGGCAAGCAGGAGATTGGACCCAAACGCAAGACTCAGAACACAGAGGGATGAACTAAAAGAGGCAGCTTTTAATGTATGTCAAAATACAGGAAACAGAACATAATAACTAGAAACTAGGAGACTAAACTTGGAAACAGAGAAGGAAGAACGAAGAAGCTGGAGACTAGGAGTTTACCAAGTTAAACCAGGAAAGTAGCACACAGCAATGAGAGGGTATAACAGGGCAGAGGAAGGGGAAGACTGAGGACTAAAATACACAGGTAGGATAACGAGAGGGTGGGTAACAAGTGGAAACACAGCTGGGACTAATCAGACGTAACCAGACAGGGGAAAAGCAAAACTCAAAACACTGAACACAGGAAAGGGACTATCAAAGTAAAACAGGAAACATGGGACAGGCACAGAGGCACGGACTTGAGACTGAACAGAGTGAACACGGAGCGCATGGACAGGAGTGACATGAGACACGACTGACTGTGGAACAAGAAAATAAACATGGAGAGAACTAAACCTACACTAAATATGAGGGGCACAGGAACAAAACCCAAGAAATACTAGAGAACTTAGGGAGCTAGAAATACAAAACAGAAACCAAAACACTAACAGTGAAAAACCATGTTGAAATCAAAGATTAATAATAACATAAAACACAGGGTCACCGGCCCAGTGACAAAGAACCATAAACATGACCAAAAACAGGGAGCAGGAAAGGCCAACAAACAATAAATGACAACTGAGGTAGTCAGCCCAGCTCCTGAGCAGAGTAGGACAGTTCAGGGTGTCAACCTAGAGGAGGAACTCGGAGGTTGGCCTGGACACAGAGCAGGGGGGTATTCAATTTAGTCCTTTGCAGTCTTTTGGCAGCCGAAAAAGACTGGGCTCAGAGTGGTCAAAATTCGAAAAATGATCTTTATTTTACATTTCCGGGAACGGCGACCGAGCACACAAAGACATTGTGGGTGATTTTAACATCCATGTAGATGCTAAAAGTGACAGCCTCAACATGGCATTTAGTCTGTTATTAGACTCAATTGGCTTCTCTCAAAATGTAAAAGAACCCACCCACCACTTTAATCACACTCTAGATCTTGTTTTAACATATGGCATAGAAACTGAACATTTAACAGTGTTTCCTGAAAACCCTCTCCTGTCTGATCATTTCCTGATAACATTTACTTTTACAATAATTGATTACACAGCGGTGGAGAGTAGACTTTATCACAGTAGATGTCTTTCTGAAAGCGCTGTAACTAAGTTTAAGAATATAATCCACCCACTGTTATCATCTTCAATGCCCTGTACCAACACAGAGCAGAGCAGCTATCTGAACGCTGCTCCAACAGAGGTCGATTATCTTGTTAATAATTTCACCTCCTCACTACGTACGACTCTGGATACTGTAGCTCCTGTGAAAACTAAGGTCTCTAATCAGAAGTACCTGACTCCGTGGTATAATTCTCAAACACGTAGCCTAAAGCAGATGACTCGTAATCTGGAGAGGAAATGGCGTGTCACAAATTTAGAGGATCATCATTTAGCCTGGAGAAATAGTTTGCTGCTTTATAAGAAAGCCCTCTGCAAAGCCAGAACATCTTACTATTCATCACTGATTGAAGAAAATAAGAATAACCCCCAGTTTCTCTTCAGCACTGTAGCCAGGCTGACAAACAGTCAGAGCTCTTGTGAGCCAACCATCCCTTTAACGTCAACTAGTAATGACTTCATGAACTTCTTCACAAATAAAATTTTAATCATTAGAGAAAAAATTACCAGTAATCATCCCACAGATGTAATATTATCTACAGCTACTCTTAGTACCATTGATGTTAAGTTAGACTCTTTTTCTCCGATTGATCTTTCTGAGTTAACTTCAATAATTACTTCCTCCAAACCTTCAACGTGTCTTTTAGACCCCATTCCTACAAAACTGCTCAAAGAAGTCCTGCCATTAATTAATTCTTCGATCTTAAATATGATCAACCTATCTCTAATAATCAGCTATGTACCACAGGCCTTCAAGCTGGCTGTAGTTAAACCTTTACTCAAAAAGCATCTCTAGACCCAGCAGTCTTAGCTAATTATAGGCCAATCTCCAACATTCCTTTCATATCAAAAACCTTGAAAGAGTAGTTGTCAAACAGCTAACAGATCATCTGCAGAGGAATGGTTTATTTGAAGAGTTTCAGTCAGGTTTCAAAGCTCATCACAGCACAGAAACAGCTTTAGTGAAGGTTACAAATGATCTTCTTATGGCCTCTGACAGTGGACTCATCTCTGTGCTTGTCCTGCTAGACCTTAGTGCAGCATTCGATACTGTCGACCATAATATCCTATTAGAGCGATTAGAACATGCTGTAGGTATTACAGGTACTGCAGTGGTTTGTATCATATCTATCTAATAGACTCCACAGGGTTCAGTGCTAGGACCAATTCTGTTTACATTATACATGCTTCCCTTAGGCAGCATCATTAGAAGACATAGCATCCATTTTCACTGCTATGCAGATGACACCCAGCTCTATCTGTCCATGAAGCCAGATAACACACACCAATTAGTTAAACTGCAGGAATGTCTTAAAGACATAAAGACCTGGATGGCCGCTAACTTTCTGCTTCTTAATTCAGATAAAACTGAGGTTATTGTACTCGGCCCTGAAAAGCCTAGAAATATGGTATCTAACCAGATTCTTACTCTGGATGGCATTACCTTGGCCTCCAGTAACACTGTGAGGAACCTTGGAGTCATTTTTGACCAGGACATGTCCTTCAATGCACATATTAAACAAATATGTAAGACTGCGTTCTTCCATTTGCGCAACGTCTCTAAAATTAGAAATATCCTGTCTCAGAGTGATGCTGAAAAACTAGTTCATGCATTTATTACTTCCAGGCTGGACGACTGTAACTCATTATTATCAGGATGTCCAAAAACCTCACTGAAAAGCCTTCAGCTAATCCAAAATGCTGCAGCAAGAGTCCTGACAGGGACTAGAAAGAGAGAGCAGATTTCTCCTGTTTTGGCTTCCCTTCACTGGCTTCCTGTTAAATCCAGAATTGAATTCAAAATCCTGCTCCTCACATACAAGGTCTTAAATAATCAGGCCCCATCTTATCTTAATGACCTTGTAGTACCATATCACCCTATTAGAGCACTTCGCTCTCGCTCTGCAGGCCTACTTGTTGTTCCTAGAGTATTTAAAAGTAGAATGGGAGGCAGAGCCTTCAGTTTTCAGGCCCCTCTTCTGTGGAACCAGCTTCCAGTTTGGATTCGGGAGACAGACACTATCTCTACTTTTAAGATTAGGCTTAAAACTTTCCTTTTTGCTAAAGCATATAGTTAGGGCTGGACCAGGTGACCCTGAATCCTCCCTTAGTTATGTCATGGTCCTGGGCCATGTGGGCCCAGTATTCTTAGTTTTTTGTATTCTCGTATTTCGTTCCTTATTTAGGCCATGTCTTCTGAGTTGCCCTGTTGTGTTGTTCCCTAAGTGTTTTTCCCTTCATGGCTCTCTCCCCCCTGTGTGCCCTCTATGTATTGATGAGCCCTCGTCTCCCTTTGTGGTTGTTTCATGTTTCCCCAGCCCGTTATGTCTGTGTTTTCCCCGTGCTCTCTCTCCTCCTGTCGGAACCTCTGTGCCTCTACATGTCATGTTCAGTTCACCCCGCCCTGTCTCGTTATGATTATCAGTGTCACCTGTGTTCCCCGTGTGTGCCCACTTTCCTCGTTTACCCTCTGTGTATTTCTGTCTGAGTCTCCCTCTGTTCGGCGTCGTGTTCTCCCTCATGTTGTGTGGATCTCCCTGTGTCTCTCTGCGTATGTTAGTTTACTTTTCCCAGTTTAGTTTTGTATTTCCTATGTTCTGCCATTCCAGCATTAAAGCTGTGATTTTGAGTTCATCCCCGTGTCTGTGAGTTTTGCGTTTGGGTCCTCCTCCTGCCTGCCACACAGCGATCCATGACAGAAGAACACGACCACAACATGGACCCAGCAGTTCACAACCCCTCCGCGGACCGACAGTACGACGCGACCATGCGACACAAAGACGCGACACAAAGACTGGAGATTGTCCGGACAGTGGAGTCGCTATGCGACAAGTGGCTGCACTGTTCCAGTGAGGAGGAACGGGAGGAGTTCGCCCGCCAGGTAGGGGTGTGCGTGTCTGTGTTCCCCTGGTTATGGGAGACGCTGCACCCCCTCGTCAGCGACCTTCTCGTCTCCGCTCTCCGACTCCGTCCGCAGCAGCAGCGGCCCGGTGGGCGTGCACCTTCACCAGAGCCGTGCCATCGCGCCGTTGCCCCGCCGCCTCATGAGCCTGTGGCGGTCAGAGTCGGAACGGTGAGGCTCACCACGGACACACCATTGGCTCACACTTCATCAGCTTCCGCATCTTCGCCACCGCCTGCCTGCACGGAGATGCCCGAGGCTGTTGACTTCGGTGAGGAGGAGCGGCAGCAGGTGTTGCGGGCTTATCGGGAGGACGAGCTCCGGTGGAAGCCCTGGCTCATCTCGGAGCAGGACCTCTCACCTGCTGCACAGCCTACCAGCCGCTCGCCGTCTCCAATCCACTTAGACTTTACTTCGCCTGCCTCATTTCTGGCAAGGATGTGGGCGGACGACCGGGAGATCGCCGCTACATCACCCCCTGCATTGGTGCCATCAGCGCCCATCGCGCCAGCTACCAGGAGGGGGCGGCGCCGGCGCCGCCGTGGCACCGCATTAACTCCGGAAATCATGGAGCCCGGTCTCTGTGAGCAGCAGCAAGCAGCTTGCACCCACGTAGAGGAGGAGCTCCGGAGAAAGCCGTGGCCTACCCCCGATTGTCAGCACATCTTTCGGGGAACACGCCTGGCTCTCGGGGGCCCTCGGAGCCGTCAGGGTCTGCAGCCTCTCACAGTTCAGTTAGCTCCCTCGCAGCCACCCTCAGTTCAGTTAGCTCCCTCGCAGCCGCCCTCAGTTCAGTTAGCTCCCTCGCAGCCGCCCTCAGTTCAGTTAGCTCCCTCGCAGCCGCCCTCAGTTCAGTTAGCTCCCTCACAGCCGCCCTCAGTTCAGTTAGCTCCCTCGCAGCCGCCCTCAGTTCAGTCTCCGTTAGCTCCCTCGCAGCCGCCCTCAGTTCAGTCTCCAGTAGCTCCAGTGCCGCCTGTAGCGCAGGCCCCAGTAGCTCCAGTGCCGCCTGTAGCGCAGGCCCCAGTAGCTCCAGTGCCGCCTGTAGCGCAGGCCCCAGTAGCTCCAGTGCCGCCTGTAGCGCAGTCCCCAGTAGCTCCAGTGCCGCCTGTAGCGCAGGCCCCAGTAGCTCCAGTGCCTCCTGTAGCCCAGTCCCCGATAGCAGTACGGTCCGCTGGTCGGCTTAACATTCAGCCAGGGGTCTCAAAACTCTCTGGCTCTGCATCAGCTCCTGCTGGGAGCTCGGATGAGCTCATCCAGGACTCTGCGGCTCCCACGCCGCCATCTACCTCGTCAGCTGGAGGGTCCGAGGGGCCCGTTCAGCCTCCTGTCTCCGCTGGAGGGTCCGAGGGGCCCGTTCAGCCTCCTGTCTCCGCTGGAGGGTCCGAGGGGCCCGTTCAGCAACCTTCCTCGTCAGCTGGGGGTTCAGGAGAACCGCACCAGCCTCATGCCACGTCCGCTGGAGGGTCCGAGGGGCCCGTCCAGCCTCCTGTCTCCGCTGGAGGGTCCGAGGGGCCCGTTCAGCCTCCTGTCTCCGCTGGAGGGTCCGAGGGGCCCGTTCAGCACCATGCCACATCAGCTGGAGGGCCCGAGGAGCCCATCCAGCCACCTTCTGCTACACCTGGTCCAGCCTGTGCTTCGTCAGCTGCAGCCTCAGAGCCTTCGTCAGCTGCAGCCTCAGAGCCTTCGTCAGCTGCAGCCTCAGAGCCTTCGCCTGGTCCAGCCTCAGAGCCTTCGCCTGGTCCAGCCTCAGAGCCTTCGCCTGGTCCAGCCTCCGAGTCTTCGGCCTCGTCTGCCGCGGCTTCGGCCTGTGCTTCGTCTGGTCCTGTGCCCACCGGGCCATGGCCAGCACGCCTGACACTGGAGAGCCGCCGCTGCCTTCCGCGCGGCCGGCCCCCTGAACTACTCCGTCTCCTCCGCCGCTGCCTTCCGCGCGGCCGGCCTCCTGAACTACTCCGTCTCCTTCGCCGCCGCCGCTGCCTTCCGCGCGGCCGGCCTCCGGACCAGCTCTGCCACCTGTGCCACCCGCCTGGTCGGCCCCCCGACCGTGTGACCCGTGAACTCTTGTTCCTGTGGGCTCTGGGTCGGCCCCCTGAACTTTATTTTGACTATGGTCGTGTGCTCCCGTGTTTTCTGTTTATTTTGTTTCCCGTTCTGGTCCCTCCGTCCTGGTCCCCCGCCTCCCGCCCTGGGTGGGTTGTTTTCTGTTTTTGTTTTTGTTTCTCGGGTTTGGGCTGTCGGGAGCCAGCCCTTTAGGGGGGGGTGGTGTCATGGTCCTGGGCCATGTGGGCCCAGTATTCTTAGTTTTTTGTATTCTCGTATTTCGTTCCTTATTTAGGCCATGTCTTCTGAGTTGCCCTGTTGTGTTGTTCCCTAAGTGTTTTTCCCTTCATGGCTCTCTCCCCCCTGTGTGCCCTCTATGTATTGATGAGCCCTCGTCTCCCTTTGTGGTTGTTTCATGTTTCCCCAGCCCGTTATGTCTGTGTTTTCCCCGTGCTCTCTCTCCTCCTGTCGGAACCTCTGTGCCTCTACATGTCATGTTCAGTTCACCCCGCCCTGTCTCGTTATGATTATCAGTGTCACCTGTGTTCCCCGTGTGTGCCCACTTTCCTCGTTTACCCTCTGTGTATTTCTGTCTGAGTCTCCCTCTGTTCGGCGTCGTGTTCTCCCTCATGTTGTGTGGATCTCCCTGTGTCTCTCTGCGTATGTTAGTTTACTTTTCCCAGTTTAGTTTTGTATTTCCTATGTTCTGCCATTCCAGCATTAAAGCTGTGATTTTGAGTTCATCCCCGTGTCTGTGAGTTTTGCGTTTGGGTCCTCCTCCTGCCTGCCACACAGCGATCCATGACAAGTTATGCTGCAATAGACGTAGGCTGCCGGGGGATTCCCATGATGCATTGAGTTTTTCCTTTCCAGTCACCTTTCTCACTCACTATGTATTAACAGACCTCTCTGCATTGAATCATATCTGTTGTTAACCTCTGTCTCTCTTCCACAGCATGTCTTTTATCCTGTCTTCCTTCTCTCACCCCAACAGGTCACAGCAGATGGCCCCGCCCCTCCCTGAGCCTGGTTCTGCCGGAGGTTTCTTCCTGTTAAAATGGAGTTTTTCCTTCCCACTGTCGCCAAAGTGCTTGCTCATAGGGGGTCATATGATTGTTGGGTTTTTCTCTGTATCTATGAAGTGCCTTGAGGCGACTTTTGTTGTGATTTGGCGCTATATAAATAAAATTGAATTGAATTGAATTGAATTGAAGCTCAGGTCTGAAAGCAGCAGCAGCCAGCATGGTTATATATATATATTTCCACAGCACGTCACACACTCTAAGTTTCACTTTCTGTCTGCACCTCCTGTGCTCTGCAAAAGCATGCAGTTTCCTGTGAGGGAAGGAACAAAGATCTTCTGGTGAATGCAGTGAAGACCCTCCATAGGTTGGACTCAAGGCCAGAAGAGGTGATGGAGTGCCTCCAAAGGCTTGTCAAGCAGCTGGCATTTGTGGAGATGACAGTACCCTTTATTTGCTTGGCAGGTGACTGTCGTTGACATTGGCAGTGGAGAAGGGGCCTCTTAGGAGGCTTGGCAGGGGGGTGGCAACAACAGACATGAAGATCTCTGGTACTTGGTGGGAGTCTGGCAGCGATGAAAAAGGCAGAGCAGATGGGTTCACTCTCGAGACTAGGTAGAGTGCGGGTATTGGTGAAGCAGGGCAGGGAACCAGCCGCTGAGGAGTGGCCAAGCACAAGCTCAAGAAGGCCAACTGTGAAAGCAGTATGCCTGTAGAGGCCTGGCTGGAGGCTGAGATGGAACAAAGGCGGTGAAAACAAAATAAGTCCGCAGACCAAAGATAAAGGGAGGCCATCTTGGGTAAAACAAGATCTAACGGCTCAAGCAGCTTGGGACACTTTGGCTCAAGCTCAAACACTTTGGCACCCTCTGAAGACACTAGAGGCTCGGGATATGTAGGGCACACAGGCACCCTGGGCTGGGGCCGTGGCACACTGGACACAATGGCGCAGCATCACCTCAGACTCAAGATATTAAAACCACTCTGCCAGCGCAGAAACCAGGAACAAAGTCTCTGGGCTGGCCGGTTCAGATAGCTTATGGCTAACCAGCTTGGGGTTCACAGGACGCTCAGTGTGAGTGGATTTACAGGATACTCAGAGGACTAAGTCATATGAGGAGCTACCAGATGAAATACCATACCTAACCCTTGGGCAAAACAGCCCTTAAAGGATCCTATTCATGGTGCAGGAACAGGCTGGGGCCTACTGACTTTCCTCCTTTGAGCAGGGATCGACCTGGCCTGGTCGAAACCTGGCCTTAGCTGATCCAGGCGGAGAAGCAGGCAGCCTTCATTGCAGCGATGGATGTAGTCCTGGTGTCAGTCACCCTCGGAGAAGTCCCTTTGCATGTCCATCCATAAATCGATTAATCCACTAATTCGTCCTTCCATCTGTCCATTCAGTCACTAGCTGTTCCCTGCTCTTTTAAACTAAGGAGTTATAGAGAGCAAGGCAAATGTTTCTTCAAAAGCAGTTTATATAACTTTATTTAACCCTTTGATATATACCACTTAGCTGAATAAAATAAAAAACCCTCATGTTTAGCGTATCATTCATTGCCTGCAATAATAACACTGTTGTTCTAATAAGAGCAACTGTGTGTGACTATAAGTAGTTATGTACATATGGATTACACCATTAATGTTCCTCCTCTGCTCTCTGTCTTCATCACTATTCTTAACCTCCCACATAGATAACAATGAAGAAGTAGTGGGTGAAGAGGTGATGGAAGATGAGGACACAGAGGAGGAGCAGCATGAGCAAGCACTAGAAAGGGAGGAAAAAGAGCACGGTGATTTTTTTGAACTGCAGTAAATAATAGATAGCAGCAAAAAGAAATGGAAACAGATGGGAGAGTGAGGAAGACAAAGAACAAATAGAGAAGACAGAAGTAAAAGAATGCATCAAAGAAAAAGTGCAAATGAAAAAGAACGTGTGAGTACAGGAAGTGAGATTAAAAGAGAGAATGCATTTTCTGTTCTTTTTCTAAACGGTTGGCAGTTTTGAATCTCACAGCTTAACAGTACTGCTATACTCATTTGATTATGCAACCACAATCACACTTAACTGGGACAGGATATGATTGCTTTATATGAGGACTAAAAATACAATAGTGGGCAATAAACAACCACAATCCATTAAAAACATAACACGAGCTGTAGTTTTGCTGTAGAAAAGTTTCAAAATCCAATTTGTTCCTAAATGATCTGGTAGACTATGATGCAGGATTAAGGGGGAGGATAATGCGGATACGCAGTTGTTCAGAGGATGTTGAAAAACAATAAAAATCACAGTGTCTGACACATAGGCCTTAAATATTTCATGAGAAAACTGTATTAACAGTTAAATGGAAAGACAAAATAAAAATCTTAATTAGGTACAGTTATTGAAGAAAAGTAGGCCACCTACATATTGTATCTACAGAAGCTACTCAGACATGAAAATTTACGCCATGAAGCTCCTGGTCACAATTTCTATGCTAATACTAATGCCCATCTGCAACACTTTGTGGTTTGCCATTTTGTGGTTGATAAATGCTTCCACTCCAATAATGCCAGGTACACGTACAGCTGATCATGGAATGTCTAGGAGGGAACAAATTGTACAGTGTGTTGCAGAGTTGTCATCTCATTAAGGTACCATGCAAGAATTTTGTGAGTTCTTTGGAGCAATCTGTTCTTTCACAAATGTTTGGTGCTTGAATTTATCCCCCACACCCCATCCCTGCCCACCCACCTCACCAATCTGAGCCATGTAACCCTCATCACTCAGGTCACTCACATACAGGCTCTATACTCAGACCAAGGCCTTCCAAGCACTTTGCTCTCTGTGCCTTTCTCTTGTTTTGTACATGTTCCTCTAGTTTGTATATTTCCTCTTGAATGTATAAATCTCTTCTGTTTGTTATTTTTTCCTGATGTCCTGTACATTTCGTGTGGAGCACCCATAATTTTATTGTTCATGTATAATGGCAATGAAGGGCTATTCTATTCTACTCTATTCTATTCCTGTGGTAATGCAACTGAAAACTGCTGAATTTAAGATGATTTGACTTTTGTCCGTATAGTGTGCACGCCAAACACAATTTCCCACTGAAGGAAAAACGTGTAATGCCTGTATATATTTTTTTAATTGTTATTTTTTTCTGTTTGCTGGTATTGCTATCACCTAACTGCCAAAAATGCTCATGTAGTGCCATTATTGTTTTAGCTTGTGGTGCGGATTTTTTTTTAGTTTGTTGCTATAAATACAGTGTTTACTTACATTTTATCCTTCTTTAAAGTTACTTTTCAGTTTCACTTTCTTACAGTTACGTTTAGGCATCAAAAGGAGAAAAATTTATTTGAGTTTCACAAAATACGCACGAATAAATTAAATTAATGTAACTACTGTGTGGAGTTTATTAATGTAGCCAGTTATTAAGATACAATGGAAAAAATCCAAATGAGCAAAACCTCTTTCCTCAAATTATATTATCCACTCAGGCACTCCTGATGAAATCGATTCATCACGGCTCACTAAGTCTGACAAGTCCCAATACTCCTGGTGTCATCTGTGTCCTAATGCGAGTCCTAATCTGTTTTCACTTATTTCAGTTATCTCTCATGTGGACGTAAAAACCCTCTATAAAGATTCTAAATGTCCATATTGGAAGCTCTTCCACTGATAATAAGAAACAACTATTTATTTCTCAAAAAAGAGAGAAAAGCATAATGGGGATCAGGAATGGAAGTGTGCATCGGGATCTAGCAATTATAACTTTAGTCAAAATACAGACATTTAAACCTGCCAGCATAAAGTTGCTTAGTCTGTTGCTCAGAGACAAACACATGTAACTGCACGTACCATGAGTGCACTCAGAAAAATTATGGTTCTTAAATGGTTCTTCAGATGTCTTCATGGTTCTTTAAAGAACCATCATACGTCAAAGAACCTTTTTATTTTGTGGATGGTTCTTCAGCTATTACAAATGGTTCTTTAAAGAACAAAAGGTTCTTCATCCTTAGCAATCTAAGTTTGATGGTGTAAATAGCATAAATATTTATTCACTATAATGAGGCTGTGAATTATACTGTGTGTTTTCTTTGTGTGCATGTGTGTGCAAAGGGGGAGGGCGGGATACCTGGCAATTACCCTTTAAGAGAAGATGGTAGGAAACTGAATATTCAAATAAAAGTTAGAAATATTTGCAAACAGTAGACACAATACACACATTCAAGTACTGTACTTTAGTTTTAAATTTTAATAAAGCATTACTATTTTCTACTCCAAGGCATTACTTTTGAGATTATTATATATTTTTGAAAATATAGTATAATGATAATACTAGTTATTGTAAACTTTACAAACCACCCAGCAGTATGTAAAGTCAAATTATAAAATACAAGTAAATAACAATTGCAGAACAGAATGTCAGTGTAATGAACACACTTCGTTTTGACAAAGCACAGCTTAGGTAAATGATCTGAGTAGTTGTTCATCACTGAGCAATTTGTTGATATGTGTTTCGAGCCAAATAAATGACAGGGAGAGAGAGAGTGACGTCAGAACACGTCATACTATAACCTCCCGGGAGCGGACGGAGGGGGTCAGTCGTTGGGATGCGCATGCGCAGACAGAGTGTGCGAGCGGCGGGCCTTGACCTTTCGGGAAAAAAACTCACGGACGGTGACAGCGAGGCGGATAACAGTCTTCAGTACCTGCTGGACTTTGAAGCTGTGGATTCTGGGACTGTTAGAAAAGGTAAAACATTTTCATTAAAACCTTATTACTGTTTTGTTTTTGTTACTCGTCATTGTAGCTTGCTGTTAATGTTGTGCTAACAGTAGCGATTAGCTAGATACGTTAGCCGTTGAGGTCAGCGCAATTTAGTATCCAACTGTTTTCCTAACAAAACCACTGTTATAATTAAGTGAAGGTGCTCCCAGCTAATTTGAACCTTTGGCTTCTAAAATATGTGGTTCAATTGCGTGCTGCGTACATAACCTAATGTCAGCTAGACCGAAATTAAAATTTAATATATTGTTAAAGTCACTAAAATGGCGCCTGAAGCCTGTTGTGACGTGAGCTCTGTGTCTGCTCTAGAAACTCTGAAATTCTGTAGATCTGAGCCGTACATTAAATACTCACATGAACCTGTACTTTGAATTCTGTATGAGCTGTATAAAATACAGCTATGCATAAGAGTTTTGAATGAATAATTAGATTAGATAACTCTTTATTGTCTAATCAAATTATATAGAAATGAATAGAAATGTGACATGAGAAGGTGTGTCTTTGACTGTTCCTGCATAACTTAGTTTCGGACTAGTTGACAAGTTATGCTCCGGTCATTTGATGTTTCCAAGATAGATGTTCTTTTGTAATATAGTTAATTTTTTTGTATATTTCATTTATCCACCATCATACATACAAGCTAAGAAGAGGTCGTTATACTAACAAGAGGTATCAACGCTGGGCCAAAGTTCAGCACATGGTTAAAGTTTGTAATCCAGCCAGGGTGTAAATATCACTCAGCAGCCAGAGCTGAAGCAGGTAGCATCAACACATAAATCCACTCTACCCGGCTTAAATCACAAGAGCACCTCTGACCAAAAAGCTGTAGATTTTTCTTGTTTGCACAAATTAATCCAGATTCACATTAATTGTGTTCACAGCTCCAACAAAATGAGGAAGAGGAGGGGGAGAAACACAATTAGGTTGAATTACAATTGGATGGAAGGCGAGGACAAGGAGAAGGAAGCTTAGGATGAGGAGGAAGAGAAGCAGCAGGAGCATCTGTAGGGATCCCTATGATGTCATTGAGGTTTGTTTCATTAATATGGTCCTCTCACAAAGAAAGATGACTTGTTTTAGTTCACGTACTTCCTGTATTAAATAGTGATGTGCAAAATGTTGTGAAAAACCATAGAGCAGGCACGTATAGGGCATCTGCAGGTAAATGAACATCAAATCTCTAAGACAGACTGAAATCTGTATATTTATCACCCTTATGATAAAACCCACGTCAGCCATTGGTTTATGGACTTTGTATTTTTTTAGCCTCAGCATCTGCTTTATTGCTGTTGCTATGTTGGGACCATATTAGGATGAGGGATCAGAATCTGGAGTCATGCACACTATTGTTTCATTTAGTGTGTATCCATAAGATTCGTACAGCAGATCCAAGTTGTGCCTTGAAAACAGGAAAGTCGTCTGCATAGAGGAGAACTGTAATAGCAGGCTGGTACAAAGTGAGGCTTTGTGCACTCGTTTTACTTCTGTCACCCTGTTTTGATGCAGAATTCATTTGAAATCAGGCAAGAACTGGACTTATTTTTTATAATGTGTTCTTGTGAATTGATTGTGTATCGCATATGTTTGATTTGACTTTCTGCAAGACAACAGTCGTCCACTGGCCAAAAAAGTTTTCCAAATACCTCCACGTGATCTAGCCTGGATTTAGAAAAGAATAGCAAAAAAAATCTGCACCTCCTGCTTCAGATGCAATTTGTGTTTCTGTGTTCAGAGGCAGCGGCGAGAGGGGAGACCTCGGCTCATCCAGCTGGAGAGCCTGACCAGGAGGAGTCGAACATTAACTCAGCTCTTCCAGGGCACCCTGCAGACTCGGCTGTTGGCATCGACGAGGGATGACGTGAACGCCAAACTGGAGTCCATCACAGGTCAACTGCAGGTATGCGAGTCAGACCTTCTGAGGAGGGTTTCACTTTTCTCTCTTCTTTATAATTGACTCTTTTCTCTCTCTTTCAGCTCCTTGTCTCAGAGTGGGAGGGATTTGAAGCACAAAGGGAGGAGCTTGTCGTTTGGTTGGCTGATATGGATGTCCGCCTGAGAGGTTGACCAGCTGACAGGAAACACCAGTGAAAAACTGAAACAACTGCAGGTGTGGGCTTGTTTTGATATGACATATGTTTGATATGAAACATACGTCAGAGACATTGTCCTAAACTGGACTAACAAAGGACCATGAGTACAACATGAAACGTACATTACATGGTGTAATGCTAAAGTTCATTGATCATTTTAATCATAAACTTGTTGAAATATTTTTACTGAACATGCAAACATCTGCTGATGAAAATGTGTTGATTTATTGGTCTGTCATGAAGCTATTGCTATTTCTAATGTGTTTTATCACTTTCTGATGTTTTATTAATTAAACAATACATGTATTATTTGTTGTGTTATCTGTAGCTATAGTATTTATATATATTTATTTATAGTATAGCAAATATATTTAATTATTACTGTTTAAAACACTAATATGTGACATGTATTAGTATTGATGTTGTGCTGAGGGCTAAAATGCCTTTTTGTCTTTTGGTATACTACAAAATGACAATAAACCATTAATATATGTCTATGCTGTGCTCGTATTTATTTTTACCCTACTCAAATTCAATTTATGATGCATTTTATTTTGAAAGATTTAAAATGGTTTTTTAAAGAACCACTCAAAAAAGGTTCTTTAAAATGGTTCTTTTAAAGAACCATTTGAAGAACCTTTTTAAAAATGGTTCTTTGAAAAACCATTAAAGGTGCCCCAAAGAACCATTTCTTGATGGTTCTTTGGGGCACCTTTAAAGGTTCTTCAATGAACCACTGAAAGAAATGGTTCTTCAAAGAACCATTGTTTGAAAGGTTCTTTGTGGCACCAAAAAAGGTTCTTCTATGGCATCAGTCTAAAGAACCACTTTTAATTCCAGTTGGCACCTTTATTTTTCTGAGTGTGGATGGAAATGCTTCAAAAGGGGCCTCAGAATCCTTCAGCTTTTAAGATTTTTTTTTGTATAAAAGTGAAGCCGGTGATAAATCGGTACATCCATCAATGAGCCGTAGAAATTACAGCTATAATTGAATTGGTAAACAAGTTACGTGTTGCACAAATCTTTCACTCTTTAAAAGCTATTTTTTTTAATTTATTCATCAAAAGATAAACTATACAAAGGCAAATATTTCACCATGAACTCCATTTAAATCTCTAACCCTATAAGGCAAAATTTAAAATATAAGTTAACTAATAAATTATGGTTCGATTTTAATTATAGTGAATTAGTTCCAGCTGTGCTGTACACTTTAATGACTAAACATTTATATAGAGTTTATTTTAATTCAAAACATTTGTTTATTTGTTTTTACTTCAGTAAAAGTTCATTATTATAGAATGTACATACAAGTATATAAGTATAGGATGTAGTTGATAATCAGCATTTGGGTTGTTGATTATCACAGATCCAAGTACCTGTCAGAAAAAGCTCTATAACATTGTTCTTGTCTCTTTATGAAAACTATTATGATTTGTAAATAAGCTAATATATAAACTTATCAAACTACAATTAAAAGAACTTTAATTGTAAATAAATATTTGAGCAGTGACAACAGGCAACAGAAAGATGTGTCCTTCCCCTGTGGTCAGCAGGCTGGAGACCAGAGTGAGGGATCTACAATAGGCAGAACTACAGTTAATCCACTGAGCAGGCTGAGAAGTCTTAACCACAAAGCATGAAAACTTAGCAAAACTAGCATGCAGCTGATACCTTCGGATTGCCACACAGAAAAGCGTGATTGATCACTCCGTAGAACACATCTCCACTGCTCTAGAGTCCAGTGGCGGTGTGCTTAACACCACTGCATCTGACACTTCTCATTGCCCATGGTGATGTAAGGCCCAAATGAAGCTGCTTGGCTGCTCGATTCCATGGAGACACATGAAGTTTAGAGGTCTGTACCGATTGGCTCTGCAGGAAGTTAGCGCCTCAGCATCCACTGACCCCCGCTGTGTGGCCTTCCACTTCATGGCTGAATTAGTGTCATTTCCAATCGTGTCCACTTAGTTATAATACCCCTAACAGTTGACTATAGAGTGTTGATTGTTGGGGTTTTCTCTCTGTTATTGTAGGATCTTTGCCTTACTAAGATATATATACTCGTGTAAAGTGCCTCGAGGTGACTGTTGTAACTTGGCTATAAATAAAACTTAATTGACTTGAATATGAAGTTATTATGGGCCCTTTGGGTGAGTTTGAATGTAAAAAGTATTCCTGCATGAGAAGATATTTCTGTCTTACAATGAGAGAATGTGTGTGAGTAAAGCTTTGTCTCTCACCGAGCCACTTGGTTGATGACAGGAGCAAAGTTGGTTGGACCATACAGCTGAACAGTTCGCAGGCTCTGAAAGTAAGCCTCTAGTACACCTTCAATGCCAACACAGTTTGGGTTCTCGGAGTTAAAGTTCTGCAGAGAAGAAAATTCACTTTGTGAGGGAACATTCATACTGACGCCAACATTCAATGACTTACCTTTACGTCCTTATATTTAAATTTTATAGCACTCTAACCCCAAGGGGATAAAGTAGAATATTTTTCTACTGGTTTGACTGGCAATTTCATCTGTATGGTCTCCTCAAAAGCTAATTATCTTTGTTTACATACTGCTGATGTACATAGCTATTATTCACCATACACTATAGCTTGAGAAGCAACCAATAATCAATACACACACACACACACACACACACACACACATCATAGAGAAAACGTCTCCTCAGTTTTGCTTTTGTTCCTTTGTATTACTTTTACTTTTGTAAATTCTCAGTTCATCACTGTGCACCTCACATTTATTCACACAAACATTTTAACCCAGTAAAATTAATCAACCTCTTCCTGATCTCTACTCCTGTCTAAAACAAATTCTCCTTGGTCAGAATATTATTATGATCCCACCTTCACAAACGGACTTACTGACCCTGTGATGAATGGCAGATTCTATGTGAACTGTGTTCTGTTCAAGTTTAGCCTCCAGATTTTCTATTGTGGGAGTTGCGTATTCTGTGCTTCAACCTTTGCTCGTGCTGCACCCTGCAAGGTTCCTGTCCTCAGAGGACATGCAAGAGGTATATAAAGTAAGAAAGTTATTAGTTACTAGGAATAATTCACGAGGTGATTAATGAATACAAGAATATGTTTTGCTTTCCTGCTACACACTGAATTTGTATTATGATTTTATTCTGGTGCATTTTAAGTGTTTGTTTACCAATGCAGGTCCTTGGTGCTCTGTTGTTGCTGAAATTCTCCTTTTATAATATTATTCATATTGACATTGCAGGGAAATTTCCTAAGCCGAATAGAGTGGAATTATCCAACATGAATACAGACCTCTATCCAGTTAGTATAAAAAAACTGCAGTCATTCAGACTGTATGTCGCCTCATTTTATCCTCATTCAGCATTTGTAGATACTCGAGTGTTAGTGGCACATTATTGAAATGCTGACATTTCCTTTGCAGTGACCTGATGTAGTAGTTACTTACAGCTAATCATCTCTTTCTTTCCAAAGCTCTGAGGCCTTCTGCTATCTGTCCCCAAGACTATACTTTTTAATTATTTCCACTGAGACTGAAGTTTCTGTTTAATAATATAGTTTTATTTAAAGGAAGTAAAACTGTTTCTTAGATTGTGTTAATTAAGCTCTAACATAACTTTTTATTATAGTTTTAACTCTGACTCCACTGCATTTTGTCTGGGACGGTTCATATTATATTTGTTATTTTGCAGATTTTAACATAAATCTACTAACATATGATACTTTATTACTATAGCTAAAGATATCCAGCAGAATAAAAGACATTTAAATCATCTCCGGCTGCAACATTAAATTTATGTACATATTAGTGAGTCAGTGATTATGATCCAATAACATAATGGATCCAACTCAAAGACACAACATTTAACACTGGAAACAGATTAGCTATAAAACTAGTATTAAGTACATTACTATTATTAAGCCTTTCAACAATAAACAGCTTGTTTCTAGATATGGGATCATGCAGGTAAGAAAACTGGCAGGCTGACAGTGGGTAAAGGACCACTATGAGGTCCATTATAGCTATAGCTCATACTGATAAGAACAAGAAATACTTTATTTATCCCAAGTTGGGTTATTTTTAAATGATTTCTTTTAAATTATTTAATGAAATTTCAATTTATATCTATAAATTAAATGACTTTAATACAGACAATTGTTCTACATCAGAACCCGGTGTTACTTAGTTTGCTATATTTTGGGTTTACTGTAATGCTCTTTCATTTTGGCCATTAGCTTGGGCTTGATGGTCTGAGCCCTGAAGCAGTGTCCTTGTGAAAGACACCGGGGTCCCTGCTCAAAGTTTCAGATTGTCCTCATTGGTTGCACTTTAAATAACCAAATATGGGCATTTAGTCAGTTTAAAAAATGTAAAAAAAAAAAAAAATCCCATTGACTTGCTGTTCAGTAACTGGCCCAATGATCTGTCCTACATAAGTCGTCTTTTATAAGACCAAATGCTAACACTTTGCAGTTGACAATAGTTGCCTCAGTGTGGCGTGGGTCTGGGATTTGTCACGCTGAGGTGAACTCTAATTGGGAAAGCTGATTGAATGGCTGCTCACGTGGAAATGAGAGAAAGTTATGCAAAGTGTGCTGACACTCACTCGCACACCTCTGATTTCTGACTGGGAGAGAGCCAAGGGGATCTTGGGACTTGACAAAACTTGACAGTTTCAGGTCAGAAAAAACTCGAGTAAGAAATATTTCCAGTGCACTAATGAAAGACCTGAGGCATGTCATTGGGATGTTTACTCCCATATAAAAAGATCTGGTAATAATACGGTTTTCTTAAACCCTCCTACTAATCTTTGCCTGCAGCCTTAGAACAACAAAAAGACTCCTTTTCCGTGTTTACTTCCTACCCACTTTGCTCTGAATTTCTTCTAAACTAGGAGACCACTTTCTGGAATCACAGCACACGTGATTGTTTTTTCCTTTCTCTGCTTTCACACTGTTAGCATTGCCATCCTGTTGGTGGACAATGCTGAGCTAAGCTGTCCTTCTGTAAAATGTCATTCACTGTAGCTGCCTGTCTGTTTACGCTATTATTTTTCCATCAGTCCCAAACCATCAAACACATGAACTTTTCTCTCAGCGTGATTCACTGTGTTTTTTACCCTCCTACCTTTTGTTCCTTCTCTCTGCTTCAGTCATCAGCTTCACAAGACTACTCCACAATGTTTATAACTGGAGAATTATACAAGCCCTCTTTCCATTGACTGAACAAGTTGTTCCAGATTATATTGCTGCATGATGTTTCATGCATTGTGAGGGATAATTTGAGCTCACCAGGTACATTATCTTACTCATTTAAATGTTAATTTGAATGCTAATTAGAACCGTTAATCCATGATTATAAATGATGATAAATAACTTCATGAAATGTCCTCTGGATATCCTGAGCTGGCAGCGTGGATCCAGACTTTAGAAAGCGTGCCGATTTGACAGCTCACAAAATCAAACACACTTATGATTACTCTCGACACTGGCTGTGTGCCCCTCATTTTGTTGAATCAGAAGTTTCAGTTTAAACTGCAATTTAGTTTCTTAATCAGAGATATCTTAGTTTGTTGTAACTATCACAAAGACATCACATATTTGGTTTTTGAATGATCTTAGCGTCATTGAGAATGATCACCAACTAGCAGTATTAGAGTGAATGGCTGGAATGAGAATTTGCCCCTCTGAGTCTGACATCATGATTTTCAGTCAAAAAGGAATGGAGTACCCACTCCGGGTTGGGATAACTCACTGCCTCAGGAGAAGTTCAGCTTTCTCTGGCTGTTGTTCATTAGCTAAGGAAAAGTTGAGCATGAGATGGAAAGAAAGTGGCACGGGATCTACAGTAAAGATGATGCTGTATTATAATGTTATGGTAAAATGACAGCTGAAGCTCTTAATTTACTGGTCAGTCTATGGCCGTGACAAGTAGTGATCATAGATCACTATTATGTTTAGTGACAAGAAGTACAAAATCACAGAAACAAGTGTCAGTAATTAGCTCCCTACAATGTGGGCTTTATAGATAATTGGGTAACCTTCTGGGGGAAACCTGGTCTTGTTAGGAGAGACGGCATCCATCCCACTTTGGATGGAGCAGCTCTCATTTCTAGAAACCTGCCTAAATTTATTAAAGCCCCTAAAACTTGACTATCCAGAGTTGGGACCAGGAAGCTGAGTTGCAGTCTTACACGCCTCTCTGCAGCTTAACTCCTCCTGTTTTCTCCCAAAACACCATCCCCATAGAGACTGTGTCAGCTCCCAAACAGACAAAAAACAAACTAAAAACCAGCAAAAAATGATTTAAACATAAAAAAATCCCAAAGACAGAACAATACAGTATCCACATCTGCACCGCAGAATAAAACAGTGAAATGTGGATTATTAAACATTAGGTCTCTCTCCTCCAAGTCTCTGTTAGTACATGACTTAATAATTGATCAACAAATCAATTTACTCTGCCTTACAGAAACCTGGTTGCAGCAGGAAGATTATCTTAGTTTAAATGAATCAACACCCCCGAGTAGGGATGGGTATCGTTTAGGTTTTGTCCGATACTGGTGCCAAACCGGTACTTTTGAAACGCTGCCGGTGCTTAAAGAATGGAGAACACAAAATTGGTCCTAAAACCTCTCATGTTCAGCTGTTTTTTTGTAAAAAGATAACAATGTTAGCCTTTTCTGCAGCTATGGGGCATATATGGCATCACTCTTGGCTGGAAGCAGTGCTTAAACAATGGAAAAAACACAAACTTTGTCCAAAAACCTCTCATGTTTAACTGTTTTCCACTTTTTCTTTGGTCATTTTAGCCTTTTTGGCCAGGGTGAAGGGAGTATCTGCCATCAAACAAGAGGACAGCCGCATGTAGCCATGATGATGTTTGCTAGTTCACCTTACATGCATTAATGTAATAACGTGGTTAGCCTACTCAACGTAAATTACACGCGAACAACATTAAGCTACTCACTCAGAGAAGAACGGCTGCTGCTGCATCATCATCCTCATCATTTCTGCTACACTGGCAGGGCTAGGGGCCAGGACTCTCCTCTTCGGGTTTTTGGGGGATGTTGCTAACTCCGGGTCAGATAACAGGCACCACACCCGCAGTAGATGTGCTCGGTGTGAGGTCTCGCAGCAAGCTATCAAATACGGCGCATTTCTGGGCTTTTAAAAAAAACGCTATGCGTCGCCAGGTGTTTCATCGGATTTGAGGTGTTACCTCCTTTGACAGTATCACAGTATCAGCTTAAAGCACTTGTTGCTGCTGAGTTTGCATATTTTGCTGTGAAGTACAGCCAGACTTTGACCGCTTTGCCTTGGGCATTTTTAATCTGTAGCTCTGCTCTAACTGAACGTACGTACCTGGCCCCACCTACTATCCTTAGAAACGTAAAATGATTGGCTAGAAGTGTATCACAGCTCAGGAAAAAAAAGCACCGAAATAAAGCACCGAAATGTGCGCTGCTTTTCGGTCTGGTTACTACCGTTTATGTCAGAACATGGCACCGGACACCGGTACCCATCCCTACCCCCGAGTCATTCTAACTGCCAGAAATCTTGAAGCACAGGCTGAGGGGGCGGTGTGGCAGCAATTTTTCACACCAGCCTTTCAATCAACCAAAGACCAAGACAGACTTTTAATTCATTTGAAAGCCTGATGCTTAGCCTCGTCCACCCCAGCTGTAAAACTCAGAAACCAGTCTTACTTGTTATCATCTATCGTCCACCCGGGCCTTACACAGAGTTTCTGTCTGATTTCTCAGACTTTTTATCTAATTTAGTTCTGAGCTCAGATAAAATAATTATTGTGGGTGATTTTAACATCCATGTAGATGCTAAAAATGACAGCCTCAACATGGCATTTAATCTGTTATTAGACTCAATTGGCTTCTCTCAAAATGTAAAAGAACCCACCCACCACTTTAATCACACTCTAGATCTTGTTTTAACATATGGCATAGAAACTGAACATTTAACAGTGTTTCCTGAAAACCCTGTCCTGTCTGATCATTTCCTGATAACATTTACATTTACAATAATTGATTACACAGCGGTGGAGAGTAGACTTTATCACAGTAGATGTCTTTCTTAAAGCGCTGTAACTAAGTTTAAGAATATAATCCGTATGACTCTGGATACTGTAGCTCCTGTGAAAACTAAGGTCTCTAATCAGAAGTACCTGACTCCGTGGTATAATTCTCAAACACGTAGCCTAAAGCAGATGACTCGTAAGCTGGAGAGGAAATGGCGTGTCACAAATTTAGAGGATCATCATTTAGCCTGGAGAAATAGTTTGCTGCTTTATAAGAAAGCCCTCCACAAAGCCAGAACATCTTACTATTCATCACTGATTGAAGAAAATAAGAACAACCCCAGGTTTCTCTTCAGCACTGTAGCCAGGCTGACAAACAGTCAGAGCTCTGTTGAGCCAACCATCCCTTTAACGTTAACTAGTAATGACTTCATGAACTTCTTCACAAATAAAATTTTTATCATTAGAGAAAAAATTTATCATAATTATCTCGCAGATGTAATATTATCTAAAACTGCTCAAAGAAGTCCTGCCATTAATTAATGCTTCAATATCAAATATGATCAACCTTTCTCTAATAATCGGCTATATAGTCTAAGGAGCTCAGAAAGAAAAGCGTCTGGACTTCTTTAAGCAGCTTGAAGACATTTCACGTCTCATCCGAGAAACTTCTTGAGTTCTAATGTCAAATGGTGGAGAGTCCCAGATTTAAGCCCTATGGGAGTGTCCCCCAAGAGGGACATGGACCCCATATTGATCCTCTACCTAATCACACGAGCCAAGGTGTGAAAACGGCTGTAGGTCACAATCAGCCAAGGTTTTGGGTGAAGATGGCCTGTATGATCGAGAACCTTCACAGACAATTGCCTATGTACCAGCAGTCTTAGCTAATTATAGGCCAATCTCCAACCTTCCTTTATATCAAACATCCTTGAAAGAGTAGTTGTCAAACAGCTAACAGATCATCTGCAGAGGAATGGCTTATTTGAAGAGTTTCAGTCAGGTTTCAGAGCTCATCACAGAAACAGCTTTAGTGAAGGTTACAAATGATCTTCTTATGGCCTCTGACAGTGGACTCATCTCTGTGCTTGTCCTGCTAGACCTCAGTGCTGCGTTCGATACTTTCGACCATAATATCCTATTAGAGCGATTAGAACAGGGGTCAGCGACCCTGGGCACATGTGCCACAGCTGGCACGCAAAGGGTTAACTGATGCACGACCATAGCGGGACTGGCCATCGGACATACCGGGTATGGGCCGATGGTGTTTGTTTTTTTATTTTTGTTTTTCTCTTGTGACAGTATAAACAATGAAAGGTGGTGGATTGGCCAGATGCTGGCCGATGTTTAGCTGCTGGCCAGCAGGTGGATGAGGGAAAGGGGAGGCAGGAGAGGAGAGACCCGAGGCAGCCGCCGGTCTGAGTGTCAGGTGAACTGAACTTCAGGTAAGAAGTTATGACCTGCAGTCTATCTGGGTCAGATATAAACCAAGTTTAGGTGGAGTTTATTTTCGTTGTGCTGACTTTTTACCGTCAGTTACAGTAACTCGTACTGCGTGCTAGCTAGCATGACAGAGTTTCTCTACAGCTATGATGTTACTGATAGTGAACTTTATTTATAAGAGTTAGTTAGTAGAGTTGCCAACCGTCCCGTAAAAAAACGAATTGTCTCGTATTCAGAGAAAATATTACGTGTTTCGTATTGAGCTGAAAAGGAACGCAGCTAGAATGGAAAAAAAGACACAAAGCTGGAGTTATTCTGTCTTTGCTGCACAGCTGCCTCTTCTTCTCTCATTCTCTCCCCCTGCCTCTCCTGTTGCTACTTCAATCATGAAACTGATCAGTGATCAGCTGATCGGCTTTTCTCTCTTGTTTGTTTATCGCTCACTTTGCACCAGAAAGAGGAAACCAGCAGATGTCGCGCTAAAAAACAACAGCAGTTTAAGCTTGATCAGCTGTTGTTAGAATTTATTTAATATTAATTTCTAGTATCAGCTGATGTTTGCTGGAGCCACAGCCATAAAAGCTGCTGGTCATGATATCGTTTGGTTATCTGGTGAGAGGGAAACATGAAGATGAAACCAGGAGATGTCCTTACTGAATCATCAGAGCTGAACAGGTGATGGAGAAACAGGTTTACCTTTTAGGTGACATGAATGAGTTGAAGGGAAGTTATGAACTGTTTCTGAGAGACAAATAACACCAGGATCCTTTTTTATGTAGCTGACAGCTGGTAACTGTGCAGGGGCGGATCTAGCAAAGTGTTGCCAGGGGGGCATGTAGGGCATTAACAGGGAGAGGTGGGCACAAGGAAATACTTTCTTATTCTCATTTAAAATGTCTGGCTGTTATTAAATAATTATCTGAAGGTTACAACCAACTTTTTATCTGATGTAAAATGTATAGAAATCATATATATACCAACAAGACTGTACATCACTGTCACCACAGCGTTTCTTTTCATTCAAAGGCTTTATGGCTTTAATACCTGGGGGGCCGGTCTCTAGTCAAAATGCCCGGGCTGTTTTGTTGTCCCAGTCCAGCCCTGGGCACGACACGCAGTGAGTTAATCTGAGGAGGTGCGTTAAAAAATAAATGGGCCAGCGGTGCACATCGCAAATCAGCTCGCATAGTTGTGCCAATTCTTAATGACGGTGTCTTAGCTAACAGCCCCAACTACCAGATTAAACATGTAATTGGCTAAAAATAACTTTGCCTACTGGTGAGAGGGACGTTGCTAGCTGGCAGTTTTTTCAAGCGATGTTGAAATTTCCACATTCCAACACTTCAAAAGCTTCAGGAGCTGTCCGCTCAGCGCAGCATCAGCACCGTGGAAATACACGGATACATCCGTAGACTCGAGACAGAATTCACAATGTGTTTTCAGGACTTTCAGGTGTTTGGACCAATGTTTTATTTTCTGATCAAACCAGAAAGCCTTAATGAGCAGCAGGATTTGTTAAGTGGTTGGACACAGAGGACATCGACATGCAGCTGATTGAACTGAAAAGCTCGACTCTGTGGGGTCAAAGTTTGCAGAACTACGAACACAGCTGGAATCCACAGCTGTGCGTGTTCATGGAGCTTTCATTTTCACCTGCTGGACATCACTACCTGACAAGTTTAACTGTCTTCAGAACATTGCAGAGGCCTTATTGACAGTGTTTGGCTCGAATATCTGTGTGAGCAGATTTTCTCTCACATGAGTCCTCAGGTAGCCTCTGAATGCTGGACACTCGAAGACCTGAGTCTCTGAGTGGGAGACCAGAGATCACATTAACATGTGTATCTCTGTATTAACAAACATGCCATATTGGCCCAGTTTATTTTTCTTATCATTGTTGTGAGGAGACCATAAATGGCATTTGTATTTTCTGTTGTACAGTTCATTTGCTGTTATTGATAAAAAGTGTCTTTTTTTTTGTTTCAAAATAGCTGAAAACTATTCACTGATAGCTGCCAACATCTGGGAATAAATATAATTCTATAAAGTTGTTCTATATAGTGTGTAACTGTTAATATAGAGCGTTATTAAATTTATTGCTAATGCAATCATATGGCACACTGACTTCTGAGGAAATTTTAGATGAACATGCTGCAGGTATTACAGGTACTGCGCTGCAGTGGTTTGTATCTTATCTGTCTAACAGACTCCAATTTGTTCATGTAATGGAGAGTCTTCTTCACACATTAAGGTTAATTATGGAGTTCCACAGGGTTCAGTGCTAGGACCAATTCTGTTTACATTTGCGCAATATCTCTAAAATGAGAAATATCCTTTCTCAGAGTGATGCTGAAAAACTAGTTCATACATTTATTACTTCAAGGCTGGACCAGTGTAATTTGTTATTATCAGGATGTCCTAAAAACTCCCCGAAAAGCCTTCAGTTAATCCAAAATGCTGCAGCAAGAGTCCTGACAGGGACTAGAAAGAGAGAACAGATTTCTCCCATACTGGCGTATCTTAATTTCTCCTACAATGGGTGACCATAAGGTCTGGGCTCACAGTTAGTAATAGAAGGAGTAACTCAGTCATTTGGGAAGGGCTCAGACTAGAGCTGGTACTCTAATGCATCAAAACAGCCAGTTTACATCATCCCAAGCAATCTCCACAGTGATTCTACTGTACAGCAATGCACAAGTAGAAATGGAAGCAAGACTACAATGCTGAATGTGTGAGTCAGAGCTGACACATGTCAACCAAAAATAAAAAAGTTAATCTGACTTCACACCTGTTTTTAAGCTTTATGAATATGGTGAACTTGGAAAAAGCAGATGTTTAACTGAAGTTTCTGTTGTTCCATGAAAACAGAAAAAACTATTCACATAATATTGCAAGTCGACATCTTCATCTGTAGTGAAGCAGTCTAAGGGATTACTTTGTGTTCCAACAGTTTAGAGTGCAGAGCGCTGCAAAATGAGAACAGACGTGTCAGACTGAGTAAACTGTTTTAACATTTAGACCAAACTAAATACTTGGAGTTTATGTGGTCTAACCAGCAGATGGGTTAACATAACATATCAATATTTCATGTGTCCAAGTTAGAAAGGCCAACAGACCTTAATTTATTATTTAGTTGCTGTATAAAAAAAGCCTTTCCTTTATGTCATGCAACCTCTGGATCCACTCATAAGCTGCGTAAAATATAGTATATGTTAATAAATATCCATTTTCTGATCCAAAAATTATATTGTTGTCATTGACATCACTAGAAATATCAGATTACAAACTGACTAAAGTCTCACCATTCCACTGCAGGTCTGTTGGTGCCACAGGATATGTGAATGTTTGAAGGAAAAACAGGCTTTTGTTTTTCATTCATGAAATGCATTAAGGTGCCCACACTTCTTTAATGAAATGATTTTGTAGTAAAATATGACCATCAAGATGTAAACAAAGTTTGAAATCTGAGATAAGTAATGTGGCTATATAAACACTGTCAGCCTGCTGCTTTCAGAGGTTTCACAGTTGTGTTATTTGCATCATCCAGTCAGCAATGTACAATTATTTCCACAGGTTATTGGAGCATGGTCCATGTTGTTTGTTTTATCATTTTTGTGCATCACAATGTAAAAAAGAAGATGCCCAGAAAACACAAAACATTTAGTGAACTTGATTTGATACATTTGTGTTTTTCCCCAGCTTTCAACTGTTGGTACTCGCTTTACTCAGATTTACTCATTTAGACAAGCGTTTTGGTAACTTGAATTTTCTTGTTTGTCTAATTACAATATCCCTGCGAGGTTGACAATAAAAAATAGCTCCAATGCATTTCGATCTTGATAAAACACAGACTGCACCATCCTGGCTTTAGAGTCCTTTCACAGGGAGACAAGTGAATAAACCATTACATTATGAAAGCACTCATCACTTTGACTAGAGAAGTCAGCGTTAATCGTGTTGCTATATGTTTATTTAAGGAATGCTGAGTGAAAACATTTTCATTAATCAAGTGATGCCCATTTGTTTTTCAAAGCTAGAGTATATACGCATCCATACACTGGAGTTTCACAGTAACTATAGTGAACAAGACGAGTTAAAACTTATATATCCACCTTAGATTTACAAGCAGTCAATTTGATTGGGTGGTTTACAGACATGTGCAAGTGTATGTACAAAGTGCATGCCTGTACATTCACAAGGATGTACTCGTGCATTATGTTGTTATATACATGGTTTCCTCGAGGGAAACTAAATGCTTCTTCTGTAATAGTCTTCTTTGTAACTCAAACTGCAGTCACTAGTGCGCCCTTCCTCCATTCCTTCTTTTTAAGAATGTACCAGATTGTTGACTTGTCCATTTATTCTGATTTTCAGACTAATAGAAAACTTTGGACCTCATATTGAGAGGTTGATTGAAAAGCTACTAAATCCAAGTCCAGCACTTGGAACCAGATCTTTTATCTACTAAATTTATGTGTGGAATAAAGAGAGAACAGGCTTTTTTAAAGCTATTTATGAGTTGCTCAGTTATGTTTGAGTATTTGAAAATGGGCAGTGAATCGGAACCAGATGGAATAGCTGTGATTCCTAAATGAATGCCTAATCTGAAAGTTTGGACTTCAATCACATCTTGATTGTTGGATTTATTTTTATTATTGTCTGTGGTGGGGTACAGTGGCAGGACTAAAAGAAATGTTAAAAAATTGAGAAAAAAAAGTACAAATAATCCAAAAATGTATGGACCTAACTGTGATTTCTGCTACATCAGCTCACCATTAATGACACCATTCATTTGACTGACCAAGAGTAAATTGATTAACTACTGCACAGAGGCGGTCGCTTTTCACAATTGCACCACCATTAACAAAAATAGCCCATGAAGTCAATATTTTCAAGTACGAACAGTTAAAAAAGTCTCTCCCTCAGTTTCAATCATGACTCTCACCAGTGGAAAGGCGTGGGAGATCTTGCCGTCTGGGGGAAGTTTAGCTCCAAAGCCATACGCAGGGAAGAGTTTGTCACTGTCATAGTCCTGGATAATTTCTCCCACAGCCTTCAGGGCCATGGCATATGCATTCATTTGGTATGGACTCATATAGTGCAACGATGTCGGCTGGGACGGGTTACCTAGAAAGAGAGAAATCCCCACCAGCATGCAGCAAAATTAGCGTGAGAATGTTCTTATCAGAGAATGAAGAAAAGCAATTACACATTTATTAGACTTGCAAAAAACACACATGCAGACATGATGAAGGAAACCACTATGTTGTGTAACTACTGGAATTAGTTGGTTTTTGTTTTTGTTTTTTGCTTTCCAAAAAAAAGACCAACTAAATTTTGAGAAACGTGGTTTTGTAGAATTGATATTATGGAGCCGTGGAAAGAAAATACATTTCAAAGAGCATCCTTATTCGTATCTGTGTAGTTTCTTTGCTGTCTGACATGTTGTCAGTTCTTTAAGTCTGAATGCGGTCTTTTCAATTTGTGGGCTCACAACCTAGCATGAAAGGTTTTAAGCAGTGTTGTCCTGTTTTAGCCGCTAAACCCTCTTTGATAAACACATCTACATTTAAGAGCAAAATGTTTACTTGCTCCCTAATATATCCCAATCACTAACAGGTGCCATGACTAAAAGATAATCGGTATTATTCACCTTACCTGTCAGTAGTCACAACGTTATAAAATACCCCACCTTTTGCAGCTATAACAACTTTTTGTTAACAACGTTTTTCTTCCGCACCAACCCTGCTCATTAATGACTTTATGGACCTTGCTTTGTGCACTGATGCACAGCCACGTTGGAAGAGGAAGGGGCCATCCCCTGAAGCATTAAGCTTCTGTCTAAGCCTGTGAGATCTATTCCTGAAAAACAACCCCACACCATAATTATGTGGGGTGATTATATAATAGAATTATGTAAAGGGGAATATGTAATTATTGATTACACTTGGTACAATGCAGAGCAAGAGCAAGTATCGTTCTCCAGGCACCTGTCAAACCCAGCCAAGTGCATCAGACTGCCAGATACTGCCAGTGATCTGTAACTGCAGGAAACATATGCTGTGGCAGCATCCTTTACTCCATGCTTTGCAATGTGCTGAGCAGAGATAGGCAGTAATGTGTTAACGCGTTACTGTAATCTGATTACTTGATTACAAGTAACGAGAACAAGTATTACTATTGCAAAAAAGTAATTAGATTACTGTTACTTTCCCATAAGCACGCTGCCTTACTGCGTTACTAAACCATGATTTTGTTGGTGAGAGTGTCTCATGACAATGACGTACGAGCGTGCGACGTCCGTGGCAGCAACAGACGTGTGTAGATCAACGATGGATGTTATGGAGAGCGGGAGAGAGTACGAACGTGCAGCGTTTAAAGCTTGGAAATACTGACATTACTTTGAGTTTGATTCTGTAATAAGTGACAAAAACATCAGCGTCTGCTGTTCACTCTGCGTGGGAAGAAAACTTCTTTCTACAGCAGAAAATTAAACTTGAAATCTGAGCGAGCACCGAGCACGCTGCCATGGGCAAAAAAATAAAATTCCTACAAACACAGAGGTAACTCCTGGCCCAAAACTGACAAATTGTGCTGTCAATCAGCACTATCAATCATGTCTTGTAAACACTAATTACAATACAACAATAATCTGGCTGCCTCAGTTTAGTAAGTCCCATTAGCCTGATGGACTGATGAAGTATTTGAACAACCAGATTAGGTGTAATATTGCTAATCTCTCATTATTTCGTTAACAGAGCTTCTTTCTTTGAGAATTTTTCAACTTAAAGACTTTGCAATCAGGAGTTTGTTTTTTCCTGTCTGGCTGATAGGTGACTGTCATTGTGTTTCTTTGCAGGCACCTCTGTAGAATAACAGGGACTTGGTGTTCAGGCTTTTTAAAAATGCTCTTAAGTGGCTAATCAAAAAGCAACTCTCAATGTGAAGGTCATTTTTAATGGACAATCAGCTTGTGCACTATATTCTTCAGCTGGTCCATTGTGATATTTTTAGGACATATTCCAGTTTCCATACTTTACACAGAAGTACATATTGTGCATATGTGTGATGGTTGATGATAGCATGATAGACATTTGGGAACATAATAGCACGAATAGTGTCTCCATATAGACCACCACCAAGACAGACAAATAATTGTGTGGCAGTTATTTGTCAATGCCACTGAAATTGATTTTTTCAAAAGAAGGCAAAAAGAGTCTAACTAAAGTAAAAAAGCGCCAACAATTTATTTTGTGGGCAAAAAAATCTCACTGAACAGATGTGTGGACATTTCCTGCATGC
The DNA here is from genome assembly GCF_041146795.1 of Maylandia zebra. NCBI lineage: Eukaryota > Metazoa > Chordata > Actinopteri > Cichliformes > Cichlidae > Maylandia > Maylandia zebra. Next base: position 6,348,165 of record NC_135171.1, on the reverse strand, counting down.
ATTAAGATGAAACACTGTCTTACCATTGGATGCTGTGAAGTCTATGGCTACAGTGAAGTTGAGTTGTGTCCTGGTGGGAGATTGAGCACATTGATATCAGTCACAGTGGTCAGGACTTCGTTTTGAGATTGGAAGAACATCTACAGCTCTTCATGCCAGATCGAGAAACGTACTGGTCACCGGTTAGAAATTGTAAGACATCTAAAGTATTTGAAATCTACAAATTATTAACGTATGTAGTATTGTTTTTGCCCAGTGAATTCTTCAGCTTTCTGTAGCTTACATTTCACAACAAAAACAATTTTAAAAAAATGAGCTGTCCAGAATGATGAGAAAACAAATTCAGCAATATAAAACTCTAAAACAAAAGCAGTGAGGCAGCAGCAAATGCCTCACTGATGGTTTAAGAAACATCAGTGTTCAAATAAAGTGCACTACCTTGGAATGTTTTTTCTTCCAGCCTATTTGCTTGACTGCTGTAACACATTTATTGTATTAATATCACACAGTATTTATGAGTGAAACGCTAGTTACTTCAGCTAATTAGGTTACGTAGTTAACAAATCAAACGTCCAGAGTGTGACCCTGATGCAGCTGATGCAACTCAAAGCATGCTCATATTGGTCAAAGTTAGAGCTGATGCAATATGACATCATCCGCTACACTTGTCTGATCTGCCTGATGCAATCTGCGGTTGTCAGTAAACCAACTAGAAGTACAGGGGTGAAGCACTTTCTTTGAATTACTGTGTATTTTCTTAAGCTTTTGCTTTAGATTTAGTTACGACTGCTGTGTTTAAGTTGTGCTGAGAGCATAGCATAGCTGACTTTCTTGTGTCATGCCCTCTGCTTTATTGCCATTTCAGTTTAATGAGTTATATTGGATTTTTCTGGCATGTTGGGGGTTAGTTATTTACATGTTATGGTTTTATAACCACAGCATTATTACTGATGTTCTTTTGTTCCAAAACATTTTCTACCCCTAGTTTTATAAAGTAAAAGTATGAGAAATACACTACATTGCTGAAAGTATTCACTCATCTGGCTTCACACACATATGAGTATAACTTGAGTAAAAGTCTCCTGGGAAGGCTTTCCATGAGGTTTATGGGAATTTTTGGCCATTTCTCCAGAAGCATATTTGTGAGGTCAGACAAGACGGCCTGAATCCACTTTGCTCTGATTCATCCCAAAGGCGCAGAGTTCTTCCAGGCCCAGTTCTTCATCCATGTCTTTATGGATTTTGCTTTGTATACAGTCATGTTGGAACAAGACGAATGTTCATATTACGCCATGACTGCCCAGCTTGTCGTGATACTCAATGTGTCTTTTTTGTTTAGAATAATTGATGTAAGTAAAAAGTATAACATCAGTCAAGGCCATCTTCAGTGACAACTCAAGTTCTCATCAATCAGAATCAGACATTTCCTAGTGAAATCTGCTATCTTGGTTATCATTTATCTGAACAACATTGTGTGCAGTGGCAAACTAAATGTCAGGTTCGACAAATAGAGCAGTGGGGATAAAAGACAGAAGCTGTGAAGAGTCACTAAACTGTGACTCAAGAATCAAATGAGGGCTGATTTTTTTCACTGGAAAACCAGAATGTAAGAAAAGTGTAAACATTTTAGTCAAAGTTTATAACACATTGCACCCTTTGTACTACCTTCCAGTAATATCATTTGTGTATGTTCGACTCTACCCTAATGAAACATGACTGACTGAGTTCTTACCCTCCTCTGATGAAGTCGACAAATGTATACTCTGACTCCACTTTGAAAGACAGCAGGGTCACCTTGAAGATTGGGAGAAAGTGAAAGGGAAATGAGAAAAAATATCAAGAGAACCAAGGGAGGTTACAGACAGGCTAACAGCAAACATTATACATTTACTGGACTGATAAATCACTCCTGCTATGAGTCATCCCCATGAAACATGTGACAGCTGTTGACATGACACACTGACGAGTCTTACCGTCCCTGAGTTGATGTATTTCTTCTTTTTGCCTTTCTTTTTAGGATTCAACACCTTGACCATAAGAGAGGAAACATGAAACAAGCTTTTCAACAAACAAGTCAGAACACATTATATAGTCTTTCCTCATATTTCTAAGCTAATATGAACAGGTGGCGATTTAATACTGTCCTCAAATAAAGGCTGGAATTCATAACACAAGGAATATTACTTCATGAATAATATATAACACTGAAGGAACTAGCTGTGTTGTTAATACCATCGACACAATCAACAAAAAATAGTTTTTGGAGAAAATGAACTTCTGGAGCTTTGGAGAAGTGAAATGTACTTCTTGTTGCACTCTGTCTTTTTTTTTCTTTTCATTTTTTTTTACCTCATAGACATTGAACTGGCTTTGGCCTCGGGATAGTTCTCTGTAGCTTGTGGTGAATTCTCCAATAAAGTCATGACTGGAAGGGAGAATGAGATAAAGATAACGAATAAAAAGAAAACAGTTATTGTTGTATCTGTAACATGACTTTCTATTCTTTTTGACAAAAAATTATAGTCCTTTTGTTCAACAACATGGTGTCCGAATGATTTTCTCTCTTTTTAAGCTATGAAATACAAATATAAATAGAAAGAGTCCACTTAAAGGGAACCCCGACTATTATGACAAGTTACTCTAAATATGTTACAAATTATCTCCACCACATAAAAACATACTTAAGAATAACTACAATTTTTTTGTTGTTATTCATTAAATCTTTGTTGTTTAAAATTATTTTGGAGCCGTGGGAGCGGCCATGTTTTTTCGCACGCAATGCATTCTGGGACAATGACGTGTATTGGTTGTTAGCAGTATAAGTGCTTTCGTTCAGCTAACCTGTTTTGTTTTTCATAGTGTAGCAATGGTGTCAATTAAGTTGTCTATTAGTGACCTGGTTACGACTTGGTAGACCAGCACTATCCGGTCTTTGAGTCTGATGTTATTAGCATTCTTAGCAAACTCCGCTGCAAAAGTCAAATGATCACTGCAGCATTACTGAGAGTTGAAAAACTGTCTAAATTTGTTCATCTGTAATAAAATGATCAGTGTGGCAGCTCTGCCAGGTGTATCAATTAAGTTTAACATCCAGGCATCCATGAAAACGGAATTTATGACATTTAACTGAGTTAGAAGTTAGCAGGGAGTTAGCTCGCTAGCTTCCATCTAAATACATCTAAATATAATATTGTAGAGGTAAACACAGACGACATGAGAGCTCTTGATTAACACAGCAGGTGCGCAGCTCTGGGGAGAAAGCGGTTGTAGACCCCCCAAGAACTCCTGCAGCGCTTTAACCGACGTGGGACGTGGAAAAGCCGAAACATGCCTGAGTGAGTGTCTCACTATGGGAAGGCCTCCTGCGTGACCTCATCAGAAGCTCAGATACCATTACGCCAGCCCTTACAAGCTGGCTAAGTGACACCCATATCAGGAGGGGCTAGTGCCTCCCTATATAATAGGCTGACATAGCGTCAGATGTCATTCAAAACAAGCCCACCTCTTCCTCTTCCTCGCTTCCATAGCAAGGAGAGCGGTCTGGTGAGACACTCACTCATGCTACTCAGAGAACTGGGGTTATATACATAACCTTAAGTTCTCTTTCATAGCATTCGTTTCGTGTCTCACTATGGGAGGAATACTGACTGCTGGATTGCCAGACATGCCTGTTAAGAAGACAACTGTTCCCAACAGCACTTCACAGGGGAGAAGCTCCCACCTGGGAAGAACCTGCACTGAGGACTGAATGCGCTAGGTTAGGTGCTGTTACATCTAACCTGTAAAACCTAGCAAATGTGTGAGGAGGCTGAAGACCCCTGCTAGTATAGACCGGGGCAATTGCTCCTACTATCCAATGGAAGAGGCGCTGTTTAGACACAGGCTTTCCCTTATGTGGATTAGCCCAGGACACGAATAGCTTTTCACTTTGTCCGACACTCTGGGTTCTGTCGATATAAATGCGCAGTGCACGGACTGGACACAAGGTATGCAGCCGCTGTTGCTCCTCTGAGGAGAAAGGCGGTGGGTGAAAGGCCAGAACATCTGTAGGGGAACATGTGCCGACAACCTTTGGGATAAAGGCGAGGTTTAGCCGCATACTGACCCTCGTATTATCCGAGGACAACTGAATGCATGACTGATGCACTGAGAGAGCGTGGATCTCTCCTACATGCTTAGCTGAAGCTAAAGCAATTAATAGAGCTGTCATCAAGGACAGAAATTTTAACTCAACCTGTTCCAGGGGTTCAAATGGGCAACAGGAGAGCGCAGCCAATACTGTGGGAAGGTCCCACGATGGAGCCAGTGGCCTAGATGTAGGCAATTTACGCCATGCACCCTTCATGAAACGGCATATTAAGGGATGCTGGCCAACAGTCTTCCCCTCAAAACCAATATGGCAGGCTGAAATTGCTGCCAAATACACCTTGATGGTGGAGAAGGCTTTACCCTTATCAATCAGGGCCTGAAGAAATGACAGAATCACAGCCACAGAGCATTGAAAAGGGATGGCCTGTGATTCTAAGCACCAGCTTTCAAACACACGCCACTTGTGCTCATATAGTGTCCTAGTAGACGATGCTCTAGAGCAGGGGTGTCAAACTCAAATACACAGTGGGCCAAAATTCTAAACTGGAACAAAGTCGTGGGCTAACATTAATATTTATTGAAAAAAAAAAATCTTCCTCTAGATACAAGAATGAATCTTTTCTTATGGACTCAAACACGTTTTGCTGAAAAACTGAATATGGAACAAGCAAAGCTTAATACTAAACAATATATATATTAGCTGTATAATACCAGTAGGCCAGCTCTAATAGTAATTTGGTATGGCTTTGGTATGCTCTAGAACACTGAATAGTGTCGATAAAACTATGAGGGAGCCCGACTGTGTTCAGGTTAAATCACTCACAGGCCAAGCCCTTAGAGCTAGCATCTCCAGGTGGGGGTGGAATATTTCCACCCGTGCCTGAGACAGGAGGTCTCTGCGTAGTGATAACAGCCAAGGTGGGCCGCACAGCAGCTGAAAAATCTCTGCCAGCCACTGCTTCCCTGGCCAGTGCGGGGCTATCAGGATCATATAGTGACCTCTCTCTCTCAATTTGGCCAGAGTTGGAGAAATGAGGGCCACTGGGGGAAAAGCATAGAGGAGGGTTCTTGGCCACTCGTGAGCCAGAGCATCCACCCCGAGCGGCGCTTTCTGATCGTGCAGCGAGTAAAACACTTTTTCCTTAGTCATCAGGTTGGTAAGCCAACACATGCTTCCCCATCTTTTTCGCCTTTGGCAATTTCTTACCATCAAAACGAGATTTTACAACCTCTGTTTGTATGGCGGGCCATGGGATGTTGAGCCTAGCAGCTGCGCATGTCCTGCATGTCGAGATCCAGGGGAGACGGCGGTGTCGGTTTTTCAACCTCGCCGGTAGCCGAGGGCTTTGCAGCCCAGCTGATTCTAGGTGGAACCCTCCTCCTCCTCGTCAGACAGGAGGAGTTCTGAGTCAGCCGACTCATCTCCGTCATCATTAGCATCTCCTCCCCGGGCGACTCCAACATGGGGGAAAAACTCACATTCTCCATGTGCCTCCAGCGACGGGAGAGCGGCCGCGATGGGCTGAGGGTCTGCCTCTGCCCAGCTCGGCCTGGCGTTGTTGCCAAATCATCAGGCATCTCAATTTCTCCTTGCGCTGCAGCAGCCTCACACAGCAAAGAGTCGCCACCCGACAGGTTAGCCTGGCGAGCTAGCCTGTGCGGAGTTTGCGTGGGAAAGCCGCGCAGTGGATACAGTCGTGTGCAGGTGTCAAGGCAGCCTGAGCCTGAGATAAGCCTAGGCATGCTGCACACACGGGTGTGTATCCCAGGCAGAAATCCTCTTGCCGCAAGGACAAAGTTTCGCAACTTCGTTGTCAGTCGTAGCCATGGTTAGCTAGAGGGTTGTGCACATTAGCAAGACCAACACTGACTGTGGAGAATATTGCTATTTCTCAGCTAGCATGGGGTGAAAAGTAGTGCTACTTTTCTGCAGGTATTGCTACCTAATGTGTAAAACCGCTAGTGCCGAAGGGTATTGCTACCTCATGGTGAAGCTAGTGGTACCTTTATTAGCAAAGTGTTGCTACATCGCTTTGGGAAAAACTACAGAACAGTATTGCTACTGCTTGTATGCTAGTGGACAACTGAAATGCTGGGAACAAAGCGCCCGGTGACCGAGTTGTTCACTCGAATCTGTGGACAGTTTAGCTTTACCACCCAATAGCACAGTTGTCTTACAGGCTTCTGTGAGAAGTGAGAAGAGGTTTTTGAATGACATCTGACGCTATGTCAGCCTATTATATAGGGAGGCACTAGCCCATCCTGACATGAGCGTCACTTAGCCAGCCCTTACAGGCTCGAGATGCTCCATAGCGGCAAACTCTTCCCGAACGACGGAGGGTTTTGCGGGGTTGAGGAGGCGCACGCGTGCGAACACCGGGGGACCGACCGTCGGGGTATAATGTTCAACCCCGTGCTTCGTAGCCATGTTCATGAAATTAGGAACAGTCAGTGAAGGGAACTCCAAGAGCAAACACTGAAAAACATTCCCTGAAGTCACAAAATTAGCTCAATTCAGGGGCTCGATGGCCCGAGTGAAACAGTGTATTAAAGAAAAGGACAGAGCATCGAATAAGCGTCTGTTAGCGACATCGACCACCAGTCCGTGGGCACAAAGAAAATCGGCGCCCAAAATTGGCACAGAGCTAGTGGCAACAACAAAGGTCCACTAATGAATGGAGGACTTTTTTTCCACTCGATAAAAGTTAATGTGAGGGCTCCCGATGGTTAGGGGCAAATGCAATCGCATGGCAGGATTCTGTTAACGGACCAAACGTCAGTCAGGAGAACCACCGAGATTAGTTAGTCATTAATATACTGCTGCTGCATGGGCTGGGCTGTAGTTACATTTTAAGGGTTTAAAAACTGTGTTTTAAAATAATTAGCGGTAATAAAAACCATGAGAAGCCGATAGTGATCACTGACTGTTTTTAGGGGCTTGTTGATATTAAATAACAAGATACAAAAGCAAAACATGTTAAAACACATCAGTCTTATTAAGTGCAGAATACTTTGGACCCAGACGCAGGATTCATCACGTTATCACTTAAAGACCGGATACCGGTCATGGAGGCTAACAAGGGCTGCCCAAAGAACATCTGGATTAAGACATACGGCTTCAAAAAGTTTTGGTGCTTTACAGTAGCCGCATAGACACCAGTAGTTTTACCTGACTCTCTCGTCCTCATGTGACGGATTGTTTTCATCTTCATCTAAACTAAGTGCTGGTTGACTATTTTCATTCTCTCTCTCGGTTTGCTCTGGTTCAAACTGGAAAGGCTGAACAGAAGCCATTTCCAGTGCACTGCTAACTGTGAACTGGATGCGGTGCAACCGTATGACGTCACTACCCAGAGTGCATTGAGAACTAAATAACAATGGTGGCCTACTGGTAAATCGGTTTTATATAAAATGTGCTTAAAAGGGGGCAGCACGGTGGCACGGTGGTTAGCACTGTTGCCGCACAGCAAGAAGGTCCTGAGTTCAATTCCACCATCAGGCCAGAGTGTTTCTGTGTGGAGTTTGCATGTTCTCCCCGTGTTTGCGTGGGTTCCCTCCGGGTACTCCAGCTTCCTCCCACCGTACAAAGACATGCAGTTTGTGGGGATAGGTTAATTGATTAATCCAAATTTCCTATAGGCGTGAAAGCGGGAGTGAATGTGAACACGAACGGTTGTCTGTCTCTGTGTGTTGGCCCTGCGACAGACTGGCAACCTGTCCAGGGTGTACCTTGCCTCTCGCCCCATGACAGCTGGGATAGGCTCCAGCGCCCCCCGCAACCCTGAAAAAGGACAAGCGGAAGCGAATGGATGGATGGATGGTGCTTAAGGAAAACATTTGGCGTATTTTAGTACCACATATGTGTTATTGAAAGCACAGTACATATTTTAGCGCAAACATGTCTTAATAGCCGGGGTTCCCTTTAACCAATGTGAAGGATTGCATGGATCTTCCTTTTGTTGTCTTGTATTACAAACTTATACAAAATAGTTGCAATTAAGTTGCACTAATTTAAGAAGAAGTGTATCCTTTTCAGCTTCTATGATGTGGTATTTCTCACACATTAAACTATCCCAGATACCAAAAGGCGAGAGGCGGGGTACACCCTGGACAGGTCACTAATCTGACACAGGGCTAACACATTCAGAAAGACAGCCATTCATACCTATGGGCAATTTAGAATCACCAGTCAATCTAATCCCACTAACTGCATGTCTTTGGACTGTGGGAGGAAGTGGAGAGAACTCCCACAAACACAGGCAGAACATGCAAATTCCACACAGAAAGACCTGGCCAGATGAGTCAAACTCAGGACCTTCTTGCTGTGAGGCAACAGCCCTAACTACCGCACCACTGTGCTGCTCTGAATTAAATTAACTGTAGATATTTAATTTAACTAGGCTATATTTACCTTTTAAACCTTGCTGTCCTGTGCTTTAGATCACAAAGATTCAAATTAGACAAACAAGTGTCCTCAGTTGTGAAAACGAGTTTTTACCAGCTACGCTAAATCTCCAAGGCAAGGCCCTATATTCCACATAAAGACCTTGGACAGCTTATCCATGCCTTTATTACTTCGAGACTAGACTGTTGCAATTCTCTGTGCATGGGCCTCCAATTCTCTCTCCTCCAGCGTTTGCAATTAGTTCAAAATGCCACAACACGCCTCTTAACTGGCACCAGAAGGCATGATCACATCACCCCTGTTCTAGCCAATCTACACTGGCTCCCTGTTAAATACCGTATCGTATTTAAAATCCTTTTGTATACTTTTAAAAATGGCGCCCAGTTACCTAACAGACTTTCTCGACGTGTATAGCCCCAACAGAGCACTCAGATCCTCTAATGGCTCTAACTTTTGTGATGTGTAGCTCGTTAGTCAGTGTCTGTTTTAATTTTGAAAAAGTGTCTAGCCTCAAAGGATTCCCTTTCTTTGTCCCTGTCACAATGACACGTCATTGGTCGATAGAGATATTTTATCCAAAAATGTATTATGCGTATACATTTGTCATTGTTATGTTTCTATTTTGACAAAACAGAATACTGTGTCAAAGCCTAAAAGGGAAACTGAGTAAAAATGCATCAGAATTACAGCCTGATGAATTCTGCAAGACAAACATTTCCTTCAGGTTTCCTTTTTTCTCACAAAAAGTGAAAAGAGAGACAGAAGATAGAACATAGAGAAAAGACTGAAAATTTATTTTCAGAGTAAAATTTGTGGAACAGCAACATGAGGTCAGACAGCCTGAAAACCCCCACAAGATATCTGCAAATTAAGCCCCACATGTATGAGGGCTCCTACAGTAGCCAGCATCTGTGATGAGACGTAGAAGCCATGTATAACCTGACCTCCTAACCACTTAGCTGCAACCTTTCACTCACAAGATTTCATTCATTGCCCAGTGTGTGCCAAGCAGGTGGAGCTCTTCACTTGTTCTAATAAAATGCCTTGGGTCAGAAAGAATAATGTGTGACATTTCAGAGACTCCGTGTGGAGCTGAAAATTAAAGCAAGGAAAAGGAGAGTCACACAGAGTGAGAGCGCTTACCTCCCATCCCTGTCCCAGTCGTAAACGTCCACCTTGACTGTCCTGGAGGGAGGTGAGACAAGGAAGCCAAGGTGAGATAGACATAGGTGAGATTTACAGAAGATAAGAGGGAGTGTGAGGGTGAGAAGGTGAAATGGCAGGAAGCCAATAGGGAGAGACCATCAGAAAGTTGAGTAAGTTAACTTTTCTTCAAAGGATGTTTCACATTATGAAATCAATTAAAATAATGGTGACCCTAAAGTTATACAGCTTACCAATGTCAAAAATTATATAATTATATAATATATAAAAATTCATTCAATAATGAAAATAATGGAAAAAATAATACTTATAATGGATTATATATTTGAAATAAGACAACTTTAAAAAACATTGTAGGCCTTCTTCCTTAAAGTCGGTGCTATGACTCAGATTCTTTCAGTCGTGCGATCATCCATGTGACCGTGTGCGCTGTGCTTTAGAGTATGAGGTGGAGTGACTCTTGTTACTTCTTGTTCTTTTCCTGTACAGGTTGATTGCCTGTGTGAGATGCAGGTCCAGTTTTCTGTGACTTAAACAGCTACTGTGTAAGAAGTAATTAAATGTAATTAAATTCAATAAATTTATATGTTACACAGCAGAAACTTGTATTTGTTTTATAGTCGGATTTATTGTTATTTTAGTGTTTATTCTTGAGTGTAGTTTGGATTTTATTTGCATGATTTTACTTTGATATTTGTATTGCGTTTTTTGGACAATTTTATTGTGGGATTTTTAGTGTAAAAAGTATTTATGCATGCTTTCTTCCTCAGGGAATAAACTTTCTTTGATTGACTCAGTCTCTGTGCCCTGGTTTTCTGATACACATACTCCTCGTATTTAAAGAACCTCCTGATGTGAGGTTTAGGCCCACCAGCTTTAGTGTCTAAACAAACAGCACCCAATCTCAACAATAGTCCGCTCAACCTGCTTTAGTTTGTACAGTAAAGACCCTACAAGATTTGAGACAAAGCCCCAACAATCAGATGATATCCTTGCTGATAGGAGTTTATTTAGGCTACGTTCACACTAATGCATTGTTGTTTGAAAACGCATCGTTTTCTCTCCGTTTTGACCTCCCGTCCACACTGAGACGGCGCTTTCCTCAAGGAAAAAGGCAGCGTTTTGAAAACGCTCTCGAAAACGCATACATTTCAAAACGCAGCTGTTCCGTTGCAGTGTGGACACACGAAAACGTAGACTTTCTAAAACGATGACGTATTTTAGTCATGTGACGCAGTCATGTGACCAAATAAACAAAGATAGCAGAGTACATTATACAGCGGTTGTTTTGACTGCCCTAAAAAAGATGAATATCAGTTTGTACGCGCTCCAGATAGCTTTTCTTTAAATTCTTTAATTCTCACTCGCTTTTGCAGCTTTGTACTTTTGTGTTACTCGTAGCAACAACTCCCCCTCATTGTTAGTCCATTTAAAAATGTATTATGTCTGATCATGGCAGCCCAATAACAGGCCCTAAGCACCAGCCATAGAGGCAGGAATATACCAAAGCCAACAAGTCCGTCCAAAGGTGCCCTAGAGACTATCCACCATATAGTAGCAGAACATAAGATGTAAAGAACAGTATACACTGAGAGGCTTAACCAAGTGGCTGAGATAGTATATATGGACTAGAAGTCCCAAATACCCAATACAAGACACCACCAAAGGAGGTGGAGAACAACAAGGTCCTATGGCACCAAAAGTTCCAGACAGACAAGCAGCTGCTGGCAAACTAACCAGACCGTAGTGCAGGGGTGTCGAACTCCACGCCTCTAGGGCCGGTGTCCTGCAGTCTTTAGATCTCACCCTGGGTCAACACACCTGAATCACATGATTAGTTCCTTACCAGGCCTCTGGAGAACCTCAAGGCATGTTGAGGAGGTAATTTAGCCATTTAAATAAGCTGTGCTGGATCAAGGACACATCTAAAACCTGCAGGACACCGGCCCTTGAGGCCTGGAGTTTGACACCCCTGTAGCAGTGGGTGACAAGGAGCAGAAGACAAAAAATTGTGATAGATATGGCAAACCCAACAGACAGCAACATCAGGAAGGAGGACAAGAAAATAGAGAAGGAACAACTGGAGCAGATGTGGAAAGTAAAGTCCAAAGCAGTCCTGGTGGTAACAGGAACATAAGGAGTTGTAACCCTGATACTGGAAGAGCAGCTCCAGCAGAATCCGAGTGTATAAGAGGTCTCTGTGCAGAAGAACACAGTCCTAGGTACACCTAAAATACTGCGAAGAACCCTCAAAATTCCAGGCCTCTAATAGAGGACTCAAAATTTAGCATCACACATATACCCCCCACACATTCATCCTAGCCATTATTAACAGTAGTCTGACCTCTAGTGTGGTGCCAAATTTTTTAAAGATGCTATTGTGCAACCCTTTTCTTAACCTTTTTTTGTCGAGCCTGTCTCCAAGCTACCTTTGTTGCCTAAACTCCTTTAAAATTTTGTCTACACTCAATTTAAGTCCCTCCTGTATGAATATGAAATTCTAGAAGTGTTCCAATCTTGTTTTAAAACTCACCACAGCACTGAATCTGCTCTATTAAGAGTCTGGTGATGACAGACACTTTGTGCTCCAGTGGATGATGAGAGGCATCCCCACAGATACAGCAGCCATGGAAGCAGAAGAATATCCTATTAAGAAGGCCCTGAGTAAATGTGGTTATCCCAACTGGACATTCACTTCAGGTGCGAAGAAAGACAACTACTGTCTAAGGGAAAATCCTTAGTAATCCCTTATTTGTCGGTTGATTTAGGCTTAGATGTACATACTGTGCGTGTGTGTTTGCTGCTTATTACTTCTGCATTAGTCTCAATAACACCAGCACTGGCCTGACACTGAGTTCACGGCCGACTGCTGGCATTATTCTGACCACCACAGAGTTCAGCTTTATACAGGATTCAGTATGAATATGGAAAGACAAACCTCAAATCTTCAATTTGAAGACAGACCCAGTTTAAGAAAGAAGATGATGTTTCTGCATAAGTCTGAAGTCCTGATGAGTACAAGTGAACCTTCAGATGTTCTATGCTTTTCATGGATGAAGTCATGGAACTTCTACAGTCGAAAATGTAATGAGAACTTGGTTGGGGCTCCTTCACCCTCCTTCAGCTCATCTATATTTCTAGGTTGGGTTTTTTCTTATCTTCCTCCTGACAATACCTCTATGGGTTTAAGGTTAGGGACGCTGGTTGTCCAATAAAGCACAGTATGTCATGAGACTATGGCAGCAGACAGTGAGGAAAGAGGATAAGGACCCAAATGCATACATGTACAGGCAGTAGTGGGTTTTAACAAAACATGAGCCGTTTATTAAAAGCTGAATGAAAATACTAGCAAGAGGCAAAACAGGAACTGAGGCTTAACTAACAGAACTAAACTGGATGAATTAACTTGGACATGGAACCTGGAAACATGGACAAGAGAAGCAGACGTCCTGATAAGAGACAAAGAGAAAACAGACAAAATATATACACACACGAGGGTGATTAGGGAGAATGGAAACACACAGGAAACACAGCTGGAAAGACTTGACAAAGACACAAGGAAAGCAAAACTAGCATTGACACTCTGTAGCTGCATCAAATTTCCATGATATAACCAAATTCTGACTAACAGACTGTGACCTAGACATAGTGTAGGTGGCAAACGTCTGTGACAAATTAGCCTGCACAGCAACAGACATGTGCAGATCAACAATGCATAATATGGAGAGCAGGAGAGAGTACGACCGTGCAGCGTTTAAAGCTTGGAAGTACTCACATTACTTTGAGTTTGATTCCGTAAAAAATTACAAAAACATTAGCGTCTGCTGTTCACTCTGCGTGGGAAGAAAACGTCTTTCTACAGCAAAAAATTAAACTTCTGAGCGAGCTCCGAGCACGCTGTCACGGGAATGTGACATTCACAGAGAAACCCCCGGATCCTCCCACTGACATGACCGCTGTGGCACCGGGCAAACCTCCACCCGCCCCACTCCTGCTAAACAGGTGACAACAGATTTAAGAGACAGGACTTAGTGCTGCTCAATCTTTGATTTTATAAATTTTTTGGTGTGTTTTACTTGCATCTATTTGAAAAAGTGTAAACACAAAACATTTTTTTTTAATTTTATAAGCTGGAATCTGCAGAAAAGGTTTAAATGTTAAACACATTTCTTCCAGTCAGAGACTGCTGCATATAATTTAATTTTTGCTTGATGCAATGTGCATGAAACTAAAGATTAAAACTAATAAAAAAAAATTTCAAAACAGACTTTTTCATTTGCTTCACTTTTATATGATGGATTATGCAGAAAAAATTGAACTGGGCTGAAAGATCTGTTGCTTTATTACTTATTCAGGTTGTGCATCATGTTTTTAAAAAGTACCGTAATAAAGTAACCAATTACTTTTGAAAATAAGTAATCGGTAAAGTAATGGGATTACTTTTTGGAGCAGTAATCAGTAATTAGTAACTAATTATTATTTTCAAGTAACTTGACCAACACTGGTAAAGACATATATTAAAGAGGTGAGAGCTCTTTTGTCTGACTACAAATTAGTAGGAAATTAAATTTGAAGTAGTAGCTGTTGGGGTTTTGTCTTTATTTTTTTTATTTATTTAATTTTTTGCAGTAGCTGACCCTGTGTTAGCTCAATATAAACCTTTATATTCGATAGCATAATGATTTAAAATAAGAAAGTAATCAGTGCACTGTTCTCTCACCTGTCATAGTCTCCATTACAAAGTGCTCGAACAGGAATAGTAAATGACTGCCAGACAGGGTTTAGGTTGTTTTTGATCACCTCAGTCTTGTGGCAGATCGTAAACCTGCAAACAAAAGGAGACATCTCAACATGTTGGTGGGCTCTAGGATTGACAGGAAATAGTGAACAAAATGTGTCCCTGGATACCACATATCCCTGGTTAAATAATGACATTTGGTAAGGCTTCATGCTACTAAGTGTTACTAAGTGTTTTATCCTATTGTAAAGTGTCCTTGGGTGACTTGAAAGGCGCTCATAAATAAAATTTATTATTATTATTATTATTATTACTCATCATCTAAATGAAATGTAACATTAGACACCAGAAACAGTCCAGAGTAAACAGAAAGTTTTCATCCTGAACTATATTTTTGAAATACTTAAAACTTAAACGAAGTACAAATTAAAACATTCTACTTCAGTGTAGAGAAAATCTATAACCACTTCTTCCTTCTGAAGAGTTAGTACCTTTCACTCTCCTCATGGGACTGGATCCAAAAGACAAATGTGTTAGCGTTTTTTTTTTTACTCACCGGCAGTAATAAGGCCAGAACTGGAACAGAGGAGCAGCGCTTTTCTTTAGATGGACAGCTAACAGATTGACTGCATATCAGAGGATATACAGTTTCTCTAACAATTCATACATTCCAAACAAAACACTCACGTGCCATCCTCGTTGCTCCGGTAGAAGACAAGGAAAGGATCAGACTTGCCAAAGAAATCCTTTTTATCCAGCTTGTTTGCACAAAACTGCATAGTGGCTATGTCCTAGGAAAACAAGAACAGTTTCTTTCAGGATCCGGTCTATCTTCAAGTTTATTTTTTAAGAATGAACTTGTGAATTTTTGAACATAATTTGACAATAAGTACTTAAAAGAGGATGTTGTCTAGCAAACTGTAATATCCGTAGACAAAAAGTCTATTGAGCACATGACTCAAACCCAACAAGAACTTTACCTAGTGGCAACAGGATATAACACAGAGCCATTTAACATTTAATAATAATAATAATGGATTGCATTTATATAGCGCTTTTCAAGGCACTCAAAGCACTTTACAATACCACTATTCATTCACTCTCACATTCACACACTGGTGGAGGCAGCTACAGTTGTAGCCACAGCTGCCCTGGGGCAGACTGACAGAAGCGAGGCTGCCATATTGTACCATTGGCCCCTCTGGCCAAGACAGGTAGGCGGTAGGGGATCAAACCGGCGACCTTCCGGTTACAGGTGCACTTCCCAAACCCCTGAGCCATGGTCAGTGCTGAAGACAGCACATCAACAAGCTCTGAGCACAAGATACAGGCTGGGGTCTATCACACCAGTCTTGTCTGTGAAGACCAGTCCAATGGTCTTGACAGAGAGTTGGGGAATGGCTGCAATCACAGCATTGTAAGATGGTGAAAGATATACCCTTAGGCCCCCTCCTCGATTCAGAGATGGTCTTTCCCTTTTCACGTAAATGACCTCCTTGACTCCCCGCTCGATGTGTACATCCTCATGATTGAAAGAGTGTCCACTGGCCTGGAGGTGTAAATAGACTGCGGAGTCCTCGCCTGACGAATTCTTCATCGTACCATCAGCTTTGCTAGAGGTTGTTTGGTTTCCCTGGTGTATAAATCATCAGCGTACACTATATTACTCTATTTGTGTCGGGTGGTTTAAAAGCCACCCGACACAAATAGTTTAGAAATGTTTAGAAAAAATGCTTCTCAACTGTTCCGATAGTCCTGACACATAAGGGTTTTCACTTAGGCAACAGTTGTCCTTCAATCCTGGATCGGGTGGAGCTTTCTTTCCATTGATCAGTGATCTTTGATCAATGAGCTTCGATCAGTGGGCTTTGATAAGTGGTAGTTGATCAATCGTCATGAGAATTAATGATCAAGGAACTGACCTCCCAGCCCATTGTTCATTCAGTGGTGCTGGTTTCAGTCATTCTGCAAATGTACTGTTTATAAGGTTGGGGAGACCTGCAGTCAGCTGAGACTCAAGAAGTCACTTGGATGAGTGACGAAATGTTTCTTCCACTGAAAACACTACGTCCAGAGGAACAGAATCAACCTTTTGGGATCCTCAGAAAGATGGTCATCCATATGCTGTTTTGTGTCTCTGCTTCATCTTCAGCAAAGATATGATCCAGAGATTGAAAATCCCATTGGTCCTTGGGTTCTGGGCATGGGCCTACTTCTGTGAATGGCTGGAATACAGTGGGGCAAAAAAGTATTTAGTCAGCCACCGATTGTGCGAGTTCCCCCACTTAAAATGATGACAGAGGTCAGTAATTTGCACCAGAGGTACACTTCAACTGTGAGAGACAGAATGTGAAAAAAAAATCCATGAATTCACATGGTAGGATTTGTAAAGAATTTATTCGTAAATTAGGGTGGCAAATAAGTATTTGGTCACCTCAAACAAGGAAAATCTCTGGCTCTCACAGACCTGTAACGTCCCCTGTAAGAAGCTTTTCTGTCCCCCACTCGTTACCTGTATGAATGGCACCTGTTTGAACTCATCATCTGTATAAAAGACACCTGTCCACAGCCTCAAACAGTCAGACTCCAAACTCCGCCATGGCCAAGACCAAAGAGCTTTCGAAGGACACCAGGAAAAGTATTGTAGACCTGCACCAGACTGGGAAGAGTGAATCTACAATAGGCAAGCAGCTTGGTGTGAAAAAATCAACTGTGGGAGCAATCATCAGAAAATGGAAGACATACAAGACCACTGATAATCTCCCTCGATCTGGGGCTCCACGCAAGATCTCATCCCGTGGGGTCAAAATGATCATGAGAACGGTGAGCAAAGATCCCAGAACCACACGGGGGGACCTGGTGAATGACCTGCAGAGAGCTGGGACCAAAGTAACAAAGGTCACCATCAGTAACACACTACAACGGCAGGGAATCAAATCCCGCAGTGCCAGACGTGTTCCGCTGCTGAAGCCAGTGCATGTCCAGGCCCGTCTGAAGTTTGCCAGAGAGCACATGGATGATACAGCAGAGGATTGGGAGAATGTCATGTGGTCAGATGAAACCAAAGTAGAACTTTTTGGTATAAACTCAACTCGTCGTGTTTGGAGGAAGAAGAATACTGAGTTGCATCCCAAGAACACCATACCTACTGTGAAGCATGGGGGTGGAAACATCATGCTATGGGGCTGTTTTTCTGCCAAGGGGACAGGACGACTGATCCGTGTTAAGGACAGAATGAATGGGGCCATGTATCGTGAGATTTTGAGCCAAAACCTCCTTCCATCAGTGAGAACTTTGAAGATGAAACGAGGCTGGGTCTTCCAACATGACAATGATCCAAAACACACCGCCCGGGCAACAAAGGAGTGGCTCCGTAAGAAGCATTTGAAAGTCCTGGAGTGGCCTAGCCAGTCTCCAGACCTCAACCCCATAGAAAATCTGTGGCGGGAGTTGAAAGTCCGTGTTGCTCGGCGACAGCCCCAAAACATCACTGCTCTCGAGAAGATCTGCATGGAGGAATGGGCCAAAATACCAGCTACTGTGTGTGCAAACCTGGTAAAGACCTATAGTAAACGTTTGACCTCTGTTATTGCCAACAAAGGTTATGTTACAAAGTATTGAGTTGTATTTTTGTTATTGACCAAATACTTATTTTCCACCCTGATTTACCAATAAATTCTTTACAAATCCTACCATGTGGATTCATGGATTTTTTTTTCACATTCTGTCTCTCACAGTTGAAGTGTACCTCTGGTGCAAATTACTGACCTCTGTCATCATTTTAGGTGGGGGAACTTGCACAATCGGTGGCTGACTAAATACTTTTTTGCCCCACTGTATTTCTACCAATTTGTTTTGTTTCTTTAAGAAAGAAAGAATGAGGTTCTGGTGCAAAAGGTATTGCAGTACTGGGTTGACCGTTAATTGAAATGTATAGAAGATAGATTATTGCTCAGAGACAAACATTTGAACAATAAATCCAACAGGGCTCTCAGAGTTCTCAAGGACTCTTGAGGTGTCACCACCACCACGAGTCTGATAGTGAAGCAAAGAAGGTCAAACCTGATTACATATATACATAACAGTAATCTGATCTTCTTCAACATGGATATAAAAAACAAAGTGTAAAATAAGGATTTATAATTCATGAGCAGCTCTTCTCATCACACTGAGAGTATGATGCAAATTACAAAATTATCCTGAAGTCCTTTAAATGGTCATTCAATATCCAGGTAATTTAAATTTACTTGGTTAACAAATGGAAACACAGACTGTGGCCATCATGAGGTCGGGCTGCCATGCTTAACTTTCTAACTCCTCTTACTGTTTGTATCACAAGGTTCATCTAAGCTGATACTAACTCTGCAGTTACTCAGCTCCTCAGCGGTGAAGATGATGGTTCCACACTTCTTCCCAGGAATACCACTAAGAAAGTGAGAGAGAAAAGTGTAAGATACAGGACAACAAGTATTTTAAAAAAAAGATTTGTGGCTGACAATAAAAGAATAATACTTAAAACTAAGTATGGATCATTCAGATCAAGCTATAGTTTACTGTTCTCTGGGAAAATCTGACTACTTCCCAATTTCAGCCTATGCTAAATTTTTAGTGCCAGTAACTTTCCATCACAGTGATTAATCTCAGCAGCTGTTTACTGGCCCAGGAGCTGATTCCTACAAGTTATCATTGTCAGATATAGGAGAGGATAAAAGAGGAATTCTGGAGGCTCAGGAGGCACGTCACCATGATTGTTTCCAACCAGAAGTCAACCTGTCATCGAATTTGTCTCAGAGGAAAGAGCACTTTTCATTCAGTGATGAATTACAAAACAATCTCGGCAATTGTATTAAAATTTCATTAAGATTAGAAAATGAAATGTGAAGTCATTTCTCACAGAGAGAAATCACCTGCTAGAGCAAAGGCTCTGTGCCCTTTTCTCTGCTTGTGCCCTGTTGCAAACTGCTGGAAGTTGCTTTTTCATGAATTTACTATACTTACAATCTATCTGCCTCCAACTAACAACCATGTTTTCAGGATATTAGTATATACTCATAGGTCATTTTTAAGATCTGATTTATTCCCCAGTTTGTAAATTGGAGTTCCATGTTGTTGGAACAACATGGAAACCTGAGTGATAGATTAATCATATGTGTTATTGGAAACATCAAAGAATCTTTGTGAGCATTTCTAAAATAAATATTCAAACCATACACATCTTTAACTTTAGATTTTTTAAAAATTTGTCTATAATAGCGGCCACATCTGATTCTGAATAACATAACATCTTTAATTTAGGAATAGAGGGTGTCTGACTATTTATTGTAACATCATCACTTTCAGTGCAACCTAGCTCCTTCAAGCCTCTTGACAGATTTAAGTATTGGGTTTTGGGACTATGTCATGAAATGCTGAGCAGTTTACTGCATCAGTAAATAAGATAAGATAAGATAACCTTTATTAGTCCCACACGTGGGAAATTTGTTTTGTCACAGCAGGAAGTGGACAGTGCAAAAGTTATGAGGCAAAAATTAGAATACAATAAGAATAAATACAGTACACAACTGTACAGAATAGAATAAAATAAAATACTATATACAGTAGAATAAAATAAAATAAATATACAATAAGATAAAAATAGAATACAAATACAAATACAAATAAAAATAATTATTCAAGCGTGTATTTGCTTGTTTCCTTGGTTTTTCAGTTAAATGGACCATATTGAAGCGGTTGCTTATCTCTTTCAGATTTCTCATATCATTCTTATCAACCCAGTTAACAGAGGTGGTGGTTTACGACACCAACTGTCTTCCATCTATAATCCCGTTTTGAGACTCTTCCCAGCGCCTTAACACCCACTTACATCCTGGGTCATTTGACCTCAGTGAATCACATGATAGGGTGTGACAAGGTCTCACAGTGGGTTTACCTGAAACACCCGTTTTCACACCTTGGCTCCTGTTATTAGGCAGAGGATCAATAGGGGGTCCATGACCCTCTTAGGGATACTCCCTAAGGGCTTAAAATCTGGGATTCTCCACCAATTGCTCTTAGAACTGAAGAAGCTTCTCGGATGAAACGTCTTCAAGAAAGTGTAATATCATCAGGCCGCTCAATTTGAGATCATCTTATTTTGTGCATAGATGCACACCGTCTTAATTATAGAGACATCATGAAACCACACCTGTCTAGTTTGGGGCCCATAATTCTCCTGGTCCTAGTCTGAAATATCTGAGATCTGTGTGCAAGCAAATTACACCCTGACAAAGAAAAGCGGATAATTAAAAGTTTTTCAAGACAAGTTGAAGCCAGATAGAGAAGTGGGGAAACCTTTATCATCCTCTTGATAATTCCCTGTGGTTGCAGGTCACACTCCACCTCACAGTGTGACACAGCGATTCGTTCCATCCACTCAAAGCTGCGCTTCTGTCTGATGCTGCACTGTGATTAAAACGCCAGCTGAGATTCAAGGATGTTGCCATAAACAACTGTGACAATGTACACAGGCACCAACACACCGCTACACATGCACACTACATTATGCAGGAGGGATAGTCGGAAGATTCCACACAAACAAAGAATATATTATCCTTGAGAGACTGTTTTCTGTGACCTTAAACTGGTTTTGCTTCATTTAGTCCATTGTCCCTTCTGCTGGTTCGTTTATGAACCCAGTCACGTAACCGTAGCTGCATGAGGGCAGGTAAAACTCAAAGATTTGGCTTGAAACAAGTATTAATTCCAACACTTCTGACAATTTCATCTCAGTTTGGTTTTCTCTGCTGGCCCTCTCACTTAAACAAAGAAAGCTATCAGTGATACATGAGTGTCTGTGAGCAGTTCTGATAATGAATTTGCAAGGTCATGTGGGATATTGAAGATACCTTGAGCCTCTCTCGACTGTCACAGAACCTCCTATTCACATTCCTGCTGCTGATACAGCCTAGCTGTAGTTAAACTGCAGTAACGTCACAGAAGCCTGTGCATGGCAGGACAAAACAGGTAACTACAACACAAATGAAGAAAATAAGTTAAATGTGGACGACATCAGGGCGTGTGTGTGTGTGTGTGTTTTAAGGTGGGGAGGGGTCTCAGCAGGCCTTTTCCAACATATTTTTTGTCATCCAACCACTTCAGTTTTTCACTGCCTAATGTGGGTTTCCCACTCCCACATATGTTAGACAAGATAACACAAACACAATCACAATTACTCTACAGTAACACAGTCATGTAAAATTGCACACAAAAGCCTTCTCATTTTGTTTTATGCAAGGACATTTTTGACATTAAACAAAATACTCCAACAACAATGATATGAAAGTTGAGGGGAAAAGAATGAAAAACAGAACAGGCGGCAGCGTGGATTTTCTCACTTTGAATATCTCTAGCAAGATACTTAAATATAGTTGTGTGTGGACCAAAACCTGAGACCTCTGTCCTACAACTGTTCTTCATAGTTCTGAGAAAATACACTTATATAGCAAAAATACACATTCTTAACCTGAATTAGACTGATAATGTCCTCACGTTTGCAAAGCAGCCTGTAGTCACCCACTAGTTAGTTTAGCTAACTAGTGGGTGACTACAGGCTGTTAAAACTCCCTTTTAACAGGAGGAAACCTCCAGCAGATGGCCCCGCCCCTCCCTGAGCCTGGTTCTGCTGGAGGTTTCCTCCTGTTAAAACTCCCTTTTAACAGGAGGAAACCTCCAGCAGATGGCCCCGCCCCTCCCTGAGCCTGGTTCTGCTGGAGGTTTCCTCCTGTTAAAAGGGAGTTTTTCCTTCCCACTGTCACCAACGAGCTTCTCATAGGGGATCGTATGATTGTTTGGTTTTTCTCTGTATGCATTATTGTAAGGTCTACCTTACAATATAAAGTGCCTTGAGGTGACTGTTGTTGTTATTTGGCGCTGTATAAATAAAACTAAATTGAATCATACCTACACATACCTGCTCTACCATAGAAACCCATTCCATGAAACTCCCAAAACACTGTTTTTGTGCTAATGTTAATGCCCAAGTAAGCTTGGAACTCTGTGATGTTTAAGCACTATGTGTCTTAGCACTCTCCAATGCCACTCTCTAACTTAAATGGTCTGCCACATTTTGGCTAAGTTGCTGTCATCCCTAAGCACTTCCAGTTTTGCATTTGGCATTCTGTTACAGTACAGTGGTAAAATTCATCTCTTCAGAATAATAATGGATTGGATTTATATAGCACTTTTCAAGGCACCCAAAGCGCTTTACAATGCCACTATTCATTCACTCTCACATTTACACACTGGTGGAGACAAGCTACGGTTGTAGCCACAGTTGCCCTGGAGCAGACTGACAGAAGCGAGGCTGCCATATCGCGCCATCGGCCCCTCTGGCCAACACCAGTAGGCGGTAGGTGAAGTGTCTTGCCCAAGGACACAACGATCAGGACAGAGAGCCCGGGGATCGAACCGGCGACCTTCCGGTTACAGATACGCTTCCCAACCCCCTGAGCCACGGTCGCCACAGAAGAAACCATTGTGTGTAAGACTCATTGCATCTGTACAAGAACCATTGTTCTACAGAACAGACAAGATGTTTCCAGTGGTATTTGTTTTAAAATGATTAAATGAGGGATTTCAGAAGAAGCCTATGAATTACCTAAAGGATATATGTTTGAAAAGTGCATCCAGTAAAAAATGCAACTGAGGATATATCCAGTCCAAAGGACAACACGTGGAGGTCTTGGACTTCAAACAAAAAGCAGAACTTCTTCACAGTTTTACCAACGTTGCTGTGGAACAAGCTAAAACGATAGTCACGCTAAAACAACCATTAACCAAGGAAATAATGTCATTGAAACTCAGTCCAATTAGTTTGGTGCAGTGGTGGACGACGGACGGGTTCCGGCTGGGATCTTTGCTGACCCAGCATCTCTGGAAGTAACACACGCTTCGATTCCCTTAAGCTCCGTGGTCAGAGCCATTCATCCAGCAACTTATGTTGTGGGCCGCTACTCTACGATGGCACCGCAAGGTGACTTGACCTGTTCCACTGTGCTGATCACTGCACCACAGGTGGCAATAAAAACAGCTCTTCCTCTCTCCAACTACCAGATTTTCAGCTCACCTATACTGTAGGTGCACTTGCCCACTCTGCCTCACCTATGAAGTCCACCAACCATCCACCAGAAATGCCAGCAGAACCTACTGTCTATTAAACACAGTTATTCCAGTGTCCGTTATACCAGTTGAACTCAAATCCCTTCTAACTACACTCCCTAATTCAGTCAATATAATTATTGCTCATGTAGGTACCAGTGACACCACCTGGCAACAGTCAAACATGATAAAATCTGACTTTAGCACTCTGGTAGACTCTGGTATCTTAAGAGTGTTATATTTGTGTTATATTTGACCCTATTCTAAACGTGGTACCGTCCAGTTTTTTGTTTTTGTTTTTTACATTGACTACTGCTGACAAGTTTGTTATAGCAAATAGAAACTAAGCTGAACTATTAAGTTCCACCCCTTAAATCTCATGTTCATGCAGAAGAGTCCTTAAATTCTTTTATCAATATTTGCACTGTTATCCTTGATTCTGTTGCTCCTTTGAGATCTTAGTGCCCTAAATTAAAACATGAGCCTTGGCTAAATGAGTCTACTCGGGCGCTCTGTCAACAATGTAGGAGAGCAGAAAGGAAGGGGGATGAATAAATTCTGGTGTCTTATGAAAATAATTTTAACAGATATCAGGAGGTTTTCAGGGCCTCAAGAAAAAAACAAACAAACAAAAAAAAACTTTTCCAATTTGCTTTATTCTCATTCCCATAGACTGAAGTTCCGCTTCACTACCATCAAGCATGACCTTAACAACATCTGTTTTTCCAAGTATGTCTCCTGTACTGTGACAGCTTTCTAAAATGTTTTCATTCATAGGATCTCACTTCTCAGGACTACATTGTACAATGATTTTCTGCCCAACAACTAATATTGTTGACAGGTTGAAACCTACTAATGTAAATTTGGCATTATTCGCTCTCGTCTGTTTACATCAAATCAAATCAAATCACTTTTATTGTCACATCACATGTGCAGGCACACTGGCACAGCACGTGCGAGTGAAATTCTTGTGTGCGAGCCCCACAAGCAACAGAGATGTGCAACACAACAACACAAACGAGCAAAATACAAGAATGGCCAACCTGAAACTAATAAATATATGTACAATATATAATAGTGTATGCATTTCTGGATGTGTATACTAAATATTTTCCTACGTGTGTGTGTGTGTGTGTGTGTGTGTGTGTGTGTGTGTGTGTGTGTGTGTGTGTGTATACACATTTTTACAAATTAAATAGTAAAAAAATAATAATAATAAAATAAAATAATAATAATAATAATAATAATAATAATAAAATATATAAAATATAAAATATACAGAGTGAGACATGTGCAAAACAGTGGCATTACTGTACAGTATGGAGTGCATAATGTTGAAGTTCCAGTAGTGAAGCTGAGGTGTCTATGACGTGTTCAGCAGTCTGATGGCCTGGTGGAAGAAGCTGTCTCTCCGTCTGCTGGTACGGGACCGGATGCTGCAGAACCTCCTTCCTGATGGAAGCAGTCTGAACAGTTTATGGCTGGGGTGACTGGAGTCCTTGATGATCCTCCCCGCTTTCCTCAGGCACCGCTTCCTGTAGATGTCTTGGAGGGAGGGAAGCTCACCTCCAATTATCCGTTCAGAGCACCGCACTACTCGCTGGAGAGCTTTGCAGTTGTAGGCGGTGCTGTTGCCATACCAGGTGGTGATGCATCCAGTGAGGATGCTCTCAATGGCACAGTGATAGAAGGTCCTGAGGATGCGGGGGCTCATGCCGAATCTTTTCAGTCTCCTGAGAAAGAAGAGGCGCTGCTGCGCCTTCTTCACTGTTTTGTTTGTGTGTACTGACCACGTAAGATCCTCAGCCAGATGTACTCCAAGGAACCGGAAGCTGCTCACTCTCTCCACAGCAGCGCCGTTGATGGTGATGGGGGTGTGTACTTCTCTGCACCTCCGGAAGTCCACTATCAACTCCTTTGTCTTTGCGACGTTGAGGGTGAGATGGTTGTCTTGACACCAGTGGGTCAGGGCGCTGACCTCCTCCCTGTAAGCCGTCTCATCACCGTTGGTGATAAGACCCACCACTGTAGTGTCGTCTGCAAACTTCACAATGATGTTGGAGCTGTTAGTGGCTGTGCAGTCGTAGGTGTAGAGTGAGTACAGGAGAGGGCTCAGTACACACCCCTGTGGAGCACCAGTGTTCAGTGTGACGGGGGATGAGGTGATGCTGCCCAGTCTGACCACTTGGCGTCTGTCAGACAGGAAGCTAAGGATCCAGCTGCAGAGGGAGCTGCTCAGTCCTAGATCCTGCAGTTTCCTGTCCAGCTTCGAGGGAACGATGGTATTGAATGCTGAGCTGTAATCTACAAACAGCATCCTCACATACGTGTCTCTCTTCTCCAGGTGTGACAGGGCAGTGTGTAGTGTCAGGGCTATGGCATCATCAGTGGACCTGTTGTGGCGGTATGCAAACTGTAGAGGGTCCAGTGAGTCGGGTAGTGCAGAGCAGATGAAGTCCCTGACCAGCTTCTCGAAGCATTTGCTTACGATGGGGGTCAGGGCTACAGGTCGCCAGTCGTTCAATGAGGAGATGGTGGAGGATTTGGGTACAGGGACGATGGTGGCCATTTTGAAGCAGGCTGGGACTACAGACAGAGAGAGGGAAAGGTTGAAGATGTGCGTGAACACTCCAGCCAGCTGAGCCGCGCATGACTTGAGGACGCGGCCGGGAATCCCGTCCAGACCAGTAGCTTTGCGCGCGTTCATCTTCCTGAAGCACTTCCGCACATCCTCCTCAGACACAGTGTGCGCACATACACGTTTTCATGTAATTGTGTCATCAATTTTAACAATTATCTCTCTATCAAAAGTATCTAAAGTGTTAGAGAAATTGTTTTTTTCAGCAGTTGTAGTTTTTGGTGAGGTTTTTCAGTCTGACTCCAAATTGAATTACAAAGAAGCTACTCTTTCAAGAGTTTTTCATGACCTTTTAGTGGCCTTTTATGTATTGTTGATCCTAGTGACTCCACTGTACTTGAGATCTTACTGATAATACAGTGGACCACAACATGCGGATCTCACATCTTGTGAGCTCGTTGATGTATCGGTATTTGTTGCACTAATTGATTCTAGTCTTATTTGACTAATAAGTCTTTCTTTCAGTGTTAGCCGTTGATGTTGTAACCTGTGGTGTACCTCAGGGTTCTATTCTCACAGTGCCGACCTGTGTCACAGTACAGCTAATATGAACACTGTGCTTTATCCATTCCTATTTTTGTCATTTGTGTTTGAGATGATTGCCTTGCTGGAACACACAACTGTGTCCAAGTTTTAACCATGTAGCATCTGATTTCAGATGAAGTCCTACTTCTTCATTATCTCATCCACCCAGTGCAATACATCAGTACTACTGGCAACAAAATAACCCCAGAACATGATGCTCCCGTCACCATGCTTGAAAGCTGGTATTGTATTTTTGTCTCATCTGACCATAAAACTTTTATCCAGAAGGCATTTCTCTGGTTGATGTGGGCAGCTGCAGATTTCAGGGGAGCTTGACGATGTAAATTTTGAGGCAATTGGGGTTTTTCTCTTGGTCAGTCCATGGTGATGTAAAACTTGCTTCACTGAAGATATTGGCATTGGTTCATCTCAGGCTTAAGACTAGGATGTTCAGGAACAACCCAGAAACCACCAACTATGGAACGGTTACTCATGGGAAGTGACATAGTACAGTTCCCTTGATAAAGAAACTTGACTGTTATTTTATTTTTCTACGCAAAAGAAGACCTGCAAATCTGCTTGTTTTTAGACTTCTTCATTATTAATGTGAGTTAAATTGTGTCCAGCAATCACACTGCCTTTAAGATTAGTCCTGCTCCGAAATCATGCATTTGTGTCCTAACTCTAGCTTCATACAGCACCTCATGACATTTTGAAGTTCAGATTTTTACAGTAGCCGAGTTATGAGATTGTATTTAATGGTTTTATAAATCTTTTACTTTGCAGCTCTTCTCACCAACCATTTTACTACCTTATCACAACCTACAGAATCAATTTTTTTTAAAGTGAACCCAAAGGCTCTTATAAGAGCCACCCCTCTGTGTTCTTTTCTGCTTTGATCTCTTCTTTTCTATTACATTTTAATCTGTTCCTTTCCCAACTTTTTATTCTGTTCACCTCTGGGTATTTATGCCACCACCCCACTCATCCCTGCTGTTTGTTTGTGTGTCTTATAATGGCAACCTGAAACTAATATACTGGAAGCTGCACTGCTGGATGAAGACAGCTTTGTTGAAGGCACACCAGCTCCTGCAGCTTGCGCCTTCGCAAGATAAACAGTGATGGTAATTCCTTAACCAGTGACTACCAAGAAGGCTGTTTTAAACATTTTGACTTCTTCCTGTTTTCACTGCATTGTTTTATCACCCTTTGCAGTAATCATAAGTAAATGTTCTTTACAGCTATAAGTAATATTTCTCCTGTGAGTTGAGTGAGTGTGTATGTGATGCAAATAAAGTGTTAATTCCACCAGTGACCATCACGAAGTTCAATATAATCCAGCAATGTCAACTTTAGATTTCAACAGCTGATATGAGCACATTATAGTCAGGCCTTATAGCAGCCACCCTTTACTTTGCTGGCAGCACTGCAAACCCTCGGCCTTCTCTTAATGAGCTTCATGACATAGTCACCTGAAATAACAATGATTACAATGAAACACATCATACATCTATAGTAATATTAAAAAACCAGAAGGTGGCAGTGTATGGAGTGACACATCAGTGTCCAATGTAGTGGTTTATGTGCAAGTATACGATCAACACTGACACAAATACAAGAAAACAGCTTTTGAAAGGCTTTACACTGTAGTGACCACTACGCGTGAAAGGGTTAATGGGGTTGGGACCATCAGCTGTGTTGGTCAGAAAGTTGGTACACAGCTGACAGCCCTATGTGACAACTGTTAGAATTCATATTATGGAAAGAACCAATCAGCTAAGTAAAGAGAAGCGACGGTCCATCATTACTTTAAGAACTGAAGGTCAGTCAATCTGGAAAATTACAAAAACTTTGTAATGTGTTCCCGAGTGCAGTCACAAAAACCGCCAAGCGCTGCTGCTGCTGAGGATAAATTCATCCGAGTCACCAGCCTCAGAAATCACAAATTAACAGCACCTGAGATTAGAGCCCAGATAAATGCAGCACAGAGTTCCAGTAGCAGACACATCTCTACATCAACTGTATGCATCAGACCTTTTGGATCATCATTTATTTTTCAACAGCACAATGACGCCAAACACACCTCCAGTCTGTGTGAGGGCTACTTGACCAAGAAGGAGAGTGATGGAGTGCTCTGGCAGATGGCCTGGCCTCCACAGTCACCTGACCTAAAACCAATCGAGATGAGACGGACCGCAGAGTGAAGGCAAAAGTGCTCAGCATATCTGGGAACTCCTTCCCAACTGTTGGAAAACCATTTCAGGCGACTACCTCCTGAAGCTCATCGAGAGAATGCCAAGAGTGTGCAAAGCAGTGATCAAAGCAAAGGGTGGCTGTTTTAAAGACTCTAAAATATAAAACATGTTTTGAGCCATTTCACACTTTTTGGTTTACCGCATAATTTCATATGTGTTCATTCATAGTTTTGATGCCTTCAGAATCTACAATGTAAATAGTCATGAAAATAAAGAAAAACCATTAAACGAGAAGGTGTGTCCAAACTTGACTGGCAGTGTAGGTGCAATGATTTATTAAAATGTGCAAGCATACATGGATATACAGTATATAAGGCAGAAACAGTTTGCACAGGTCTATGGGAGAACACTGTAATACCAGAAAAGTCACCATTTGTTCACATGTACAGTTGTATAATTTTACAACACAGCTAACTATTCTGATGACTTTGTAATGTCCGCTATTTAAATTTCAAACCAAACCACATATTACAGATATACAGCTGGGACTTCCATCCTGGTATGCATTTACTGCATTGGCAGTGTGTTTGGGATCATTGCCGTGCTGAAAAATGAAGCTGTTGCTGATTAGATGCTTTGAAAATGGTTCAGCGATGGATCCAAATTTGATGGTACTTTTCTGTGTTCACAATTCCATCTGTTTTGAAAAAACCCCAAACCACTGGCTGAAGTGCATTTCCAAACCATGACAGCGCCTCCACTGCCTTATAGGGCATTTTGTAGTTTGTTTACTCTGGTCTGAAATTTGTAAACCTGTAGACTTTTTCCACACAGAGATGAACTGTAATGCATTGCTACAAACTACATAATGTTCAGTACACTTACTGGCCAGATGTGTCTGGGGCATTTCATGGCTAGTTGGTAACCTGTACCTTACACATGTACATTGGTAACATGTACCTTATACAGCTATGGTACCTTGCTGAATGTCTGAATGCAAAGCATATGTGGCTATGGGAAGGTGTTTAAGCCTCTCTTGCACAGACATGCAACATTGCTTGCATTTTCCACACAAAATTTCAAATCAACTCAAAATGCACTTTAAAATGTCCTTTTTTGAACTCCAGATTGCTCAGATTGCAGATTTTGTACCATTATTTATTGTACAGTATTTTACAGCATTGCTGTTTTGTTTGATTGTGTTCTTAAGGTGCCCTTTGAGTGCCTTGAATAGGATCATTGTGATTCAAATGAGAAATTCATTTTCTCAAATATCATGTAATATAATTTATGCATAGTTTTAAAATAAGCACTTAGCTGCAGTTCATATATAGTGTAAAAACTACTTCAGCAGATGAGAGAAACATAATTTTGTACTTATATTTCCACCTATAAATCCATTTTAAATCGAGAAAATGGAATGCTCTCCTCGCAGCCTGTCATTAGGCTGCACTGATGGGCTCTAGCAGTTTGCCCCATATAGGCTGGCTGTCATCATAGCCACTCAGCAGAGAGAGAGATGTCCTGTGTGGTCAGTGTGATTACTCTGGCAGCGGTGAGACATCACTGACCCTGTCGTGCTTGTGGAGGAATGGGTGCCATAGTGGCATATAAATTGGTAATAATAATAATAATAATAATAATAATAATAATAATAATAATAATAATAATAGCAAGACTCTAGAGAGTTCCTGGCTAGAGTGAATGAGTGACATCCTGAGGCAGGCAATATGCATAGTGTGTCCTCATTTTCACAATGACTACGTTAATTATATGAGATAATTGCAGTTTTAGACTTTTATTAATACTAATTTCATTTTTTAAATAACAAAAATTTAGACCACCCTTCACGTGGTTTAATATGTCTAATTATCTTTAATGGCCTAAATTACTTGGCATTTTCTGCTCAGTAGAACTGACCCTAGGGGGGGAATTCATAATACACAACTACATGCATCCATCCAACCATCCATCCATTTTCTACTGCTTATCTGTGGCTGGGGTGCAAGGGAAGCAGCCTAAACAGAGAAAACCCAGGTCCCTTCTCCTCAGCCACACCTTCACCAGCGCATCCTGGGCCTCCTCCCAGTAGCACATGCCCTTAGAACAGGGGTGGGCAATTCCAGGTCTTGAGGGCCGGTGTCCTGCAGGTTTTAGATCTCACCTTGGGTCAACACACCTGAATCACATGATTAGTTCGTTACCAGGCCTCTGGAGAACTTCAAAACATGTTGAGGAGCTAATTTAGCCATTTAAATCAGCTGTGCTGGTTCAAGGACACACCTAAAACCTGCAGGGACACCGGCCCTCGAGGCCTGGAGTTGCCCACCCCTGCCTTAGAACCTCACCCAGGAGCCACCCAGATGGCGTTCTAAATGAGATGCCCAAACTACTTCAGCTGGCTCGTTTTGATGTCAGGAAGTAGCGGCTGTACTCTGAGTCCCTTGTGAATAACTGAACTTCTCACCCTTTCTCTCCAGGCACCCTTTGGAAAAGTTCATTTCTGCTGCTTGTATCTGTAATCTCATTGTTACCCTGAGCTTATGATCACAGGTGAGGGAAGGGATGTAGATCAACCAGTAAACTGACAGCTTTCCTTTTATGCTCAGCTCTCTCTTCACCACAGCGGACAGCTACAGTGTCTTGCTCTACTCTCCACTTATTCATGAAAAAAACCATGAGATTCTTAAACTTCTCCACTTGGGGCAGCAACTTGTCAGAGTAAATACTCTACTCTTTTCCTGCTGAGAACCTTGGACTTGGAGGTGCTAATTCTCATTCTGCCACTTCACACTTAGCCCCAGTGCGAGCTGCAGGCCACCACCCGGTGAGCCGGCTCATCCACAAAAAGCACAGATGAGATCCTGAAGTTCATTTTGCTCTGCCCAGAAATTCTATTCATAAAACTCATGAGATTAACAGGGCAGCACTGCTCAGGACTTTCTTGTGAGCACCTACACACAAACAAGTTAAGAAATCATAAAGAGCTTCAAGCTTGCTTTCACATTGTTGTATTTCAGAATCTGTTGGGGGTTTTTTTTTAATAAAAAGGCATAAAGAGTTTGTTTGGATTAGCTAAACTGCAGCAGCCCTGCAACCTGTAACTACAGATGTTCCTGGTGAAATGTAACGATAACAGCCAGTCAAGTTCACACAGTCACATTTTATAGGCTGTTGTTTAAAATAACAAGAACATAAAGACTAGCTATGTTACTATTAGTGATGGGATTTCCGGCTCTTTTTAGAGAACCGGCTCTTTCGGCTCGGCTCACTAAAAAGAGCCGGCTCTTTCAGCTCCCAACCGGCTCTGCAGGTTGCATTGTTTCTTTCATTAATTTATTATCAAAAACAATATAAAATTATGTACAAAAGGAATTACTGATGTAAAAAAATGTGGTTTTATTTATATACATTTATATGTACGTGTTTCAGAATTTGTGCGTGTTTTGGAGTTTGTACTTGTTTTGGAGTTTGTACGTGCTGTGTGTCTAGGGGCCACCGTAAATATACTTTTATTTATTCACTCCACATAAAATGTAATAAATAAACTATAAAATACAAAAACTAAGTATTTACATTTCAACTTTTAACTATTAAAATTTTCCCTCCCGCTCTGTTCCTGTGCTACTGCGCTGTAACTACCGCCCCTCCCCCCTCTGCACAGTGCAAGCACAAGGCTCACGTGCGGAGTGAAGCGAAAAAAAGTGCGAGAGAGAGGGTGAGCGAAAGAAAAAAAGCACGACTCCCAATAAGGAGCTGGCTCACGTCGTTCACTTCAAAGAGCCGCCGCTATGAGCCATTTCTTTCGCAACCGACACATCACTAGTTACTATGCAGCTACAGCCCCTGGCACGCCTAAGATGTCTAATATAGCAGCAGTACTACGATGGATAACTACAATGGCATATTTGTCTCATAACTTGCCAGTATAGCAATTCTGTGGTGATGCAAGCACATATATTTGTAATGTTGCTGAAGGTAAAGTTAGCTTTGTGACCTCTGCTCCTTGATGCTGCTTCCACTTTACAAAGCACAACAGTCACCATTTGGCCATAGGACTAAATATATTTATTGGCAATAAAGACAAATACGGTATATAGTATGCAGGAAATTCTTAACTGTATGCCACATTATGTGTTTGAATGAGGCATGTTGTACAAAAAGCTTTGAGTATCAGTAAAGTGCTATCTAAGAAGCAGTCCATTTACAATACAACTACACTAACCACACTACCGTTCCTCTAATGGCCACTTGAAGCCATTATGAAAAAAGCTAGGGGAAAATTTAGTGGTGTGACTGCTCTGATTAGCAGGTATGCACGTACACAGGCAGTCGAAAGTTTCCCTTTATTACGCTATTTTGTGTATCTGTGCTGTTGGGGGTCATGTTAAAATACAAATAAGATATACAAATAACAGGACTCTTATTTTTAGTTTTTATTTATTTTAAGTTAGTGAAGTCTAACATATTTGCTTTACAGAAGGGAAAAGGCTGACTTTATATCCTGAAAGCTGGGGAAATTGTCTAAGAAGATTCAATGCAGACAGCAGTAAGGTTAATGGCTTGGAAAGAAAAAGCAGGAGGATCATCTGCATCAAGCGAGACCTTGTGCTCTGTGTTTCTCCAAATCCCAGATACTTCTTTGCAACTACAAAAAGGTAATGGCAAGGGGTTCTATGGCCAGATCAAAAAGCAGAGGCCTGAGAGGGCTTCCCTGGCGACAATTGGACATTAGTCTGTATTGTAGCAGACGACTGAGAGTACAGTAGTTTAATCAATGAAGTAAATTTTGCTCCAAATCCAAATCTGCCAAGGACTGCAAAAAGATAGTGAAACTCAATTCAATCAAAGGCTTTTCAGTATCAAGAGAGACAACACATTGAGCAGAACATGCAGAGCTGGAAACTATGTTAAGTAGCCTTCTTATGTTGAAATATAATGAAGCCTGTTTGGTCTTTTAATTGTGGGGACAACTGTTTCTAGTCTATGGGCAAGAATCTTGGCCAATATTCTGGTGTCTGTGTTCAAGAGAGAAATGGGTCAAATAAGAGGCACGTTCCATTGGATCTTTTCCTTGTTTTGCAGTAAGTGTGATACAGGCTTCGTAACATGACAGAGGGAGAGATTAAAGCAGTCAGTGAGGGTTGTACCACGTTGTGCAGACAGTAATGTAGAGAACTGTTTGAAAAATTCTCCAGGATAACCATCCGTACCTGAGCAGCTGCCAGAAGCTATGGCTGAGGAAACGTCTGACTGAGAAATTGGTTCAACCAACCTTGTTTTAAGTTCTGGTGGAATTTCAGGAATGTTAGGCTCAGCTTAGCAAGAAAGTCATTAATTTCATTGCATTAGTTTATGATTCCATACTCAGATAAAAAGGCTTGAATGGCTAATGCAGATTTGCTTTTACTTTACTCTTAACAGGTAAGCGAACTAGAACTAGGCAGACAATTAAAGTCTTAAAATTACCCATCAATCTGTGTTAGGACCATAAACACTAGAGCAACCAGTGTTGCACAATTTCTCACTGACTATAACAATGGAGCCTCAATGGGAATATTCTGACTGATCAGTAAAAAGACCTCTCATGCTTTAGCTTGGAAAAGTGAGTGGAAGCGCTGGCCCCTCCACCGTGAAAGGAAACAGCTATTATCAGAGCTCCAGGCAAGCCACATCAGTGTTATAGTGCTTAAGAAAACCTTCCTTCTCTCAAATGGATGAACCTTTAAACCTTTAACATTCCATCTTAGAAAGTTTAAATGCTGACTCATTTGATTCCTAGAACAAAGAGAATGTGCAGACTTGCCTTAAATGATAGGGACGGAATAATTATGCAGTAGGTGGGAATTAGTCCAGAAAGAAAGTTGAGTAGATGTGTGAGACTCTTGGTTGTGACCCTTACCCTCCCCCAACTAGATTGTCTGCCAGAAAAAAACAAGCAGCAAGCTCTTCAAACGCAACAGAATTAAAGTGTTGAAACAATCCAACCACTGCTCCAGTTAGGCATAGAATAGTAAGCTGAAAAAACTGTATTGGACACCAAGTCTAAATATCAAGACTGGAACAATTCAAAGCAGAGTGCAAATATATTCAATTTAAAAACAAAAAAGGTTTACACAATTCAATAAATAGTGCTAATAAAACTAGATTAAAATAAACTTAAAATAAACAGCAAGGATAAATAAAATGAAGCTCCCAATCTCCATGCAACAGGTATTATGTTGTTAGCCCACAGTCAGATAAATATTATTGAGGTTCTTATTCACCAGGTAAATTATGGAATCAAAGGAAACATAAAATTCAGTTTTTCAGTAGTAAAACACTCTATATTCAAACTATATAACTGCACTTCAAGGAGGAGAGCAGCGTCTTAGTGAATCCAGACTGTGCCCTCTGTGTGTACGTGTGATGTTTGCTACCTGAAACTAATGTCAGTGTTTAGTTAGTAATGTTGTTTTATGAGGCTCTGGAGACTTTGGGAGCATCTTAGTGTACTGTTGAGCATCATCCATGGAGCTGAAAAACTTTATGGCGCCGCTGGACTGTGTTATTCGAAGCCGGGCTTAGAAGAGAAGAGCCGCCTTCAAACCTCACTTGTAGAGCTCCATCAAGATGTCCTTGTACTACGCTTGCTGGCTCGACAATATGGATGGACGCGCCTCGGTAGTCAAATTTCCCTCTCCTCCTGGTTTTTTGGATGATGAGGTCTTTGGTTTGGTACCGGTGGAGGTGAAGGATCAACAGGTGAGGCGGATGCAGGTGGTGATGGAAGCACCATTACAAAACATCAAAAACATTCAGATCTAAAAAAATAGTTGTGGAGAAGAACGACTTTAAAGTGGCAGTTGGAGGGGTGAAATTGATTAAAAGGCTATTGATATACACAAGAGCAGTTCGTTCCTACGTCAGCTCTAATCGCACCACATAGTTAGAGAGTGGGGTTACCAGGTGTTGCAACCCATAGTGGTAACGTTAGGGACTTTTACATATAGTGTAACAGTTGCCAACATTCTGCTGACTCAGTAGCTTCAGAGTTCCAAAGAGTTTGGTTGTGTGTACTGCAGCACACAAGACTTTTATGTTTAGACTTTGGTTATGAGTATCACCATTTTAATCACATCATTTTCTTAATTGCGTCGGCAGTAACTCTTCTGTTATGTAGGTTTAAAGGTAGCCAGTAGCCAGTGAAAGGAAAGATAAAAGAATAAAGAATTAAACAAGAGAGGAAAGGGATTAAGTTAGATTATAGAAGAGCGTATTTTGTCTTGTTTCTTCCAGTCCAATTAGAGACTGCACTTAGATATTATTATCCCAGTTTCTTTTGTTCTATTGCTCTTCCTGATAGATGAAAAGCAGTCATCCATGGACTTGTGTCCTAAAGGTAGTCATTCATATCTCTCAATTATCCTATGAATGAAGGAGAAAATTAAGTAAGAGAACCCTATCGAAAAGTTTGAACCACTGGGGAAAAAAAAAAATATATATATATATATATATATATATACATACATACATACATAAAGTGGGGCAAAAAAGTATTTAGTCAGCCACCGATTGTGCAAGTTCCCCCACCTAAAATGATGACAGAGGTCAGTAATTTGCACCAGAGGTACACTTCAACTGTGAGAGACAGAATGTGAAAAAAAAAATCCATGAATCCACATGGTAGGATTTGTAAAGAATTTATTCGTAAATCAGGGTGGAAAATAAGTATTTGGTCAATAACAAAAATACAACTCAATACTTTGTAACATAACCTTTGTTGGTAATAACAGAGGTCAAACGTTTACTATAGGTCTTTACCAGGTTTGCACACACAGTACCTGGTATTTTGGCCCATTCCTCCATGCAGATCTTCTCGAGAGCAGTGATGTTTTGGGGCTGTCGCCGAGCAACACGGACTTTCAACTCCCGCCACAGATTTTCTATGGGGTTGAGGTCTGGAGACTGGCTAGGCCACTCCAGGACTTTCAAATGCTTCTTACGGAGCCACTCCTTTGTTGCCCGGGCGGTGTGTTTTGGATCATTGTCATGTTGGAAGACCCAGCCTCGTTTCATCTTCAAAGTTCTCACTGATGGAAGGAGGTTTTGGCTCAAAATCTCACGATACATGGCCCCATTCATTCTGTCCTTAACACGGATCAGTCGTCCTGTCCCCTTGGCAGAAAAACAGCCCCATAGCATGATGTTTCCACCCCCATGCTTCACAGTAGGTATGGTGTTCTTGGGATGCAACTCAGTATTCTTCTTCCTCCAAACACGACGAGTTGAGTTTATACCAAAAAGTTCTACTTTGGTTTCATCTGACCACATGACATTCTCCCAATCCTCTGCTGTATCATCCATGTGCTCTCTGGCAAACTTCAGACGGGCCTGGACATGCACTGGCTTCAGCAGCGGAACACGTCTGGCACTGCGGGATTTGATTCCCTGCCGTTGTAGTGTGTTACTGATGGTGACCTTTGTTACTTTGGTCCCAGCTCTCTGCAGGTCATTCACCAGGTCCCCCCGTGTGGTTCTGGGATCTTTGCTCACCGTTCTCATGATCATTTTGACCCCACGGGATGAGATCTTGCGTGGAGCCCCAGATCGTGGGAGATTATCAGTGGTCTTGTATGTCTTCCATTTTCTGATGATTGCTCCCACAGTTGATTTTTTCACACCAAGCTGCTTGCCTATTGTAGATTCACTCTTCCCAGTCTGGTGCAGGTCTACAATACTTTTCCTGGTGTCCTTCGAAAGCTCTTTGGTCTTGGCCATGGCGGAGTTTGGAGTCTGACTGTTTGAGGCTGTGGACAGGTGTCTTTTATACAGATGATGAGTTCAAACAGGTGCCATTCATACAGGTAACGAGTGGGGGACAGAAAAGCGTCTTACAGAAGATGTTACAGGTCTGTGAGAGCCAGAGATTTTCCATGTTTGAGGTGACCAAATACTTATTTTCCACCCTGATTTACGAATAAATTCTTTACAAATCCTACCATGTGAATTCATGGATTTTTTTTTCACATTCTGTCTCTCACAGTTGAAGTGTACCTCTGGTGCAAATTACTGACCTCTGTCATCATTTTAAGTGGGGGAACTTGCACAATTGGTGGCTGACTAAATACTTTTTTGCCCCACTGTATATCGATACCCAACATCCACAATGACGGCAAAACAACTAGTAGCTCAGTGTTCCAACATTCGAAAGAAGGGACTGCTCTCACAGCTAGAGATTGACGAGGTACAACACAAATGCTACGGCAAGGAGGAGTCAGGACGCCAGGTCAGGGGGGCGATATCATCACCCCCACCCGAGATTGGGTACATAGCCCCAAATGCGATAGGAGAAGGATCGTTGAGTGCGAGAGGAACTGACATGAAAAATAGGATCATGGCCAAGCTTGAAACCTGGATCCCCCGTAGCCGGTTACCAAGATTACGTGAAGTACCCTCAGAAGGTCTGCTAGATGATGTTAATGCAGCACTACGGACAATACCTACAACACAGCACAAGTCACCATCAAGTGCGGGATCTACCAAGGAGATGCTCTGTCCCCACTGCTGTTCTGCATAGGCCTGAACCCCCTCAGTGAGATCATTAACAAGACTGGCTACGGATACCGACTACGGAACGGAGCAGTTGTCAGCCACCTCCTGTACATGGATGACATCAAGCTGTATGCCAAGAGTGAACGAGACATCGATTCACTGATCCACACTACCAGGCTATACAGCAATGACATTGGAACGTCGTTCGGACTGGAGAAGTGTAGTCGAATGGTAACAAAGAGAGGGAAGGTAGTCAGAACTGAGGGGATTGAACTACCAGAAGGCAACATTGCAGACATAGAGGACAGTTACAAGTACCTGGGGATCCCGCAGGCGAATGGGAACCATGAAGAGGCCGCTAGAAAAGCTGCAACCACCAAGTACCTGCAGAGGGTCAGGCAAGTCCTGAGGAGTCAGCTGAATGGTAAGAACAAGATCCAGGCCATCAACACCTACGCCCTGCCCGTGATCAGGTACCCTGCTGGGGTAATAGGCTGGCCAAAGGAGGAGATAGAAGCCACTGACACAAAGACAAGAAAGCTCCTTACCATGCATGGAGGGTTTCACCCCAAGTCCAGCACCCTGAGGCTGTACGCTAAGCGGAAGGAAGGGGGCCGGGGACTGATGAGTGTCAGCACCACAGTCCAGGATGAGACAACGAACATCCAAGAATACATTGGGAAGATGGCCCCAACTGACCGAGTGCTCAGTGAATACCTCAGGCAGCAGAAACCCAAGAAAGAGGAGGGAGACGAGGAACCATCATGGAAGGACAGGCCCCTGCACGGTATGTACCACCGGCAGATAGAGGAGGTGGCTGATATCCAGAAATCCTACCAGTGGCTGGACAAAGCTGGACTGAAAGACAGCACAGAGGTACTAATCATGGCAGCACAGGAACAAGCTCTGAGCACAAGATCCATAGAGGCTGGGGTCTATCACACCAGGCAAGACCCCAGGTGCAGGCTGTGTAAAGATGCCCCAGAGACAATCCAGCACATAACAGCAGGGTGCAAGATGCTAGCAGGCAAGGCATACATGGAACGCCATAACCAAGTGGCCGGCATAGTGTACAGGAACATCTGTGCCGAGTATAACCTGGAAGTCCCGAGGTCAAAATGGGAGATGCCCCCAAGGGTGGTGGAGAATGACCGAGCTAAGATCCTGTGGGACTTCCAGATACAGACGGACAAAATGGTGGTGGCTAACCAACCGGACATAGTGGTGGTAGACAAACAGAAGAAGACGGCCGTAGTGATCGATGTAGCGGTTCCGAATGACAGCAATATCAGGAAGAAGGAACACGAGAAGCTGGAGAAATACCAAGGGCTCAGAGAAGAGCTCGAGAGGATGTGGAGGGTGAAGGTAACGGTGGTCCCCGTGGTAATCGGAGCACTAGGTGCGGTGACTCCCAAGCTAGGCGAGTGGCTCCAGCAGATCCCGGGAACAACATCGGAGATCTCTGTCCAGAAGAGCGCAGTCCTGGGAACAGCTAAGATACTGCGCAGGACCCTCAAGCTCCCAGGCCTCTGGTAGAGGACCCGAGCTTGAGGGATAAACCGCCCGCAGGGGCGTGCTGGGTGTTTTTTTTTTTATATATATGAAACAAAATAAGATACAGTGACAGCACTCCATATTCATTACCAAAAGCAGATGGGGTCAGAACAGTTGTTCATGTAACACTTCCCTCACTGATCACTTTTTCATATATACCAGTGCAAGTCAAAGTTCAGTATCTTACTAAGGAGTCTGTAATCAATCCACAAATCGTTTTATTAGCAGAAGACTTGCACAGCCCGAGCCACAGCACCCACTCCTGCGGTCTTCATCATCTAAAAAAAGTAACTCCTTATAGTCACTTGTGTCCATTGTTTTGTTTATTACCCATGGTTGTACCCACTAAGCTTCACTTTTCCTCTGGCATGCTGCAGAATGAGGAATTCCCAAGACTGGTGCTCAAATCAAATCAAATCAAATCAAATCACTTTTTTTTTCATGTGATGTGACAATAAAAAGTGATTTGATTTGATTTGATTTGATTTGAATTCCCAAGACTGGTGCTAGGGTTCAAATAACAAATGGTGCATAGAGAGCTGGATCTCAGCAGGAAGTTGGATTGTG
Source organism: Maylandia zebra (assembly GCF_041146795.1). Lineage (NCBI taxonomy): Eukaryota > Metazoa > Chordata > Actinopteri > Cichliformes > Cichlidae > Maylandia > Maylandia zebra. The sequence continues at coordinate 6,307,621 of NC_135171.1, read as the reverse complement.
GAGGTGGCTTGTAAATGAGCAAAATCATAGTAATATAGCATGTTAGTATGCAAGCATCATTGCTTGGTAGTAGCATTGTGGTTAAGGGCCTACTGTGGTGCTTTCTGGCTTCTGGATTCATAGACTCCCCTGGGGTAGCTGTCCATAATTTAGAGTTCAAAATACTTTCAATTAATAATTTAATATATATGTCATCTTTTTAAAACATACTGTCAAGTGAGTTCATTATTTATGTCATAATGATTTTACTTCTTCACTGGGTACGACTCTGGATACTGTAGGTCCTCTGAAAAAGAAAGCCTCAAATCAATTCAAGTCAATTTTATTTACATAGCGCCAAATCACAACAACAGTCGCCACAGAAGAATAATTCTCAAACACACAGATTAAAGCAGGTAACTCGTGAGCTGGAGAGGAAATGGTGTCTCACTAGTTTAGAAGGTCATCGTTTAGCCTGGAAAAATAGTTTGCTGCTTTATAAAAAAAAAAGCCTTCCATAAAGTTAGAAACATCACTGTGATCAACGTGTCTTTTAGATCCCATTCCTACAAGATTACTCAAAGAAGTCCTACCAGTAATTATTTTTTTAATCTATCTCTATTAATCGGCTATGTACCACAGGCCTTCAAGCTGGCAGTAGTTAAACCATTACTTAAAAAGCCATCAAACATCTATACTGCAAATTTATTTTTATTTAATAAGACAGTAATTAACTGGCAGCAATTAAACAGTCAATTTGTGCATGTAAATGGAGAGTCCTCTTCACACACTGAGGTTAATTATGGAGTTCCACAGGGTTCAGTGCTAGGACCAATTCTGTTTACATTATACATGCTTCCAATAGGCAGTATCACCAGAAGGCATAGCATAAATTTTCACTGCTATGCAGATGACACCCAACTTTATCTATCCATGAAGCCAGATAATACACACCGTGAGGACACTTGGAGTCATTTTTGACCAGGATATTTAATATGCACATATTAAACAAATATGTGGGACTGCTTTCTTCTATCTGTGCAACATCTCTAAAATTAGAAATATCCTGTCTCAGAGTGACGCTGAAAAACTAGTTCATGCATTTATTACTTCAAGGCTGGACGACTGTAATTCATTATTATCAGGATGTCCTGATAAAACCTCCCTGAAAAGCCTTCAGCTAATCCAAAATGCTGCAGCAAGAGTACTGACAGGGACTAGAAAGAGAGAGCAGATTTCTCCTGTTTTGGCTTCCCTTCATTGGCTTCCTGTTAAATCCAGAACTGAATTCAAAATCCTGCTCCTCACATACAAGGTCTTAAATAATCAGGCCCCATCTTATCTTAATGACCTTGTAGTACCATATCACCCTATTAGAGCACTTCGCTCTCGCTCTGCAGGCCTGTTTTTTGTTCCTAGAGTATTTAAAAGTAGAATGGGAGGCAGAGCCTTCAGTTTTCAGGCCCCTCTTCTGTGGAACCAGCTTCCAGTTTGGATTCAGGAGACAGACACTATCTCTACTTTTAAGATTAGGCTTCAAACTTTCCTTTTTGCTAAAGCATATAGTTAGGTGCCATTTTTTGTAAAAAAAAAAATGGCACAATCTACCAATTGGAAGACTAGTGGACCTGGTTCAGTTCCTCGCTACTACAGTCTGCATCACAAAGTATTCTTCAGCAAGATACTGAAGCCAACCTCTCTCTGATGCATTCATCAGATAGAAAACACTTATGCGTAGAGTGTAAATGTTTGTGTATGGTTGAGTCAGGCATACTGTATAAAGTGCTTTGAGGCTCAATTTCTATAGGAACCAGTCCATTTACCAATAAAATACTAGCATCATTACTGAGGAGCACCAAGGCAATAAGCTCTAAACATGTTGGATGAGGGATGACTGAAAAGTTTTAGGACACTGCACTCACAGCTGTAAACCATAAGCCCATCAGAACAACACATCAGAACACCAATAGATGAATGCCCCAACTATCATAAACCCCAAAGCTAAAATACAGCATTAAGTTTAGGGTTAAACTGTGGGCTGCAAACCTTAGCAAATCACATTTGTACAAATCATTAATATATTATCCTGCCAAATTTGTATGTTGTAAAAAGGAAACTCCTAAAAATACACATGCAATAAGGCAAGCCACCAAAATACCTGCTGTGTCCTCGCCTTCCAGTCACCAAATTGACAATGCATTAAATAAACATTAAATCCCGACAGTAGCTTTTTAATGCCAAAAGAGGGTTTTGCTGTGGAGCTAAGTGTTGGTAAATGTGTCCCATGGATGAAGCTACTTTTGCAGCTGGCTTCATTAAATATTTATTTTTAAGAAATTCTCCCTTCAGAGTGCTACAGGGGAGCCACATGATAAGATGATTGCAGGCGTTTTTGGGTTTTTTTTAAGTGAGGTGATGGATTTGCATTTTCTTTTTGTTAGACATCAGTTCATAATGTACACAATTACAGTGATACAGCTCTGCAATGTCTCAAATTACTTTCATGTAGTAAAAGAAGAAATACTAACTTTAAGAAATACCTGGCATACAGAGAGAAAAGACAATGGTGACGCGCACACACAGTTACTGTATAACTTCATGGACAGTGTCTCACAGTAAATGTTTTGTTCTTCTGCAAGATTTCAGGGTGATATGGTGGAAGAGTTTGTCATGAAGCAGACTTCCACTGGATGAATCCTCCTTCACCTGAGATGTCAGGTATATCCATAATTCTGACATTAACTCTGTGAAAAAGTGGCAAATTCAAAATTTTCCTGAGAGAGATAGTATCAAAGTCAGAGAGAGAGCGGACAGTGACCCACAGTAAAGAAAGGAGAAAATGCAAACACAATACTGTAAGCAGTCTGTAACATTTGATCTTTTTTTTCAATTATAGTTAAATCATTTAAATTGGTCGCTCTCATAAAATAGCCTTAGAAACAAATAACAAATTATGTGTGCATGCACACTGGCATGCATGCAACAATTCCAGATGGCCTGACCCACTTTAACCCCGAGTATATTACTATAAATGCTGCATAAATTTTTTTTTATATAAATATATATGTATATTTCCCAGCTTGTCTTGTGCAATAAGCACCAGTGAGTTATTGCTTTCCACTTTTACATTCAAACTGGAAACAGCTCCCCTCAAATGTCCTAAAGCTAAAGCAACAAGCTTTCCAGGAAATTGCAAGAAATAGAAAGTAGAGATATGTTTTGAAAATGAGGTGAAGTTAAAAAAGTTGGCAAAAAAATAGATAGTCAAAAAAATGCCTGTACCTTAAGACTCAACTTAAGTACAAGTATTTGTACTTCATTACTTCCCACCTCAGCGATCCAAAAGCTACCAAGGTGATAGCTTTTGCAATATGTGCTTATCTACTGGCTAAATCCACAAAGAGCAGGAAAGCTCAGAAACAGCAGGAGCAGAGGCCAGCAGATCAAAACAAAAGTGCAAAGTATTAAAAGTGAGTTATTTCCCCCGATGCAAAACTGGACCTGGGGTTTATCCACCAACCAAACTCCAATTTCACACCAAAGTGTGGGAAAGCATAACAGATCCAAAACAGAATCCAATAATAAGAGATGAACTATGTTCATTGGCCTGTTTCATAAAAAAGGATTTGATTCATTATGCTTTGTATTTGTGGTTCTTACACTGTGCTCATCCTTTTGTGGAATGTGATGAGAAATTTCACACAAAATGAGACAAGGGCTTTTTAATTGGAAGTCAAAAAGTGTTGTGGGCAATTATTCTTTTTTCTTGTGCTTTAAATGGAATATACTGAAGTTTAAGAGCAGAAAAACAGGAAGTGAATTTCTATTTTTGTCTTTCTGGAAGCTTTCCAGTTTCATGCTGATTTGGCCTACATAGGAACAAACACTGAGTGCTACATGAAAAGAAAACACTCCAAAGACTTCAAGTGCTGGAAAAATAATGTTTTAGACAAAAGGAGGTCAGAGTCAGGCACTTTATAATTTCTTGAACACGTACTGGAAAATCCTTCTACTGAATGGTCTCTGTCACTTATAAGAGTTGTGCCACGATGCGATTTTTAGGTTGCTTATTTTTTTGCTCTCTGATTTAAGTAGTAATTAACGTGCTAACTGATTATAAATCTCTTTTTTAAATATGTAGCTTTACCCAGTTTAATACTGGTTTACACCAAATTGTTATCAGGATCTGATTTGTGTGCCAACATGGGGAACTAGAGCTGTGGTGTGCTGAAGTTTCTTACATTACATCATGAGCCTATTGCTCAAGAGTTGTCTGATATTGGCTGTGATACAACCACCATGACCAACCTCTGGTTGGTTGGAAATCTGCTGTTTGTTAGCCTTTTCCTTGTTTTGAAGCTACAGGTGGAGTTGCTGGGGTAAATCCTTTCTCCTGCTCTGCCCCAGTACAGAGTTTCTCCATTTGAAAGGTCCTTCTTACACTGACCTTCTATTTGTTAATCAGCTGTGGAGTATATTAGGCCAAAGGTTTTCTGCAAGATTATTACTACGATGAACATTAGATGATCTCCATAAACTGCTGTTTGCAAACACCTGATCGTGATAACCTGGGGCCCGTTCTTCGTACGTCGCTTACTACATCCAAGATCAAATGACACATCCAAGATCAAATCATCGCGCTAACCGTGAGCTCGCTAATCCGGTTCCCCGAACACACCTGCTGTTGACGATTACTACAGCTGGACGCAGGAATGTGACATCACTGGGTGTCGTAAAAGGGGCTACGCATCGATAGTAGAAACATTGATCGGCAACCCTCTGATTGGTCGGCGAAAATGTCGAAGGAGCGCGCTCGGTATTTTTCGGCAGCAGAGCAAGAACTCTTGATTGAGGGATTTCAGGAGTTTCAGAGTTTAATCAGAACGCAAGGGAACACTGCAAAGGCTGCAAAAGGAAGGAGAGAGGGCTGGCAGAAAGTTGCTGACAAATTAAACTCGTAAGTAATTTAATAATAACAATAATAATGGAGTGGATTGATATAGCGCTTTTCAAGGCACCCAAAGCGCTTTACAATGCCACTATTCAATCACTCTCACATTCACACACTGGTGGAGGCAGCTACGGTTGTAGCCACAGCTGCCCTGGGGCAGACTGACAGAAGCCAGGCTGCCATATTGCGCCATCGGCCCCTCTGGCCAACACCAGTAGGCGGTAGGGTAAATTTATTGTATTACACTATATTATCCAATATTATATTACATTATATTATGTTATATTATATCCCCTTACACATTAGAGCCACAACAGGACCCACTAGAACATGGGAACAAGTAAAAGTGAAATATAAGAATATTCTACAGAATGGTAATATTTATCACTTATATTGCTTTTCGTCTCTAGGAAAGAGACCCTGGAATACTCTGTTTGTTTGTTCATAACAGCAACCAAGAAAAGGGCAGAGCAAAAAAAAAAGACAGGTGGTGGTCCTGCACCCCCTCGTCAACAAGTTGGTTAAGTAAATAATACCCTCACGGGAATATCGATATCTCTCAATGAGCACACTGTCGTGCTGAGCTAAAGGATCCTGTCTGTCCCGCAATATACGCTGAATTCTGAAAACTCTCCTTATCATTCTTGCACCTTCCGCAATGGGCTGCTCGCGTATACGGACAGGACATGGCTGCGACAGACTTCCCAAATCCACCTTCGCTTTTATAGCCGCGGTCTCTCATCTTGATTACACGAAGTAATTTACAATTACTACTCTGAAATATGAATTACATCTGTAATAATCACATACATGTAATAGAATGTTAATAGTACATTTCCCTTTTTTAGGAAATGACCTGTATGTATCTGTGTGACATCAATAAAAGGATCAAGTGCTGCATTATCTTTAGTTACATTGATAATATTTATTTATGGTGAAACAGTGGAAAAATATCGCTGTTGCTTTCGTATAAATGAAGCGGACATACCTGCGTGGCCGCGATCTAATCCTGTTTACATAAAGTAAGCCTGCTCCCGAGCAGGTTTACGCTTACGGCTCTGTTGCTATGACAGCAAGTCCCGGATGAGCTTCGGGGAACCGACTGATCCAGGATCACGCGAAATCGTCAACAATCTAATCCGGCTAACCTACTTAGCGAGGTACGAAGAACGGGCCCCTGGTCCGATATTCACCAGCTGCGTTCATGCTCCCTCCAAGCCTCCACTCACTCCCAAGACTGCTAACCAACCTCTGGCTTGCTCTTATGATCCTCATCAAGTTCTTGGACTCCAGTTAACTCATTCACTGCCATTGACGTCTATAGCCGTCAATTGCAGTGAATGAGTCAATGGGTTTAACTCATTCACTGCCAATGGCTGGCAGTGAATGAGTTAATCTCTTGTCTCTATCTAATAGAGCACCAGTGAACCAGTGTGTAGTGCCATGAGTTCCTCCACCTTCATCACTGGTCTGCAGTGGTTCCCGGAGGTTGCTGGCTGAAATCAGTTCCAAAGAAGGTGCACCTAAACCAAGGGGGGGTCATGTTTGTGCCAGAATCACGTGATTAGTAATGCTGTTTGCGAAGCTCATCCAAGAATAATGTGCTGCAGTTTTTGCTTGAATGAAATGTTATTAGTCTGTTACTTACCACTGATTATTAGGTTGGTTTGTCTGTGCATTATACCTGGACAGCTTATGTATGCAGCTTGCTAACCATACAAACCATAGTTGGTATTAGTGTTGTCTTTGCCTTTAGTCCAAATATGGTCACTTCAGGTCAAAAAACAAATAAAAAAAAAACATATTCAGCAGAACAGCTTCCACACTGCTATTGTCTTATACAATATGTATGATGTCATCTCAGCTCCAAAGTGAGGAGTCTGTACAGAGCCCCAGCTGAGACTGCATGCCATCTAGGTTAGAACCAAAGCTCAGCGAACTGCTATTAGGTTGCCTTTAATAATACATGGCCGGGAGTAAGGTTGAGCATCTAGAAGGGGATGTGAAATACCAAGAAAGCCATTCATCAGTCAGTTGTGCAATGCCTTCAATGCTTATTATCCTCATTAGAATCAAAGAAACAGCTCTTGGGAACTTGCTTTGGGCATTGAGAGCATGTGAGAAAAAAGTTGAATTCGGCTGTAATTTATGTCTTCTCATGGGAAGTTCTTCATTTTAATGATATAATTTGAAGTGATGTCTCAAACTCATCTTAGTTCATATTTACCTTGGCTATTTTAGTACAGACTCATTTAAGAGGGATCTCGTACTAAACATCACAGCTGTGTTGTTGCTTAGACTGATTGATTACTAAATGGTTGCTGGACTGTATAGTGTATATGAGTGATGGGTTAGAAAGGTTCTGGCTCAGAGCTGATGGATGAATAAGAGGAAACAGACATAAATCTCGTGAGACACTTTGACCTCCTTTTGCTGCTCCTATGAAGTACAGAAAGTGGTGATGGAAAGAGTGACTGAGGAAAATATAGAATGAAGGTTTCTCACATCTATGGACCCTCAGTCCTCATACATTTAATGTGAAATGCACTACAGCATGATCACTCAAAATGACAAACTGCTTTAATGAAAGAGTACTGTAGCAAGGAAGAGCTGTGTGTTTATGATGATTTTTAGAGTTAATATAAATCTTTTTTTTTAATATTAATGCTCAAATGTAGATTGATTACTATTATGCTAAAGATTAGGTTAACCCTATAACGGTAAACCTTAACTCTGTATACTCAGTAAGGGCTCTTTCCTGTGGGTCATTTGCTACAAACTATTTGCCAAAATATTTACACTATCGGTCAAACACCCCAATTTTTCCAGTTATTTACTGCAATTCAAGTCGTTCAAGTCCAATGAATAGCTTGAAATGGTACAAATGTAAGTGGTGAACTGACAGAGGTTAAAAAAAAAGGTAAGGTTACCCAGAACTGAAAAATAATGTACATTTCAGAATTGTACAAAAAGGCCTTTTTTAGGGAACACAACATGGGTTTTACAATTTAAAGCTGTTCTGCAGAAATGGAGGTTGATCAAGCCTTGAAAACTGGCGCTACTAATTCCTACAGTTGTTCCAACTTTTCTGAATTACTTACAAAAGCAGTGTTGGAACACAATGTGGTGCCATACCCTCGTGAGCATCAGCTGAACAGCAGAAAGTAGTGTGTTGCTACAAAAATGACAAGAAAAAGGCAATGAACAATGGAGGAGAGACAGACCATTGTAACACTTAGTATCTCACACTTATACACACATACACACAATACTCTGCATTTTGCACACTTCCATTGCACTTCAAGCACAGCTTAATAGTGGTCATAATAAGCAAGTCTCAGTGTCAACTGTGAAGAGAAGACTTTGAGCTGCAGGTTTGACAGGATGAGTTGCAGCAAGAAAGCCAGACGTCAGAGTAAGACAAAGAGACTTGTCTGGGCCATGAAACACCGGAGTACAGTGACTAGAAGACTGGAAGAAGGTATTATGCAAAGATGAATCAAAATTTGAAATCTTCGGTTCATCACGCAGGATCTTAGTACACCGTCGAGTAGGTGGAAGGATGGTTCCAGAGTGTGTGGCATCAACTGTCAAACATGGAGGAGGAAGTGTGATAATCTGGGTCTGTTTTGCTGGATCCAGGGTCGGTGACTTGTGCAGAGTGAGGCACTCTGAGCAAAAACAGCTACCACAGCTAGGGCTGCTCGATTATGGCAAAAATGATAATCACGATTATTTTCACTGAAATTGAAATCGCGATTATTTGACGATATTTATTTAACCCTTTAAGACCTGCTATAGAACCAAGTCCGCCAGAGCTTATATTATTTTTTTACATGTTGTAGTGCCATTTGTGGGAGCATTTCAAGTTGCTAAATAACTGTTATAGCCCATATTTTAATAATATGTATGCATTAAGTCCATAGTAACTACATTAATTGCAAAAAAGTGCAATAAACTACAAAAAAAAATTGAAAATCATTTTTGTTTTTTTTACATATATTTCTACTTGGAGAAATTTAAGAGGTTTATCCCTCAAAACTTTAAATACAAAAAAGTTGCAAAAAATAGTTTACAACAACAGGAACTTTATTTTGAATGTCTTCATAGTTTTATTTTGGAGATACACCAATTTTTATATACTGCAGGAAAAACAAAAAAAACAATCCTATGATGCAAATTTGCAAAGAAAACAGCACGTGCATCAAAATAAACTATTTCCAGCAGTGCAATTCGAGTTCTAAGCATCCCAGAAACTATTCAGAAAAGTCAAACATGACCAGTATAGGCTTTTAAGGCCTACAAGTAAAAAACTACATTTCCGCGAAAATGACATCACTTCCTGTTTCGGGCAGGAAATGGCGGACATGCGACAGTTCGCGCTGACTTCTGTTTCACTGTGGGAAGTGTTACGAACAGCTGATCGGATCGGCAAAGCGTGTTTCTGGAATATTGTGTTTTTGTTCCTGCAAGCGCTTTTTATGGAAGGAAACCGTGACCGAGGACAAGCTGATGGCATCAGATGTAAGTACAACTCCTCCGGTTTCATATGCAAAACAAATTATTGCGCTAGCTTACACGGTTCAGGTTCTACAGGGATTTAAAAATAGTTACACAAAACGGAGCATGCTGCTCTGACCGGCTTTAAAGGGTTAACAATGACTTTGAAAAATAATATAAAATAGTGTGCAACACCACTGAAGTTTTTTTACCTCTCTTTTCAGCCAACAGCAGTCACTCTCTCCTCTCCAAATAACTTCTGCTTAGTTTTCCGAGCTTCCCTCGGGTCCTCTTAATCAGCGGTCTCCAACCTTTTTTGCGCCACGGACGGTTTATGCCCGACAATATTTTCACGGAACGGCCTTTAAGGTGTCGCGGATAAATGAGGGAGGGGCTAATAATCGGCTCAGTCATTTTTAATGATCGTTGAAAGCCCAGATCGTAATCGTGATTAAAATTCGATTAATTGAGCAGCCCTAACCACAGCATTCTGCAGCACCATGCAGTACCCTCTGGTATGTGCCTAGTTGGTCAGAGGTTCATCCTACAGCAAGATAAGGACCAAAACATAAGTCCATGCTATGCCAGAACTACCTCAGGAAAAGAGAACAGGATGGTGAGCTTTAAAACATGGAGTGGCAGCACAGTCTCCAGACTTAAACCGCATCAAACTGGTTTGGGACGAACTGGACAGAAGAGTGAAAGCAAACCTACAAGTGCCACATTTATGGGAACTTCTGCTACAGATATGGGAAGAACTTTCTGAAGAATATTTGATTTCTATTGTAGAAAGAATGCCGCAGGTGTGTTCAGCTGTTACATCTGCCAAAGGAGGCTACTTTGATGAGTCAAAACCTTAGAATACATTTTGGTTTATAAATTGATTCCATGATTTATTTTTTAACTCCAACTGCTTATTTGTACTATGCTTTCACTTCAGAGTGCAATGAGACAGTAAATGGCATAATTTTCAATAAAAAACTGTAAAAATTAGGGTGTTCCAAAACTTTTGACTTAGAATAGCCAAGTACGGGGAGCCTCATAGCTATTTAAGCTTACTGTCCCAGTCTGGTGTTCAGATCTGTCAGCGATGATCTCTTGCCTGTCTTCACTATTCAGTTAATGGGCTTGGTATAGTATAATGTATTACATGGTATACATCCATTATGAGAGAGACTTTTTGACCATCCAGGATGAAGGTGTACACCTAGCCTGAAAATGGAGTTACACTACCTCACTGCATGGTTTTGAGCGACAGCGGTCTAAGCATATCATGTCGAGTGATTGGTCCCTGACAAAACATTGATGAGTTTATGGTCTGAACTGACAGTTTTAATGTTTGGTACTTTCACAGTGAAAGTACCAAACATTAAACTTCTCAGTGAGATCCACATCTCTCTTAATACCCTGAAATCTGTTGTTCTCCATTGTTCAAAGAGACCACTGAACTACAAACAGCTCCTTTCTTAAATTTTAACTGAATCACACAATAATGGCCACCAGTCTGGGTTGACAAGTTATTTATAGTCAGCATATGATCTCAATCTCAAACAGTCACAGGCAAGAAATTATGTTCTGCCCCTGACAGGAACCTTCAGTAAGGAAAACACGAAAGATAAAAGCAGAGATGAAAAGAGATGAAGCTGAAAACCACAGCTATGTGATCAGAAAAATACCCCAAAAAACAAAAGCACAGCTGCTATTCAAGGTATTTTTTGTTCAGATGAAGGTAAGACACAAAAAAAGAGATAGCTGGGAGGAAAGAAAAAAGAAAAATGTTACTTTATCCAAGAAAAATAGCACTTTTAAAAGCCTTCCAATACTCTTATTTTTCTCAGTAAAAATGCTTTTGTTCTGTTCTCCATATTTTTCTTTAATAACCTTAAAATAGCTCTATAGTGTAGTAGATCCTCATTTTGATCCCGGAGGACAACAAATCCCCTTGGGATTGTCCTAGGAAGGGCGTCCGGTATGCACAAAAGCTGCCAAATTAAGAAACTGCCCACTGGAGTAACTCCTTGTGAATAAAAGAACAGCTGAAAGTCGCTCCATCCTTTCCTTAATACCCTGAAAAATATCTTTTGCCATTCATAATTGTGCTAAAGCCTAAGATGAACAACAACAACACATTAAAGTAACTCTTTTCTGTATGACTTTACTAATCTTTTACATTGACCCCTGTTTCAATCCAAGGGGTCAATGTAGATATTGTGGAGGACTAAAAATATCTTGGCGTATACATAGATAATAAACTGGACTGGGTTAAAAACACAGCTGCACTTTACAGGAAAGGCTATTTTCTGAGGTCCTTCAACATCTGTCGGACAATGCTCAGGATTTTCCATGAGCCTGCTGTGGCCAGTGCTATCCTCTATGCTGTTGCATGCTGGGGGCGCAGGTTGAGGGTCGCAGATGCCAACAGACTCAATGAACTGATCTGTAAGGCCAGTAACCCTTAAGGTGGTGTCTGAGAGGGAGCTGTTGTCCAAGATAAAGACAATGTTGGCTAATACCTCCCACCCACTCCATGACATGCTGGCTAGCCATAGGAGCACGTTCAGTGAGAGACTGAGATTACCAAAAAGCACCACTGAACGACAAATTTCTGCCCGTGGCCATCTCCCTGTACAACTCCTCCAGTGAACACTGCAATAGTTACACCCTTTTTACACACTCTTTTCTACTCAGTAATGTTGCTGTCAAAATTCTATCAACTCTGTCGATCCTTGATATTTATTATTGAGTGATTTGAATGTATTGTGCTATTTCTTAAATCTGTAAATCTGTAACATATTGTATTTTTAAATAGTCTAATCTGTTTCTGTTACTGTATTGGAGCAACTGTAACCCACATAATTTCCTTAGGGATTAATAAAGTGTTCTGATTCATCATTGTGGAGGAATCTCAGCCCACTCTTCTTTAGTTTATTGAGATTTGTGGCATTAAATTATGTAACACTTTCGTAAGTTCCTCCCAAAGGATTTCAGATCGGTTGATGTCTGGACTTTGATTGGGCCACTCTCTTAGAGGCGTGCTTGGGGTCATTATGCTGTTGCATGGCTCACTTTTGGCCAAGCTTTAGCTATCAAACAGATGGGCTCAAATTTGACTTTAGAATACTTCAGTATGCAGAGGAGGTCAAATCATCAGCCTTCCATTAATGTCCTTGACTGTAGGTCTACAGTGTTTGTGCTGTGCTGTGTTTTTACCAAACATATAATCTATATGCAAACATCTCCACTTTAGTTTATCCAGCAGACATTGGTTAAGAAGTCTTGTTTTTTTCAGATACAACTTTGCATCCCTAAGCCATAGGAGGTGGAGTCCCTGTGGTGACCAAGCAGGGGGACAGCAAAGGTGAAGGAGCCAAAAACCCTCTGAAGGCAAGTAATGGAGACAGTGTCTTTCATGAGGTTGGGCATGAGAGTGGTGGTGATGGTGACTGGATGCCTGTGATATTAAAGCCAGGAACAAGACACAGAAGAAAACAACTCCCAAAATCAAACAGGAAGTAACATAAAAGGGGAACCCCTGCCATGTTACTTTTCAAAACTCAAAACTTAGGCACAAGACCCAAGGACCATGACATCCCCCTTTTGACTTAAATAATAAATGACAAACAATGAAACATAAGGATTATTAAAACACACATATTTTAGTTTTGCATGAGGACAAAGGGATGACATAAAGCAAGTTTGGGGATCCTCGACTGTTTTTAACAAGCACTCAACTTTAACGTCACTCCACCATTTTCCTCCTTCTGGGACACAAACTGAGATTAGCGGAAGTTAATGAATTCAGAAGCTCAAGTGAACAATTCAATTTTATTTATATAGAACACAACAACAGTCGCCTCAAGGCGCTTTATATTGATCGTACAATAATAGCACCACGTTGTTTTGTTTCAGTGATGTATCTCAGATTTTATTATAATTGCACACAGGGTTCATGGTTTAATTAACAGGGCCAAAACAAGTGGTCAGAGAGACTAAGAAAAACACTCAAATGAAGTGAGACAGGAAGCAGGGCAGTTTTGGAACCCAATCACAGTTTTCATCTAAATGTTAATTTGTCAGAGCCGTGAACCTTTGTAACAGAAGAAACTACATAACTGCAACTGTAGTGTAATTACTGAATTTAGTACAATAATGTGTTACGTTTGTCCACAACTGAAAAATACAACATGACTACAGTAACATGTGAATCACATTGCACCCAGTGCTTGTCAGTGCTTCTGTTAGAGCCCTTTCCTTCTGGCCTCTTTCCAGTCAGTAAGCAGACTTTTTGGTATGTATAATGCTCAGACATGCATAAACATAACATGGACATAATTTCCACAGTGGAGGGTTTGATCCTTGTCCAAATAGATAATTAGCTGGAGATGCCACAGTACGCCACCCACTGTCTCCTTGTCTCACCCGTGCTGTGAGGAAATGCTGGCAAATAAACGTGATCCAGTTTTACCAGTGGGTCATGGTCTGGGTGGTGTCAGTGAGGGGAGGGATCTTGAGAGGTTTTGGTGCGAGGTTTTTAAATGGCTCTGCTATATTTACCCTGCAGGTGATCAGCATATTTTATTTAGGCTCAGTAACAGGCTGGCTGGATGTCACTCACACTGAATATACTTTTTCTTCTTTGCTGCATAGTTGTATCTCATGTTGGGGTTATATATGTGGGAAGGTTTTTTATTTGTGGCTTCAAAAAACAAGGCACGTGTGAATGTCTAAACGGCATAAACGGCGTTAATAGAATGCAAATTATTTTCAGCCAAGGTCAAGGTCCAAAGTCGTGTGTTTCACAGGATAATCAGCTGGAGCTTTCACAATGGAGGCTGACTTATCCCAGACCTGTTGGCGGAGCCCTTTTACATCACAGTACTTCTACTTGATCAACAACTGTAAGTGGTCACACACATGTGTGATGTTGATCACATGATGTAATGGGGGAATACTGACTGAAGACTCCTAGTACCTGTTTTACAGGTGAGGTCAGAAGTTTATATCCACTCTTCATGGCCATGAATGACATGGTAATGGTGAGCTTTTAATGAATTCATTAAACTGTTTCTTCTCAGTATGAAATGAGCAGGATTTTGTTGTACAGGATCCTTTTTAATAACTTAAAGAAGATTTGTGCGCACTAGACTGAAGGTGTGCTGTGGTATGTGGCTGCTGGTGATGTGAGGCAGGGTCTCCATGGATCAGACTTGTTTGTCCAACACATCCCACAGGTGCTTAATTTGATTCAGATCTGGGCGATTTGGAGGTCAAGTCAAGATTTCAAACATGCAGCAGCTTCTCGAACCATTCTTGAGCCATCTTTTGCTTTGGGGCAGAGAACATTATGTATCTGAAAGAGGCAAATGGTTTTTCCCAGCAAAACGTTGCCCAAAGCATCACATTGCCTCAACCAACTTGCCTTCTTTCCATAGTGTATCATGTTGCCAGGTGTGTGCCAGGTAAGTGACACACGCATCTGGGCATCAATGCAGTCCAGTTATGATGCTCACATGATCATTGTTGGAAGTGTCAGCAGTAGAGAGGGGATGCATGGGCACCCTAACTCGTGTGTATGCAACAAACTGAAACTTTATTCTGACACCTATCCATCAGAACCAGCATTAACTTTTTGGGCCATTTGTAGTTTTTGTATGCTTGTATGCTTTCGCTTCCTACGTGCATCAGTGAGGACAAAAGGTTCACCTGCTCTGTAATACCTAACAGGTGCCTACTGATGAAGGTATAATCTCAAGCACAATCAGTCGTATTGTACAGAATTACATCCAGCTTCAACTACCGAATAGTAGGAAAGTCTTTTATCAGAAGCTCAAGTGAACAGCACCCCGCTGTTTTGTTTCAGTGATGATTTTATCATAATTGCACACAGGGTTCATAGTTTAATTAAAACAAGTGGTCAGAGAGACTAAGAAAAACACTCAAATGAAGTGAGATAGGAAGGAGGGCAGTTCTGGAACTCAATCACAGTTTTCATCTAAATCTTAATCTTGTCAGAGCCAAGAAATGTGGAATGCCTTTGTAGAAATTTAAGAGGCTGTGACCTTCCTGGATGCTTAGCAAGAGAGGAGGCTGAGAGAGAAGGAACAAACCCAAAGCGGCGAATAAAAATACCTGTGGGCAAAGAACATCTCAGACATTTTTAGTCACATTGTGTTGTATTCTGAAGTGATTTAACAGTCAGTCACAGTGAGTCAGTGTAATAGCTTTGTGAATGGCTTTAGTCCAGTGCTGCATCATTTAATTTTTAACCACATTATACATGAAAGGACTGAAAAAAGGAAGAGAGAATACATTTGTTCAGCCAGTCAGAGACTAAGCTGAACAATGCAAATGAAAAATAAAACAATTCTATCGTTCTATCATTTATTTCTCACATTTCTCACATTTATTTCTCACGGTGCTGAGAATGCCAAAGGCAGTGTGTGTGTGTGTGTGTGTGTGTGCGTGCGTGCGTGCGTGCGTGCGTGCGTGCGTGCGTGCGTGCGTGCGCACCTTGTTCCTGCTGTAAATTGATGTTTGTTGGGATTTAATTTATTTGTGGAAAGTAACTCCATCCTCTGTACTGGATGAGATTTAATTATGCATGTTTGAAGAAAATAAGTCGATTTGAGAACCGTTTATGGTGGTACAGTGACCTATGGATGGGTACAGAGCTATTTAAATGGAGTGAGCATGGACAGGAGGAGGAGAAAACAGCCACTGCAAAGCTTTTTATATCATTAGATGAGGAAGAACACATGTCAGTGCCCTCCTGTATGTGTTTTGGGAGGGGGGCTTAGCTGCTCCTCAGTATATTGGGATGTGCCCTGATGGTTCTGTATCTTTTACCTGAAGGAAGGGGAACAGATTTCAATGTGAAGAACTTGGTTCTCACAGTCATTTATGTTGTTTTAACTAATTGGCAAAGGCTCAGGGTTTTCTGGAGTGTAGCGTATGTAATGCACTATGACACAGAGCAGAGCTTCTTCACTTCTCTCCAGGCATTACTGTAAGAGATTTTTCCCCTGCACCTCAAAGAGAGAGCGTACATTTTGGTCAAGGCATCACTTTTGGTTTGGAAACAACTTGATGGTCTTGCTGGTTAAACATAGTGTCAGAGGTATAGAGGCACGTACTCTTTACAATCAATTTACAATCTTTGTTTTCAAAACAGTTCTGCAGCAGTGGATTCTTCACTTCAATTTTTCAGTTCAATTTTGTTATATATAGCGCCAAATCACAACAATAGTTGCCACAAGGTATTTTATACAGTACAGTAAAGACCCCACAATAATACAAAGAAAACAAAGAAAACCCCAGCAATCATATGACCCCCTGTGAGCAAGCGCTTTGGTGACAGTGGGAAGGAAAAACTCCCTCTTAACAGGAAGAAACCTGTTTTGTTGTTTCCTTTTCATTATGTTGTGAATAAATGACACTGCGATGAACAGATATTTGTTTCCTGTGGTTGGTTGGATCTGGGGGGGAAGGGGGGGCGAGTGCTCCATTCATGTTATGACCTGGCTCCTAGACAGGTCGTAACACTAGCCAACACAAAGTTGCAGACTGTGGTGGAGAAGTGGAAAACTTGTACTTTCACTTTAACTCTTGAGGTTTACTGCCACCCTTAAAATTTCCCACCAAAGCAGTTTTCACAAATACAATGCTACCTTGAATAGTTCTGACTTTTCAAGTCCAGCTGTATTTAAAACTTTTAGACACTTCGCAGACAGAGTGAGGCAGTGTTCTGCACTGTACCCAGGCATCCCAAACAAACTGGTATATTTCCAGTAGTGAAAATGCATCTGACAAATCTCCATTTGAGTGCAACAAGTCTGAAAGGTCAACATTTTGACAGTGTCTGGTCCTGATTCTTTCAAGAATTTCCAGAGTTTGTGTGCGTGAAAACAGCCTGAAAATATCTTTTTCTCCAAAGACTCCCCAAGGACTTAATTTAGGGCTTCCTTTCATGGTGCTGTGATACTTGTCTGGCTGAGAGCTTAGCAGCAGTCAGAGTCTCCCACACAGGGGCTCAGTACAACTTTCCATGGCAACCTCATCACTGAACACCTCACAATAAATACAACTCAGACAGTAGAAGGACACGCAGGTGACAATCAGATCAAAACAACAATCAGTCCTCCTCTATCAAAACTCATGCAACCTATCAACGGCAAAACCACGGGCTTCGATGTTACTTTCAGGTTTAAATCTGAAGCTTTCAGAGAGATGGGGATCATCTGGTTCTTGTCAGATGAACAGAACTAATATTTAAGTATTGGGTGGGCCAAAAAGAGTAGTCCCATGGAATGAAATAACAAGTCTGTTACAAGAATGAGTTATAGGGACTGATCTGCCAGTGCCACACTGGATGGGAGAAACATCAAGCGTCCTTCTACATATGACTTTTTAATATTTAATCAGACGGACCAATAGAAAAAGATTTACATCGGAGAGGCAGATGCCTCATTAAGCAAGAAAGTTAATAAAGTGTGCCAGCTGATAGTACTTTTGTCAGATCTCAGATGAGTATGCAGCAGTGTCTGAGCTGTTTGGTTTAGCTGAGATTAATGGCCTAGCTTTGCCAAAAAGGCATGTGAAGTCCAATGTGGAATCAAGCGAGAAGCAATGTGTCAAAATATATCTGCAAAGTCAGATCCCATAGCTCAGGAGGACAGAGAGCAAATCAATTATGATTTTGACAGCCTGAAAATCTGCTCCACAATTCACTTATTCACTTCTGTGACCAAAGAAGTGATTCATACTCACTGTGCTGTAAATACTAGCCACAGGCAAAGGCACTGCTTGCTGCTTCCCATGTTCAAATTAATTTTAAATTATAATGAGGCCCTGGAGGATAATTAGCCAGGCTAAAAGTAAAAAGTAGTGCTGTCAAAATGAACACGTTAACACAGATTAAGCCGTCATCACGATTAACTCGATACAAAAAATTTAACACTTTTAACGCATTTGGAGTGCAGAATGACTCAAAATCCCTGAAATGTTTCTGTCAATGCATTTCGGTCAGTTTGTCTATGTAAAGTTACCTTCGCACATGCGCAAATGGGCAGTTGATCTGCTAGTGACGGGCAGCTGAATCAATCAACTCAATTTGGAAGATGATAAACAACAGCGAACAACAGCTAACAACAGCTAACAGGCAAAAACAGCAGCATTTAGTGACCGAAAATTAAGGATATCCTCAACTCAACACAGTATCATCATCATCCATCACAAATGAGCTGTGTTGACACATTGACAGTGTAAGGGGTAATACACAGAGACGTGGCAATATGAACAATTAATAAACATTGGGTAAATACCTTAGCAGTGACCAGTGACCGTGGTTGACTTGTTCAAGTGACTGCAGCTCCAGGCAGAGTCCAGTGACTGAGGGTTGTTACCCATCTTAGCCTACAAAAATTTGGATAAGCATCCAAACTTTTGTAGGCCTTCGGATCTCGTCTAGTACAACACGCGGGTTGTTGATAGCATAATAATATAAATAGTGTGGCGTGAGGTCAGAGAGAGCGCCAGGGTTGCACTTCACAGCATCAGTAAACACTCTCAGAGGCAGTAAGTTAACATCCATCTTCAGCCCTCCCATGCCCGATTTCTCCCATAACAAGCACGATGCCATGAAAGTGTTTTTGCTCCTTTGAGAGAGAATATATGTTTGTTCATTTACTCATGGTTGCTATAGTTTATTTCATTTGCATAATGCTTAGTAGGTCTCACTCAGTTGACGCATCAGGATTGTTAGACATCCAAGACTAACATTTATTTGACCTCTGACCTGTAAATAGTTAAATAGGTAAAATAAATACTGCCTACGCAGTTCCTGTGGCAGAGAGTTATGCTCTTGGAGTGCTCATTGTTTTAATTTATGATGCTGAATATCTGAGTTTTATGCGTCACACCTTTCAGAAACAACAATTGAGGGATGATTTTTTTATTTCTCTAAAGGTGTTAAAGGTTCCTAAACCCTTCTTTTCAGCTTATAGATGTCCTCAAGTAGCATCAGTTTGGTTAGCGCTCTTTAGAGGGAAAGTCTACATTTCAAAGAGTAAAGAAAAAACCCCGCAGTTCACTACTAATCTTCTCTGCAGGCTACAAACTCAAGGATGCATTAACCAGAATTGGTATAACACACAGAGTCTGACTAGATCTTAGATAGGTACAAAGTTTTCATAGGGAAAAAATATACAATTTGTGGTACAGCTGCATTGATTTCCATTCTTTTTTTTTTAATCACCTATTCTGGGCGTGCAAATGTAGCAGAGGTGCAATGCTCAATCGGTACTGAGCGTTGCACTGTTATTATCTGTTATCAATAAGAAATGTTCAGGAGCTGAAACTGACCTTTGAACGGTTTTACAAGAATGATGGGAACATCAGAGTCATCACAGGGATTGTGTAAATTGTGCTTTTCTGTTGCAGATTCACTATGAAAGAAAATCCAGATGATTCGGTCGTAGGCTACGTAAAGCAATAAGGGTTGCTTTCTTTAAAAATAAAACATACTTATCTGCACATTACATGATATGCAGAATGATTTAGCACTACATGCTTTAGCGAGCACTGCTTCACACTAATTATTGCTTCTTTGTTCTCGCTCTTGAGCACGAAAATGCCTTCTCTGTATATTCCTCACAGAATGCAGTCCCCTTTTGTGCTTTAGTGAACAGGAATTACTTTAAAACAGATGAAAGTTTAGAATTTTCTTAAAACAAACCGCTTAGATCAGTTCTCCGTCACAAACTGCAACAATCCTTTTCACACACAATATGATCTGTTTGATTTGTAAATGCACCTCTAATAAGCTTGTTCCTTGGTCATGTGTCAAGTGTCCCTGCACCCACACAACTTAATCCAGCATTTGACTGTGGAGTGCATTAGCAAAAGCACAGGAGGCAAATGAACTTAGTTCAGCAGGTGGGTGATTGCTATTGCATATGCAAAAATGTGTCTGCCTGCAAGCACTTAGCCTGGTTAAACAAAGAAGTGTGCATCGTGACTTGATGCACAAGGTGGGTTTCCCTAATAATTTTCTCATCTGACACAGGGCTCTCTTCCTCTCCCCACCCATTATCTCAAAATAGATCCTCGCCATGGCTCTGATGTCATCTTTATCAGAGGAGAATGGGCCAATATGAAGAAAATGGCTCACCAACTGGATTTTTCAGCAGTAGGGAGCATAAAGTAGACTCCGTGCTCACAGTTGCCTTGGAAACACATCTGTTATTAAAAGAACAAGTATTATTCTAATACAATCCTGTCTGTATCTTCACTTTGAAGTGAAAACTCTTACGTCATCATGCTTCTCCTATAGGCTACGTGTCAAAATGCATGTGATGGCTGCAGTTACAGCCACACATATTGGGTAACATCTGCCAAACATCACAGGGCTACAATAGAGACTTATTTATTACACTACACTTGTATTGTGCTGTCTTTAAATATAGGATTGAATTTACAGATTAATAAAGAATTTGTGTTAGTTTATAATTTCTTTATTTTTACCATCTCATACACAATAATGTATTCTAACATAAGTGCCCACATTTTAGTTTAATCTTTGTATTTGTTTTCTGGTTACCTTAGTAAAAGCTGCTCAAGTCCCTAAGAGGTGTAAAAGGGGGCGGGGCAAGCCTATGTGGAGACCTGCAAATTGGGTCATACCACAACTCTGGATCATGGGGGGGAATGGGATTTGCTATGTTAGTTTTTGTTAGGTTTTTGTGTGTTCTACCCCTTTTTGTGTCTTTGTGGGTTGATCAGCCACTATTTAAGTTTCCTCTTGGTCTCATTTTGGTAGGTCAGGTTGCTTGAGGTAGTGTTGCCATTTTTCTGAGTAGCGTTCTGGTACGTTGACCTCTTTTATGAGCCCAAGCTCTTGTTTTTTCTACTTTAGCCTGTGTCTGACTGTCCTTTACTGCTTGGTCCATCACAATGTATGATATAAACTGTGTTTTCTGTGTTTTGACTCTATGTGTGCGTTGGTGTGTGTGTGTGTGTGTGTGTGTGTCAAATCAAAGTTTAAGCTATCTGCTCTGTGGTGACTACAAATGTTTCACTTGTGAGGAATTATTTTGTCACTTAGTACAAAACCATTTTTAGTTTGAAGAATATTCACTACTGATATTGCAAAGAATTACATGTTCTGAACTTGGCAGAAGTTTAGGAATTAAAACACGAATCCTTTGGATTTTGACGTCGCTGGAACTTATAAATCTTGACTTAAGACTTTCTTATCATAAGACATGCATGGACTTGAGGGTTACTAGTTAAAATATATGGCAATTAAATAACACATTGTAGAGTTATTGGAAGGTTGATTTACCCACCCCTACTATTTCACCCAGGTTTTTTGCTAAGCCAGACTAACTGAAATGCACAAAGATTAAATTTCTCAGTCGTATCATTACATTCAGTAAATGTCAGACTGTCACTAAATTTGAAATGTTACTGTGCTGGCATTTATCTAGACCATGAACATCAGTGTTCATCACATATTTCTGTTGCCTTCATACATATGTGGCTTTTTACCAAGTGAGTGGGACTTCAATCCATGTTGTAGCTTCCTGTAATCAATAATCTCTCTGCACACTTTGACTCTTAAGAACACAACCCACGTCCCTTATAAGGCTTCAGTTGATAGGACCAGGCCAGCAGTTCTACACACACAATGACGCCCAAGTTTCTATAACACTGCACTGGAATCCAAGGGTATCAGAGCCTTTCCTCCACTCACTGACAAGCTGCCTGAACTAGGAAATGCTCCTTCAGGCTTCAACAAAGAGGAACTGCAGTGTGGCGCACAATCAACACAATTTTCATTTAGTGGTAGCTTCTTTTTTTTAACTAATTGTATATCTCTACAAGACACATGACATACTGCATCATTTAAGTTTTAATTTCACTTCATTCATATGTGCAATAAAGCAAATGACCTCTTTTTACCATCATGGTTTGAACCTGACCACAGTTTGCTACTCAGTTGGTTGTGGTGACCATCTAATTACAGGCAGAACATATGGAAGGCCACAGGCTCTAAAAGCACATAAACAAGACGCTAGGTGAAATAGGAACCTCATCTTGTTTTACGTTCTCAGCCTCGGGCAAACGCTCCACTTGCTTTTCTGCTCTCTCCAAAGTTGGAGAGCACTAACTGCAGCTTCATCAGATGTGCCGTCCTGAACTGAGGTGACGATGGATCCATCAAAGGTAGACAGGTCACCCTCTCAATTTCACCCAAAGTGCATTACAGTTGTATGTATTCTTTCACCAGTACTAACTGTTGTGCCATAATGCAACACCTTTAGACAAACATATAGTTAGCATTTTATCTGTCCTTAAGTCCTTAATTAAATAAAACCAAGTACTTGATTAAAACTTGATCATCAGCAAGTTTGGCCTCTAAAACCTGTTTAGGCAGTCTTCTGGAGTATTCAGGTGTGTGTTAACACAATGGCACAATATTTGTAGGAGGCGTATTCCATTCAAACCATGCAACAAAAAACAACAACCAAAGAACCAAACATTTGTAACATTTGATACTAACCCCACTAACTTGGGGTTAGTATCTTGCCCAAGGATATTTGACATGCAGACTGGGGAAGCCACGGATCGAACCACCATCCTTCCAATCAGTAGTTGATCTGCCACCTGAGCCACAGCCACCCCTCGACCATTAACTCCCCTATACACTAGAGTATTCCAGTCAAAGGTGAGGCCATCTGTCTGATTGATAAAGCTTTCCAAGGTGGGTCATACAACAGCACAATGACCACAAGCACACCAGAAAATCTACAACACAATGACTGAAAACAAAAATAATCACAGGGTTGTAGTGGCACGGTCAAAGTCAGATCTCAGATCTCAACCCAGTTAAATGTTTGAAATGCTTATGGCTGAGATGTCACCTCTGAACTGTTTGTATTTGTTAATCAGGCTGCGATACCAAAGATTTTCTGCACTTGTAAATAGGACTAAACAAGATGTTGACATTAAGGATAGTGTCCTAAACCAGCTTCAAAGACAACTACTGTATGGGTGACGCTGTGTGTATGTTGTACTTACGAAAGAGTCCTTTCCAGCCTGCCGCCAGGTGAACCAATGATCTCACCTAACGTGCAGAACATCTGACCCAGGAAGTCCTTTACAGAGTAGGGAAATCATCATAGTGAATTCATTGCACTCAGTCACTGTGTGCTGCACGTTGGCTAATTTCTAAAATGTGGCTGTTGATAGGTTAACAGAGTTACAGCTACCATGTTATATATGATTTCAATTTGGGTTACTTGGATTTAAAATAAAGAAGTAATTGGAAATTCTTTTGTAAACATTAATTGAAGATGCAATAGTAATGAGATGTCTAGACGTTGATTGATTACAGCAGACTGCTTAGGACTAACACAGCAGCTAGTTAGCGCCTAGTTACTGAAACTGTCTAATTGCTTTGCATTTTGTCCATATTTTATACTTCATTGAATTGAGCTTTTGTAATTAAATTGTTCTGCTTTAAGCAACATTTTTTGTAGTTAAAATAATACACCATAGCTGTCATAAAAACATTCTCTTACAGGATTTTCAGATTACATTTGTAATCTCTGTAATCTCAGTGCGGCTTCATTCATTTCTGTTGGAATTAGCGATGCAGTTACAGAAACACACCGAAAGGTCAGTTTGCTGTATGCTTAACACATTGCTTAGACCTTGGCGATGTGTCTGACCCTGTGACTCATCGTCAGACATGACTCTAACCCTAAGGTTAACGCTATACTATCAGAAGATTTCATTGTAGTCTTCGTTTTCTAATCCCATTTTTGGCAAAAAATAATTCTGAGATAAATCAAATTATTATTTTTATAGATTTGGGTTCTTTTTGCTTTTCTCCAAAAAATGTTTTAGGATTAGGGTTTGAGCTAGGGTCCACATCACTTAAAGAAATGGTGCAGTAAGCAGGGAGTACAGGACATAATGATAGCTTACCTTCTGCTTATCCAGGAGGGGAGGCAGTAAGGAAAGGCAGACACATGTTAGAGAAGCTGGAAAGACACAATGAAAAGACCTCAAGTTCACAAATAAATTAATTTTTCTTCCAAATTTAAGAAAGATGAAGACTAGTCAGAGCTGCAGTGCACTGAGCTTAAAGTAATGCTTTTATGAATCATTACGGTAGGGTGCAAATTAAAAAATAATGTTTTGATTTATGCTTTCTGTAGATACTTTAGTAGATACTGTACTAAATTTTGTTTGATGTTGAATTCAGGTAAAATTACAGCTGGAGTGGAGCCGGACCACACTGACAGTGGTAGCATGTACCCTGGACAAGGTGCCAGTCAGTTGCTACATGTCTGACATATAGGCAGCTATTCAGCATCAGATTAGTACCTAGATCACAGGCACACCAACCCTCTGCATGTCTGCCTTCTGTTCTGTGGTCTTCCTCCTATCTTTCTGCATGGCAGTCCCATCTTCAACATCTTCTGCCCCCTATATTCACCAAAACCTTGCCTCTAAAAACCACTTAGCCTGAGCTGTCCCTCTGATGTATTATTTCTAATCTTGTCTGCTACCTTCACATCCTCTACTCCTTGCATCTTCACTGTTACATGTGTCTCCCTGTTATTTACACATGTGTTCTTTCTTGCTTCTATTGACTTTCATTCCACTTCTCAATAGAGCATAATAACACATCTCCAGGTTCTCTTCTACCTACTCCCAATGCTAACTACAAATCATAGTGTCATCTGTAAACAGTATAGTCTACAGAGAGGCCTGCTTGTTCACATCTGTCAACCTGCGAAAAAATAGAGGGCTCCATTTCCTGGCTATTGATGACAGCTCCACAACTGAATCTGACGCGTGATGAGGAAGAGTTTTGTTTTTTATAAGATGGGTTTCAATCAATATCAATATAACATTTTTAATGCAAAGTAGACAACAAGTTAGTACACAACAAGACATGTATGTTGAGAGGTGTCCAATGTTTGTATTGTGATGTACTATTTTACCTGTTCTTACAGTCTGACAAATGTCACACTTCATCATAATAACAAAAACCAATTGAGACAATTTTTTAGTACTACCACCCAAACTACGATAAGCAAAACCACTTTTGTGAAACCCACTGAAATAAAACTTGATTAAATTTTTTTGTTTTTAAATAAGGTTAACTCAATTTTTTTCTGGGCTTCATGCCAGTGGACCTGTGGTCATTGGACATATTAAGCTGCTTACATGTTTGGAAAGATTGGAGCTCCTAGTATCCACATTGTACCTGCAGAAGAAAAGCAAAATAGCAGACTTTAGAGTGTTTCCTTTAGAATGCATCCTGTTCAACATAATAAAACACAAATGCATACAGAAAAATTACAACTGGAGAAAAAGAGACACCTTCCTAATTTCCCTTTTGCACTTGACTTGACAAGCAACGCACACATGATGGACAGCTCTGGTGGGAGAACAAAGAAAAAATTCATGTATACTAATTAAATAATACGATATGGTCTACACAGGAGGGATGAGTCAAGAGTTATAAAACAGAAATTTATGGATCTGGAGCAACACTGACACATAACATACAATAAGAATTGATCTACAGATGGAAGACTCTCTCTTTTGCTGTCTTTCAGGAAGATGTGTTGCCTCTTCTTCTCTTTTAAAATGTGCTTTCCCCAAAGAAACTTCTGTTTCTGACACAAATTAACATCCTTATTTCTGGGTGGATTCTAAGGGGTCCTGAAATCAATGGCCCATGAAGGTTCATGCTTATTATCATAGACCAGGTAAACCACTGAGATCTTAGCTGTACTATCTCATTCAGTCATCTATTCTCCAGAGGCCAGGCAGCCTTGCAGAAGAAGAGTGATGAAGGTCTTAGCTTCAGGGTTACCAAATGTACTGGTACTATATTCATTACACACTTCAGTATTTTATTTCAGAGACTCACTGTTGCCTTTCTAATGCTGATTGGCTCTTTTTCTGGGAGATTGCTATGGTTTGTTGTCAAAGGAGCTTGCAAAGAAAAGCGTCTGGACTTCTTTAAGTTGCTTGAAGACGTTTCACCTCTCATCCGAGAAGCTTCTTCAGTTCTAAGGTCAAATGGTGGAGAGTCCCAGATATAAACCTAGTGGGAGGACCCCCTGATGATCCTCTAATCGCCTGAGCCAAGGTGTGAAACTGGGTGTGGGTCCCAATCAGCCAGAGTTTCGGGTGAGCTCATTGTGAGACCTGGCCCCACCTTATCATGCGAATTCCTGAGGTCAGATGGCCCAGGATGTGAGTGGCTTCTTTCACTCCTCTTTCAAACCATCTGTCCTCTCTGTCCAAAATGTGAACATTGGCATCCTCGAAAGAGTGTCCTTTATCCTTAAGATGCAGATGGACTGCTGAGTCTTGTCCTGTGGAGGTGGCTCTTCTATGTTGTGCCATGCGCTTGTGAAGTGGCTGTTTGGTCTCTCCAATGTAGAGGTCTGAGCATTCCTCGCTGCACTGTACAGCATACACCACATTGTTAAGTTTGTGTTTTGGAGTTTTGTCTAGACCCAGCAACACGCTCAGACAAAAACTGGTTCATCCGAAAGACAAAACTACCTTGGCTCAGGCGATTAGAGGATCATCAGGTAAGAGTATACCCTGGATGGAGCTTTGGGGAGCAGGCCAATTGTTTGGCCAGAGCCTTTATTTGGCAGTTTGTAGAGTTTCAGTTATGGGCATCTTGCTGTGCATCCAGACCCTGTCTCTCATGGCACCCTTCTATACTTCTGTACATCCTTCTGTGCTTCCTCGATTTTGGCCTCCAGCCTTCCTCTACATGGAGGGTGGGAGTTCCTCTACTTGCAGATGGGGATGGTGCATATAGCAGTGATTAAATCTGCAAGCATCTACTCTGATGAGTGTTTGTTAGTGATCTAGGGAGTCATGCCCTCGATGGCTAGACATCATCTAGTTTAATTCCACTGCTTTTTTCTGCCTGGGTTTTTCCACTGTATCCATATGAGTCTCCTGATGTTATTGCACTGAGATACTCTCTCAGTGGCTTGGCTGCCATTGTAGTATCCCATCAATAACATATTGTCAGTCATTCTCCATGTATGCCCTGTTCCAGTAGCCTACTTCTAAACACTATGTCATGGTTCCTCATGGCTTCAGCGTTGTATCTCTTGCACATTTTCCCAGGTAGGCTTGGTAGTATGGTGGGTAGACAATAAGTAAACTAATAATCAAACAGAAAATATCTCATAATAAAGAGAATTTAAGGAGCAGCTCCCAGACATCCCCGATGAAAACAAGTCCCAGGTGGGCAGGTGGGCTAGCTTTGCTTTTCCGGCAGTCTGTGGTCAGGAGTGCCCTGCTATTGATACAGGAGCTTGGTATGTGGAGCAGTTTCACATGGCAGGAGAGCTTCAGGCAGCACTGGTAGTTTGAATTCACAGAGGTCAGAATCAGAGGGTTTCTTTAATTGCCAAGTCTCTGGATAGAGATGTGTGTGCAGCACCCTGTGGACACTTTGGCTCTGGCTGGAGCTGCACATGTTCTTCTGGACTGGGGCTCTGCAGGGCACATGGGCTCAGTGAGCTGTGGCTGCACCAGGCATGGCAGGTGGCTAATAAAGCCCTCTGGGTTCGAAGAGAACTTAAGACTGGCCATCCCAGATATTTGAATTGCTAAGACATCATGTCTAAATATATCTGGTTAGATATATTAGGATTGGGATACATCCCTATCCCAATTAGAAAAATGTATAGGACAGCATACATCTATATAGACAGACAGACAGACAGACAGACAGATATTAACAATTAACAAGGTTTGGGTAAAGTGTTCAGGAACCACTGATGAGAAGTGAGCTACTGAAACAAGAAGGCACAAATGGGCAAGAGATGATAACAGGACGCTGTTGGAATGCTACTATGCAGGTAACTCCAGCGGAAGGGGCTACATGAATAGGATGTGGGACCTACTGAATACCCAGCATCCAGGTTGACGGTGAAACAACTAGTTGCTCAGTGTTCCAACATTCGGTGAATGAACTGCTCTCATGACTAGAAATTGACAAGGTACAAGACAAATGCAACGGCGAGGGGGAGACAGGATGACAGGTCAGATTGAAATATTATCATCATCCCTACCCAACATTGGGTACCAAGCCTGAAGGAAGGTCTACTAGACAATTTCTACTGAGACCATCACAAGATTAATCAGCTGATCTACCAGTGAGATGCTTGGCTACAAGGTGAACAGCCACAAGGAGCAGTACCCACCATGAAGAAGCAGACTAGAGGCCAAGATCATCACAGTGGCAGACATCCAAGAACAGGTCTCCAGTATGAAGAGTTGGACAGCACCTGGCCCTGAGTGATTCACACCTACTGGCTGAAGAAGCTGACTGCACTTCATGAGCGTTTCGCAGCACAAATGAACCAGCTGCTAATTGAAGAGACACACCCAGATTGGCTAACTGAAGGCCAGAAGGCCTGATCCCCAAGGACCCCCCGGAAAGGACCAGTCATATCCAACTATCGGCCAGTAACCTGCCTCAGTACCACATGGTGTCATGATCCAGGTGGGCACAGCTGTGTTGTCTCTGAGCTGCTGTCTCCGCCTTGGGGTGGAGTCACCGCACACTGACGAGTCTCTTCACCTGTGCTGAGCTGTCAGCATTTATGGACCAGCGCTCACTCCACTACTCGCCACAGTTTCTGCTACACCTAGTCAGTGTTGCTTCAGGCAACTCAAACCAAGGAATAATTTTGCCATCCGTGCCTTACTGTTTTTCCCCATAGCTGCTAAGTCCTTATCCACTCCACCCACGGCAATACCTACTGGACCCTCTTCGCTGGTTCATGCCTGTCAGCTCAGTCTTCTCAGCTCCTGTCAACCGCGCTCACCTGCCTGCCCTCCTGCCTCCAGCTGGCCTCGTCAGCCACCACTCCCGGACCTTGTACTCCCTCTGCGTCCACCCTCCGCCCAGGAACAGTAAGGCAAAGTAATGCCATGTTTTCAAGCTTTACCCGGATACTTTTCCCTAAGCTTTATCACTAAAGCCACTCTCCTCTCGTTGCAGTGTGCTGAGACTTCCGGTGCATTTCCCACATTCTGCATCTCCCTTCTTTGGTCATGAGGAGTTTCTATGAAGATTTAAGCTTTGCCAATTATTACTTAGAGATCAAGTTCTTGTTTCAGGTTTGGTTCAGGCATTGAAGGAACACTTTAGTTCATAGTATTTAGTAATTTATGTCTTGACGTTTTGTTTTTTTGGAAAAAATAAAGTTTTGTTCATGTTTTCTCGTCTACGGGGTGTTACGTGTGCATTCTGCATTTGGGTCCTCCAGTCAGCCGACCTTGGCCGTGACACGTGGAAGCTCCTGTCAGGCATCATAGAGGCTAAGATGAACAGGCACATGGGTCAATACATGAGCGGGGCACAGAAAGGAACTGGCAAGAATACCAGAGGCGCAAAAACACCAGCTACTGGTAGACCAGACTCCCTTGATTGATTACAAGAAGGCCTATGACTCAATGCCCCACAAATGGATCCTGGAATGCCTAGAACTATACAAGATCAACAAAACCCTGAGAGCCTTCATCAGGAACTCAATGGGGATGTGGCGGACAACGCTAGAGGCCAACTTCAAGCCAATAGCACAAGTCACCATCAAGTGCGGGATCTACCAAGGAGATGCTCTGTCCCCACTGCTGTTCTGCATAGGCCTGAAGCCCCTCAGTGAGATCATTAACAAGACTGGCTACAGATACGGTGAAATTCATTTTGGTGGATTAGTAATTCGTTTTGAAAAACTGATTTAAAAATAGTGTTTTTACTAAAGTAATTTATTATGTAATAATTTAATTTAAAATAATGTTTGAATAAATAAAATGATTTTTTTTAAAGAATTCATAAATGAATTTACAGATGCAGCTTTTATTGTCCAATTCATTATTAAAGCACAGAACTCTTTATTTCGATGCATGTGGCTCTTGTGGACTAGATGTAATTTCTGTAATTTTTGCTTTCAATTGAGGTTATTTCTCTTAGTCTGGAGTATAAAAATTCAATTTTCAGTGACAATGAGACATCCAGTGAGTCCTGGATTGATACGTACTACACCACCTTGTTTTCTCCTTCATTCTTGGCAATGGGAAAACTCCCCCCCTTAATTGCTGTTTACTCTACTAATCATGTTAACAACAATTTCCTAAGGAAAATCTAACCACATTATTTTATTACTTATTTTTTTGGTGCCTAAAGTTATCTGTCTTTTTAGCAACATTTAGTAATTTTACAATGTTTACTTGTGGTAGAGCTCGTGCTTTCCTTCCTTAGCTACTAAAGTTAGTGAAGACTATATAAATATAAAGTATAACATTGGATGGATTGGTGTGAATTTAATTACAAACATCTGTAGTCATCATAAAACCAGCTGACTTTGCTTAGCTCTACATATTTTACAACCGTGTACATACATGGTCTCCACCTGAAAAAGACAGGGTTGGTAGTTTGAATAAATATCATGTTTTTCCTCTTGTCACATCAGCTGATAAGGATTACAAATTATGAAGATACACTGTCTCTGAGTATAATTATAGTTCTCACTGAAATTATTTTGCCTGCTGGTTGCTTTTGTTATTTTATTTGTATTTATTTATTTATTTTATTTAGAATAAGCATAGTGTGGGGCTTTGAAAAAGGAACTAAAAGCAGGTGACTATTGAAGAGAGAAAAAATACCAAAGAGCCAGCTTACCCAAAAATGCCAAATTTAGTGTTAGCTGCCATTTGAAGGAGTCACTGCATACACTTCCTCCCCACACTTCTATACATATACACTTTTATTAAATCACTGTCCTGAGTGTATCACCAGTATCTTTCAATCTCACTACTTCCTGCAACTCAAAGCTCTGTGGATGCTTGCCAAATGAAATTTAAGTAAGGACGAGCAATAGAGTTGCCAGAAACTCGAATGACTTTCATTTATATGAAAGGCAGCTGGATGGAAAGGAAGGTGAACGCTGAAAACTGTGTTTGAACGTGTCAGTTGCCTTTATATGTCTCACTTTATTCATTTTCTTTCTTTTTTCTAAATCGTGGATTAAGATCAGATGGATGATTTGTCTGCTGCATCCTTTGTACCCTTGAGATTCAGATGGCAAAAAAAAAACCCAAAAAAACATGTGTATGTCTTTTACTTTGTGACTTCACAACAAGACATTTATACATACTTGTTTGCCTCAGCAGTAAGAGAACCATGCAAAATGAGAAGCAGGGTAATTTAAGCTGATTCATACAGTCATCATGGTGGTGATTAGTGCAGTTAAATCACATTACTGTTATGCAAGTGACAGGCAGTGAAAATCAACACCATAATGAAGGTAATGTTTTTAACCATCCAAAAGATCCAAGACAGAAAATGAAGTTTATTTGGGGGGAAGAAAACCGTAATAGTTTTACATGTGGAATCCTTTAGGAATTAGGAGTCCTTAGTGAGCAGTTACTGATCACTCTTGAGAATTTCATAACTTGAATACATAAATGCATGACTACGAGACATTATATCTAGCATTTACACTGAGTCTGGACCATGAAATATATCACAGAAAAATACATTTTTTGAAACTGAAGTCTTTATTGAACTTACTGCATTTTTGTGCTCATAGTTGCACTGCTTATGTCTGTATACATCAGGTTTACCGGGGAAAAAACAGATTACGTAGCGATCTCAAAAACACATATCATCAAATATGACACCCTTGGCGCTACACGGTTAAGCACTGAAACCTGGACATGATGTTTTTAAATGGCCTGTATTTATATAGCGCTTTACTAGTCCCTAAGGACCCCAAAGCGCTTTACATATTCAGTCATCCACCCATTCACACACACATTCACACACTGATGATGTTTTTAAAAAATAATACCACTTCACTACCAAGGATGCCAATCCCAAATGTGACTGACAAATAATTTATTGATAATGGTTTGGGGAAGGTCTCATCAAGGTCAGCAGTGCCCTAACAGTGTCAGATTCCCAAAGACAGCAGATTGAATTTACGCGTATGTGGCAGGTGGTTGTGAATGTGTTTCAATGAAGTTTAATGATGCTGCGGGAAGAAATCATAACACTAGACAGCGAGAAAGATGCATTTAGTGCTGAAAGCTTGTAATAAGTAGTGACAGCTGATAATTAAAGGTAGATGGGAGGAACCAGTTTCTAATTTAGATGAAATTCATGCCACTGTGATAACCTTATATTGCACATTTTAATTTACATTAAGGAGATGGGTTTGGGAAATGGGGTCGCAACACGGAAAATTCTGAAAAGCAGGTTGAAACTGGAATAGAAGACTGAAATAAGTCAAATTTCTAAATATAGTCACATTAGATGATGACAGATCATTATGTTGATCAAGGCCACGCTGTCTGCATGAATGGAGAGAGATATCTCAGGGATTATAGTTGGTCTATTTAAGAGGATGATCACATTTATGATTTAGACAACTTATCAAGTTTAATTGTGATAATAAGAAATGTTGTGGATGAGAGAGAGTAATAATGAAGGAATGGACTAGAAGCATGATACAAAGGGCCAGAGTCAAGTGTCCCAAAGGGGAGCACACTGATGCTGGATGGGGCAAGGCTGTGTTGAGAAATTTAATGAAGAGGCACGCTGAACTAACTGAAGGTTGCCAATGTGTAAAAGCCAAATAGTGAGACTAGCACTGTTGTAACAGAGAGAAGTACAGAAGAATTTTTAAAAATGAGTGTAGAGGTGAACAAAAATGGCACACCAAAACAGGGTAGGTGTGTTTTATCATGATTCATATGATACTGATGATTGATTTTAGGCTAATAGTTAGGCTAACACACTTACCTCTCATCTTTTCTTTCCTCACAAAACTGACAGACCCTTCACTTCTTTTAAGTGTCTCTCAGCGCAATTCTTAGCATATTTTGGTTCCCTCAACTGGTCCGTCGGGTTATTGTCTCCCCAGAAACACTTCCCTTGTGCTTTTGGAAATCTGTTTTTTCCTGTTTCTGTTTTTTTTTTCCTATTTCCGTTGTGTTTTGTGTGCTTTTGCAGCGTTTTTCTTATTGCTGGTGTTTTCTTAAGTTGCAGTTGGGCCACCGTAAGTACTTGACTCCCTGGTATAACTATGAAATGCACACCTTAAAACAGAAACTCATAAGCTGCAGTTGAACAGCATCTGACAAATTTAGAAGATCATCATTTAGCCTGGAAAGCCTTCAAATAAAAAGCCCGTCCTAAAGCTAGAACACCTTACTATTCATCATTGAATGAAGGAAATAAAACAACTCTAGGTTTCTCTCCAGCAGTGTAGCCAGACTGACAGCACATGCGTTTATTTGTTTTAATTGAAATCTCTAAATTATCTCCAGTTAACAAGTTAATTACTTTAAGGTGTGCATTTCACTTTGACCTCTATGGGGCTAGAGTTAGTGCCTTTCACCGGTTTGTTGCATAGCGTCATTGAAGACTACAGTGTAGATCTACTCTAATGGAATGTATTCCCCACTGCTGTGTAATCCAGTATTGTACATTAAACATTATTAGGAAATATGCTTTCCACAGAAAGATTGGTTTGTAGATATGACTGACTGTGGCATTTGCATGTGTGATGGTTCTTGTTATCTCAATAGCATCTAGTGACATGTTTGTGTTAATCCGGTCATGATGTTTAATAAAAACTGCAGACTTCATGAAATGGTGTGGAAAGGAACTACTGAAATTTTCTTTTGGTCAGCAAGACTATGAACAACTGCAATGTGCCATCTGGACTCAAGCACTGGAACAAGAACAAATGGGTGTTTGGAGCAAATTCACACAGGTGTGATTGGAAGGGATGTGTTTGAGATGTGGTCCAGCTCCTGAGATTTAGATAAATGATTTCAGATCAAAGGAGCATACTGTATGTTGCACCTTTATTCATTTTGTGGTTGCAACCTGTCTCTGTCCTCCAAGGATCATTTGGGTGTCCACAAGTACTGACACCTGAGCCAGTTCCATGACGTAAAGTCATGGTTACTTTCCTGGAATTGTAACCACATGTTGCTTCCATGCTTTCAACTGTTGTGATTGGCATTTTGGTACCATGGATTACTTTTATTTATTCCCTGCTACTTTTTTCCCTGAGGGGCTCAGTGAGATAATAAAATTATAGATGCAATTCAAGGACTCACGTATTTCAACAAATTCGTAGAAGATTGCCAAAACTACTGTGAGGGAATGTGGAAAAACTCTGACAGACAATTTAAGGGAAGGAAGAAAGCGCCAGGATTTTATTTGTTTCAGTCATGAAACACACTGGGACATGACCACAAGGACACCACACATGAATGCTAGCAATGGCATCGGCCACTTACATAGGTTAAATTGAATTATACAAACGGTACATCATGGGTATAAATCTGGTAGTTATCTAGGAAAAAATAATGCAACAATAATATTTATAATTTATCTTGACTTTCTCTAATACATTGTCCAGTAGTCACAACTGCTGAAATGCCACTATAATGCCACCAGGTGGCTGTAGCTCAGGCCACAGTGCAGGTCATCTTCTAGGTAAATTGGGCAAGTTGTTTAAGATAGAGTAGAAAAGCACTATATGAGGACCAGCCCATTTACCACTGCAAAGTGAAATCTTTGCATTGCTGGCTGATGAAACATCCTTTTCTTTGTGCCCTATTTTGTGCTTACATGTTGAATATATTTCACATATTTGTGAAAAAAAATGATCTGTTTTGTAAATTGAAGATATATGGTTCTGTTAGGTGAATTAACCTCCGCACATTTACCTTCAACAGCTGTGCTCAGTGTCTGAGACATACCTATGGACACAACTGGCACTGGTGAAAGACATTTAAGGACTTTTTTATATTTACATATGCTACCAAGTTTGATGTAACTTATACAGGAAGTTTAAGTCTGTAATGTGCATTTAAATTACTTTGATGTGGAGACTCATTCATCATTAATGACATGTTAAATGTTTTGTGAGAGTGAGCCACAAATTGCTACCTGTCAAATCATGCTTCATTAGATGTGAATTCTCATTATTCTTTGTGTGATTTTAACACTGGTTCAGACTGATTGTATTTCCTTTGATCCACAGTTTGGATTTTCAACAAGGCAACTGTGGCTCAGGAAGCAGAGTGGGTTTTCTACCAAGGTCATCCCCCAGCTACTCCAGCCCAAGTTGTCCCTGATGAGTGTGTGTGACAATGTTAGACAAGGTGCTGAAAAACAGTTCTTGTATAAAATTGCTTTGAATGCTCAGTTAGAGCAGAAGAGTGCTATAAAAGTATCAGTCCATTTAAGCCCTGAATGAAAGAGAGCTTTGTACAAGTGGAAAAAACGAATTACACCCCAGCATATGCAACATTAAGTAACAGCTGATTCATTCCTTTAGGGTGCAGCAACAAAATGTGGACCAGCTCTAATTACCTATTTCTATAATAACCAGTGATTGCAACACCTGTGTGCTCACTTTGATAGTACTTTATGCTGTTAAGAATTGAGCTGGTGTTTGTTTACTGCACTGGCCAGTGGATTTTTTCATAAGTTTAGTTGCTGAGGCATGTAGTTTCTCTCCTCTTCAATGGTGCATCTAAGTTACTAATGTCAACTCCTACCCTTTATATCAGTTCTAAGAGGTGTTGAAGGAGCTGTGTTGCTAAATATAGCTACGACTGCTTGTGTCCTCCTAGGCAAAGGCCATATATAGAGGCCAAGTGACTTATAGTCGTCTTTATGGATTAGCTTGGGGGCTGGAAGTTTGGTGACTCACTAGGTATGTCAGTTAAGGGACACGAGCAGCTAGATGTTAAAACGGTTTACCTTGATTGCATGTTGTGCATTCATCACAAATCAAAATGAAATCCTTTGATGACTCCTTTCATCTCACTGTGGCCTTTATATTCCTCTCTCACCTATGTAACACTGTTGACCAAACATGGTACATGGTAAATGGCCTGTATTTGTATAGCGCTTTACTTAGTCCCTAAGGACCCCAAAGCACTTTACACTACATTCAGTCATTCACCCATTCACACACACATTCACACTGTGTCTGTGCAGAGCCTATTTTTGATGGTAAAACATGCTGTATCTGCACATAAAAACCACAATCACTAATAGGTATTTGGCCACATTCTGATTTTGTTGTGGTTATTGCCACTGTGTTTGTACAGCACCAGTCAAAAGTTTGGACAAATCCATCCATTCACTTTTGACTGGTAGTGTATGCCACTGATCCTGATCTGCTGTCTTTACTTGCCAGTCTGAGAACTGAAAGCCACACATGTTGTCAACTGTTTGAAGCAAATGAAAGTTATTAAGTACAGATTGGTAGCGACTGTAGAACTATCAACGTCCCTCTCCTGGAATTGATTAAACTCATTAAAACTCTTCTGTTAATCAAAGATTTTCTGTATGCTGGGCAACATATCAAACCCTGTGTGACTCTCGATGCAGTCAGTGAGTATGTGAATGTTAAGTGCTTAGGCAGAAAAAAAAACACTTTCATGAATGGGTGGATTTTATTCTTTTTTTCTAGAAAATTTTAACACGAGTATCTGTACTTCAGTTTAAATGATAGTTGCTGTTTGACGACAATAATCCCTATTATATAATGTTATTGTTCAAATTTGTTAACCGGACCTATCAAATAAATGTGGTATATGCAAAACATCACAGAGTGAAATGCAGGTTAAGAGAATTTAACTACTAACTAGATATACTGTTTGGATGGGAGATCACTTTCGTCCACATCTATCTCTTGTGATTCAGGAGACTAAAAATAACTTGCATGGAGAGGTGTGAGTATAATAATTGATTGCTCTCCGCTGAGATGCTCGCTTTTATTGGAATTCCGTCTCATGACCCGGTATCAGGGGTCTCAAACTCGCGGCCCGGGGGCCACTTGTGGCCCACGTCACCCCTACTTGTGGCCTGTACATTGGCGTGAAGAAATATAATTCGATTAAGCCTTGAAGTTGTTTTTGTTATTAGGGAAGATTTGTTTGTTATTGAATGCAATATTAAAATAAGTTCTTTAAAAAGAAAAAAAATAATAATTTGAGGGCAATATGAGCAGAGAGCACAAACGTGGAGGGATTGGCTGGGTTAGTTCAGTGAGAGAGTTATTTGTAAAGAAAACAATTTTCACTAGCAGTCAAAAACTAATGTGTACACTATTGTCTGCATTTTTATTTTGTTACAGACGTATCGCTACATCTATCACTTCGGCCGTCTTCCTCTGCTTGTCGTCCACTGCTATGTCCGGTTGGTTGGCCACCACCATTTTGTCCGTTTGTATCTGAAAGTCCCACAGGATCTTACCTTAGTCATTCCCCACCACCCTAGGGGGCGTCTCCCATTTTGACCTTGGGACGTGCGGGCCATACTCCACAAAGCCACTTGGTTATGGTGTTCCATGTATGCCCTGCCTGCTAACCATGCACCCTGCTGTTATGTGCTGGATTGTGTCAGGGGCTCTTTACACAGCCTGCACCTGGGCTCTTGCCTGGTTAATATTGCCTGGTGTGATAGACCCCAGCCTCTATGGATCTTACGCTCAGAGCTTGCTCCTGATGTAACAGCAGTCTGGCGAGGAAAGAGCGGCTAGCAGGTCCAGCGGTTATGTGAGGTTAGCCGGATAACTCGAGGCCAGTCAGTTCAATTTAACAACTGACCTTTATTTGACGTTAACAACATAAGACCATACAAGCCAGGTCTCCACAGCTCTACTCCGTTCATACATGCATGTGCGGGGATGGACAGGCGCCGATGCCAGCCCGTTACAATGGTGAGGTCTCTCTCGGAACAGACACATGACATACACACACACACGTCACACACACTAGGAGACTCCCCCCAACCCAACTACTACAATAGTTGGGCAACACCCCCTAGCGGTGCTATACCACAATGATAAGGGTTGTTACACTGTGATGCTATGATTATTTCAGCCACTGGTTGCCGGTGGTCCATACTTGTGCAGGGGCCTGTCCTTCCATGATTTTTCCTCCTCTTCCTCCTCTATCTTGGGTTTCTGCTGCCTGAAGTATTCACTAAGCACGCGGTTGGTTGGGGCCATCTTGCTGATGTACTCGTGGATGTTCGCTGCCTCATCCTGAACTGTGGTGCTGACACTCACCAGTCTCCGGCCTCCTTCCTTCTGCTAGCGTACAGCGTCAGGGTGCTGGACTTGGGGTGAAACCCTCCATGCATGGTCAGGAGCTTTCTTGTCTTGATGTCAGTGGTTTCCATCTCCTCCTTTGGCCAGCCTATTATCCCAGCAGGGTACCACAGGCAGGGTGTCGGTGTTGATAGCCCGGATCTTGTTCATGCCGTTCAGCTGACTTCTAAAGGACTTGCCTGACCCTCTGCAAGTACCTGGTGGTTGCAGCTTTCCTTGCAGCCTCTTCGTGGTTCTTATTTCCCTGCGGGATTCCCAGGTACTTTTAGCTGTCCTCGATGTCTGTAATGTTGCCTTCTGGTATTTCAATCCCCTCAGTTCTGACTACCTTCCCCTTTTTCGTTACCATCCGACTACACTTCTCAAATCCGAATGGCAATCCAGTGTCTTTGAATTTCAATTCAGAATTCAGAATTAAAATTTATGAAACATTTACATAACATCCACAACCCCATAAAAGTAAAAACTTTTTTAAATCAAAGTTGACTGTGCAGTTTCTATGTCCCACTGACCACTGAAATGATAAATAAAAAAAGTACCAATGTTCATTTGACTGCTGAGTGAGAGGGCTTGTTTCTAGAAGTACTTTAGTAGAAGTAATCAATTCGAATTAAGCTGATGTTCTTTATTAACACGCCCCCAATTCCACCTTTATACTACAGTAGCATTATTCTGTTTAGGGGTTGAAAGAATGTGACATCTGCTTATATAGAGTTGATTGTTGTTGACTAAGTCCACAAAGAGCAGTAAACCTCAAACTACAGCACATCTGACCAAACCCATTACACAAAGAAAACAGCATGAACTCATAATATAAATTCTTATGAGACTTACCTCCACCTCCCCCACTACACCAATATTTAGGGTTTCCCCGCATGCAAAATCACACTTTGAGCCTTGGATAGACTCATCACCACTGTAGGAGACTTATTACTCGTAGGTTCATTAACAAAACCGTAATTGACAGTGCTACATGTTTTTATGAGACTCTCTGCATCTACTTATATTGTTGGAAATAGGGCTGCCACAAACAATTATTTTGATAGTCGACTAGTCACCGATTATTTTTGCGATTAGTCGACTAATCAGATCATCATCCATTGGACATACAACGTACAGCTTATTGCACCAGCAGCATCTGCTCTTATATAACTATCATTATCTTACAGCTTTAAGTGTTTAAGGTCTGTGCTAACTAAAAATAAAGACAAGATGATAGTTTATTAAATTTTAATGAAATTTGCAGATTGTTTCGGTGGAGTTTAATAAACTCCTTGCTATCTAAAATAAAACAGGACATCGGAGTATATTCTGGAGCATCTCACACTTCTGATAATCAGCTGTCTGCTTGATGTTTATTCAGCTGTGTAAAAACTATAACTTAAATCTCAGCCAATCCGATTTACTCAGGAACAAATAAAATACTGAAAAAAGCCAAACAATAACATTTTTAAGTTATCTAAGTGACTTATATTACATGTTTAACCTGAGTAGCGAAAGACGGCGGTGGGTTTGAAAATGATCTGCCGGGAGTCCGGTGTTCTCAGCGGCTCTAGTGAGCCTTGCCCCCGGCTCGCTATCGAGCTAGTGGGTAACCGACGTCTCCGAAAACGTCGGAGCGCTTTTGAAAATACGTGGTGTCTTGATAAACCGAGCAGATATTTGAAGTTTACACAGCTACATTCTCGCCTGAAAATATGTTAAACGTTTCAAATTCCGTTCTTGTCATCCTAATTCTGTTGTTTTCATTCTAATCCAGTTCTTTTCATTCAAATTCTGTTGTTTTCCTTCCATTTCCGTGGTTTTCATTCTAATTCTGTTGTTTTTATTCAAATTCCGTTCTTGTCATTCTAATTCTGTTTTTGTTCGAAATCTGTTGTTTTCCTTCTAATTCAGTTCTTTTCATTCTAATTCAGTTCTTTACATTCTAATTCAGTTCTTTTCATTCTGAATCTGTTGTTTTCATTCAAATTATGTTGTTTTCTTTCAAATTCCAGTGTTTTCATTCAAATTCCGTTGTCATTCTAATTCTGTTGTTTTCTTTCAAATTCTGTTGTTCTCCTTCTAATTCAGCTCTTTTCATTCTAATTCAGTTATTTTCATTCTGATCTGTTGTTTTCATTCAAATTCCGTTCTTGTCATTCTAATTCTGTTGTTTTTATTCAAATTCCGTTCTGGATATTCTAAATCTGTTTTTTTGTTTGAAATCTGTTGTTTTCCTTCTAATCCAGTTCTTTTTATTCAAATTCGGTTCTCTTCATTCTAATTCTGTTGTTTTTCCTCTAATTCTGTTGTTTTCATTCGAAATCTGTTGTTTTCCTTCTAATCCGGTTCTTTTAAATTTAATTCAGTTCTTTACATTCTAATTCTGTTGTTTTCATTCTGAATCTGTTGTTTTCATTCAAATTATGTTGTTTTCTTTCAAATTCCAGTGTTTTCATTCAAATTCCGTTGTCATTCTAATTCTGTTGTTTTCTTTCAAATTCTGTTGTTCTCCTTCTAATTCAGCTCTTTTCATTCTAATTCAGTTATTTTCATTCTGATCTGTTGTTTTCATTCAAATTCCGTTCTTGTCATTCTAATTCTGTTGTTTTTATTCAAATTCCGTTCTGGATATTCTAAATCTGTTTTTTTGTTTGAAATCTGTTGTTTTCCTTCTAATCCAGTTCTTTTTATTCAAATTCGGTTCTCTTCATTCTAATTCTGTTGTTTTTCCTCTAATTCTGTTGTTTTCATTCGAAATCTGTTGTTTTCCTTCTAATCCGGTTCTTTTAAATTTAATTCAGTTCTTTACATTCTAATTCTGTTGTTTTCATTAAAATTCCGTTGTTTTCTTTCTAATTCTGTTGTTTTCGTTCAAATTTTGTTGTTTTCTTTCAAATTCCATTCTTGTCATTCTAATTCTATTTTTTTTGTTCAAATTCCTGTCTTCATTCAAATTCAATTCTTCTCATTCTAATTCTGTTGTTTTCATTCGAAATCCGTTGTTTTCCTTCTAATCCAGTTCTTTTCATTCTAATCCAGTTCTTTTCATTCAAATTTTGTTGTTTTCATTCAAATTCCGTTCTTGTCATTCGAATGTTTTTGTTTTCTTTCAAATTCTGTTGTTTTCATTCAAATTTTGTTGTTTTCACTCTAATTCTGTTGTTCTCATTCAAATTCCTGTGTTTTCATTCAAATTCTGTTCTTGTCATCCTAATTCTGTTGTTTTCGTTCGAAATCCGTTGTTTTCCTTCTAATCCAGTTCTTTTCATTCAAATTCTGTTGTTTTCTTTCAATTCCCGTGGTTTTCATTCAAATTTTGTTGTTTTCTTTCAACTTCCAGTGTTTTCATTCAAATTCCATTCTTGTCATTCTACTTCTGTTGTTTTCTTTCAAATTCCAGTGTTTTCATTCAAATTCCGTTGTCATTCTAATTCTGTTGTTTTCTTTCAAATTCTGTTGTTCTCCTTCTAATTCAGCTCTTTTCATTCTAATTCAGTTATTTTCATTCTGATTCTGTTGTTTTCATTCAAATTATGTTGTTTCCATTCAAATTCCTGTGTTTTCATTCAATTTCCGTGGTTTTCATTCTAATTCTGTTGTTTTTATTCAAATTCCGTTCTGGATATTCTAAATCTGTTTTTTTGTTCGAAATCTGTTGTTTTCCTTCTAATCCAGTTCTTTTTATTCAAATTCGGTTCTCTTCATTCTAATTATGTTGTTTTTCCTCTAATTCTGTTGTTTTCATTCGAAATCTGTTGTTTTCCTTCTAATCCGGTTCTTTTAAATTTAATTCAGTTCTTTACATTCTAATTCTGTTGTTTTCATTCAAATTCCTTTGTTTTCATTCAAGTTCCGTTCTTGTCATTCTAATTCTGTTGTTTTCATTCGAAATCTGTTGTTTTCCTTCTAATCTGGTTCTTTTAAATTTAATTCAGTTCTTTACATTCTAATTCTGTTGTTTTCATTAAAATTCCGTTGTTTTCTTTCTAATTCTGTTGTTTTCGTTCAAATTTTGTTGTTTTCTTTCAAATTCCATTCTTGTCATTCTAATTCTATTTTTTTTTGTTCAAATTCCTGTCTTCATTCAAATTCAATTCTTCTCATTCTAATTCTGTTGCTTTCATTCGAAATCCGTTGTTTTCCTTCTAATCCAGTTCTTTTCATTCTAATCCAGTTCTTTTCATTCAAATTTTGTTGTTTTCATTCAAATTCCGTTCTTGTCATTAGAATGTTTTTGTTTTCTTTCAAATTCTGTTGTTTTCATTCAAATTTTGTTGTTTTCACTCTAATTCTGTTGTTCTCATTCAAATTCCTGTGTTTTCATTCAAATTCTGTTCTTGTCATCCTAATTCTGTTCTTTTCGTTCGAAATCCGTTGTTTTCCTTCTAATCCAGTTCTTTTCATTCAAATTCTGTTGTTTTCTTTCAATTCCCGTGGTTTTCATTCAAATTTTGTTGTTTT
The DNA here is from genome assembly GCF_041146795.1 of Maylandia zebra. Taxonomy (NCBI): domain Eukaryota; kingdom Metazoa; phylum Chordata; class Actinopteri; order Cichliformes; family Cichlidae; genus Maylandia; species Maylandia zebra. The sequence goes on along the minus strand of NC_135171.1, from coordinate 6,264,523 downwards.
CTTTCAACTTCCAGTGTTTTCATTCAAATTCCATTCTTGTCATTCTACTTCTGTTGTTTTCTTTCAAATTCCAGTGTTTTCATTCAAATTCTGTTGTTTTCTTTCAACTTCTGGTGTTTTCATTCAAATTCCATTCTTGTCATTCTAATTCTGTTGTTCTCGTTCAAATTCTGTTCTTTTAATTCTAATTCAGATCTTTTCATTCTAATTCAGTTCTTTTCATTGAAATTCTGTTCTTGTCATCCTAATTCTGTTGTTTTCGTTCGAAATCCGTTTTCATTCTAATCCAGGGGCCTGTTCTTCGTACCGCGCTAAGTGAGTTAGCTGGATGAGATTGTTGACGATTTCGCGTGATCCTGGATCGTTCGGTTCCCCGAAGCCCATCCGGGACTTGCTGTCATAGCAACAGAGCCGTAAGCGTAAACCTGCTGGGGAGCAGGTTTACTTTATGTAAACAGGATTAGATCGCGGCCACGCAGGTATGTCCGCGTCATTCATACGAAAGCAACAGCGATATTCCACCACTGTTTCACCATAAATAAATAACATCAATGTAACTAAAGATAATGCAGCACTTGATCCTTTTATTGATTTCACACAGATACATACAGGTCATTTCCTAAAAAAAGGGAAATGTACTATTAACATTCTATTACATGTATGTGATTATTACAGATATAATTCATATTTCAGAGTAGTAATTGTAAATTACTTCGTGTAATCAAGATGAGAGACCACGGCTATAAAAGCGAAGGTGGATTTGGGAAGTCTGTCGCAGTCATATCCTGTCCGTTTACGCGAGAGTAGTAATACGATGGCACCTGTCCAAGATGGCGGCCAACCAAACCGGTTTGACAACCGGTTTGACGGGTTTCGTGCGTGTGCGCATGCGCGTTCAGTAATACGATGGCACCTGTCCAATATGGCGGCCAACCAAACCGGTTTGACAACCGGTTTGACCGGTTTCGTGCGTGTGCGCATGCGCGTTCAGTAATACGATGGCACCTGTCCAAGATGGCGGCCAACCAAACCGGTTTTACAACCGGTTTGACCGGTTTCGTGCGTGTGCGTGTGCGTGTGCGCATGCGCGTTCAGTAATACGATGGCACCTGTCCAATATGGCGGCCAACCAAACCGGTTTGACAACCGGTTTGACCGGTTTCGTGCGTGTGCGCATGCGCGTTCAGTAATACGATGGCACTAGTCCAAGATGGCGGCCAACCAAACCGATTTGACCAGTTTCGTGTGTGTGTGCGCATGCATGTTCAGGTGTGGAAATACCACAGGGGATCAGAGGGGTTATATGAGTTTGTGTTTGTAACGGGGTTTTAATTTAATCAAACCATAGGGTTTTTAATTAAACTATTTTTATCACTTAGGTGTATCGCAACATTCAGTTATGCATGTGTTCTTAAAAGCAATTCTTTGTTTCTTGTTTCATTCTTGGCGGAGTGGAAGCTGTTTTGGTTCACAGTGCGCCTTAACAAAGAGGGTGTGCTCTAGTCAAAAGTGTTGGTAATAGTGTTTTAATCACACTAATTTTCTAAATCTGACAATGTCTCAGCTTGCAGTGAGGCATGCATTTTATTTTATAAATGGCGCAAATGGGAATTTCTTCTGAATGGGTGATGTCAGCATGTTCACAAGCGTTTCATTTAATCAAACCCCTAGTTTTAATTTAACTAGTTTTTACACATCTACTGGGGTTTCTTTCCAGGGTTGATGCGATCATTTTATTTAAAAGTCGGGATTTCGGAATGTTGAACTAAGAGTGAGACAAAGCCAGCTAGTTTTTTAACACAGTAAATGTCACAAATAGCATTCAGTCCTTTAGAAAATAAATGCTATAAGCAGCCAGTATCGCTCTTTTCAAACTAATCGTCTTTTAAATACACTCATTTTGTGATTCCGGTGTCACACCTTGCACCGATGCAAGCATTTTATTTATTTAAAAACGGATCAAACGGGCCATTTCTTCTGTAAGGGGTTTCATGGTTTCAGAGTAGTTTTTAACACAACAGATAGTCACAAATAACATTCAGCCCTTTAGAAAATAAACGCTACAGTGATACTTCTAAAACCAGTCGCCCAGACCCGCTCCAACTTTTCAACAGCTGGCTAATTGTTTGAATTTGTTCAGGATTGTAAAAGCCCACCGCGGGTATCACTAGTTGAGAGTACCATGCGAACAAGGGCCCAGCCTATTGTTTAAAGTGGCCGGTATTGGCTCTTTTTGTAATTCCTCGACAAGGTAAATGGGGCAGGTGTACCAGTCGGGTGGCGACCCCGCCTATTGTCTGAAGTATCGGCTCCTTTGTAATTCCTTGAGAAGACAAAAGCCCTGAAGGGTCTCATTTAAATTGATTGGCGACATACCTTTTCTTTTTGGAAACACCCACCCTATATAAAAAAAAACACGCTCAGAGCCCGAAACCCTGAGCCATTTACGCCTCAAGATTCGCTGCAGAGCACACCATTTTCTTTGCGATCATCAACACTAACATCGTTCTTTATAACATGGCCATCGTAAACGGTAAGTAAAACAAAACCTATTATTGGATTTTTAAAAAGTGTTATGTTAACATATTATAGGATATTCAAACTATTTTTTTTCCCTAAAACAAAAGCTTAATTTTTAGGAGTTCGGGAGAACGGCCCAGGGCCCTTTTCTTTAGAAACGGGCGCTTTTACAGCTGGAACTAGTCCTCTAACAGGCACAAGGTGTGTACAGCATTACTGGATTTTAAAACGTATGTATGTTTTAAACTAGCGATTGTTTTAAATTATGTAATAACGTTTTTGTTTGTTCCAGGGTTAACAAACTGAGCAGGAAAACATTCAGACACCGCGACCACAGAGCCCAACCTTACATCAGGTGTGTATACAACGGGATGTATAGTTGTGTATTATTTTTTCAAAAGAAAAAAATTTAAAAGAGGTTTAAACAATTACAAATGTTCTAAACTGACCATTTTACACCTACAGAGCCACGCCAGAGAACCGGGTGTGTGGAGAAGCAGGACCATCCCGAATAACGCACACTACAAGGTAAGCATAGGCATATATAAATTAGATAAAAAGAGATAGAGAGGGAGACACGCTTATTCAGTTTGAAATGGGTACATGTATAAAATGTTTTAACACATGTCTATCTATCTTCACAGACTGCAGAACAGCACCCCTCCTCATAATGATCAGCACACCGTACGATTCCAGACGTTTTTGGAATGTTTAAGCAGTATCGACCTCCCAGAACAACAAAAACCTGGAGCTTTGTGCAACAGTGGAGAGTCAGAACAGATCTTCATCAGCGAACCTGCAACACCCCCGAGTGAGTGGCTACCTCGCGATTTCTCTGATGTTTTTGAGTACAGTATATCAGATTTTGATCTAGTTCATATACCCACCACCCCAGAATGTGACAGAAATAGCATTGATTCACGCATAGATTTCGAAGAAGGCGGCATAACAGACTCTCAAATATCACCGGCGTATGATGCTTACATGAAGCTTCCAGACGCTCAGCCTGCTGAACAGAGTCATATAGCTTCAATAGCTGATAAATTATCTTTGATTGAAGCTAGACTCAATCAATACCACCAAGAAGCACAGGTACAAAGGCAACAGTTTACCAAATTCATAAACAAAGTGTGTAGTACATTAGACAACATCTGCTATGTTCTATTTAAACCCAGATTCCTTTTATAGTTTGCAGTGAAATTTCTTAAACCATTGTTTAATGGGACAGAAGTACAAGTCACTCTTTACTAACACACTGTAGATAAGTTTATTGCTGAACGACACAGCTAGCAGTCCCACACACTCTTTAGATTTTTGAAGTTTTGTGTGTGATGGTTTTGCCTCTCACACCTTACCCCTTTCTCCCAGTATCACAACAGTATGACTCCCAAAGTACGACTCAGTAAACAAACAAGGACTCTAAACTCAGAACAGAAAGATACAGTTGAAAGATTAGTGATATCTTTTATGATGCGTAATAAACTACACCCTCTTCTTCTCTGTATTTATGTTGTTTGTGTGCGTGCGTGCGTGCGTGCGTGCGTGCGTGCGTGCGCGCGTGTGTGTGTGTGTGAATGCCTTAGAAGTCAAAGTATACATTAGCCATACTTACAAAAACATTTTTAATTTCATTTAGAACTGAGATTCTAAGTTGTAAGCAGAAATCGTATGCTCAACCAGGAGTATGTTTCCCCACTTTCACAATGCTGAGGCATCAAATCCATGATCCAACAGATGGTTTGTCACACGTGGGCGAGAAGGGCAAGCCAACCCTTACTTACACAACCTCACACACTATAGATTTTTAAAGCTCTTGTGTACAACGGTTTAGCTAAAGATATAACTTCTACTTTTGATAAAGATCACTCCCTCTGCATATTTCTTAAGAAATGAAGTGTCTTTACTGGGATATTTATTGTCAAACTATGCGATTTTCCAAATGTGTGTGGAGTAAAATGTTGTGACCAAGAATCATTCAGGATTAACAACACAAACTGTTTTGATAGCAGAAACAGTCTGTCTTATAGTTCCCATACTTTACTGCTAGTTTTACAAACACATTCTTCTTCATATCGGTTTAATTGGTTTTTTATGAAACTGATTTTTAATAGTACAACCAAGGTCTAACTTTTCCTAGCTCCCCAGTATAAATGCAAGAATTTTGCAGACTTTATTGAAACTGTCACAATTTAACACTCAATGCCATAAACAGAGTTGATCCATGTTTCTATGGACAGTGTTTCATACATCAACAGCTCTGAAAATCACTTTTAAAGTAATGTAGAACATGATCTCTCTCACTCTCAGCGTCTCTAAAAAACCCAGCAAACTGACAATCACCTCTAAACAAGGGGTCAGTTTATAGGCTTTTTGTTTGTTTGTTTGTTTTGTTTTTTATCAGCCGCAACACCATGTAATGCATGGATGTTAGACTCTTTCACCAGACCATGTTGCTAGCCCAACCACCAGGCTCAGGGTCTCTGAACTCTAACCCTGGCTCTGGCTGCCAAATGTGCCTCTGACCCTCTTGTGCCTGTTCACCACCAGACTAAGTTTGTACTCTCACCTACTAATATTATTTTATTACAGGGCAATATTCAGCTAGGTTACTACTTTGACTTTCTTACTTTGAGCACATTTCCGAGCCCATACATTATCAAACTTTTACTTGAGTATTTCTGACACCAGCTATACTTTTACTTAAGTAAAAAAAAAAAAAAATGCCTGCACTATCGGTGTAAAGCTGTCTTTAATTCTTTAACAGTTCATGCAACAATTATAAATTAAACCTTCACCACAGCTAACTCTTTTTAATAACCAATAACAGGTGTATTTCTTAGATCTACAGAAACAGCCAAAACACTGCTTGTATAATGCCATATTCTCTCCCAGCGTACCCTTGTCTCACAACAGGGTGATTCCCAAAGTACGACTCAATAAACAGAGACTCTAAAACCAGAACAGAAAGATAAAATTGGAGGATCAAAGATTAAGGTTTGTGTTTTTATAGCACAAAGTAAACTGTCCCCTTGTCTTCTAGGCCTTTGCGTGCGTACCTTAGAAGTCAGATTATACGTTAGTTATACTTCCAAAAACATTTTGAATTCCATTTATAACTGAGATGTCAAGCTGATATCAGACATCTTGTGCTCACCAGGAGCATGTATCCCCAACTTCAAAACCTTAAGGTGTCAAATTCACAAACCCAACATGGGCTCATTCAACACAGGGGCCAGAAGTGCATGTCACCCTTTACTGACAAACTGTAAATAAGTTCAATACAGGGCAACGCGGCTAACAGCCTTGGAAACGCTTTACATGAAATAAAACTTTTTAGAAAACCCTTTACAAGAATAAATGTGATGATCTGTTTTACCTGAATCAAATGTATTAGTTTGTTTACTTGAAATAAAATTTATTTTGGAAACCCTGTACATGAAGTAAAAAGTATCATGTTGCAAGTTCTGGCTTTAATATTTCCAGCTGATAAGGAGACGTTTTGCATTTCAAACGCTACATATCCTACCCGCCCTTTAAGATCATCCCACTTCAGGATCACGCCCCACCTTCTGTTATTTTAAAACAAGACCGCCGTCTCATTCCTCCAAAAACCTTTTTTTTTTTAATCTCAAAACAGCGAGAAGGATGGACTCTGCACCCCTGCGTCACACTGAGGAGGAGGACAGTTCCTCGGACGAGGGCTCATTAGTACCTGACACGCCCGGTTACTATAGCCCCTTGGAGAAGCAGCAGCAGCAAGCCGTCGAGCTTGACGGTCGGGCATCTTCTTTATTTATCGATACCGTGAAAACAGCTGTGTATCACCTAGTCAACCTAGTAATCAACAAGTACCTCACTGACAAATGCAACGGCTGCAAGTTTGATCACCCCAGCCAGAGACAGCATGAGTGTCTGCAAGTGTTGGTGGATGACTTTTACGCTGAAAATTATTACAGCATCAGAAAAAGACTCCTCACCCCTCGCTTCATTCCTTCCATTCAACATCTGCTGATTGCCCGCAACATCAAAATGGACGACGTCAAAGTCCGCATGGTGGCGGAAACTCTCTTGCACGAACTGAAATCGGTAAGGAAAGTCTTTGACGCCATCGCCGAGGCATACCACAATCTGGTGGGGTTGGACGTGGTGAAAATCGGGCAGCTACGGTTGGTCACAGAGTGTTACAAAGGAGGCTGCTAATGTTTTCTCTGAAAGACTGATTCTTTCCAAAAAAACAAAAAACGTATTGTACCGTATCTTTCAAACAGCTACCCTGCTTATTTTTTCAAACATGCATCCAGATTTTTTCTTTCTTAAAACATGTAACCTGCATTTACCACATTTTTAAAAGCATGTATAATTTTTCAAACATGTATCCTACATTTAGCGCATTTTTAAAACATGTATCCTGATATGGCCACCCTTCCAAGGCCCTGACAAATTACCCGAATCACTATGGGATAAGGATGGCAGCCACTATATGACCAGCTTCTTAAGATAAGAAACATAAACTTTGTTAACGGTATACCCGAATCTCTTGCTGATGACACCCTTCTGCCTACAGAAAAGAACAATTTGTTAATTATAGACGATGTAATGAACGACGCAGCTAACAATTTAGAAGTACAAAATGTGTTTACAAAGTATGTGCATCATAGGAATTTGAGTTGTATATATCTAGTTCAGAATTTGTTTATTCAAGGAAAATCCAGTAGAACCATTTCCTTGAACACTAATTACCTAATATTGTTTAAAAATCCGAGAGATAAATATCAGGTTATGCTTTTAGGTAGGCAAATGTTTCCGGGTAATACTAAATATTTTATAGAAGCGTTTAATGATGCCACATCCACAACATACGGGTATCTTTTAATAGTCTATAAAGCTAAGACCCCGGACTATTTAAGACTCAGAACAAATTTACTATCAGACCGTCTGGTTGTTTACATTCCAAAACAAAAATCAGCAAAGAGGTGAAAGGATGTCATCACGCATGCGGAGGAATCTGTCTCTGTTGGAGATGATATACAGGGCTCCTCCTACTCTACGCAGAGTTATTATCAGTAATTCAAATTTAGATTTTATCAATGCATTGTGTGAGATAGCCTTTAATGTATTGCATGGTAACATTCCACTGACCAATCAGCAGTACAAACAGCTAAAAAAGAAAAAAACAATAATCAGACTGATTGCAGACAAAAAAATAAAAACTTTGAAAAAGAGAAAGACAATCAACCAATCTGGAGGGTTTTTACTGCCGTTATTAGGGGCTGCAATCCCTTTCATAACCAGTCTGATAGCAAACAGGTGAAAATAGAACATGTGCAAAAGATGTTTTTGGTACCCCAACATCAGTTGGACTTAATAAAGCAACAGCAGCAGCAGCAGCAGCAAACAGGCAGCATCAGACAACAGTCTCAGAACGAGTTGGATAAGGAGATGTTACAAGTGTTACAAGATTCTGACATAGATGTGTATGAGAAGGCTAAAAAATACAGCGATATTCTCCAAAGATACCTTACCCTTGTGAGACAAGGTGCCCGTGAAAAGAATGTACTGTCTTTATCATTACCTGAACAATTTAACAGGGATGTGCAACCCCAGTCACCGGACACATCGCCTGTTCATGGTGATGCCGGGGTGAGGGATCTTGTTGCGGAGAATGTTTTAACACACATACCTAAAAGGAGTAGGAGGAATGCAGAACTTATTCTATCAGCGGTGAACCGTTCGCCACACTTGATCTCTTACAATGACAAAGGCGAAATTGTTGTTGATAAACACACCATCCCTGGTTCACACATTTATGATCTAATTAAAGCCGTCACAACCACACACACACCTTCTGAGGGTTTGAGACCTATCGGCTGGACAGAGTTTTTAAAAGCTTTCTCAGATTTAAACATACCGTTATCAGCCATATCTAACACAGGCATACGTAAGACCGTCGCCTTGTATAAAACCGATCACACACTGTCTGAAGACCGTGGTTTTTTAAAACACACACCAAAAAAGAACACCCCCGGTGGACCGCTGCGACATAGTACACTAAAAAAAATAAAGAATAAAAAAAACAAATTAAAGGGGGGTCCTGTAGAGTGGTTGGATTTTTGAATTCAGGTTTTTTTTTCTTATTGCAGAAATTGTTTTTCTGCTAAAAATATTTGCTGTTTGGTGTTTTTCTACTGTTATGTTTTTTTTTCACTTATTGCTGCTAAATTGTTTTGTTTTATTTTCTTTTATTACTGTTAAATATTTTATGTCTTTTATTACTGGTTAATGTTTGATTTCTTTTATGTTTAAACAAAGTATGTTATGAATCTATATATATATATATACGAGATTTGATAATAAATACCATTGACTCGATTAAATCATGCTCTCATGTTGTTTTTATTATTATTCTCATTAGTACATATCAGTATCCACATTGCACACACACATAATCACTGCATACAGCAACAGGTTGTATGTTGTTGACAAATCGACACACCATAGCATCATTACAAATTAAATCAGACCCATACATGTTAAGCAGGCGGGCATAAGATACACCATTTTGCATATGATATAAAAAAAACACACAATGTTGACCACATGTGATGGAGAAGTCGTTCTGCACTTGTTTTCCTGAACATAAAACAGTGGAACAGTTTTTTAGAAGAAACATCTTTATTGCTGGGGGAAAACTGTCTAACGAGTGTCCAAAACTATCAAAAAAATAACCGCGTCTGTCTCTCGAAATATAAACAGCAAGCCAATGTTCCCCTGGCATCGTAGAAGGGTGGGTGTTTACAATACCCATAGCGGGGAGTCTTTGAAGCCGTTCTGTGGTTGGCTGATCATAGGCTAACACGCCTAGGAAATGTGTGTTTTTATTGATAATGCCGCCGACCACGGCTGATAGTTCTATAGTGTTCATGACCGTTTTTGTCTCAATAGTAGTCCAAGAGCACCTGTCTCATGTTAGATATTTCAATGACTGAATCAAATACAGAATAACACAAGAGGTTCACTGTATGGGGTAGTGGATTTCTGAAACGGGTTTCCAATCTCACGTTCCCAGTTTTAATTAACGACACATTCCCTGAATGTCCTTCGTCAGCTTCCAGATTGAAACAGAATAAAGTGTAGCCGTTACCAAAGTCGTCACGTGTTATGGCCAAGGATCTGTCCTTTAAATGTCTTCCTGTGGTTTGTATCAGCTGGTAAAATTCTCTGATATAGTGTTTTCTCTGGAAATTTGGTTGGAATGGTTTAGCAGGATAAGCCTGACAATGCCATGGTGCAATGCCTTGCTGTGTGCAAGTCTGACGCTTGGTGATACACTAACTTTCTTGACAAAGAGACTGGCTGAGACAATTTTAACTCTGTATGCATTGGCATCCGCTGTCATGAGAGCAAATTCGTCTTTAGAGCGCACAAATTTCAGCGACAGGTCGATTCCATTAAGTAACAGTTTTTCTTGAAAAAACAGGTCTGCATGTACTGGTGCAATCAATTCAACAATACTACTATTTGCTGTGTAGCCACCTCTGGTCACCAGACCCTGGTTCTCTCCTTCTATAGATGTGTCATTCATGTGTGATGATGTATCCTTACAGAATAACCCAGTGCTGAACTGTGTGTCTAAAGTGTCCTTATTATAATTGATAAGACATTCTATCACACCTCTGTATGGATATGTATTGGATGATTGACTAATGAGCCGGTCTCCCAAATTAATATCGACTTGACTAAATATGCTGCATCCAGGATAATTAATAAATCCTACATTAGCATCCCTAGCCAGGTTTGAGCCATCAGCGTTTGTGATTCTCACCCGTGTGTAGATATATGAGTCATTTAGATCCAGGTAATCTTCACCCGACGATGAGATGTAAAACTCGATCGGCCCTCCATCAGTGATTGCAGATACAGGTGGGATTTCAATAAATGTACTTTTCTCAATGCTAGTCTGTGTGTATGGGACAGTAAAAAGATCGAGCTCTGTTTTTACACATTCTCCCGAATGACTGTGTAACAGTGCCATTTAGAATATGTCAAACGCTGCAGTTTTTGAACGACTGGTTCTGGGTCTTTTCACTCTGCGTGACGGTGTCCGTTTGGTGGCTCTCCTGCTAGGTTTTGTGGTTTTACGCTTTTTAGACAACGGCTGCCCTGGGGGTGGGGTCTTAGATGGTTTGGGCGTATACACATACAAGCCGTTACCGTCCTGCTTAGTGGTTGAGGGTCTGGTTATGTTGGTTATGACATCAGACACTATGCCCGATGCGGCTGTTTTTAGGTGTGGTTTGACTATGCTGACTCCTTTTTTAAACAGCGGTACTGCAAATCTAAACAAGCTACGGAACAACCCACCCAGACCTGTCCCATATTGTGTACTGGTCCCAACATACCCTCCGAGCTCTCCACCAGCCTGTGATAAGTAGTATTTTACATATTTTGAGTCATCAGTGTTGTAGACGGCCATCCTTTTTTTTTTTTCAAAAATGCTGGGTTATCGGTCGGAAGTGTAACTTGACAAACACTTTGCCATATAAAAAGGGTATGTGTTGATTTCGATCGTCTTTCAAATCAATTTCTATGTCGTCGATTAATGTCTTTGACACAGGTGTGTAGTGTGGGCTGTCAAATTGTAGAATAGGCAAGCGGCGGTCATCGTCTGTAATATTTATAGCTCTTAATAACCTCGCGTGGGCGTCACCCACAAGCTGGTAATCAACGATATCTGCATAAATAAAGATGTTATATTTTCCCCCGTATATGTCTGCGGGGTGTGGGGCATATGTGTTTTTATAATGAAGTACAAACGGGTCTCCTGTTTTGAATCCTAGGATTTCCGCCAGTCTCCCTTTAAATGTGAGAATAGTCCCCCTAGGCCCCATAACACAGGCATGGTTACTAACTGCGTTGTACTGCATTTTAATGTCTCCAGTGGCTTGGTGCTGCTGACATTTAAAATTAAATTCTTTTATTATCTGTTCCACAGATGCATAATGGCCCACAGACAGTTCGATCGTGGTTACGGCTAAGGTTCCATCTTTGACTGGGTCCTGAATTTCCACTTCCGAATCTGATTGTGGAAAAGTCCGCCATATGCATGGGTACTGTATCTCTATAACAGCGACCTCATACGGCTGATCCAAAACAATAGGTTTTGCTAGCTTTGTTCTAAAATTAGATATCTTATTACCCGGGTAAACATGTGCTGAAGCATTCGAGAAGAGGCTTACATAGAAGCCTGCATTGTTGTTCTTTTTATTCATGCTTTCTCAGTCTATGCTCAGTGTTGAATGAATGTATGTAGAGCTGCGTCATCTGAGTTAATTACGCCTCAACGATGTCTTTTTCTGGAATCCACGAATTAAAGCTGTTGGGCCATCCTAGCCATTTCACTAGCACCTGCTTTTTCCGACCCACTTTTTTTCTAGCCAATATGTTTTCAATTTTAAATGTTTTGTTTTCATCAACAACCACACGTTGTATCTCAGGCTCATAAAATGACCCTTTCAATACCTCTCCTGCTAGATCCACTAGTCTGTACACTGGGGGCTGTCTCCCTATACGTTCCTTGACTGTGAAAATCTCATCGGTGTAGGTCTGCTCGTATCCTTTTCGAAACTTTCCTCTCAGTTTTGATATTCGTACAGTGTCACCGATATTAAATTTAAAGCGCAGTTCCCTCTGAGGTCTCGTTTTGTACAGCGCGTTAAAGACCAACTTCTCATTATGCTTATTCACCTCTGCCGGAGCCATTTGGATAGATCTGTGATAAGCATTGTTATATGCTTGTGTGAGATCTGGTATGACATCTACATATCTCCGGGAGTTGGCTGATGTTAAGTACTTCCACATTCTACCCTTGAAGCTACGATTGAATCTCTCGACAATACTGCATTTAACCTCGCTAGCTGTTGAGAAATGCTTGATATTATATCGCTTCATTAGCTGTTTAAAGGTTGCATTATAAAACTCTTTGCCTTCATCTATTTGTAGTTTCACAGGGATCCTACCCTCACTAAGTATATCCTCAAAAGCAGCTGATACAACAGTCCCTGTGTCATGGTCCCTGTGCCTCCCCGGCCAGCCCAGTGTGGCCACAAGTGTTTGTTGTTTTTCTCTCACTCTCTCTCTCCTACCTGTCTGCCTGGGCGGAGCTCTGATTGGGCTCCTGCCCTTGGCCCACGCACCTGCAGCTGATCTCGAGCGGATTGCAGTTCTCTGGCTCTTAAGGCTGGGGCTCTGAGCTGTTCGTCGCTGGAATATTGAGTAACTCTCGTTAGTATTGCCTGGCTTCATTGCGATTCTACTGTTCCCGTGTTTGCCTTCGACTTACCCTCGTCTGTGTAAACAGGTTTACCTGGATCAGCCCTTTTGTGACCCCTGGACCCCGTGAGTAGGAGAGTGAGCTGAGCTGCTTGTGTGGAGACTGTTTGGACGAGGAGCAGAGCGAGTGCGAAGAAGTGTGTCTCCCCAGCCAAGTGATCCCCGGGACCCTGGTGTTTCCCCCCCCTTCACGTGTATATAGTGCACCAGTGTGATTAATAAAGTGTTGTTGAACTGTGCTACCTCAGTCTGCGCCTGAGTCCGTTCCACTCCCGTGACACCCTGTCTTGTTTGTTAGACATCTAACCCATGCGTATTTTGAGAATACATCTATACATGTTAGCAGATATCTCACATTATCATTATCTGCCACATATTCACACATGTCAACCAGATCGGCTTGAAACTGTTTGTCGACCCCTGTCACCAATACTCTATTTCTGGGGAAATGGATCCTCGCAGGTTTGTGGAGTGTGTAAGTGTCGTCTTGTTCTAAATAATGTTTGACCTGAGATAGTGGAGGTGTTACATCTGATGCCTCCCCTGCTGCTATACGTAGCTTATTTAAACTGGCCAACCGCGCAGGATGGGCTGGATCATGATATATTTTATGCAATGTGCTTTCCATGATTTACAAACCACAAATGACTAAGATGTTGATGTTAACAAGTCTTTTTATTTAATTTTCACAAAGACACAATCACAGACAATGGATACTTGAACAGCACACAATAATAGGTTTTGTTTTACTTACCGTTTACGATGGCCATGTTATAAAGAACGATGTTAGTGTTGATGATCGCAAAGAAAATGGTGTGCTCTGCAGCGACTCTTGAGGCGTAAATGGCTCAGGGTTTCGGGCTCTGAACGTGTTTTTTATATAGGGTGAGTGTTTCCAAAAAGAAAAGGTATGTCTCCAATCAATTTAAATGAGACCCTACAGGGCTTTTGTCTTCTCAAGGAATTACAAAGGAGCCGATACTTTAAACAATAGGCGGGGCCCTTGTTCGCATGGTACTCTCAACTAGTGATACCCGCGGTGGGCTTTTACAATCCTGAACAAATTCAAACAATTAGCCAGCTGTTGAAAAGTTTGAGCGGGTCTGGGCGACTGGTTTTAGAAGTATCACTGTAGCGTTTATTTTCTAAAGGGCTGAATGTTATTTGCGACTATCTGTTGTGTTAAAAACTACTCTGAAACCATGAAACCCCTTACAGAAGAAATGGCCCGTTTGATCCATTTTTAAACAAATAAAATGCTTGCATCGGTGCAAGGTGTTGACACCAGAATCACAAAATGAGTGTATTTAAAAGACGATTAGTTTGAAAAGAGCGATACTGGTTGCTTTGGGGGAAAAGACGACATTGTGTGCAGCGTTTTAGAAGTATCACTGTAGCGTTTGCTGAATGTTATTTGCGACTATCTGTTGTGTTAAAAACTACTCTGAAACCATGAAACCCCTTACAGAAGAAATGGCCCGTTTGATCCGTTTTTAAATAAATAAAATGCTTGCATCGGTGCAAGGTGTTGACACCGGAATCACAAAATGAGTGTATTTAAAAGACGATTAGTTTGAAAAGAGCGATACTGGCTGCTTATAGCATTTATTTTCTAAAGGACTGAATGCTATTTGTGACATTTACTGTGTTAAAAAACTAGCTGGCTTTGTCTCACTCTTAGTTCAACATTCCGAAATCCCGACTTTTAAATAAAATGATCGCATCAACCCTGGAAAGAAACCAAAACAGCTTCCACTCCGCCAAGAATGAAACAAGAAACAAAGAATTGCTTTTAAGAACACATGCATAACTGAATGTTGCGATACACCTAAGTGATAAAAATAGTTTAATTAAAAACCCTATGGTTTGATTAAATTAAAACCCCGTTAAAAACACAAACTCATATAACCCCTCTGATCCCCTGTGGTATTTCCACACCTGAACATGCATGCGCACACACACACGAAACTGGTCAAATCGGTTTGGTTGGCCGCCATCTTGGACTAGTGCCATCGTATTACTGAACGCGCATGCGCACACGCACGAAACCGGTCAAACCGGTTGTCAAACCGGTTTGGTTGGCCGCCATATTGGACAGGTGCCATCGTATTACTACTCGCGAGCAACCCATTGCGGAAGGTGCAAGATTGATAAGGAGAGTCCTCAGAATTCAGCGTATATTGCGGGACAGACAGGATCCTTTAGCTCAGCGCGACAGTGTGCTCATAGAGAGATATCGATTTTCCCGTGAGGGTATTATTCACTTAACCAACTTGTTGACGAGGGGGTGCAGGACCACCACCTGTCTTTTTTTTTGCTCTGCCCTTTTCTTGGTTGCTGTTATGAACAAACAAACAGAGTATTCCAGGGTCTCTTTCCAAGAGACGACAAGCAATATAAGTGATAAATATTACCATTCTGTAGAATATTCTTATATTTCACTTTTACTTGTTCCCATGTTCTAGTGGGTCCTGTTGTGGCTCTCATGTGAAAGGGGATATAATATAACATATTATAATATAATATAATGTAATATAATATTGGATAATATGGTGTGATATGATAAATCTACCCTACCGCCTACTGGTGTTGGCCAGAGGGGCCGATGGCGCAATATGGCAGCCTGGCTTCTGTCAGTCTGCCCCAGGGCAGCTGTGGCTACAACCGTAGCTGCCTCCACCAGTGTGTGAATGTGAGAGTGACTGAATAGTGGCATTGTAAAGCGCTTTGGGTGCCTTGAAAAGCGCTATATAAATCCACTCCATTATTATTGTTATTATTGAATTACTTACGAGTTTGATTTGTCAGCAACTTTCTGCCAGCCCTCTCTCCTTGCTTTTGCAGCCTTTGCAGTGTTCCCTTGCGTTTTAATTAAACTCTGAAACTCCTGAAATCCCTCACTCAAGAGTTCTTGCTCTGCTGCCGAAAAATACCGAGCGCGCTCCTTCGACATTTTCGCCGACCAATCAAAGGGTTGCCGATCAATGTTTCTACTATCGATGCGTAGCCCCTGTTGGGCCACCCAGTGATCTCACATTACTTCATCCAGCTATACTAATCGTCAACAACAGGTGTGTTCGGGGAACCGGAATAGCGAGCTCAGAGTTAGCGCGATGATTTGGTCTTGGATGTTTCATTTGATCTTGGATGTAGTAAGCGACGTACGAAGCACAGGGCCCAGTTCTTTTCATTCAAATTCTGTTATTTTTATTCAAATTCCGTTCTTGTCATTCTAATTCTATTTTTGTTCGAAATTGTTGTTTTCCTTCTAACAAAGTTCTTTTCATTCAAATTCTGTTCTCTTCATTCTAATTCTGTTGTTTTCATTCAAATTTTGTTGTTTTCTTTCAAATTCCGTTCTTGTCATTCTAATTCTGTTGATTTCATTCAAATTCTGTTGTTCTCTTTCAACTTCCGTTGTTTTCGTTCAAATTTGGTTGTTTTCTTTCAACTTCCATTCTTGTCATTCTAATTCTATTTTTTTTTGTTCAAATTCCTGTGTTTTCATTCAAATTCTGTTCTTGTCATTCTAATTCTGTTCTTTTCGTTTGAAATCCGTTGTTTTCCTTCTAATCCAGTTCTTTTCATTCAAATTTTGTTGTTTTCATTCAAATTTTGTTGTTTTCATTCAAATTCCATTCTTGTCATGGAAGAATGACAAGAATGTCATTCAAGAGACATGACATTCTTGTCATGTCTCTTTTGGCTCTCAGCGAAGGCGGTCGCACTTTTCTCCTCTCCTGCCCTTATCTTCTCTGCTTAGCTTCTTATGTCCTTGTCTTGTCTTGTGTTTTTACTTACTTTTCTCTGGAACACTCTCTCACAGTCTGTTCTCTAAAACCTAAAAGAGGAATTATGGATTTGATCAACTGGTCTCTGAATGCAATTGACACCCCTTCTCAACTAGAAGTCTGGGCTCGGGTGAGCCTGACTGCTGAAGATATCTACCTATTCGGAACCATGATAACAGGGTTCTTGCTGATCGGAGCTGGCTTGGCCCTGGCTTATCGAAGAATTAAGGAAGCGGAACCGGCTGTTCAAACCCTGACAAGGCTGCCCGCTGGGATTGAAATGATGGGACGAGGCATGAGTTTCTCAAAATGGGCTCATTGAGTGCAGCACGGAGAAGATCTTGGAGAACGCACGGCTGCCGTGAATACTCAGAACAAGATCTCTGAGTGAAAAACTGGATTACATCTGGAGGGGCTAGCTCGAATAACACCTTTGAGTGCAAATTCGATCACATCTTGGGGAAGTGCACTGCGGTCGTGAGTTCTCAGAACCTGCTCTTTGAGCAAAAAGAATGACAACATCACGGAACGTAAGTTTGGATAACATCATAGAAAGCTCGTGGCTCTCCAACAGGAGATTGAGAGACCAGTGTTGGACTGTTAGAACAGCTTTGAAATTCATATGAGTTGTTCGCACAAAAGTAAAAACCATCATCACTTCATGCGGAGACCCCTTCGGCGCCAGCTGTGGCCTCAAGGCTGGAGCTGAACAAAACACCCTCGCTATCGAGCTAGTGGGTAACAGACGTCTCCGAAAATGTCGGAGCGCTTTTGAAATATGTGGTGTCTTGATAAACCGGGCACATATTTGAAGTTTACACAGCTACATTCTTGCCTGAAAATATGTTAAACGTTTATTTTGTGACCCAGAAAGAATAATAAGAGCAATGTCTGTGAAGGTTCTCAGTCATCCAGGTCATCGTAGTCAAAGGAGCTTGCAAAGAAAAGTATATGAGTAATATTAAAACTAACTAGCTGCCACCATTGTTGGAAACTGAGCTGGGCCGCGCTATGAATTCTGGGACACAGCTTCTTCTTCTTCGGGGTTTAACGGCAGCTGGCATCCTTGTACATGCAGTGCTGCCATCTTCCGTTTCAGTCCGTTATTACACTCTCAAATCCTACTACTCATTCCTGCGTCTTTTGTGATCTTACAAAGCTTCAAACGACGCGTTCACTAATAAATTAGTCGTCGACGATTTTGATAGTTGACGTAATCGTGACTAGTCGACTAATTGTGGCAGCCCTAGTTGGAAACATTACTACATTTTATTCTTGATTCATTTTATTTTATTCTTTTCCTAGATTGCAGACATTTTTGTTTCATTAGTGCTCTGTTTGAGTACCTGCACATTGTACCTCATATCTTTTTGTCTGTTTGCTTGGTAATTTTTTATGTGATTTTAAGTGACAAAAATATTTTCATGTTTATTATTATTCAAATATCTTTTTTCTATTTTTTTTCTATTTCTATGTTGTAAACACTTGGTAGAGCTCTGCAGGTCAGGGACAATGTTCATTGCAATGAAAATTATTTTAAATGTACATTTGGAAAACAAATTCTTTACTGAAGTGAAGCCACATGCACTCAGTAGGAGTTTGGTACAGCTACAAATAATTTCTTGGCCTCCTTGAAGTATGGGGATTATGGTAACTACGTACAGCACACTAAAACTTATGATGCATGACACTTAGTCAAGCATTAAACAGAGTAAGAGTGGATGAGTTATAATTTGCATGACTTAATATTTCAACATTAACGGTTTACCTTGTGAAGAGATTAAGACTCCTCACTAAGCGGGGCGGCTGCAGTCCCATAGGAGGAAGCTTTAAAGTGAAAAAGTTTATGTAGAGAGAATAACACTGAAATTCAGATCTGCAGAGGGACACCGGCCTTGCACGTGTCCCCTTCTAGAAGATGCATGCTTAAATGAAGATGATTAAAGATGAATAAAGGTTTTTGTGAAAATGACTTCTGAGTCAGGTGCCGTCTCTGGATGCCCAAGGAATAAAAGAACCGGGGTGAAACCGATTTCATAACACAGACTAGACAGGTGCCTCCTTACGAGCAAGCACTTTGGTGACAGTCGGAAAGAAAAACGCCCTTTAAACAGGAAGAAACCTCCAGCAGAACCAGGCTCAGGCAGGGGTAGGCAGGGGTGAGGGGAGGAAGACAGGGCCAAGATAAAATGTGGAAGACAGCCAGAGATTAATAACAACTTCTGGTTAAATGCAAAATGGTGTATAAACACATAGTGAGTGACAAAAGGTCAGTGAAGAAGAAACACTTAGTGTATCATGGGAAGCACCCAGCAGCCAAGGTCTATTGCAGCATCACTAAGGGAGGATTTAGGGTCACCTTATCCAGCCCTAACTATATGTTTAAGCAAAACATATAGTGGTGGTGGTCAGAGGGCCCGGTGGCGCCAGTGTCCGGCAGCCTCGCCTCTGTCAGTGCGCCCCAGGGCGGCTGTGGCTATAATGTAGCTGCCATCATGTGTGTGTGAATGGGTGGATGACTGGATGTAGTGTAAAGCGCTTTGGGGTCCTTAGGGACTAGTAAAGCGCTATACAAATACAGGCCATTTACCATTTACCATTAAAAAAAAAGGACATTTTTAACCTAATCTTAAAAGTAGAGATAGTGTCTGACTCCCGAATCCAAATTAGGAGCTGTTTTCACAGGAGAGGGAACTGGAAGCTGAAGGCTCTGCCCCTCATTATTGAGAATAAAGTGCCCTATTCAGGTGATCAGTATTAGGTCTTTAAGAAAAGATGGGGCGTGAAGTTGGAAATATGCTCTCTCTGTCTAGGCCAGGGGTGCATGCGGCTCTTTAGTCCTTATACTGCGGCTCCGCGTGGTTTGGAAAAACAATTATAAGTATTTAACTTAAGTGTATTTTATTTGTGTTCGTATTTTTAAATTGTGGTTGTAAATTGGAAGATTATTGTGATATTGAAATCTAAAAATAAAATTATATGTTATTATTTTTCATTGCTGAAAATAAGCGTCACACTCGCATAAACCATACCCGCCGAAATGCCCTGCATTTATGGAGACTTTCAACCCCAAGGATCCACATACGTATGTGAGCAGCTATTCTCCACCGTGAACTATGGTAAAAACAAACACCGCTCACGCCTCACAGATGACAGCTTACAGTCCTGCGTAAAGATGAAAGTGACTCCGTACAGCCTCGATTTGCAGGTTCAGGGGCAGAAGTCCCATTGTAAACATACCACGGCAGACCCGACGATGTTTCCGTGAACATGCTTTTCAGCATCTCTTTATTGACCACTTTTCACACATGGTTGCTTACCCACACAGCCTGGTGTAGCTTTTCAGCTCACAGCCCAACACACACCAACACAACAGCAGAGAGAGCACAGACTTTAAGGCGAGGAGGCTTGATTGCAGATACCGCTCAGGTGCGTCCGCCTCCCCTACAGCGGCAGACCACGCCCCGCCACACACATTAACCACGTAAAATAAATATTTCAGATATTTTGCAGATATTTATTTTTCCTTTTTTTCTTTAGCAGCGTAGTACTTTTTTCCAAATATTTTTAAAATTCAGGTCAAGGCTCCGCTACAGGCTGCGAAATTCCAAAGGTGATATAAGCTTGACGGTCACTACAGTTTTTGTTTGCTATAAGAATAATTTAAGTTCAGCTTCAGCGTCATTTAAAAGCGACCTTCAACTGGGTGTATCTCCTTTTTGTTAGTTCAAAATGTGTTCATTATATAAATAAAATTAAATTTTCTCTGTAGCACTTCATGGATTTCATAAGCAACACAATTTAGCTGTTTATACAAAGCATAAAGGTAAAAAACAATAACAGTGTTATCTTCATTTTAGATGCCAAAAAGTATTTGCGGCTCCCAGTGTTTTCTTTTCCATGGAAACTGGGTCCAAATGGCTCTTTGGGTGTTAAAGGTTGTTGACCCCTGGTCTAGGCCATGTGTCTGTCATGACTCTCGCTGCAGCATTTTGGATCAACTCACGGCTTTTCGGGGATTTTTTTTAGGACATCCTGATAATAATGAATTATTGTAGCTCAGCCTAGAAGGAATAAATACATGAACTTATTTTTCAGTATCACCCTGAGACAGGATGGTTCTAATTTTAGAGATGCTGTGCCAATGAAGGAAAGCAATCCTACCTATTTGTTTAATATTTGCATTGAAGGACATTTTCAAAATGGTCAAAAGTGACTTATATTGTTACTGGAGGTCAAGAAAATGCAATCCAGCGTAAGCATCTGGTTAGACACAAGATCTTTAGAAATTTGTTGTAATTAGATGCTAACCTCCGCTTATCTGAATTTAGAAGCAGAAAATTAGACGATCCTGACCAACTAGACTTTATGTCTTTGAAACATTTGAGACATTACTGCTGTTTAACTAATTGGTTTGTGTTGTGTTATTTGGCTTTATGTATATAAAAAGCTGGGTATCATCTGCAAAGCCGGGAAAATATATGATATTCCTTCTAATGGTACTCCTTCGGGCACGGATTGTCAACCTTTAACATCAAAAGTTGTTGAAGCTCCTCCTGCCAAGGGAGAGAGATGGGCAGGTGGCAGGTGTAATTGGGAGATGCCAAATCAATATATATAGTATATGTACTAATAGGCATGGTTAACCCTACTCTGTGGCTCGTGAGCCACGGGTTGCTGACCTCTAGCCTAGGGAAAGGATGCATAATGTGAACATAATTGGTCCTAGCATAGAGACTTGTGGAACTCCGTAATTCACCTCTGTGTGTGAAGAAGACTCCCCATTTACATGAACAAATTATAGTGTGTTAGATAGAAATGATTCAAACTTTAATACCTACAGTATGCTCTAATCTTGTCATGGTCCTGGGCCATGTTGGCCCAGTATTCTTGGTTCCTTGTATTTTCGCTCCTTATTTAGGCCATGTTTTCTGAGGTGTCCTGTTGTGGTGTTCCCTAAGTGTTTTCCCTTTGTGACTCTTACCCCCTTTGTGCCCCTCTGTGTATTTATGAGCTCTCGTCTCTCTTTGTGTTTAGTCCATGTTTCCCCCAGCCTGTTATGTCTGTGTTCTCCCCGTGCTCTCTCTCCTCCTGTCTGAACCTCTGTGTACTTCCTGTTTTACTTTGACAGTCTCTCGTCAGTATGCGTCATGTTGTGTTCACTCCTGCCCTGTCTCGTTATGTTTATCAGTGTCACCTGTGTTCCCCACCTGTGTGTAATCTCCTTGTGTTCTCTGATTGTATTTAAGTTGTGTCTTCTGTCATGGTAGTTGCTGGTTCGTCTGTGTTGTTTCCCCTCGGTCTCCCTGCGTCTTCCCGTATGTATTTCCCCGGACCTCCCTGCATCCTCGTTTCTGGTTTGTGTTATTAGTTCTACCCAGTTTAGGTTTTCCTGTTTCATGGTACCCACACCGTTGCTGTTTGTATTTTCGGTTGTCAAATAAACACTCATCTGCACCAGAGCTGCTGCATTTTGGGTCCTATTTCAACTCCACACGGCTTGCCCCGCAAACCGTGACAGAACGAACCAGCCACCATGGACCCAGCGGCAGTCAATCTGTCCGAGGAGCTCCAGGATGACATCGGCTACAATGTGGAGATCCTCCTCGGGCTGTGGCTGGAGAATCCTCCGTACGAGCTTCACCGCGCCGTGGAAGGTCGGCTACAACGGCTCTTTTCTGGCCTGCCATGGCTACTAAATTCACTTCCTCCGACCATGCAGGCTTTTCTCCGGCACACACCCCACCTTCTCTCAGCCACTCCCGCCTCGCTGCCCGACTCGCCGGATGCGATCTTGCCCGGCCCGTCGGAGCCGTCTGCGGGGAGGAAACGCCGATCGCGCCGCAAGCGCGCCACCCCACAGCTGGACGTTCGGACTTCTAATTCGCCGGCTGTGGTGAGTGAGGACTGTTTTCCATTTGCGGACTGTATGACTGTTCATTCAGGGGCGGTGTTCTGTGCGGCAGATGACTTTGTGAACAGCATATCACCTCCCCCGCAGCCACTCTCAGCACAGTTAGCTCCCCCGCAGCCACTCTCAGCCCAGTTAGCTCCCCCGCAGCCACTCTCAGCCCAGTTAGCTCCCCCGCAGCCACCCTCAGCTCAGTCTCCAGTGCCACCCTCAGCTCAGTCTCCAGTGCCACCCTCAGCTCAGTCTCCGGTGCCACCCTCAGCTCAGTCTCCAGTGCCACCCTCAGCTCGGTCTCCAGTGCCGCCTGTAGCGCAGGCCCCAGTAGCTCCAGTGCCGCCTGTAGCGCAGGCCCCAGTAGCTCTGGCTCCAGCATTACCGGTTCCACTCGTTCACTCCATGCAGGGAGAAAGCCTAAGTCCTACTAAAGGTGCTTTTCATGGTTCAGCCGCCATTGGCACTGTTTGCCGCTCCAGGGCTTCCCCAGAGGCTAGGTCCCAGTCCTCAGCTGATTCTGGACCCCTGGAGTTTAAGCAGCCACCTGGGAAGTGCCCCGTGTCAGTGTTGTCTGAGCAGGGCCAGTGCTCAGCACAGCACCCATTTCCTTCATGTCTGCCAGTGGACTCCATGCCTGCTGGCTTTGTGATGGCTTCTGCTGGAGGGTCCAAGGGGCCCGTCCAGCCTTCGTCTCGTGTCTCCGCTGGAGGGTCCGAGGGACCGCTCCGGCCTTCGTCTCGTGTCTCCGCTGGAGGGTCCGACGGACCGCTCCGGCCTTTGTTTCCTGTTTCCGCTGGAGGGTCCAAGGGACCGCTCCGGCCTTTGTCTCCTGTTTCAGCTGGGGGGCCCGAGGAGCCCGTCCAGCAGCCTTCCTTGTCAGCTGGTGGTTCCGGAGAACCACACCAGCCTCATGCCTCGTCGGCTGGAGGGTCCGAGGGGCCCGTTCGGCCTCCTGTCTCCGCTGGAGGGTCCGAGGGGCCCGTTCGGCCTCCTGTCTCCGCTGGAGGGTCCGAGGGGCCCGTTCAGCCTCCTGTCTCCGCTGGAGGGTCCGAGGGGCCCGTTCAGCCTCACGCCGCGTCAGCTGGAGGGCCCGAGGAGCCTGTCCAGCCGCCACCTGCGGCCGCCTCGTCGTCGCCTGGTCCAGCTTCATCCGAGTCTTCGTCGTCGCCTGGTCCAGCTTCATCCGAGTCTTCATCCTCGCCTGGTCCAGCTTCAGCCTGTGCTTCGCCTGGTCCGGCCTCATCAGAGTCTTCATCCTCGTCTGGTCCGGCCTCATCAGAGTCTTCATCCTCGTCTGGTCCGGCCTCTGCTTCTGCTACGCCTGGTCCGGCCTCTGCTTCTGCTACGCCTGGTCCTGCGGCTGTTATGCCGCCGCCCAAGCCTCGTTCTGCACCTCGATATCGCCGGCCATTTTCCGGGCCACCTGCTGGACGTCACCGCCGTCGGGGTCGGCCCCCTGAACTGCTCCGTGGTCTCCTTCGTTGCCGCCGCTGCCTTCCGCACGGCCGGTCCCCGGACCGCCGTCGCCTGAGTGGCCACCGTTGCCGTCCGCACGGCCGGCCTCCCGAACTGTATCCACGTCGCCGCCGTTGCCGTCCGCACGGTTGGCCCCCTGAACTCTTCTGTTTTGGACTCCTGTGCTGCCGGCCCCCTGGACCTTTCTGTTTTGGACTCCTGTGCTGCCGGCCCCCTGGACCTTTCTGTTTTGGACTCCGTTTTTCTTGGGCTGTGGTGTGTTTCGTTTCATTGGTTTTCTTGGGTTGGGTCTCGTGTTTTGTTTTTCCTTTTTGTCTTTTGGCCTTCTGGTGCTCCTGTTTTGTTTTGTTTTTGTTTTGCCCCTAAAGGGTGATTTACAGCATGAACTGTAAGGAGTATAGCACTGGGCAGTGGAGTGGATAGAAGCTGGATAAATGTGTTGTCCAGAGACCAAGGATTCACGACAGCCACAACCAGAGGCCATTATCCAAACACTTCTGGACTTGTTCCAATGAATATCCAAAGCGTGAATGTGCCCACATGGAAAAAGAATTGATACTTCAGCCACGAAGAGCACTAACCGCCATGGAGAAAATGGAGAAAGAGGCTAGAGGTCAAGATTAAGGCAACAGGAAGGGAAGGTAGCCAACTATTGTAGCTGCAGAAAGGTGTGATGAAGACAGGGATCCCTAAGAGGTACAGCAAGCTGCCATACCTGAGGCCTTGAAAACTGCCTTAGCTAGCCACCTGAAAAGGTATACCAGACAGATAGGTGTACACTCAGTGACAGGGGAACAATACGACAAGAGCCCCACCAAGGCTGGGGACAGAGCAATATCGAAAGAGCATATGGGAGAAGGATGCAGCCCATAACAACAATGCTCAGTGGCTAGTGGATCCAAGAGCAGACCACAGCAACCTCCCTGAACAAGCTCTGGTAACCATTACAGTAGCAGACATCCAAGAAAGTTTCAAGCATGAAGAGTTTGATGCACCAGTGAGGACCCATGTGAGGCACACATGGATCTTGAAATGCCTGTACTCTGTGCCTGTCGATAATGACTGAACTGTATCCCTAAGGGATAATCCTTCCACCTTTCAGAGAAAACTAATTTCCGCCATTTGTATCCGTGACCTCAGTCCAATTTTAGCAAACAGATGAAACCTTGATTAATGCATTTATGGCATTTCTTAACAACGATGCACCATCTGGTGGCATTGAGGCATTTTGAACTCAAGTTACCAGCATTACGCATCAATTAAAATTTTACTAGACTAAACAACTAGTAAGGCTGGTACAGACTATTGATAACAGTGATAATTAGTCAGCTATTCGACTAGTCACACGCAGAGAGAGCGAGAGAGAGAGAAGAGTAGCAGGTCCAAGTTGAGTAAATGAAATGAAATTCATCTTAATCTTAGTTTTATTTGCAATCATACAGAATTTTATTCTGTCCTTAAGCACTTTCTAATTATTATGCACACATTCGCACTCCAGTGGATGCACTGGGGACAGTCAGTATCTTGCCCAAGGTTATTTTGACATGGAGATCGGAGGACCTAAGCTCGATGCCCCGAGAGACTGGTTGTCCTTTTTAAACATTATGACTTGACTTTCATGACTTAATTATACTTGAGAAAAACAGGATATTATGTAATAGTATCCAATGTTTACACTGAACAATGTTTACATCTAATAGCTATGTAAGGTTGAGATCATCAACTTGGGCTGCAGCTCTTCTCTTCTTGACTTTGGGATTAGTACCAGCTATGTTACTATTATACTGTTTAGGACGCCCCCAAGAGAACCTCGGCAAAAGTGAGGGGAACACAGACAGTTGTCGTGACAGTATTGAGAGTACCCTATACCCCGCCTCAGTGGAAGAAATGCATACAGGCATGTCATGTACAGATTCACAGTTTAACAATTCCATAAATCACCATTCTCTATTTGACCCACAGTGATAGATCCAAAATGCACCTGATACACCAGATAGAGATCCAATTTCACCCAGAACAGCATGTAAATGGTAAAACAACATTTGTAGCAGCTGTACACCACTACAAAATCTTTGAATATTTTCATTTTTGTATATGTCACTATAAAAGTGATTTCTAAAATGAACCAAAATCTCAAAATACAATAGCAAAACTGCCTGTTATAATAAATTGAGATGGTAAACATAGTCATCACACATCAGGGACATAATTATCCACTATATGTATAGGTAAACCATGCAATTATATGTATGTATGTATTTATTTATTTATTTTATTAACTGTTTGTTAATACTCAGACAGTGATAATAAAACTTTTAATAATAATTGTCAAAAGTGTGAAGAAGGCTGTCACCCAAAGGCATGTAAAACTTTTTACCCTGCCAAATCACTGCCGCTTAACAATTTGATGAGTCATTAAATGACTGCGAGCTTCTAAATCTAGTGGGTATGAGTCAGAAGGCCAAACTAATAGTAGGGTTGATTCAGTCCCTGTGATAACAAAGGAAAACAGACAGTGGCATTGTAGAAAGAAAAGACAGAGACATTTCTACTTACACATCAAAGCGAAGGTTCTGCTTTTCCTCAAAGAAGAAATCAAGGACAAACTTCCTAACAAAGTCAGGGTTCAGTGTGTTATCGATCACTTCTGTCCGGCCAAACTAGAGAAAAAGACACAGACAAGAGAGACATTGAGGACAACAAAGTCAACAGCTATCAAGTCAGTCTGTTTGTTTAGTAACAGAGAAAGCACTTTCAGTAAACAAAGTGAAAAAAAGAGTGAAAAACACTGTTGCTTCTGCTGCAGTGCCTGTTTCGCTAGCTTTTCCTATAAGAGAACACTGTACTTGAGCATCAACTCACAAGCAGTGTTGGGCAAGTTACTTTGAAAAAGTAATTAGTTATAGTTACTTCTTCAAAAAAGTAACTGAGATAGCAACTGAGTTACAATATTATATAAGTAACTAATTACTAGGAAAAGTAACTATTGCATTACTTTGAAAAAAATGCTTAACCCTCTGGGGTCCAGAGGAGCTCATATCATTCTTTTCAGCACAACCTCACGTCTGAATTCACTGTTATTTTGTCATTTTGACATATTGATCTAAAATCAGACAAAAAAAATATAAAATTCAAGTAGAAAACAATTATATTTTTTACTGTAACAACCACAAACATGTTTAACGAATCATATTTCATAACTTGAAATGCAAACATAAACTGCAAATTTAAAAAAAAAAAAAACCTATGCAGAAGTGCAGAACTCCATCACGGTTTATTTCACACCTCAAACATTTATTAAACAATTAAACACATAAGAGTAAACTGCAATAAATTACATGTAGTAATAAAATACACTACAACTCTTTTACGCTATGTCCACACCTACAGGGGTATTTTTGAAAACGCAGCTGTTTCTATGCGTTTGGGCCTTTCGTCCACACGTAAACGGCGTTTCAAATCACCGAAAACTGATATTCTTTAAAACTCCTTTTTTGCGTTTATGTGTGGATGAGGAATACAGAGTTCATGGCGCAACGTCAAAGGTATGTGCCTTTTTTCACGTCATGCTGTGCACGACGTTATTGTTTACATGAGAATTTCTACAATGGCAGATAGAGACAAAATACTGTTAATCTTACTCTCAGTTTTTACACGCTTACATACACACCCGCAGTTACTGTCCCTTCATTTAGAAAGGCAGAGGCGTTATGGTGTAATTATTTTACATGTAGTTGTTTTTTTCCTGTGTAATAATATTCAACATTGCAATCAATACATTTTTCAAAAAATGCCTCTCTGTGCAAAATAGGTTTAAAAACATAAACAGCTGTGGGATCCTGTTTGCCTGGGATTTGAACCGGGGAACAAATCGTGGCAGGATCAGCCTGATATTATTTGTGTCCCACTTTAACTTTACTGTATAAAGAGCAAACATCTCCAAAATGTCAGGAGTAGTTAGTCATTACAACAAGTGTTTGTGAACTAAAAATCAAGAATGTGGGATCCTGTTTGTCCGTGATTTGGGGAGCCCAGCTCTGCTTCCCGACGTAGGGAAAACCAATTCTGCAGGGAGACCTACCTCGGCACTTGTGCAGGTGAAACCAAAGGGAATATGCTTCACCATATTTTCTAGTCTTCGGCTTAGAATGAAGTTGGTTTGAAAACATATTTGACGATGCTTCATCTCCTGCTTGCTTGATTTGT
This sequence comes from Maylandia zebra, assembly GCF_041146795.1. Classification (NCBI taxonomy): domain Eukaryota; kingdom Metazoa; phylum Chordata; class Actinopteri; order Cichliformes; family Cichlidae; genus Maylandia; species Maylandia zebra. The sequence goes on along the minus strand of NC_135171.1, from coordinate 6,236,296 downwards.
GTGGGAGCCCTGTCAAAAACCTGCAATGGCTCTGCGCCCCCCTAGGGGGCGAACCTCACACTTTGGGAACCCCTGCCTTAGAAGATGCTGTTTTTACCGTTTCTTCCTGCAGTAAACATAACGATGCATTCAGTAAAAAACATCATGTATAGTTTTTATCTTAACTCTGGTTTGACGTGGGCTCTCACTACAATTTAAAAAGTAGTATATAGTTTAAGTCCACACTTTAAACACAAAGTTTGAGAATCAGGTTTGTCTTGCGATGACATAGAATCTTTTTGCTATGTCATCTTAAAATGGTCATGTGATTGGTTTACCACAAGTACTTTATTCTTCCTCAGCCAATCAGCAGCACTTGTGTAACTGTTTCTTTTGCTTTGCCTTCCTGATAAGCTGAAGACAGGTTCAACCGTATGTGTGTTTAAAATAGTAACACCTCTGCACTGCATTTTCTTGTTAGTAACGGTAACAACGTTGTAACGATAGAAATAGTAATTAGTTAGGTTAGTTACTGAGGCTACAAACCTAGCCTATTACTAGATCATTCTGAACAAGTAAAATATGTTAAAGACAAATATACAACAGCATTTAAATATCTGGCACAGCTGTAGATAAAAGAGCTTTCCCCTGAAAGGAAATCATCATCGTTTTAGAAACACTTCAGATTTAGCAAAAGTGATGTTAACTAAGATGAAATCATGTGCAAAATGTGCTGCAGAGTTGTGTCTACACTGCAAAGCAGCACAACTAACTTATTCAACCACGTGAAAACACACCACAAATTGCACTTTAATTAATGCATGAAGGCCAAGAAAAACATGCAGTGGTTGCTAATGCAAATCATCCGGCTTAACGCTGATGACCATAAAATGAGCCCGTACAGTAAATCTGCATTTCCATCAAACTCACAAAGACAGGCTGAGATTAACAACACAGCCGTATTGCATATATTAGAAGGCTTTATGAAAATGGTCAGCTTACTGGTTGAAAGATACAGATTTGTTTCTTCTAAACATGCAAAATGCCACAGGGGACATGGAGAGGAAATCACAGCTGTCGAGTAGGCCTCCCTTATTACGAGCTTTTGTCACATCCATTATGTTTGTAGGATGAATGCAGTTAAAGAATTTATATGTCGCTTCTAAGAAATGCACTTAGGCTGGGTGAATCAACACCTTATTTGTCTTATTTATGTATACTAGAGAAGCATTGCCACCTGTACTTGTTATCCAGGTCATTCATGCACATGTGAAATAAATGAATGCACTGACATGCTGTGAAGTCTACACATCAGCTTTAGAGACAGAGAGACAACCTCCTCCTCCCTGCAGTGTAGAGGTGGGGTGAACCTGAAGGAGTGGGTTCCTGTCATGGATAACAAAAAAAACTTCCTGCCACCTTCCTTTTACTACACTGCAGACAGCTGCCAAAACGCCCAGCAGTGGAAGCTGCAGTTCCACTGCTCCATAAAGCATAGTCCCAACTATTCTCTCAAGCTTCAGTGAAAGAGGCTCGACATGTATCAAAAGGCGGGATAGGACATATTTCATCATATTCCCATTGGATTCAAATGGGGACACAGTGAGGAGGGTGTGGGTGTCTGGGTAGATCTCTGATCTAACTCTTGCATCACAAGTTTTTGATCCAGCAGTGACATGCAGCATGCTGGAAGACCATACAGCTCACTGGCCAGAAAAATTATAACACAACACAAGTACCTCCATATTTTACAAATGGTTACAAAAGCGTCTACTTTTCCAGATATATATATCTAAAGAATGAAACTTGCATATATATAGCGAATGATCTTGTGAATATATTTTATATAAAGTGATGTCAAATTTGTTTCCATTTTTATCGCTTATCTTGGCCTTCTTCTTTGAGATGTTAAATGGTATTCTCAGTTTTTCAACTTAAATTTCCAGATTGTTTTATTTTATTTTATTTTTTTTTATTTAAATTTGCTTAACGTATATAATTCACTCACTTACTGCACATAATGTCCTGCTTGTACATATTCACTTACTGTATATAATGTTGTCTTATTGCACAGTCGAGGGGCGTTTCAGGACACGTCACTGGGTGTTGTACTCGTATAACTCTGCCTGTGATAAATAAAGAATCTTGAATCTTGACCCCATATCATGTGCTCAGCTACCACTTGAAGTGTTATCTCAGTTGACATCTCCATCAGTGAGTGATAAATATATATACTTTATGTTGCATTTTATTTCTTAAATTTAAAATTCTTAGCATTAGAGGATGGACAGCTGCAACAAAAAGAGAAAGCCGATTTTCTTTTCTCACAGAAGACACTTTGACATGTTGAGAAAAGGTACAATTAAGAGAAGTAACAGCTGGACTCCACTTAGATGTTTTAGCACTAGTCCTTTTCCTGCTGTGAGAAGTCAAAATATCTGCCACTTGCAATGGTTTTATTACCGTGAAAGAAAATAGTGTGGAAATGGACGTGTTTGTCTGTGAGCTGTCACTAAAGTGCTGCCAAATTGCAACACAGCAGCTGCTGGTGTAGACCAGCAGAATCCATACAGCCAGACATGTGCCATGACCTGTGTTTTCATAGAACAGTTAAAAAACAAGACGACTCTCTTAAGAAATTTCTGAATATACACGATGCAATGTAACCTACATATTTGTACAGTTTGTCATTTACTTTTAAGTCCACTGACCTAAACTCAAAGGCTGAAGTGAAAAAAGCCATCTACACCCTCTTAAAGGCAGAAATTGTGTACTGTTAAGTGTACTGTAAGCAAAGCTTCTGGTGAGTCTTTGGCACTGAAATCTTCCATTGATGAGTTTGAACGCTGTCGCTGTGGACAGATGTGAACTTTATATTTATCACTTTATAGAAATCAGTGATTAGTAACTGTTAGCTGTATATCGTTTTTCCTAATGAATTTGTTTGTGGTCTTAGTATGTTATCCATAAAATTACATGCATGATAACATTAATACACTTAGTAAAAGTACAGAATAAGTACAGTTTATTACAGAACAATCCATTTTGAGGTTATATGATTAGCATTTTTTTAAACAAAGGTTTGTGGGCACATATACAAGAGAAGCCATTTTTAGGTGTGTTTTACTTTTTGTAGTTTGGAGGCTCTTTGCCACGCTATGTTCAAACTACACAAACCATGATTCAAGAGTTATAATCAAAGAGTTCCACGAATAAAAAAATTTAATTAAAATTCAGCTGCTTTCCATTTTAAGGTTGTTTCCACGTGCAGTGCAGCACCTATGTAAGCAATTCTGGTTGGTTTGGACACTGAAAATATGATAAATTTTGAGTGCACAGGTCCCTCAGGCCATGGTTGTGTCCTGATGCACCACTTTTAACCTTGAACACTGTGGCCCCTTCACCTGTAAACATAAACGTTAACCTTCAGCATAAAAGCTGGGTTAGTTTGATGCAGTTAACTTTGAGAACAAATGCCAGACTTTGAGGGAAGCAATCTTAATGCACTGGGTGAGTTTGGTCCAGGCCAAATTTAAATCGCCCCAGTTATTTCCTTTTTATGTCTGGAGTCACGGACCGTTTTTTATAACCCAGTGGGAGTATTTTTTAAGCAGCAAGATAAGTCCACTGGTCTTGCAGAACTTGTACAGTCATGTGACACCAGGTTTTTTTTTTTTTTAAATGAACATGTTGAATTTATCAGGTTTGTTAATTATGTGCAAACACAAAGCAATAAACCTTCACAGATGCTTCGTATAATATGACAGTTTGCCCTTCGTAATGAAAAAGATCATTCAATTCAATTTTATTTAAATAGCATCAGATCACCACAACACTTGTCTCAAGGCACTTAATATTGGAAAGTGAAGATAAATACTTAGATAAACATTTATTAGAAATATTCATTCAGACTTAAATCTGGGACTCTCCACTATTTGACCTTAGAACTGAAGAAGCTTCTCGGATGAGAGGTGAAACGTCTTCAAGCAACTTAAAGAAGTCCAGACGCTTTTCTTTGCAAGCAGACATATTAATTCAGACACGTTTACTCCCTGAAACCTTCAAAAACTATGGAAAAGTGTAAATGAATTATTATTCATTATTTTTGATTGTCTTCCTCCGTGCAGTTCTTGGCAGACGTTATTGCAAAAGTTAAAGTTATTCTTTTTTTCCTGTTCAAAGGAATAAACATCTGCATTTGATCTACTCTCACTCACCAATTCTTGCAGTGTTTTCAGAATTTGCAGAATGTCTGTAGCTTATTGTTTAATTTAAATATGAAAAACTACAGTTCCACATAATACGGGGACCATCTGGTCGTCACACCCACCTGCAGTAGTTCTACACATGGTCATGGGTGACTGGAGAGAAACCCGCCAGTATCCACCTCCCACGATGGGCACATCATGTGTGGACCCTGGGATGAAACTGGGACATCTAAATTAAATTTAGGTGGGTATGACAGACAGCTTCTCCCTACCTGCCTTTGCAAACCACCATTGCTCTGTGAGCCCTGAACTGTAAGTAGGTAGGCTTAAATTCCTAGCAGTAATATGTGCTATAAATGAAGATAGGGTGCTCCTTTGAGACCTTATACAAGTGAACAGTCAGTAGCAGTTACATTTACTGTCAAAGCAAGTGGAGTCCTTTGAAGCACTGAAGAGATAACTAGTTAGTAGAGATATGTTGAGTAGAGCAGAAATGCTTAAGGGTAGCACCAAGGCTGCTGACTTCGTGTATGAGAGACTATTCAACATATTGAACAGCTGCACTCCTGAGGTATCCAGTATTAAAGAGGAATAAACTGTAGAAGCTGGTGCAACATAAGTGTTTCATCCATTTAGACAAATGCTGCATGTTATTATGAAAATAATAAAATGATATATAATTCTAATCATGTCCTTTACATTTTCTACATTTCCCTAGGATAAATATTTTTCTTTTGCTTTCATAAAATTTTCTATTTATGTTGAAATAGCGCTGCAACAGCGTGTTGACTGTTCAATCAATAGTGTCCTTTCTAGTCTTGATGGGACTGACAGTTGTCATTATCTTCATTCTTTTAACTCTCAAGTATCATAAAGTTAAGTTAAGTTGATGAGACTGGGTTTACAGACAGCGTTTCAATTTTAAATGTAAGGTTGCTGCCATTGTTCTAACACTATGTATAAATGTAACAGGGCTTGCTGGTAGTTCCAATAGTGCTAGATCCTCCAACCTTTATATGTGAAAAATACATTAGCTTAATCACAGCTAGCTAATACTAGAGGGACCAATATGCTCACAAGCTAACATGACTGAAAGATTAGGGCTACATGCAGTGACAGTAGAGTTAGCCATGTTAGCACGCTACTTTCAACAGGTGGTCAGGTTGAGTCCACCTGTGCACACTGAGAGGATCAGGGCTCCATGTCACTGCAGTGTCTTCATATATAGACAGTAAATGTGAAGCAAACACAAACACTTCTTTAACGGGTCTTAGCAAATACAATCACCCCAAATACGGGCAGCAGTGAAATCCTAAATAAAGAAGCTGATCCAGAAACTAATAGGAAAAGGAAATGGACCTGCAAAGGAGGGGTGGAACTGATTCTCTATTCCTAATTCAAGTTTTCAATCGAATTTTTTATTTTATTTTTTCGTAAATAATTAAATGACTCAACTTAAAGTATTTATCAATAGATTAATAGTTGTCTTAAAAATATTTATTTATAACTTCTCTTTACGATATTATGACTTCCCAAAAAGTTGATAGTGTTCATCTGGACGTAGTGTTTTCAGGCACATCAGTCACGATGAGTGGCGAAATGTTTCTCCCACTGAAAACACTACGTCCAGATTAACAGACTCAAGTTTTTGGGATTCCCTTACCTGGAGGATTGAGCATGAATCAAAAGATATTATGACTGATTTTATTGATGTTTTAAAAAAATCAATGTAAAAGGATTTTTAAAGTAAATATACTAATTTATTAATGTTATTGCACAATTCAATAGTTATTTAATCACAAAATGCTTTATGTGTTTGACTCATCTGGTCCTCCACAATCACTGCTGCAAAGGAAAGAGTAGATTAGATATCTGTGTTCTCCATAACTTCTATCTATCGATCTTCTATGAATAACCACAGTATTCTGTGCTACTGCTCCTTCAAAGTGATTTTCATAGTCAGAAGCTAATACTGAAATATTGACCATGTATAGTTCTCTCTATCTTAAGTCTTGTTTATGACATCATAGTATCAGGTTCAGATTGTACAGTTTCAGTATAGAAAACAAAGAAAAGAAGTTTTGGTCATCACAGTGGATGGTTTTATGCCATGAATTGCATTCTGGAAAACACCAGGCACATTATAAGACAGAGAAATGGCACCCACAGAAAAGAAAACTATATAGAACTAGAACTATATAGAAAACTATAAAAGAATTCCAAAACAGCTAATTGGTCAGTTAGCTCTACCTCACTACCAGAGAGTCAATCGAGGGTCAAAACATATGTGCCAATCACACTTGGACTAAAGCACGCACACAGTCGGTGATCGCAACATGTAGCTGTGTGGTTGCAGACATGTCTATATTGTAGTAGGAAGGTTTGTCTGAGCTTATTGTATTCAAAAAATGATTGAGCATTTTCACCCCTCTGCTGAAGGACCCAGACTATGAATTTAGACATTAACAGACCTGTAATGTTGTAAAACTATGAAATGTAGTCAAAGTAGAGGTACAACCTTACTCTTTGAACAGCAAACTATGGAAGCAGTTTTATGCTTTTTAGCAGTGATTCTAGACATGCTGTTTGAGGAAATAAGATTACATTTAAATACTTTGGTTCAACTATCCAAAGCAACGAACAGAAGTGAAGAGAGCGCAGGGAGGAATGAGTGGGACAAGTGGCAGGAGGCTACACTGGAGGTGGCAGAGCTGAAGCTGCTAAGATCCTCATTGGGAGAATGGACAAGACTAGAAATGTGTATATCAGAGGGACGGTTGAGCGGTTTGGTTGGAGACAAAGTTAGAGAGGCAAGGCTGATATGGTTTGGACACGTGCAGAGGAGGGATAGTGTATATACTGGGCAAAGGATGTTGAATTAAATCAATTGACCAACAGAGAAGTCGTATACAAAAAGTGGATGAATGGGCTCTAGGTCCAGAGGAAGCTGAAGTCCACTGATGTGTGCAGCACAACGATGGACATTTTCTGTCTGTGGCAAGAACAGTGCACTTTGCTATGGTCTGCTGGGGAAACAGCATGAGAGCTAATGACACCAACAAGACTGAAAGGACTAATCAAAAAGGCTGGTTTTGTGACTGGCTGCAAATTGAACACTTGAGGTAATGGAGAGGAAGGTCACAGAACGTAATGGACTGATTCAGCTCCACTGTCACAAGGACAGATGCAGGAAATCTTTCATGCCACATTCAGTTCCTCTTTATAATGCAATGTATCAGTCTGGCAAAGAGTCACTTTCTTTTTCATTTTAAAATTGTATTAAAATTCTGTTTTGCTTTGTTAATTTTGAGATATCTTATTTTACTTTATTTCATAATCAGTGGGGCTCACGTAAGGTAAACTGACATTTTTACCTTATATTTGAGTAAGTAGGGTATGAGTCTGTGACTGCTATAAAGTAATTGGCAAGTCAACCCCGTATTAAAATGGATACGTCCCTCTGTTCTTTAAAGGGTTGCATCATGTTCAGTCAAACACAACGCAACACTGGAGTCGAGAAGCATCTAGTAGTCTCAGAGGGCCCCTTCTTTTCAATGCGATTGAACAGTGTGGCTTGGTGGTTTCTGAGCACAAGGCAGTGTGTTACATTGCATTTTTGTCAGTGTGTGTCTCTATACCCCTCCTAACAGAAATAGTGCGAACAGGAAAACAGCAGCATGGAGGCAATCAGGGCAGATTTTCTGTCTATTTCAGTGAGCTGCATCAGTAATGAACCATCTAAAAGTGGAAGCAGTGGTAGACAGAGAGAAAGCAGGACACAGAGGCAGTCTCAATAAGAAAAAGTGAGTTTTTCCCCAACAGATCAGGGATCCAATAATGCATGAAACACAATGTGGACACAAAATGTCAGTATAAATTGAGATGGGATTTTTTTCTTTTTATTTTAATGAATGTTAAGGCTGTGTGACTCCATGGGGAATAACTTGGGCTTACAGTCAGGCTAAGGAAGAGAGGAAAGACAGAAGTGTCCAGTTCAATAACACATTACAGTAAAGCAACACTACTTCATCAAGCTGTTAGGGAGAGCAGGATCTGGAAACACTTCCCACTCCAAATATGCAAAATTATCAATTAAATACTGTCTGACATTTAAACTTAGATTAAAACGTAATTAAAAAATAATAAAAAATAATAAATTAAGAAGACTAAGAACAGGAGTTTCAGTCTCTGGCAGGTTTCAGAAAGGAGGATGGTGTTCAAGTTATAGTCAATATCAAACAGTCACGTTGAAAAGAGTCTCAGCAAAAGACTCGTTCCCCCACAATGCATCACATAATGCAACAGGAAATCATTACCACCTGTGTCCTTCCTGAGGACACTACTTTTGTATTTATATTTTAATTGACCATCTGTAGCAAAGCAAATCCCCCCTTTGAATTAATAAAGTATTCTGATGCTGGTTCTGTAAGAACGAGCTCCTCAGCTCCTCCCTGTGTGGAGATGTTGACGTCTACACTTTAGTCTTGTGCAAAACTTGTTGCCCAATCTCACAATACTGTAAAACCATTTAACAGTTTGTATTTATGTAACCACTCAAAGCACTTTAGACTACAAGTCACATTTCTAAACATACACTTATATAGTGCATTATTTCCATATATTTAAGTCACAGAATGACCCATTTGAAATAACTGATTAACCTAGCATGGATGTCTTTGTGGAGCCAGAGTACATAGAAGAAACACAAACAGGAGAACATGCAAACACCACAAGGAAAGGGGTTCAAACCAGGAAATGTGTGTGTAACACTGTGCTAATAGAGCTCAAAACTATTAGCAACTTTTAAGGAATAGATACTGACAAATGACAAAGAGAATGTGAAATTTGCCCCTACAATAAGAGGACCTAGCAGCTCTGTTATGCTGAAAGGGTGCCTGCAAATCAGTACAAATCAGTACAAATCAGTACAGGTGATTTATGGCCAAAAAGGCCAGAAAACCCACGGTGATGCTAGTTACAGAGAAGAAAGTCAGACTGCAAGAGAAAAGTAAGAGAAACCGAGCTATCGCATCATGCTACAAAACATCCAGAGCCTTTTCTAGAATGAGAGCCATCACTACTTTATCTGCATTTATGCATTTCACCAATACCTCACAAGGAGAACACAAGTGAGAAAAGATGGAGGCTAGACTGAAAAGGGGTTTTGGTATGAAAGTAAGAAATGACTTGCAACATGAGGGCAAATTTTTACACAGAGCAAGGCAAAAAGAGCAAAGTCAGCATGAGCCACCATGATCATACTGAAGGTGAATTTAAACAAACCTAAACGATTCTAGCTATGTCAATATTCTTAACTTAAAATGCTGCCTCTTGCACTGAGATTCTTCTTGTAATTCATTAAAATATGTCAGCTTTAGGTATTTGTCTTTGTTCTCAATACAAAGACCTTGATTATTGAAATGAATAATAAATAAATTTCAATAATTAATTTTGGTCTCTAAGCATCTGTTGAGATTGCTTATGCCTCAGGCCAATTCTGTGTTTTTCACAAAAGCAGAAGCACCGGAGACTGGCACAGTATTTAAAAAAACCTGAAAATGCAAAGTCACATTATTTTTTAAATGAGCAAAGAAAAAACAAAAATGACAACTCTTTACAACTCTTAAGGCGTAACAAGCCCAACACTGACAAGGCTAAGACAGGCAGTGCAGACAAGTAACAGTAATGAGGCCATGGTGAATGGTGCCATATAATAACAGTGATGCTATTTTTGTTAGTGCAAGCTGCAGTTTGGTGTTGTTTTGGGCGGTTGTGCGTGCTCGTGTCAGTTTGTTCTGCCAGTTTAGTGATACAGTATATCAGTACAGAAGCTCACAATTCACTTTTGCGGTGATGTGAAAAGATGAGGCTTTCTAAAACTTTCTCGACTTCTGGTTTTGACTTTTTCTCCTCCTATACCAGCACTGATGTGGAGGCTTTGTCTGAGCAGCAACACCAATAATTCAGGAGAATACTGCAGCATACCCTGAGTGCTGGTGTAAATGGTGTAGCGGCTTCACCTTTTTGCGCAGAACGCGACCAGTGTGGCAGTATAATGCCCTCTCTTTGTCTTTATCTCTCGCTGGCTTCTCTTTTTGTTTAGGAACTTTTCTATTCTTCTCTGTCCCCCACAAACCTGATAGTTTCTTTCTCCTCATTAGTGAGAGAATTCGATTTCTGCTAATTGCATCAAGAATTGCCTGAAGCCAAATCTGCCAGTGTGTTCAAACAGCCCACACACAACAAGCTGGTGACAATACACGTGTCACAAGAAGGATGCTTGCTTCCATTTGCACACCAACAGACACCAAGAAGGCTGCGAGTGGAGGACGCAGCCAAGAGAGTGGGACCTGGAAGCATATTCAACGGTGGCTGCAATCCAACCAGAGACCGTTTTTTTCCTCTTCCGTCAGTTCAGAGAAGCGGAAAATACATTCGCATTCAAACCATGTGAATGTGGAAGCTTTGGCTCAGTGGTAAAATAGAGAGGCAGAGAGGGAAATAAAGTTTAGGATGCTCCCAGATAAACTTTTATCTTCACACAGAAGCCAGAAGCAGCTCATGATATTTCCTATCTGTGACGTCTTTGCTCTGATGGAAGTTTGAAAGTTTATCCTACACAGTTTCTAAATCTGTGTTAGGATTATTGCTCCATCACTCCAAGCAATCTAACATTTTCTTAGCGATATAACTGTGAAGTTTGAGAAGGTATATCGCCACAACAAGCAGGACAGAAAATGTTTTAGGCACTCGCTGTGAGTCAAGCTGCGAACACTGACCCCCAGAGATAGGAAAGGATACAGTGGCTTGCAAAAGTATTGGGCCCCCTTGAACTTTCCCACATTTTGTCACATTACAGCCACAAACATGAATCAGTTTTATTGGAATTCCACGTGAAAGACCAACACAAAGTGGTGCATACGTGAGAAGTGGAACGAAAATCAGACATGATTCCAAACATTTTTTACAAATAAATAACTGAAAAGTGGGGTTCTTCCACATGACAATCACTGACTTCAGAAGAAGATGAAGAGGAGGAGGAAGGTTCATTACCCTCTGAACAGCTGTTTCACATGGATCAGATTAAAGCCGTCCTCCCCAGTCTCATAAATCAGGTGCCATAACCTCCTTTTTGACACAGAGTGTGTCGTATGTTTTGTCTTTAATAGCTTTGTTGTATGAAATGTTCTTTAGTGGTCGCTGGATTTCAACAGTATTATGCTGCATATATTATTTCCAGTCATTCTATCTGTGATGGCAGTCACATCTGTGTCCACTACATTTCCAGTGATGGAGCTGCTCTGTGGTGCAGAAGGAGATTGCTACAGGATTTCCTCTCAGCTAGCACCTGCTTGCAGGATTAGACAAACCCACATTTAGAGCATTTGGTGACTCTGAATGACTTTCCTGTTGGAGATGTTCCCTATAAAACTCTTTTTGTTTTTGTGTTTTGTTTTTTTTTTTATTTTATTTTTTTTGGGGGGGGGGGGGGGGAGGTTGTATAAAAGAAAAGACAACAACAACAACAACAACAACAATAAAACTCTGGCTGAAATTATTTCAGCGCAATCAATCCAACATTTGTGTAATCTTTAAACGAACAGCATCTTTTCATTCCTTCAGACTGATCGGTACTATGAGCAACACTTTTCAGATTGTGTTCACCTCAGTTGTGTGTGTGAGGGTACACAACTCGGCTGACAGCATCCCCACGCTGTAAGTCTAATTGAGCCTCACTGAGACCTGTGTGTATGTGTGTGGATCCCCACAGAGGTGGGCCTGATTTTCTTTGATAGCACATAGTGCAGATTACTGAAAGACACTGATGAATACAGGACACACACACAGCTGAGAGATGAGGTTTTCTATATGTTTACACAGCCAGTGTTCCTCTCAGACATCCCAAAGCAGCTCAAATGATTTTCCCCTTTATGAATTCCTATATTTGGCTGCTCGGGCTTCACACTAGGGCTTATTTTTTATTACGTTTTGTTTGCCATAAAACACTCTGATCAGACTCTTTTAGGACCGTCTGCTCCAGAGTCTCGGACTCGTTTTACTGCACAGGTCATTTTTAATATGTCAGTTTATTTGGGTTACTGCAAATGTGCCAAGAATGACAAATACTTTCCGAATGATTTCTGCTATTTTTGCCTCGTGTTGTGTCTTGTTTTTGTGTTGAATAGTTGCATTAAACCCTTCATCAGTGCACTCTACACTGTCACCAAAAAGAGTGAATTTAGAATTGACTGAAATTAGCTACAGAGCATATTTGTGACTCTTAAAAGGTGACGTTGAGTGTTGGCAATATAAGTGGTGATTTTGACATTCAGCACCACCAGCACTGCTGGATTAGTTGTATTGTTTACTCCTTATGCACAATGCTGATGGCAGGTGGGAGAAGACTAAATATTTCCTTCCATCCTTAGACACACTACAGGGAAGCTGACACGCTGAGGCTGTTTTTATTTTTAACATACTAGCATTGTAGTATTGGAGTAATTAAGGTAATATATCACATCATTTGATGCCACAAGAGATGGAAATAAGTGCACTATAAATCCTTTCAAGCTTGTTGACCACTTCAAAAGAAGCCTTATTGAGTTTTTTTGGGAGTAATTCATTCGAAATCATCTTTTGAGTATTGAAAATGGAAAACCAGCCAAGTTAAGCTCCTCAAAGTTGAAATAATGCATTAAATAAACTTCAAATATAAAGCTCAGTGAGACCCTGGTATTTTAATAGTCTCAGCAGAAACAGCTGTGAGAATGTTCAAATTCTAAATAATAATCTGACTCCTTTGCTAAAGGCATTAAAAGGTTTAGCACCCCTTGATTAAATTATTATTGTTGTTGTACTTTAAGGCATTTCATTTGAAGTTTGTTTTACGCAGCCTGATTACAAATGTCCACTACTCCCTACTGTGTTTGCACTGTTTTAATCTAATGATATATGGGTCTTTCATTGCCAGCATCTTTTGCAGCATTTTTTGCAGAACCTTTTGGATAAAACAGGTGGGCTTTTTGTTTGTTCATCTTAAACTAAAAATCAGGTTAACCCTTTAAAACCGGTCAGAGCAGCACGCTCCGTTTTGCGCAACTACTTTTAAATCACTGCAACCACGTAAGCTAGCGCAATAATTTTTTTTGCATATGAAACCGGAGGAGTTGTACTTACATCTTATGCCATCAGCTTGTCCTAGGCCACGGTTTCCTTCCACATATAGCTTTGCAAAAACTGCATAAAAAGCACTTGCAGCAACAAAAACACAATATTCCAGAAACACGTTTTGCCGATCCGATCAGCTGTTCGTAGCACTTTCTACGGCAGCATGAACTATCGCATGTCTGCCATTGGCTGTATCCCAATTCAGGGTCTGCAGCCTTAAAGGCCGCATTTCAAGGCCGATTACGTCACAGCGGCGCGCCGAAGGCTGTCCCAATTCAAAGGCTGCTCGAAATGCGGCCCTGAAATGCGTCCTTCATTTCCCTGAATTTTAAGGCTGTGGCAGTGTAGACTTCATGGCCCAACATATCCCAGAATGCATAGCGCGGCGATGGGTGTGGATAAATTTGCAGAAAAAAACGGCGGATGAGGGGCGACCGAAGAGTGAACTTTAAGTACTGAATATTACGTCACTTATTTATGTGCAAATGTTTAATAACGAAGAACATTAAAACATTACTGTTGGCCACATGTCAGCAAAGTCATGTGACATTAGTGACGTTTGTACTAACTTGGTTTTAAAGCCTTTACTTTAAAATATACGCCGTTCAATAGCTGAGCTTAATCTTACAGAGAATGATCAAAGCTCATGTAGAAACAAACAAACAAATGAACAAAACATTTTCTCCTTCATTCCTGTCAAACAAAGCTATGACACGTTTCCAGCTGTTAGTATCATGGTTGCTAGGCAACCTGGGCAGCGCAACGGAGGCTTTTTAAAAAAATAATGTTTTTAACTTTATTGACAAACTACAGTATCAGCACAACGGAGGCTAGACCGTCCCTTACACAAGCCTCGCACTTCCGGCCTTAGCGGTCTTTGAGTACGCGGCCCTTGAGAATCGTTGAGGCTGCGTACTTTAAGGCTGCAGACCCTGAATTGGGATACAGCCAGTACCTGCCTGAAACCGGAAGTGACGACATTGTCGCGGAAATGTAGTTTTTTACCATCAGCGCCTTATGAGCCTATACTGGTGTTTTTAAAAGTTATGTTTGACTTTATGACTTTCTGTGTCATTTCTGGGATGCTTAGAAGTCAAATTGCACTGCTGGAAATAGTTTATTTTGATGCATGTGCTGTTTTTTTGCAAATTTGCACTATAATATTTATTTTCATTTTTCCTGCAGTATATAAAAATTGGTGTGTTTAAAAAATAAAACTATGAAGACACTCAAAATAAATTTCCTGTGGTGGGAAACTATTTTGTGCAACTTTTTTGTATTTACAGTTTTGAGGGATAAGCCTCTTAAATTTCTCTAACTAGAAATATATGTTAAAAAAACAAAAGTGATTTTCAATTTTTTTGTAGTTTATTGCACTTTCTTGCAATTTATGTAATTTCTTTGCACTTAATGCATACATATTATTAAAATTTGGGCTATAACAGTTGTATTGATGTATAGCAACTTGAAATGCTCCCAAAAATTGCACTACAGCATGTAAAAATATAATATAAGCTCTGGCGGACTTGGTTCTATGGTCTTAAAGGGTTAATAAACTAAAGCAGTAGGTACACCAAGGAAAGCAGATGCAGTCTTGAAAGCCAAAACATGTTTTTGATTTATGCGACACGTGAGATTATTACATTTATGGACCGCAAACTTTAAAAAACCAAAAGCAGCTGCCAGAGTTTACTTCCTACATTTCTGCATTCAGTCTTGACTCAAAAGATATTGATTCATCAAAACATCTGGATGTCAGTGACGCATATACATACCATTGTGTGTGGAATAGGGATGTTATTCAAGGATAACCATGATATTTAAAAATAACCCCAAGTCAATAAAGCACATATGATAACAAGGTAAGTAACTGCATTATTGTTGTTTTTGTGTGCGTTCGTATATTTATGATTTCAGAGACATTAACTCTGTAACTTATATTTTGAGTTTAATTGATTTGCCAAAAAAATGTAGCACATGATAAAAAAGTTAGATATACGTTTTCCTGATAGTGGTATAGCTGTTATTTCTCTTTTCAGATAATCCATAGATACTGTAATATTTCATTCTCTTTTTCCTCTCAATATGAACATCGACCTTTTTTGGTACCTTTAATAGACCTCTGAAATCTGTACATGCATGTCAACAAATGATAACTAAAAGAGGTTAGTATAATTCTGTAATCAGACATACCAGGCGCAAAAAAATATCAGGATTTTTGTGCTTTTTCAGACAAAGGTTTTAACTGTAGCTAAGCACAGTTAAAACACTGAAGCTGCCGGTGTGCCTCACTCACCTCTCTCCACTCCTTTGTCCCCAGGCCTTGAACGTACAACACCACCACTGAAAAGAAAAACACAGATGCACGCCTTAAATTTATTTTTGCACCTTTCAAGACTAATGGATATCTCAAAATCAGTAGACGTAAACGCAGGAAATCGCTGTTATCTAAAGATGTAAAAAAATATATATATATAAAAATGTTCGTTTAAAGTAATATTTGAAAATAATCTTTTTAAAACTGTAAGTCACGTTTCTTTCTCATACAGTATTACTTTTGTAACAAAAAGCTTGCGTTCCATTTTCAGTCATTTTAAGGCTCAGCGAGCAGGGCTTCGTCTTGCCACTGGCTTTCTTCGGATACCAAAACTTGCCAAACAGCTCAGACTGTGTTGAAATTTTCTCCAAATGATGAGCTGAAGGGAGGCTCCTAACCTGCTCACTGGCTGGGTCTTCTCAACACAGTAAAAGAGTAAAACACTAAAAAGATTTTATTAACAAAACAAACACAATGGATCAGTTTATTTAACCGATGCGAATGACAGAGAAGTGTTCACATACACCACATTTGTTTTCACCCAAGCTCAAGGTGCATGCCACCAGAGACAAAGAGAAATGAAGCAGCTGCCCTGGCACTCACAGCGCCCTTTCTGGCCCACAATGAGAGGGACAGGCTGTTTTTTCCATCCCCTTTCCATCTATTGATATGTCATTATCTCTTTCCCTCTCTGCTTAGACTATATAATGAGGAAGTAGGAAGTGCCACACATCACATTTCTACTGTGAGCCTCCACCTTTCAACAGTGTCCACGCACTGCTCCCCCCCTCGATGCCACAGAGAGAGCGCTGTTGGAGAAGGAAATGACCTCAATCCTGAGGAAGGAAGAAATAACAGTCCCTCAGTCGGAGTTACCGAAGGGTTTCATCTCAGGTGTTTGCAGCAGTGAAAGCAATTGTGTTGGATTAGGGTTCAACACCAGCAAAAATCTTGCCAAATACATCTGAGCTTGTATAGTCCAGTAATAAATGAATAAATGTATCTTTGACTACTCTCCTTTCTTCATTTCTCTCTCCTTCCCCTCATCATCCTCCTTTATGTAGATATTTTCTTTGAAATCTGTCTTTGCTTTTTCTCTTCTGTCCTTTCCACTTTTTCTTCTACATTTCTCCTTTTGCTACCAAATCAGTTTCTTCTCCTTTTCCCTGTGGTCTCTTTTTGTTAAAGTCCTCCTTCCATTTACTGATTTTCCATTTCTCCTTCCCCCTTTCCTCCTCTTTCTCTCATTCCCTCCTATGTCCTTTCTTTCCTCCCCCTCTGTGCCTCCCCTGTCCTGTGGTTCTACTCTTCCCTACTCTCCATTTTACTTCACTTCTTCTCCTCCACTCCTCTCCCCAGCCTCTCTTCTTTTCTTCTCTCTTCCACTTAAAAGCAGGTCATGGTAACAGCAGGCCATGTATAGAAATCATCATGTTTCTGCTTCAGTGGGACAGGAGGCCAGTCAACCACAACCCAGTCAGTGTTGGAAACCATACATCCCCATTCTCTCTGCTTTTCTCTCCAAAGGGAAATGCAGATGAAACAAGGGAAGCAAAACAGTGTTAACTGATAAAGATCGAAATGGTAAGCAAGAGGCAGAGAGTTTAGGGATGGTTGGCTAAGTGATTCATATATGGACACTCACCTGTCTGAAAGAGGTGTGGTAAGACAGAAAAAGTGAGTAAGAGTAAAATGGAGACAGAGAACAACATAAGCAAGCTTGCTGATGATGATCCACATTCATGTACACAATGCATGTTCTTGATTTAGGGCAGCAATTCTAAAATGTTTGCACTGGGAGTCTGAGACTAGCTGCCTGACCTCTGAAGGAGCTCAGGACAGGCAAACATGGAAGTGTAATTTTACTGGACTGTTTCAGCCTTTGTGTTTATCGTTTGTCTCCAGCCTAATGTTGTGATTCTGAAATCACATCAAGTGTCCAAGAATCTGGTATCATAAATTTTTGTCTGCAGAGCAAATTTTCTACACAAATCTAAAATGAAAAGTACCACTGGCTTATTTTTTAGTCTGGAGCTCCATGCAAAATTTCAGAAAGACGAAGACACTGGATCAGCCCAAACTACACGGAAGGAAGCTTCTTAATGATTTGATGGCAATTACAATCACCAACTGCACTATTGTTAACACACTACACCATAACTAATTAAAATCTTGCAGCACTTGCAAGGTCCCCCTGCTCAACAACATAGACCTACAGGCCCATTTTGCCAGTGAACATGATTCAGAGAAGGGTGGGGAAAACATGCTTTGGTCAAATCAAAACAAAACTGAGCACTCATCAACCCATATTTAGCCCGAGGCCGAATTTAGTCAAGTTTTGCTCAAACACTTATTTCACTCAAATCTTTTTATAACTGTTTTAGGGATTTTTTTCTGGATATTTGGTTGATATTCTGTCTTTCTATTGAAATGAAACTACTATAATAATTAAAAAATATAATTTGTCTGGAAGTGAGCAAATTTACAAATTCAGTAGCTCAAATTTCAATTCAATTCAGTTCAATGCAATTTAATTTATACATCACTAAATCACAATAACAGTCACCTCAAGGTTCTTTATGTTTTAAGGTAGACCTACAATAATACATTCAGAGAAAAACCCAACAATCATATGACCCCCTATGAGCAAGCACTTTGGTGACATTGGGAAGGAAAAACTCCCTTTTAACAGGAAGAAACCTCCAGCAGAACCAGGCTCAGGGAGGGGCGGGGCTATCTGCTGCCACCATTTGGGGTGAGAGAAGGAAGACAGGATGAAGACATGCTGCGGATGAAATAGTTGTTTCTCCTGCTGCACTGGAGTATTTCTACAAATGTGAAGCCACAGTCATTCACACTGAAATGAGAATTGTCCCATTTTTTTCTACAGTAAAAAGCGCTTTGGGGTCCTTAGGGACTAGTAAAGCACTATACAAATACAGGCCAGGCCATTTTAATCTTTCAAAGATGTGTCCTAAGAAAATGCATTTCTATGCAACTGAGTCATCTGACCAATTACATTTATTGGCTGAGTAATCAATGGTTGGATTACATTCAGAAAAATACTATAAAAAATACGATATCTTACTTGTGATTACTGTCATTAATTTTTGTCCAAGCATGGACAGCATGGTAGCATAACTGTTAGCACTGTCCCAGATTTGAAACCTGGCTTGAGCCCTTCTCTCTTTCCTGTGCCTGCATGTTTTCCATGTATTCAGGCTTCCTCCCTCAGTCCAAAGGCATACATGTTGACTGGTGTTTCCAATGTGGCTACTTGTAGCACTATATGAATGTTTGGTTAAAAATGTTGCTTGAGTTGTCAGTAAGATGTTTATAGTCTATAAACAGGAAATTTCACCTGTTACATGCAAAATTTCGTTCTAATTATTTATGGATGAGGAACTAGCTGTTTACTCGCAGCCACTCAGAAGCATTAAAATATATTAGTAGTTCAAGTGTGGATTAGGTTCAATCATTTCATCACTAGCTGCCAGTGCTTTGTGACATTATGAGTCTACACTGACCTGCACTGTCCTTTTGTGGTTTGAGGACCGGGTCAGATAGAGGGATCTAACCAGGGACATGAAAGAGCTGAGGGGGCATTGTGGTCTGTCAGTCTAGCTTTTCCTCAGTGGGGAGGAAGAGTTTGAAGTTCAGGACCCCGTCTGACACAATCATTACCTTCCAGCACGACCCTCCACCCCCACCCAGCACAGGAGCAAAGACTAATCTATGGGTTGTGTCAGTAAAGGAGCCCTGGCCTGCGGAGAGACCGTATTTGATTCTTTGCCTTCAAAATCAGTGTCGTTCAGTACAATAATATACACTGTGGTTACACATCATAATGTAAATGATTAGTCAATGGATAGTACCTTTAACTGATGATTTCAACATTAAAACAATGACATAAAGATTCTGTCAATTATCCCATTTATATGTTGCTTCTCAATTCATGCATTATAATAAATCCTCCCTGCAACCTTTTTTCTGCCTTCCTCTCACTGACTTTCTAAAATGATACACGAGACAAATGCTCAGCCTGTTCAGAACAGTTGATCCCAGATGACATTTAAATTTTCTTTCTTGCATATGAATCAACATTTAGCACAAATCAAAGAGTTTACCTGAGGTTCTTTGGCTTCATGGAGCTTTGTGGTAATTACTGAGTCTAAACAAGATGGGAAAAATTCTCTAATCTGTGTTGATGAAAGAGATCAAAATCTACAATCTCACATTAGATAATTAAGCTTCTATCGGGACTCGTGAGAGTTCGTTAGGGAACAGTGAGACTGCTCTGGTACTGTCAGGTTGCATGTAAACACAACACTTCGCAGTCTTAGGAGATGTTACATCAAACAAACCTCAACTGAAAGCTACAAAATTTCATATAACAAGGAAGAAGCACTAAAAGTTGATTTTATCTTAAAAGTGCCAAAAGGAATGTCCACTAAGGCAGTTTGAGCTGTTCCACTGTTAATTTGAGGAAGAGGGTGCACATCAGTGCTTCATTATTTCTCTTGATTAACATATTGTATCTATAGGACACAGTCAACAGGGTCTGCTCAGCAATCTCAACTATATGATTGGCTGTAGCTCAGGTGGCAGAGCAGGTCAGCCACTAATCAGAAGGTCGGTGGTTCGATCCCAGGATGCCTCCTGACTGTATGCCAAATATCCTTGGGCAAGATACTAACCCCATGTTTGCCTACTGGTGGTGGTCAGAGGGCCCGGTGGCGCCAGTGTCCGGCAGCCTCGCCTCTGTCAGTGTGCCCCAGGGTGGCTGTGGCTACAATGTAGCTGCCATCACCAGTGTGTGAATGTGTGTGTGAATGGGTGGATCACTGAATGTAGTGTGAAGCGCTTTGGGGTCCTTAGGGACTAGAAAAGCGCTATACAAATGCAGGCCATTTACCATATGATTTGGCTAGTCAGACAAATTGACAGCATATGTTTTCAAGCAATGATGCAAGGTTGGAAAAAGTGAAGAATTCTCTGCAATACTGCAGTTCTTCCCGTAAGCTAACGATTTCAGATTCAACATGAGTGAAAGAAAACTGTACCCCGCCTCTCGCCCTATGACAGCTGGGATAGGCTCCAGCACCCCCGCTATGCTATGACCCTCCACATGAAGTAGGATTCCCAATGGACCCACAATATACTACCAGAATCCATCCAAATCACTGAATTCAGGTGCTTTCCAATTACTTTTATGGCCACAGGTGTATAAATTAACCCAGGCCCGCAGACTGCTGCTTCTACAAACATTTGTGAAAGATTGGGTCACCCTCGGGAACTCAGTGCGGTACCTTGATGGGATGCCAACAACTCGGCTCTTCTCTTCTCTCCTCCATAGTTTTGTTTTTATCTTGGTCTCACTGTCCTCTCATTTTTCCTTTTCTCTTTCCCTTCATCCCTCAGCTTCCTCACTGAGCCTGGTTCTGGCAGAGGTATTTTCCCGTTAAAAGGAACTTCCTTCCCACTGTCGTCAAGTACTGTTGGGGTTTTCCCTCCAGTATCGTAGGGTCCTTGCTTTTCATGTGCTCTGAAGTTGTGAAGTGGCACTAAATAAATAAAACTGAATTGAACTGAATTTAATTATTTCTCTCTTAGATTCAACAACAGAAGTGAGTGGAACTCTCACAGGAGGAAAAACTAATAACACTCAAAATTTCTCTGTTTTAATAAAAATGTTATGCTTCAACCCATGTTTGATTGAAAGGCCACTTATTGGTTTAATCCAATCAACAGCAAGTAGTGATTGTTTTTTGTTGGGGTTTTTTGGCAACTTAATAAGCCAAGTTGTTTTTCCTTGTGTCCTCTTCAGTCTGATGAGTCATCAGCCATAACACTTCAATGCAACTGACAATAAAAAATGATATTACGAAATATGTCGTCTGCGTCTTTTGACTCCAAGGTTCGTTTTTGTCTTACATGCTGCATCTCGTCAGCACTTTTCTTCTCTCCTTCCAAGCCTTTGAAATTGATTTTCTACTCAACTGTTGCTCAGTATAGCCTTGCTTTTTCTATCACCTTTTTCCCTGTTTTGTTCTTGACAACTCAAGTAAAGATGAAACATTGACTCGTGAATAAGAGTCCTGTCTGCTTTTTACGTACCTAGTAAATAACATTAAATAGGTCAAAATTTAAGTTGCAGCCCGCTAAGTGGGTTTAAATCTGGGTGCTTAGAGTAAACCTTGATGCTGTCGTGCTGCTGCAGCACAATGGAGTGACACTCTTCCACATTTTAAGAACATTTTCTGAATGGTCAGAGTGGTTGTATTGATGGTTGAGATTTATGATTTTCATTTATACCCTAACAGAAAGAAAACATAGCATCTACAACTTACGTAATTATTGCTTATGTTTATTTTATTTCATTATTATTTGATCGGATGGTTGGTGGTTCGATCCCTGGCTCCTCCAGTCTGCATGCCAAGTATCCTTGGGCAAGATACTAACTCCAAGTTGATCTCCAATGCATCCATCAGCGTATGAATGTTAGTTAGTAAGCACTTAAAAGCACAGAAGGAAGAGACTGGGTGTGATTGGTTGAATGTGGCATGTTGTAATATATATAATATATATAAGAATCAGTCCATTTACCAAAGCAAAGATATATAAGGAACGTGTAATAGCTGATTACACTCATCAGACAAATATTTGTATGATGTTGTCAAAGCTAGTCTAACATTTAACCATGTGCTTGGCTGTAGTTTACTAATGCATGCAGATCTGTGTTTATAAGTCATCAGTCTTTCATTAGGCTGTACTGCATACTGCGTACACTGCCTGTTTACTGAAACATGTTCCAGTTATAGTTATATTATGGACATAATGTGCAGACTCTCAACTTTCATTTGAGGGGATCCACATTCAAACTGGATGAAGGGTTTAGGAGTTTCAGCTACTTAACATGTGCCACCCTCTTTTTTAAAGGGAACAAAAGTAATTGGACAGTTTACTCACAGACAGGTGTGGGCAATTTCTTCATTATGTCAAGACTGTAGATGTTGTGAATATTATCAGTTAAGCAGATAAAAGACCTGCGGTCTTTGAACAGACAACATGCGGTCAAACAAGCTTTCTTTGAACAAATGAAACCAGGACCAACCTCTACCAGCATGATGGCAAGAAAAAAGTTACAAGCTACGTGTGTCTGCATAGAAAACAGTCAGGATCTCTTTATTTTTGACTGTAAACTCCATAATCAAAGAATGATGTAGCATCCAGGTCTAAAAAGTAAAATGTGTGCCTTAAACGTGACTTCTCTGGGTGCAGGACTTTAGATTTTATGGAAGTTGATAGGAAACTATGTTTATTTGGTAAACTGTGGTCATTACTATTAAACTAGGGAACGCTCAAGCTTCTGACTTGAGTGACTGACTTAAACAATGATTGAAAAGGTGCATTGACAGATAAGCAGATCCAGTGAAGCCTTTCATTTTCAATTAGTTTTTTGGCATTTGTGCATTTTGCTTTTTTTCCTCCATTCTTTTGTTACATTAAGTTGCAGATGCAGCTGCTGTTTCTAAAAGTTACTATAATATAATCACATTCAATGTGTGGGCCCAGCAACTGCAAAGTGTCAATCAGGCTCCAATGATTAGTCACTCTTAATGAGGACCAACTTAATTAAGAGTCCTTCCCATTCGATCCCAAGATGCAGGTTTTCATTCAGTCAGTTGCTATTCTGCGTGTGTAAGCGCTGTGGGAGACAGTCACTGTGTTACTGCTCACTGATGCTCTAAGTGTGGAATTAACATGCAAAAGGTAGTGATTTAATAAACACTGCACGAGACAGAAGAGTTCCAAGCAGAGAATACAAAATCATATCAGAGGAGTAATTACACAGATGAATGATGAATGTGAAGAATCAGTGTGAGAGAGGAGGCAGTTACCTGGATCTGACTTGGAGAAGGTGTCCATGTCTAACAGGTTCCTGCAACAAAAACGTGTGTAAGACAGAAGCATCACAGTGCTGCAAGGCCAAATGGTTCATGGTAAGTTTAACAGCATGACAAAATATTTCATGTGTTCATAGTCGTGTTCTAAAAAGCATTAAGGCTGTCCTTTCTTTCAAACTCTCTCTCAGCACTGTAAAAAGGACGGCTCTTACAACAGAAGCAGAGTGCACTCTGTGTACTGTATATATGTGCAGTCGTATGTTAGTATCACCTTTTAGAGAACTCTGCTTTCAAGAATGTAACTATGGTCAGATTAAGAAACTGCTAATGCTACAAAATAGAGGCACGTGAATGGTTCTTTGTTTGTGGGTGTAGAAGAAATATTACAACAATACACAAATGCCTTAATTGGCTGACTGTAACTGCACAATATCGTGAAAATGCCTACAACTGTCACAGACTCAGTAAAGTTCTTCTATAAGATTTATCCAAATAAACTTTAATTCCAGTGGAAATATTACTGCATACATATCTGAAACCAAACAAATCAGGTTTTTGTAAAAAGAAAAAGACAACAATTAAAAGCTAAATACATTCTGAAGTGAACTAAGATCATGTAGCACAGGGTTTTTACCACACTGACAGCAGGACATACACTAGAGACGTGCTATTTCCTTCATCATTTTGTTCCTGCAGGAAGAAAAATGAATCTCACACACACACACGAAAAGCCACACTTGTGTGTCAAATCATTGCCGGGATTACAACCCAATTTCCGTCTAACAACCTGACACTTTACTGAGAACCGCCTGTGATAACAAACAGCGTTTGATAAAGAGCTGAGATGTGGGAGATGACAGATTGAAACATTGCCCTCTTGAGGACTTGGAGCTGTCAGGATGATGAGGGTGGCTACGGGGAGCACACACATCCTCGCATGTTCACACTGTTCTGTTCGTGTCTGAATACAGTATGTTCACATGCATGTGTGGGCATCAGTAAAACAGCCCTCGCCTGTCAGCACACTGTGGCAGCTTGTAGTGCTATAAAACAACCATACGAGTACCCCACGCAGATGATTTTATCCTACGGTTTTTGCCTTTTTTGGAGGACATTTTTCTCCCTTAACTAGGGAAGCAGACTGAGTAGCGATACCAGATAAACCTGGAACTTTCAGTTTGTACCAAGATGCAAGAAAACCTAATAAAAGATTCACAAATACGAGTAGTCCTAAAAAGCCATACACATAATGCTGTTCATTCAATTTGCCTGGAAAGCAATCAACAACATTTAAATAGCTATGCAATATAATTCTTTTCCACCATGAGCCCAAGATGGTAGCAGGCTAAATGTCAATAGATAGGCAGAGCTATGAGAATAAGCTTGTCAAGCTTCAGTCTAGTCTCAGTCAACAATAGCACACTCTTTCAAAGAGGATCCCAAAAGAACAGAAAGCCTTTAAAAACTTTTGCTCCCACATGTTGCATCTTCTTTGTAATAGAAAACACATCGTTGTTTACCAAGCAGGCATCCCAACAGTTTGTAGCACACACTCTCTGACAGCAGCTGGTTTGGCTTCACACCACTTTTTAGACGTCTTGACTTCACTTTTTTAACCATCCAACATGGAGTAAAACTAGGTGATTGTGAATAAACTGTTAACAACCAAGCATTAAAAACCTTACCAAAACCACGTTCCATCCTTTTAGATCTTTAGATTTTTAGAGACTTCAGTGCTAAAACGCTTCGATCTATAATTTAACCTGATGTGAGCCATTAAACCTGAGCGAGTACTTTGATGCTGCCACAGCTTACCTACAAACGTGATGACTGTAACTTAGCAGTATTCATTTTCTGTCACTGCACCAGCTTCTCTCACTTCTAATAACAAACCTGTCAAACTGTTAAAAACTACATTCTAATTGACGACTTTGGTTTGTGTCAGCTCTTGCTGTGGCTTCTGACACACACACACACACACTCATTTTCATATCTTGGGGTGGCTGTAGAGGTAGAGCAGGTCAGCCGCTGATCGGGAGGTTGGTGGTTCGATTCCTGGCTTCCCCAGTCTGCATGCCAAATATCCGTGGGCAAGATACTAACCCCATGTTGCTCTCCGATCTGTTGGAGTGTGAATGTTAGATAGGCACTAACAGCTTAGAAAAAGTGCTGGTGTGATTGGGTGAATGAATTAGTTGTATAAGAACCAGTCCATTTACCATCTTAGTGAGGACATGTCACGAAAACTGGTTACATTTAACCCTCAGCCTAAACCTGACCGTAACCTAATTACAACCCTGACACTAACACCACATTTTGAGCCTCAGCATTTTGTCCCCATAAGAGACTGTTGGTCCCCACAAGTACAGTAGCATGCCAATTTTCTGTCCTCACAAAGATGTCTAAACATGTACACACACACAAACACCAAAAAAACAATGCATGAACAACATAGTCATCAGTGTCATTGTGGCACAGTGTCATAGATGTATTGAGGTGCCCTGTGGCTCTTTTCCCACCCCCCACACTAGTGCAAGCCTTTCTGGATCAGGAGACATTTAGTCAAATATGTCTTCTGTTGGACTGGGACATGCTGGGTTGACATGTTCATCACAGATAGTCACAACCAGTAACTACTGGTAACCGTTTTATTTATATCTATAATGCCAAATCAGCAGTTATCTCAAGCTGCTTCCACTGTAAGGTAAAGACGCTACAATAATACGCATAATAATGCAGAAAATCCTAAAGAAGCAGACAAGCATCTAGAATCATGCTTTGTTTAGATCCATCCTTTTACTCAGAAAGTAAAGAACCCTTCTTTGAAGCTTAACATCTGTTAGATACTAATCTCATTTAAGAGACAAGTTTTTTCTTGTAACGTGGCCTTGTGTTTGAAACCTTCAGGACATGATATGAGAGAAGCTGGGTTGCCAATCAGAGCCCTCGCCTGCTGACATTGACATTCTCCCACTGAGAAGTCCTGGCTCCCCGTGTTCGCTGACCTGCCTGGCATTTCACTCCTAAAGTGCTGCCAATGTCACTTTTTAGCATCACAACATCAGCCATCACCATTTGAGAGCTGCATCGATGCAGCTCGCAAAAGAACAGTTAAACCTTCTAATGCTGATATGAGTTTTTCTCTCTTCAGTTAATAATTACAGTCCATCTAATTAACTAATTATCTAATTAAAAACATTTTAAACATACTAATGCTAGGACAAGATGGCACCAGGGTTACTACATGGTACATCTAAGTATGCACTTCTTTAATGTCCTAACAAAGGACTGTCCTTGAACTGCAATGGCTCACTAATTCTGTTTTCACGGGGTCACTTTTCCAGAGGTCCCTCTGTCTCCTTTGTCTCATATTTTAAAAAACATGTAACAGAGATTTGGGTAAAATATCAGGTGGTCTTGTTGAGAGTTTCATTTGTGTATTTCAGAAAATGTCCTCCAAAGAAACAGGTGAAAAAACTCCATAATGGTGGAATGTGGAGGACTATGAATTAAAGGGACTATATGTGGGAGTTATATTTTTGCTGCTGCAATTAATCTTTTCTAGAAAACATTTTAGAAAGTCATTGTAGTCTTTATGTGGAAAAAAAATGGTCTCAATGGTGTTTAAGGAGAAATGATGCTCCCAGCACCTTTGGATTCCTTTTTCCTGCAGAAATTAGTTTGGAAAAGATGCTCATGTGACTTTCAGCATGTCATTAAAAGCACACGAGTCCCTTGAAATAAAGCCTGTTTTCCACAGGTGTCACAGTGTGTTCTTGAATAAGTCAGAAGTTGGAAATTAGGAGTTCCCAGTAGGATTTTTTTTTTGAACACCCCTTCATCAGATTTCCCACTCAGAAAGTTAGAGCAGACCAACATACCCCAAGTTAGTGATCCAAAATGGCGGCACTGAAGGTAAACAGCAGTAAAACTGTGAACATTTAATCTGTACTGCCACTGTTGTGTATTTTTAACACCGTAAATAAGCCATACACTGATCAGGCTCTTTACATGAATGCCTTTTTAAAGCACAAAAATGAGTATTATGCTGCATTGCTAGTGATACCTAAATCTTGCTAAGAAAACTAATCCTGTTTTCCTGGCTCCCTGGCTCCCACATCCGAGGTATCTGGAACGTGCATCAAGCCGGTGCTTTCTTGCTATGAGGCAACAGTACTAATAACTGCATGAGATATAGGTTACTTATAAAACATGAACCTGATTGAGGAGAAAACAAAGTCTTCCTGTTGCCACCAGAAAATGTTTACTTTGTAATGTGTATGGGGGTTAATAGGTCATTTACTTGCAAGAGAACACAGGTCATATATTTTCCCTCGTCTCATTCAAGCAATCCTGTGCCAGCAGTAATCACTGCAGACTGCAGGCAGGCTGCCACACTAGGCTTGTCTAATAGGATCTGGAGGAGCAGCATTTGGGTGGCAGGCAGGCAGCCACTTGTTTAAAAAGAGACAAAAAACACAGCGTCCCTCAACACTGTCTGACTCCCTTTCTGACCCACATCCACAATGACACATCTGGCAGAGCCATTTCCACACATAGACACCGTGCTGCGGCCAAGTCGTTTTCAGAGCTCTTCTTCAAGACACAGATTCCATAATGTCAGTGACAAGTGGCAAGTCAAACCACAGTTGCGTGTTTACACAGCAGAATTATGTTGTGTCATTACTCTTTTATGGTGATGTCAGAATACTGACTGCAGCGAAAAGAGCACCAAAAACACACTGCCATATTAACTCTTTGTAATATTACACAATATAAATCTCGAGGTGACAGTGAATTGGTGCTTTATATACTGTTCTGAAAATGAAACTGAATTGAATTCATATGTGTAATTCTAGTTTAAGTTAAATTCTTTGGTTTATTGTTTCTCTAAGATTTCTGGTTTGAGTTTTATGTTTCTGGTTATGTTTTCTTGTATTTCGTGTTCGAGTTTTGAACAGCAAAATAAAGCTGCCTTCTTTAGGTTATCCTTCCGTGTCTCGAGTCCTGCGTTTGGGTCCTACCTCCTGCCTGCCACACAGCTAACCATGACAGAACGACGCAACAACGGACAAAGGAAAACACAGGGCTTAAATACACAAGGGAATACCGAGGGAAATGCAGGCAAAACTTCCACTTTTGTTGAATTACTTTATTTCTCATCTGTTCTTGCTAGATTGTAGCATGATGTGATTAATGATTAAGCATAGCTCCTTTGAATTTTGCATAATATATTTATCATAAATCTTAACTACAGAAAACAAAATACTTACATATTCTTGTAGCCCTTCTTTCTTTCCATATCTCTAGCAGAATGTACAAATATGGGTGGTCTCCTCTATTTTTGTGCCAATGAGACGTCAAACAGCTGTAGCATAAAAAACACCTAAACTGCATTAGAACAATCAGTTGAAGCTACTTGCCTGTTTTCCAATCAATGCACTCATTCTGCATAAAACAATGATTCTCATTTCCCCGTTTCACTCATGTCTAATCCATTTGAACAGAAATCCCAGTGTCAGCCATCTTAACCTCAATGGGAAAAGCAATCCCCTCATTACCAGCTGCGGTGGCTTTGAGATGTAACACGACTGTTGTGCTGTTTGAGAAAGAAATCCCAACGGAAAAAACAACACCTGAAAATAGATCAGCTGGGACATCAAGTGCGTAGAGACTGATTTGTTTCTCAAGGAGCAAAACTGTCTTTATACTAAAAGCATGGATGACTTAATTGAAGATTTATAGCAGCTAAGTCAAAGAGCAGGAGAGTCTTTTAAAAACACGGTCGCATTTTCACCTCCAGGTAACCTCTACTGCAGATGTGTTGACATCTACACAATAATGAGACAGTGTGCTACATGGAATCTTTTTAAAATCATCCAAATGTCAAGTATGTGTCAAAAGACATCAGGCAAGTCAGACCTGTATGGATTTTCTTAGACAAAGGGAGATGAAAGAGGCTCAAGTAGAAGGATGCGTGTAGTGCTGCAGCTCAGATCAGACTCGGTTCAAAGGTCTGGCTTCTACAGAGAGATGGCAGTTTCGAGAGGACCCAGAGTTGGCATCCACCTTTAAGATTTAAGTGTGTGTTTGCAGATCTGATAGGCTCATTTTCAGTACCATCACATGGACTACTCCAAAATTTTCCTGAACTTTTAAGGTGACTAAAATGTCACTTCTGGTTGATGGTTTGCATTTGTACACAATTTGTACAATGGTGCACTGACTGCTGTTGGTCATTATGATTCACAACTTGAGACAAAGCTTGAGGCGAGACATGCACAAGCAGCAAGGCACATTCACAATATTAGAGTTAGAGTAAGCAAAGCGATTATATTTTATAAGTTAAGTGCTCGAAAAGAAAAAGCTATGAATATATCAGAAACATCAAGCCAAACACCAACATTTCTAAACTTTCATGAATTATATTGTACTTATTGGCTGGAAAATAATTTCCCTGAGGCACACATCGTGCTCATTGGCTAACAATTTGTCAGGTCATTAGCCAATAAACATGCCATGGTTTATCCTGTAATGATATTGTACAAAATTGACGTCACATTATCAGTGATGGGAATAACTGTTACAAGTAACGGCATTACTAACGGCTCCTGCGGGCGGCAATCACTTTCTGCCCGACGATCACTTTTTGGCACAACACCTGGAGCTCAGGGGGCAAAACAATGGCATGAGTGCTGCTGTTTGACTGAGGAAGAATAAAGTAGTCGTGGTAAGCCAATCACACGACCGCTTTAAGATGACAAACCAACAAGGTGATATATATCAGTTTTTAAATTGAGTTGATAGGCTGCGTAAAACCAGAGACATGATCAACAATATATACGTGTGTTTTTTCTCAATGGTTTCGTCACGTTTACTGACGTTTACAGGTGTGATGTTCTCCTTTCTAGTGGACAGAAATTATTGCAGTGGCACAAATAATTTGTGTGGCATCTTATTGAATGCAGAACAGCTGATTGTTCTGTAAATAGTTTGAAATGGTTATTTAAAAGGGGGGGAAAGGTAAATGGCTGCAAAAACCTTGTTGTTTGCAAAGATTGTGCATATGATTTTAAAATTGACAATTATGAAATATGATTCAATAAACATGTTTGTGGTTGTTACAGTAAAAATATAACTTTTTCTACTCTGATTTTATGTTTTTTGTCTGATTTTAGATCAATTGTGGTAATACAGTCAAAATGAAAACATGACTGTAAATTCAGACACGTGAGGTTGTGCTGAAAAGAATGAGACCAAACAAAGCAAATAAACAGTTTTTAAAGGTGAAATGTGGAGGGAACATCAAAAGTGGTTAAAAATGGCCAATTATACCCTGGACCCCAGAGGGTTACTACGGACCCCCGCAAGGGACATGGGAGAAAAAAATTACGATGAACTTTTGCGAGATCTCACAAACAGTGTGAAAGCAGCTTTGTGTCAGTGTCACTGTGGTGTCTTTGGTGGAAATGCTGACCTACTGAGGGGCCAATTAGCATTTTGTGAGGAGGTCAAGCTACTCTATAGAAAGGATCCATCTGAATGAAATGCAGCCATGATTAACATGATTAAGGATCCCTGTGTTTAGAGAGTCACCGTTTCCTGTTGGGTCACTGATGTTTATCAGCATTATTGGTCACCTGTTCTGATGAATGGTGCTCAAAGCTTTAGCACCATAATGTTAACCACAACAAGGTTACTTCACTTTTTCAAAAACCCAGTCTCCCTCTCCTGATGACTTGCTTCCCTTACTTGTCTCCTTACTCACAGCTGTGTGTGCTTGATCTGTATGCAGTGAGGATCCTTCTGGGGCCCACTGAGCCAACCCTATTCTGTCAGTGTCAGGGAGCTGAGAAAGCTCCCTTCTAAACCCTCTGGACTGCTGGTGCCCAGAGACACTGAGGTCCAGGAACAGCTTGTCACGATCAGCGTCTTCAGACACTATCAGCATACAGCATACCTAGGACATGGAAATGCTGCTGTCTGAGAGGATGCACGAACTTCTCTTTCAAAGTCTGACACAGGTGATCTATGCAGGAAGGACAGCCAGCTGTGGCTTCATGCCAATTTTTGAAATTGCTTTTACTGATTTGTGGAACAAAAACAGCTCAATATATGAGATAGCTACCATCACATAACTCAGTCATTTCTTAGCTTTTACTATTAACACAGAGTGGTGCTGGCTACTGCTGGAAAGGAGCTAGTCAAGAGCAGTGAGACTAGTCGTGAAAGTGAAAGTCATTATAAAAATATGTTGAGGATAACAACAGACATGGATGCTTAGTGGTCAGACACTTAATTCTGATGAGGAAATTTGCTTAATTGAAATGCAAAAGACAGATATTTATAAGGCATCCAATTCTCTGTTATGTTTACCTAAACAAATAATAATAAAAAATGTAAATAATACAAAAAATATCCATGCTGTCAGTTCATAATTAATAAAGGACACATTTAAAGTGATGCATAGGATTTATCAGTTAATATTAAAATTCTGATGTTAACATATACAAGTATTTAAAAACTCAATTTACAAATATCAAGAAAACTAGAGTTAGTCCCCCAAAACTTTGGCTTCCCTTGAAGGATTCAAGTTTTAATTAAATATACTGAAGGCTTATTTTACAGAGTGCTGACCTGCATACATAACTTTTTTTAAAAAAATCTGTCAGTGTTTCCTTTTTGTAAAGCCTTTGAATAAGGGCTTTAACCAGGACCAAACTCAAAGGGTCTCCAGTTGCTCAGCCATAAATCTCACTGTCACGGTTTCCCCAACACTTCAGTTTTAAACCCACCCATAGCATATAACGAGCTATGATTAGCGTAGAGAAGCAGGTGAAAATCAATTTGCAAAATCAGAGCAGACACATTCTGGCAGTGCAAATGAAATAAGAGCTACCAGATTTGCCTGATCCCCACAGTGCCAAGCACACAGAGTTTGCATGTTCTCTGTGTTCTCCGTGTTATTTGGGTTCTCCCCAGGTTTCCTCCCACAGTCCAAAGTCATGAACTTAGTGGGGTTGGGTTAAGTTGTCGTTCCAGTGTGAATGGTACATCTGTCCTGAAGCTGTGGCAGACTGGTGACCCTGTCCCTCGTCCTTTCCTAGCACAGATTATCAATTAGTTCATTGATTTCTTTAATCTTCGTGCTATAACGAGCATAGCATATGTATGTTCATATATCTCCTCCTTAAAATGTAAAAATTAACATCTAAATAAATAATCATCTCCCTGCAAATGCAATGTTGCAAATTGTTCCATTCATGATTGTTTCACATGTCGCGTTCAATGTACGTCAACCATAAATAACCTAATGCTCACCAAAATTTGATCTGCGATGGAATTTTAAATATGGAAAAGGTGCTGCAGGCCTGCAGTGTTAATAATAGTGTTCATAATTGTTATTGCTGATTAGGCGATCGTCAGCTTTTAAGCAAATAATCAAAAAGTGAATATTTGCTATGGGTGGTGCTATGTGCAAATAAAGAAGGAAATTCTATGTCTAAGTGCCTAAGGCACACACACACACACACACACACACACACAGATGAATATAGGGGGGGACTCAGGGTTTAGTATCTTGTCCAAGGATATTTTGACTTGCAGAATGGAGGAACTAGATGTCCATCACTGATCTTCTGCAGACTGACTCACCTCCTAAGCTACAGCCACAGAACTCTTTTTTTTAAATTTGGAGGAGAGCAAGGACCTGCAAACTGCCTAGAAATTAAAGATTAATTGGATTATAAAAAAGGAATGATATGCAAGAAGCCCAGGCAGTTGGAGCTCCTTAGGGCCTGGGACCATAATTCAACGTTACGTGTAGCAAGTCTGTGTGCGTCAACAATGAGCGAGCTACTCAAACACACAGTTTTGGACAATTAAATATTCTTTGGCAACGGTGGCTCTGTACACCACCACAGCAGATTTTAAATCAAACAATTAAGATGTGACTGAAGTGTAGATTTTCAGCTTTTATTAAGAATTTACAGCCAATTTTATAGAAAAGTCACGAAATTAATGGAGTTAGGTTAAGTGGTCATTCTAAATTTTCCATAAGTGTAACTGTGAGTGCGAATGGTATATCTGTCTATCTGTCCTGGCCCTGTGGCCATGCAACCTTAAATGGATACATGGAAATGGAAGGAAGGAAGGAAGGAAGGAAGGATGGAAAGGTGAATGGGTGCTTTTGTATCTTTACCTGCTTAAATGTGTGTCAACGTTGCATTTCATAAATCCATTTTCAAAACATGTCATGGCTACAGCACATGCCTATCTCAGTTCATTTTATGAAATCATATATGTGCATCTAAACTACATCAGTGAGGCTGACTGAAAACAAGGCAGGTGACATTTCCTTAAGATTTCCATGAAAAATGGCAACATCACTTTGAAAATCTGAAAGAAAAATGACTAAAAACCTAGAGGAAAAAAATGTGTCTACACAGCACATTGTGTGTTAAAGACATTAAAAGGGTGAGATTTCTTTACTCAGTGGGGTGAGACTTCTTTTTCTTGGTGAGCATATGTTGTTGTTTTAGTATTTTTTTCATCCAGTCCCTCTTTCTATCATTTTTTCCGCTGGGGTGGGGGGAATTGTACGTGAGTCAACCTATGGGAGGAGATCATTCATCCTGCAGCACGAACTCCAGCGGACGTGTTTCGTTCATTTTTTATGTCGCTTAGATTTTAGACCCTCTTCCTAGTACACATCAAAACTTTGACCACGTTTAAGCACCTTGCATACTTTTACATCTTATTCTTTTGCTCTATAGGCTCATTAAAAATCCAAAATATTGAGATTTTAATAACTATTTACAAACTACTGTGTAACAGTGCTGGAGCGCAGTTTCCGTGCTCTGATATCCTGCTTATAAATTAAGACATAAAACTGAAAGAGACCATAACTTATTTTATTTTTTTGAACACTGTTGAACACTGAACACTGTTGGTGTGCGAATCTTTTTCTTTTCTTTTTTAGACAGATGGTACATTTAATATCTATGTATTCATGTGATCTGAGAGTTGCACTCTCCGGAGCTCTCCGAGACACTCGGAATAAATCCTGCTACGGTTGGTTGCTGCAACCCCACGCACTTAAACACCCACAGCACATGCAAATTCCTCCTTTGAAGAAAAGAAAAAAAAAAAAAAAAGAGTTGTTTAGCCCAGGATAAAGACAAGGAACACTGGAATGGAAACATGGAAAAGTGTATCGAGGGCAGAAAATTACGCACGAGAATATAGGATTGAATAAAAATAAAACATCTGGAAGAAAAAAAACTGACTTTAATTACAAACATCAAGTAATGTCTAAATCTGTCAGAGCACAAAGATCCGGGGCTTACCTGCAAGAAGCGGTGATTTCAATCTTTGTAGCAGGTACGATGGAGTTGAGTGGGTCGAAATCCCCTATTGTCGCCATGGCCGAGGCTATTTTTTATTTATTTTCTTTAAATCAGTTGTTCTCAGTCCCTGAAGTTCGTACTTTTATTACAGCGCAGACTTTCCTTTGGCTGTGTGTGTGTGTTCCATCAAACCGAGAGTGTGAATCGGCCGCCTCCGGTAGTAGTAGTTGTTGTTGCCGCTGGAGCGCATCGGGTTAGGAGGCATACCTGAGGATGAGGCTTTCATTTACGGCGAGAGAGAGCGAGAGAGAGAGAGCGAAGCTGACAGAACCGGATGCTCAAGCTTCTCTGCGCCTCTGTCCTCT
This sequence comes from Maylandia zebra, assembly GCF_041146795.1. NCBI lineage: Eukaryota > Metazoa > Chordata > Actinopteri > Cichliformes > Cichlidae > Maylandia > Maylandia zebra. Next base: position 6,201,004 of record NC_135171.1, on the reverse strand, counting down.
TAATTCATCGCCAGGTGGAGACAGACATCCACAAATCTTTCAGCCGTATTTGGGCTCGACAAGGAATCTGGTATGGAAAGTGATCTGTGCCAAAAAAAAAAAAACCCAAAAGGGAGCCTATGCAAAGAAAGACCTTTTCGAGAACATTATAAGATTGTTTTATATTTATATACACACAGATCGCTGTAAATTTTAAAACAAACTGAGGCAAAACCATATAGGGCGCCATTTGTAAACTGAAACATGCTGAAATTTACGGCAACATTTTTCCGCATTTAGCTCCAAACCTTATAAAACATGTTTTTTCGAGTCACTTTTACAAATTAATTTGCAATTTGTAAATTACAACTTTACAAAAACATTTGTAACTTTTTATATTTAAAACTAAATGTTAAATCTAATATTATATTTAAAACTAAATGTTAAATCTAATATTATATTTAAAACTAAATGTTACAGCAAACGAAATATTGCCTGCCTGTAGTGGTCAGGTTGTGTGACCGCTCTCCCCGGACGTTACTTCTCACTGCCACCAGCTGCTTCACTGCTTGGCTACCAGCATGTTCAGTGATTTAGACAAACATCAGAGCCATATAAATGTTAACAGTATGTTTTCCATTCGTTTGAATGTCCAACAACATTCTATTAAACTCACAGCTATGAAGGCTTATTTTCACCACAGTAAAGGGCAAACAAGCCCTTGTGTTTTTGACACAGTTAGACATGTCCACAGTAACCCATCGTTCTCTTGGAAGAACACAGAAGACATGGATTACTTACCTCATTCTCATTAAAAAACCCAATCAGCAGTTATTTTTAATGCCAGGCTATAAAGGTTTATTTCTGCTGGCTTCACACAGCAATCTACACTCCATCTACATCAGCTATTTTAAAATAGGTACACCTGCAAGTGTCTAATCAGCCAAACACATGGAAGCAACTGAGTGCACTTGTATTCATAAGGTTGCTCCATATAACTGTCTGTGTGGGGGAGCCACAGCCCCTGCACCACAGGACATGAAGCAGGCATGCAAGAGATCCAGGCCCTAGACATCTAGAGCCCCCCCAGAGCCCAAGGAGGACCACCACAGGGGCAGTCGCGCCACCCACCTAGAAAAGAGGTGAGGGGAGCCCCGGACAGGGTTGTGGTGCAGAAACCATGGGGAGGTGTGACGACGAGCCTGCAGGCGCCGCTGGCAGCCAGCTATGCCAGAACAAACTGAGCACAGGGCAGAGACCCGAGACCCCTCCACACCCCAGAAGGGGCCCAACCGAGCCAGGGGGGCCAGGCCCCACCAAGCAGCCGCTGGGCGTGAGCCAGTACTTACCCCCACCTGCCGAGGCTGGGTGCTCAAGTATCAGCCACTGGCAGTGTGGTGGTGGGGGGAGATAGGCCCCCACACCAGGAGGGGCCTGAGATGTTCTGACAGAGGTGAGTCTAAGACCCGACCTAACACATAAATGTGCATTCCCAGCCTCATGCACACAAATACAAATACTAAGCACTCACTCAACAGGGAGACACACAGACGTGAACACACCACACACACACACACCTCTACTCTTTACTCCCAGGTCCAGGCACCATCATCCCCAGAGGGACAATCCACCCCAGACCCAGGAGATGGCTCCCTTTACTCTGGAGTGGAGACAAGCAGACCGTTCCCGGTCCTGCAGCAGCAGCAAAGCCCAAGAGCCCAGATCCCGACCAGAAGGCTCCTCCTCCCAGCGCCCCCGATGTCAAACAGAACGGGGGTGTCTGAAGACCCCATACCTCACTCCGCCTGCTCATATCTGGTGTTGATGCGTGCTGTTCTAAGGTGCATTTACAACAGGAGGGGGGCATTGTGCCAGCGACCCTCTGCCAGATACTAGCTAGTGTCAGCACGGCCCCTCCCGAGAACCCTCAATGTCTACATGTATTTAAAACTGAGAGGTGGGCACCGGCACCAGAGGTGACGCTGAATAAACAGACCTCTGGACGCTGTTTAGTGTGCCCACCCCCCAAGACCCTATACACACGTGTGTCATGAGAGTTAAGTAATGTGAGTATCTAAGTTGTGGGATAAAACTGAGGCACAGGTGGCCAGGAGGGGGAAGAGAAGAAAAAAAAAAAAAAAAAAAAAAAAAGACCACCGTAGTGGTAACTGGCCCTCCAGCCTTTTAACTTCAAAGTGGTCCATAGGCCAGGGGGCGGTGTGGGCGTGTGTGGTTGGTGGCTCGGCTGCAGCTGAGTGAGCCACAAACAGAGCCTGTGTGAATAGAATAAAAATCTGAAAGGGAGCATCCTGAGTCGTGTCGGGTCCTTCAGGGTTACAATGATATAACTAGATTTATGAATCTCACTTGTATGACAGTGAACAGGTTTCTCTGGCCTTCATCTTTCCCCCCCAAAAAAAAAAAAAAATTAAAAACAAGACCACACAAAAACAAAAACCTTTGACCAAGAATTATTATTTTTCCTTTATTCAAAATTGCCACCTGGAGTTAAAGTCACTTTCAACTGTAGCTCGACATCCATCAACAAGTAATGGTATTTGATAACCCAAAAGGAGAAAAAAAAAAAAAGAAAAAAAAAAGTATTCTTTAAAAATGCATCAGATATACAAAGAAGACTCTACACAGGACACTAGACAAGAGCAATGCAGCATTTCAACAAGTTAAAACCTCATTTGTGAAACAATGATTTACCCCAACTGAGAGACTGAGGGTGGCGTGTTTTAGTTTTTATTAAAAATTTTAAAGAAAAAAAATTGACCATGTTTTTTGAATGCTAGAGACTATGCCAAACCACAGATAAATGTGAGAACTGAATTTAAGGAGAAAGCTCAAAACCTGACAGGGAGATGGTGTCATCACAGTCAGACTTTCATTACATCAAAACAGGGCAGATTGTTCCATTAGTCTCTTTGGAAGTACAAGATTAAACCCCTGGCAGCCCGTGCAAAGAACTGGTACACGCCACATTCAGAGTAGTTACTGTGTCAGGATTATTTAAAATTGATCTGGATACAGTAAGTATTCAAGTGACTTAAAACGCCTCAGCTCATGATCTGAGGCATAAAGAAAACAGACTTTGGTTTTAGGTATAGCAAAAGAAACATTCTGTTAATTCAAGATTTTGGGAGATGGCTCAAGAGCGAAAATAAGGCTGTGCATGTGTCAAGGACAGCGACTCAGAATAGCCTAGCTCAACCAAGGAAAAACTGCTGGCTTCAAGTTTGTCCAAAATTTTATTTTTCACAGTGGGGGGGGGAAATAAAAAAAAAAATAAAAAAAAAGTTCAAAGCTGTTCCACTCTCCTACAAGACTGTCTCTATATAACAAAGCTCTAAAGTCTTCTTTTAAACTAAGGTTTAATCTTTCTTGATCCAAATCATGGCTAGACATTCTGTTGTAGCGCTGCACTTATCCCAGAAACACTGGTGCCAACCTTTTCATCTCAATCCTGAGTACATTTCCCAAAATTCCCAAGAGGATATTATATTCATAAAAAAAATAAAAATTACGATACCAGTCATTTTCAGCAGCTGCCATTTACAGAGGCAGAACTGAAAGACTGCTGCCCGATATCCAACATCTCCACAAAACTCAGCGTTATGTCATTGTACAAACCGCAACCACATGAAAGCCTCACAGGTTTCACTGCAGTCAACTCTTAAGACAAAGCTCTTTAACAAAAATGTTTAAAAATTAAATGCACACATTTAACAGAAAATATACCTGAAACTGGACAGAAGACTCATCCAGTGCTAAATTAAGAGGCGGGACCAAAAAAAAAAAAAAAAAAAAAAAAAAAAAAAAAAAAGGCACAACAGAAAGGCCCTGAGGTACAGCAACTGTCAAACAGTTTGGCAACACCGATAGGCTAGTTTACAACTTAAGTATGAACTGACCCAACTGAGTGGGCAGGAAAGTCCCCGTGTGACCTGAAAGGAGGTGAATGTGATAATAGCTGGGCAGGAATCTCAGTACTGGCAGGAATGAAGCAGACCTCCCTTCACTGGAGGGACGAGAAACATCGAAAAGGCCTTTAGTTCATATCTGCTACCAAAATGCTCAGTGCTTCTTCACAGTCACTAAACCTTTAACAGATATGAGTCAATATGGTGATACTGTAATTGGCAAGGTTAAAAAATAATAATCAACCCTGTGAGAGCCATGACGGAACAGTCCTTATATTTAGTCTTTTTCTATAAAAGTTTAAAGTATCACATAAATCTAAGGTCAGTTTTTTTCTTGCAACTACTCAACCCAAAAAAAAAAAAAAAAAAAAAAAAAAGGGTTAATGTAAATCTTAGCTCCTGAAATTTAAGCGTTTCCTATAAAATTACAAAGCAAATAATTTGATCTGTCAGTCAGACTAATTTTATTTGCATGTAGTATGATATCGAGCTTCCCTGGACAAGAGTTTAAAAGCAATGCATCCATATACACCTTAGCATTTTGACTTAAGTGATAACCTCTGCAGTGTCTAGCTGTCAGCTTGAAACGTTCAAAAGACTGTTGCTGATAACTGGTCTTAACCAGCCTTTTGGCCACAGTCCTGTTTCCACCAGTCAAAGTAGAGGTTCAAACAGAGTAATAACCAAATAGACAGCATTTGGCTTGTTCAGTTAATGGTGCCAACTAAAGCCAAACTGCATTGTTGGAGAAAAATTTCAGTTTTTACCAAGTTTTTATTGTCCAATATTTTGTTCCACTTCAAGGCACCAAATATCTGGCATTGAGTAGTTCGTAAAATAAGAAAGCAGCATAATAGAGTCCTCTTTAAACCAAGTTGACAACGGTCAGACTATACAAGGTCTTTCAGCTAAAGCTTTCATGGGTCATTGGGGGAACAAAAAACAAATCAAAGAGCGCAGGAGTCAACTATTCTAAATGTTTCCTATATGGGAACGTCAACACCAAAAGCCCTTTAACTTTAGACCCCCACAAATATGAAGCTCTATGCAGTAAAACAGATCGGATAAAGTACTGAGCCAGATTCAAAATCTGAACAGCATCGAATCTTTTCTGTTTTTAGGAGACAATTTGAGGGGGGGGGGGGGGGGGGACCCATCAAGCTCTGTCTCATTTCCACTGCCCAGTAGAACTACAGAACTGTTTGGATCAGTGAAGAATAGCAGCATAAGCAAAAGAAATCAAGTGATATTGTTTACTGGACATGGAGTTACAAATCTATAAACAGGCCAAGGCAGAATTCTTTACACTGTAATAACAGGAGACCTCTAAATCTATCACCATCCCTTTTTGAAACCATTTCCCTTCCTGAATGTGACAAAAACCTCAGACATTTAAAGTCCACAGGGGAAAAAAATAAAATAAAATGGAGGGCATGTTAAAAAATAAAAAATATATTAAAATATTAAAAAAATAATGCTTCACCCCTAAAATTGAAGAGGGGATTGTTTGGCACAGACATGCTGAATCAACTGATGTAAGCAGGAGGGTCCAGGGTCCCATCAAGAGGCTCAGACGATGGCGTTACTGCCGCGGAGGCCCACCCCACGGGCAAACTGCTCCAGCAGGCCGGAGATGGCACCAGAGGGGCTGGGAGCTGAGGATTTGAGGCCGACAGTGGAGCTGTAGGCTGCCAAGAAGGCTTCACGTACTGCCTCCAGACGGGCCTGACGCTCAGAGGGGAAGGAACACCTGGAGAGGACAGAGGAAATAAGCAGGGGGGATAAGATGGAGGTAAAGGTCTGAGAAAATGCATCTCCTGCTGAGACCAGAGAGAAGGCAGATGAGTCAAAGGGAGGACCCAGTGGAAATGCATCTCTCCAATTCTCATTGTCTACTGGGCAGTAAGCCACCTCTACTGAACATTTCAGTGCCCTGGTTCCAAAAACTTTTAAAAAAACAATTTCCTGACAAATCAAAGCTTGTTTGACAGGATAAAAGCACAAACAAACTTTATGATAGTGCCGTATTAGAAGTAGCACTATTCATGTCAATTATGTCAGCACAAATGGCAAGATAATGTGATTGCAGTTTGAAATATGGTCAAACATTAGTTATAACACTAATGTGCCTAACTCATTGAGCCCTTTTATTACATTGATCTTCCATGGCAAACACTACCCCACCTTATCAGCTTTATGCACTGCTACAGCTGCCAGCACTAGACAGTCATTAGGCCCTTCTCTGAACCCTGTTATTGGTCAAAAGAGCTGGTATTCCCCAGTAATGGGACCTCTATGAGACGTCCACCCTCCTCATGGTTCTAATTATGTCAACTTCATATGGACTGACATTTATGCATTTCTCTACCATCACTGATCATGTGATCAAATGTGGTACATTTACTCATATATTCATACAATTAACCTAACAGCCATGAACAAGTCTGAATCGGTGATAAAACGACACCCCACAGGCCCTGGGAGGACACCCCACAGGCCCTGGGAGGACACCCCACAGGCCCTGGGAGGACACCCCACAGGCCCTGGGAGGACACCCCACAGGCCCTGGGAGGACACCCCACAGGCCCTGGGAGGACACCCCACAGGCCCTGGGAGGACACCCCACAGGCCCTGGGAGGACACCCCACCCTGGGGTCCAAACCAGGAACTTTGTTAAGTAACAGTGGTTAGCACGGTCACCTCAAAAACAACATTTGTGACACAGACAATTTACCATGCTGGTAGCACAGGAGTGTGTTAACAGCCAGGAAACACTGTTATAGTCAAGAACAGTAGGGACAGATACACTGAAAAGAAATACAGACTAATGACAAAGATCACTTTGTATGTAGGTTTGCACAACCAATGCTAAAGTAACTGAAACCAGCAAACTCTTACTACACCGTCATACAGCCCAGCACAAACTATGGTTACTGATTTGCTAAAGAGATCCTAAACTGGCACAAAATAAAAATGGTATCACAACTGAAAATTTCACAATAAACTGTGGACCCTGTAATGGCAAACAGATCCAGTGTTGGAATGAAGGAGGAGATACCCGAGCATAAAGCTAGCCGTGGTTTAATTTAAGAAGTCTAAGCTGTTTGTTACTAACTGAGAAAAGGGTGACAGTCTGCTTTTCTGCATCCTTGTCCCACTGGGAAGTGAACCTCTTGTTTAAGACTATGAAACCATGCCATCTACAAATCTCTTACGGGACTGAAACCTGTCTACCAGTGGAGAGGTACTTACATTCGTCCACTGGCTTCATCCTGAAAGCTGAATGGCAGGGGGGAGTCGTAGGCAGCGATAGCAGTAGATGAGTTGGAGGATGAGGCCGAGGCCAAAGGTGGAGGGAAATGGGTATGGTCATGGATGCTGCCACAACCGGAAACTATCTGCCAACTACCATAATCTGTAGAGAGGGAGGAACTTGACCGAGCACAGTCCGCTGCTAACCTGAGAGACAGATAAGAGGGACAAAAGTAAAAGAAAGCCCCCAGAGCTCATCTTGATCAGTAGCATGACTGAAATTTGTGGTGGAGCAATCTCCATTTATGATACCCCGACTCAGTTTCAAGTCTGTATCAGCAAACGAGTTGTATCCTGATAACAAGTGGTGTTAAAAAAACAAAACCATTATATTTGTTCCTATAATGCATCCAAGATGTTTTAGGCTTTGGGTCCACAGTCAGCTGTTAATAGACCTCTCTGCATTGAATCGTACTTGTTATTAATCTCTGGCTCTCTTCCAAAGCATGTCTTTGTCTCGTCTTCCTTCCCTCACCCCAACCCAACCGGTTGTGGCAGACGGCCACCTCTCCCTAAACCTGGCTGCGCTGGAGGTTTCTTCCTGTTAAAAAGGAGTTTTTTGCCAAAGTGCTTGCTCATAGGGAGTCATGATTGTTGGGTTTCTTTCTGCATGCATCATTGTATGGTCTACCTTACATTGGACTTTTTGCAATAGCACCTTTTTCTCAAAACCATAGTGTTGTGCCAGATGTATGACATTAGAATATCGTGTTGTAACTGCTGAATGATATGAAATCTTAAAGCCTTCAAATGGGACTACACTGATTTTGATTTCTAAGGAGACACCACTCCATTCTCCACTTTGTCCTGTTTTGGAGAAGCCAAATACTGCCCGAGTCTCAACACTGGTACCAATGTCTGCATTTCTTACCATATACTTTAAATCTTTTTGTTAAGGACAATCCATGAACACAGTCTCATAAATGTATCCATTTTATTCAAGTACTCTTGCTAGATAAAAGTGATACAAATTAATAAGATGTTGCAAATTTGAATAAGCTGAAACTGTTTAGCACACAGCATTTGTTGCTTTTGGATGCAGCTGCATACTGTCGGAGCGTTGCAAAAATCAGTTATACAATACAATCACTTAAAGCTTAAAAAGTCATGTGTGTTGATGACAGAGTGGAATCCAATTTGTCAAAATCCATTCACAAAGCAGGTCTGTTATGCACTAAACCTTTTTTGGCCTACAACTGCAAAGAGCATGTTATGTAGACCATCTTGTCTTCCTTAGGATGGGAAGTGTTCAGAGGGTTTGTGCCTTTTCCTGTACTTGTACCTGTCACAGGGTTTCTGAGAGTGTTTAAAAAGCAGCAAGTTTAGACTTCTTTTACTGAAGAAAGAAAGTTTCTCTCTGCAGTTGCAGTTTTGTAATAAAGGAAATGAGCAGGTACTATGCAACAAAATCCTCCACATACACTTGCCTAATAACAGCATTTAAGTGACTGAGAACTTCAAGCTATCTGATTTGGAAAATTTCCGAATACGTCAAACGGTGCAGTTGAACTCAAAATAAGGGAAGTGATAGAAACAGAAATGAAAGAAGAATTCAAAGCCGACAAAGAAGCTGATCAGACTTCTAGATAGAGGAAGTGGAACACTCCAAACCAGGCCCTGAACATTTTAACAGGTTCAGATGACAACAGTATAGCAGTGGTTGCACTGTCGTAGCAACTGTATTTCACTGCTCGTAAGTAAAAGCAGAGCTGAGAAGGTGCATCTGGTGATTGTCCAAAGTGTTAAGTGTGTAAAAGTACGCAGTCGAGCAAACTTGAACTGGCGGCTTAAGCTACATTGACTCCCTCACCTTCTCCCTGGAACAGCCAATGGGCTGCTGCCAGTACGAGTGTCGCCATGCTCCGACTGATTGGATGAGGAGCTAGAAGACCGGGCGTCATTTGCTGTGTGGGAGAGGCGGTCGTCCAAAGGGTTCTGTTTATTCCAAACCACCATTGGAGAAGAGGAAGTGTTGCCTTTTCTCCTGAGGGCAGAGAGTAAATCACCATTAGCAACAGCTTGTTATCCGAGGCCAGCGACACCACCACTGCATAAGTTAGATGTTGTATGTGGTATTCCTTAGACAAGGCATCTTTGGCTTGGAACACGTGCGTGTTAGTTCTAAACTAGCAGAGTGTTGGAGCTGTGAGCATTTCCTTAAAATGCAAAGAACTTGTTTGAGATGACACATCAACTTCAGACACTTTAAGGCCTTGGTGGGGGGGGGGGGGGGAACAAAAAAAACCAAAACAAAACAAAACAGACTAGTCCAGCATAGGGTCACAACACAACCATCCAAATTACTCTAGCTTGCATACGATGACTGCAAAATGTTTAATAGAGTAAGTACCTGGAGACTAATGCAAAACACCCTATGAAACAATGACTGGGAGGTGAGCATTTACATAATACTCATGCACCTCTACATAACCAGTCAGATTCCTGAGTGACTCCATTCAACTTGCCCTGCATAGCTGAGGAGGGTCTCAAGCAGACAGAATCAAAAATTGTAATTGTGTGGATATGAAAAGCTTTTACATGCGTTTTGCAGACCTTTTGTTATCCACTGAAGGAGAGTAGATTTGCATTTTCTACGGTATTGTTTTTACTGGACCGTATGTATTATACAACAGTATAAATATTCTAGGAAGCTTGCAATAACTGGAAGAAAAGATCAACCTAAAGACACTTTGAGAAATTAATCCTTGAATTGTGTGAGCATGTGTGGTGCTGACCAGTTGGAGGCTTGGGGCTGACTGGAGGACAGGTCCACAGTGTCATTGGTCAAGCTTGATCCACTAGCAATCTCTTCAGTGATGAGGGAAAAGTCACTGCTCAAACTAGTCACACTGCCACGGTCCCTGGACTCTGAAAGCAAACAGCATTTCATCCAACATGTCACACAGGAGAGCCTGAGTAGCACCAACCAATAAAGGTTTACCCCCCTCCTTCAATGTTCCCAAAGCTCCCGTATTGTCCGCCCCACCCCAGCTAAATATAGTATTTAGATGTATAAAACAAAGACATTTACAGGGGAAGGCTGGAGCAATTCCAAGATTCTGCAGTCACGTCTGCTGCTCAGACAGTGTCGTCCTCAAACACTACAGCAAAGGCCTGAACAAAGCACCATTTGCACCTATGAAACTGACCGAGTCTGACATGAAAAAGCACCCTGATGTGACTACCACATTAAGAGGTTAAGAGTTTCTTCGAGCAAGTTTTGGATTTTAGGCTTGCACTTTTATAAAAGATTAAAGTACCATTTTAAAATCACGGTCTCATTGTTTTGCTTTAGGCACTTAAAGTCTCCTTGCATCAGACCAGAGGCAAGTAGGATGAGCTCCCACTGCAGTCTTTAGCATAGCACCAGAGACTGCTTAATGCTCAATACCTTTCTTTCAAGAGTTTGAGAATTCTTGAATAACACCATTAGTGCCAAATGATTGGCATTTGATGCCACATTTATGATGTCTATATAGATATACAAGCCAAAGCCTGCCTATGTATAGTTGCTGAACAGCGCACCCAACTTCTGATGGTTGTTTTCAGCAGCCATGTGACAAAGCACAAAGTCATTTAAAGACCATAGTGAGACGTGCTGTAACGTATAGATCAGGGGTCCCCAACATCCTGACTCCAGCCCAAATCTGAACCCCAAGAGGGTTTTTTCCCCCCAGACCGCAAAGCATTTTCTCATTTGCCATGTTTTATTCCTGCCGGCTACCGTGGCTGACTTTTGAACAGGCGCGTGGGGCAACTATGTGGGGCAGTGACATTCAGGTCCACACTCCAACCAGCTGGTGGTGATATTGCACCACAAACACAAAGGAAACCCATGCAGGCCCTTCAGTGCGGGTTGCTAAATTCCTAGCTTGGGAGCTCAGGAATGTTGACAGTATAATTATGACTTGGTGCTGCACAGATGAGTAAAAGAAGATGGCTTTGTCATAAATATGTAAAGTGGATGATGAAAATTGGGCATTTAAAGATGAATGGACAAAATTCGCTCACGACTAACGAACATTTGCATCCATGCTTAAGAATTGCATTGACCCCATTTCACCCAAAATTTAAAATGCTAGCTGCAAATGTCCATGCAAATTTCTCCCACTAAAGTGAGAGCCAGCACAGTTTTGCAGGATGTTTTAAGTTACATTGTGTCGAGTTTGTCAAACACATTTTCTGCAGTTTAAAGCACTTCCTGATTTTCCTGAATATTGAGGGGTTTTAATGTTTTTTTAGGTGAATTGTTTGCACCTTAATGTTGTTTATGTGCAACAGATGTTGCAAAGATCGCATAATTTAATCGTTTTTTGTTTAATATTGGTACTTGAACTGGATTGCACTTGTCTGTCCAGGAGATGATTTAATGGGCATAAAGTTAAATGATTAAAACTAATTTCTAAGTACTAAGTTTTAAAAAGAGACTTTCCATTTGATTCAATTTTATATGATGGATTATGCAGAAGAAAAATAGAATTGGGCTGAAAGGCCTGTTGCTTTACCAGTAAACCATATGATTAAAATGTCCTCTTTGCCCAATTCATCCCAAACCATTTCAATTGGATTTCTGCTTAAAGCGATCTGGCCTCCACAATCACTCTCCTTACTATTCCAGAACAAAGCTAAACACTTTACATTTCACTAGATTAAATAACAGATTAGGTATGTCTGAACTTTTGATACTACATATCAGAATACCTTAATAATCCCCAAGGAAATTATGTGGTTACAGTTGCTCCAAGACAAAAGTAACAGACTGAACTAATTAAATAATACAATATATTACAAAGTTTAAAAAAAAAACATAAGAAATGGCTCTAATATACACACAAATAGCTCAATTATTAAATATCCAGAATACTACAGAGGTAAAATAAATATATATATATATATATATATATATATGATTGACATTTTACTCTAAACTGTAAAACTTTGTCATTTACACCCTTTTGCACGTTCTCTACAGTAACTATTGCAGTGTGTACTGTGCATTAGATGGAGGAGTTGTACAGGCAGGAATGATTTCCTGTGTCATTTAGTGGTGCATTTGGGTATTATAATAATATAGGCTCCCAAAATATCTGTAATTAATTAGCTAGATCCATGAAATATCAGTCAAAACTTCTACAGATGAAAGCATGCAAAAGTGACTCACTCAACTGGCAGAGCTCTTCCACAGTGAAATCACCGTCTTTGAAGTGAGAGTTCTTTCTTCTAAAACTTAAAGGTCAGACATTAAAAGACTAGTGAACACCTGATAGTGAATCCACACAGCTGGAATTTGACTAGGTAATGTGGTAAACACACCTCTGCTTTTTAACTGTAGAGAACTTCTCTGAAACAATGTGCTTCAAAAAATTGAAGCAAAAAAAGAAAATCTGAGGAGGAAAGAAGAATGTCTGATGAAACAAACAGAAACCATTAAGACAAAAATAGAAACTGGTAATAGCAAGGGGTACACAAACTGCATGTAGCCGTACACAAACCAAAATTCACTCAACGCATTTAGGTGTTATTCCACATTAAGCTAAATGATTATGTCAAGTGTCATTTTTACTTGCTTTAGAATGAGCTACAACTTCATTTTAAATACAAGTACCTCTTCCCCTTTGGAGAGTCGATCTGGCAGCATGTGACTGAATGGGGAAAAAAAAAGGAATGACTGAAAAGCTTCCATTGCCAAACCTCCTCAGCATAATAATACTATAATATAAAATTATATAATAGTTCTAAACTGACCAGTTCTTTGTCATAGTTAAAGAGGATAAATACAGAATACCAGCAGAGCTGAAATGGATCGGAGACGTTGATGAAGCACATCAACATCTGCACCTGACGGCAGCTTTAAAGGACTTTGATAATTAAACTACAATGCACCATATATTCAACTGATCCAAGTGTGTTTGGGATAAACTCATAGCACCAGATTTAGTTGAATACTTTTAAACAAACTGAACCTGAAAGCTAAACATTTTAGCTTAAAGATCTGAAAATGAGTGACCGAGTTTAAGCTGTTCGGTGAGGGGATCAAAAAAGGCTTAAAATTATCTTAAATGCTGCACGTCGCAAGTTTACCTTCCCATTAATCAGTCACAACTCAAATATGTACTGTAGACAACCAAGGGTCTCTCAAGTCAGGTGGCACTACGAAGTGTCCAAATCACCTCCGACATATTTCTGCTGGCCAAATCAACTTATCTTAACAAGTTGCTGTGAAGTCCTGAAATAACAGATGTAACATTCTTACCCAAAGAGGAACCAGTCGTAAGCGATAGTCAGATACAGAATCTCTGTGGGCTCCAGGCTGGCATGCACTGCACCATCCTGTGAAAGATGGGAATAACTGAGTCGAACAGCAGTCTAGTAGGTTTAGGCTTCAGCAGGTACTGTGTACATGTCTAGTAGAAGTAAAGTGCTCACGTTACTTCTGAATAGACCTCTCAGGAAAAGCACATAGGAGCATGACAGCAGTCTGGTTTAAATGCATGCACTTAACTCATTCACTGCCATTGACGTCTATAGACGTCAATTACGTTTTTCAATGGGAGGGGCTAGAATACATTTTATTTTTTCATATATTTGTAAATAAATTGTTTTGATAAAACAACCTTTCTCAGTGTCATTTCTGTTTTATAGAAGTGAAAAACTATTTTATATGTTAGAGGTGTCACAAAGCAAGAAATATTAGTGTCAAAGGCACTTTTCTGCTTGAAATTTATTTCTCACAAAAAGCTCGTTTTCTCCCTTTTTTTGGTCAAAACAGGCATTTTTGGTGGAACCCACCTCTCTTCTACAGCTGATTACTAAAGAATGGAAAATGGTAGAAACAAGCTTTTTTTTTGGATGAAAGAAGAGTCTGTTCTTCATTTTGGTAGGTTCAGCGTTTATATGATCAACACCGTTTTCTGTGGCTCTTCAAAAATGAGTAAAAATGCTCAAAAACCCTGGCAGTGGGGAGTTACCTGATTTGAAAATGGCTGGCAGTGAATGAGTTAAGTGAAACCATCCACGGTTTAAAAAAAAAAAAAAAAAAAAAAAATTAAAATTATATTGACCATTTGTAACTATATAAAAAGGTAATAATCTGCTACTTTTCCACAATGTTCCTCATGCCATGGATTCATTTCAACTACAGCCTTGTGGACCACCAACTGTAGCTTTGGTGAGCTAAGCCTAAAAGTGCTTGAATCAACTTTGCAGTTCCTGCAGGTACTGGTTACACTGGCTTCACCAATTTTGTCCACATCTCCGAAACAGAACAGATAGTTTAAAAAATAAAAAAAATAAAGTTGGCATTTCTGCCCTTTACAGAGGTGCTGTGTCACATTGGCCAACGTAAAACATGTCAAAGTCATGAGTCTAGAGAAGGAAGCAGAACTGCTCTCTGAACAAGATTCAGAAAGTCACCATGGCCTTAATTTTGCCTGTGCCCTACACAGTATCAGCACACCATGACAGAGCTGACTAGTTGTCCACAGATCAACAGTTGTTTTTTCAGAAGATTGCCATGTGGGTCACATCTTCAGAAGACTTTTTTTGCATAAGTTGGAATTTAAAAATAAAATAAAACAAATTGTGGTGAATACAGCGAGGTCAATTACAGCACAGAAAAACTGACACAAGGAGCAGTGGTGGATTTGTGGCAGACTGATTAAGCTGGGGATTACAAGAGTCTAATGAAGGTCTGAAGGACCCATTGAGGTGTTTGGTGTCATGTGGAGAAACAGAAGGAAATAAAAAGATTTAAAAACCACTCAAGAATAGAAAAGACTTACTGCCCAGAGAGAGAGCCTGAGGAGAGACACGAACAGAGGCGTTCTGTCCCATCCTGATATGCAGTGCACCAGGAGGCCGCTATCATCTGAAATGACAACACCTGAGAGGTCAATGCTGTAAGCACCTTCTGGAAAGCAAGAGTATTATGAATAGGTAGAGTACATAATGCACCACAGAGTACAGAAGTGTTGTGTAACATGAACTCGATAGATGAACTCAACTGGTGTACTGAACTGGAAACAATACTGAATGATTCAAGTGAAGACGACAGCACCGAGACTGAGCAACATACATATTCTGTTTTGCAATGGCACAGACTGAGTGCCAGTATAACAGCTCTGTGATGAACTGCCTTCATGAAGGATGCTGAACCACAGCTTGAAATTTATAGATGTACAGGGAAATGCAGAGAAACTTGTTTATTGCTCTGCATTCTGACAAAGGACAAAACAATAGACAGTAATTGGCATAATAATCCTAGTAGGGACTAGTAAAAGCGTTATACAAATACAGGCCATTTACCATATGTAACTGTATTCTAAATCATACTAAATAAATGGAATTAAAAATAGTACCAATATTTGACGTAGTATAAATGAACAAAAAATAACTAAGGACCTTGGAAAGAAAAGTGTCTGGACTTCTTTAAGATGGTTCTAACTAGAACTGAAGAAGCTTCTCGGATGAAGGTGAAACCTCTTCAAGCAACTTAAAGAAGTCCAGACGCTTTTCTTTCCAAGTTTCCTCAGACTACGATGTCCTGGATGACTGAGAACCTTCACAGACAATAAATAAAGCACTGCCAACTAATGTTTATTTAAGGACTTTTTGGCTATTTGAGATGGCTACACAGACCATTAATTAGGTTAAGGCAGTGTTTCCCAACCACTGTGCCGTGAGAAATGATCAGATGTGCCGTGGAAGATTATCTGGTTACATTCTCTTCCACTAGAGGGCAGTACAACTACCTGCTCCAATTAAATGGGTTGCCAACTGCCAGTAAAACAGAAGACGAAATTACATAATGGCCATGCTGTGAGTGAGACAATATAGCAACAGATAAATATTTGAAAAGAAAAAGTATTCAGTCTGATTTGGGTCCTGGAGAAAATTCTGACCCAGGTGAAGGCCCTAGCATGAGTGGCAAAAAAGGTATACTGGGGACAAACAAGCCAATTCCGTTATGCCTGGTGCACGGGAAAAAAAAAAATAAATAAAAAAAAATCAATATGCTTTTTGTGACATTTGTTTGGAAAATTCACACGGGTTAAGGAACAGTTCTGCTACTGTGGTTATCATGATGAACGCTTTAAGACATCTTAAACTTGAATTAAAACCAATGTTTTGACACAAACTGACCTGAGCATTTTGACATTGTAGTTCCTTAAATATCTACTCAGATTATTCTGTTAGAAGTTGGACATTGAAACAGTGACAGTCTACTCAAAGTCTTCAGCTGTTTGGTGGTGGTTAACCATTAACCAGAGAATTATCCAGAACAGGAAGTGAATTAGCTACAAAACCTTATGCTAAACCTGGTTTCTTATTCAACAGTTGATTCTATATTACATCCCAGATTACCACTCATTCTGACAGAACATAAAATAACTGCCAGGGGAGTTACCAAGGTAGCTAGATAATGGCAGGCTTTCCTTCTACAATGACTTTGACTGTTGCTTTATATTATGATTGAGCTGCCTCCAATCCACAACAAGAAAACACACACCTACCATCACTATTGATGATGTGGAGAAGTAGCTTCAGGTAGTTCTGGGTCTGCTGCACCAGGTCCCATGACTGGACAGTTTTCACAGAGAAACAAACATTAATTGTTTGATAAAAACCTTACTTTGCACTCAGGAAATGATCTTACTGGATTACATCTTAAACTGGAAAGGTCCTTCACACTGTGCGTCAAAACTTGGCCTGTTCCTCCAACCACATTTAACCAAATCGATAGATTAAAACCCAGAAAGAAAATCATTTTCTGCACATTTTGGCATTTAGCTTTACATTCGTGGACTCTAAAACCACATTCTGTGAGGTCAGACACCATTTGACTGTACAGTTTTTATCAGCACGAGTACACCAGCAACCCACAGAGAAACATTACTATAATATTACTATGCGCCAGTTTGTCCATGTTTTGTTTGTCAACCTATTACAGCAAAAGCATCATGGGGAAAAAATAAAATAAAAACTTAGTGACGCTAGTGTACAAGCAGTCAAGTTATGAATAACGAGCCAAGATCTGTGCAAGTTGGACAACAGATGGAGCTATAACACCAGTAATATCAGCACATGACAGTTATGGCAGATAAAGAACTCAGTAAAAGCAGGAAGACAAGAGAATTAACCTGGTACTGAGTCCAGTCAATGTTCAAGTTGTGAGTAAAGCACCTGGGGATTGTCAAAGGAGCGTCCACAAAGTCCTGTCAGAAGATACAAAGAAGAATGCTCAACACAGAGCTGACTTCTGACCAGTGCCTGATCTGTCTGAGCAGATTCTCTACCTGATTCCAGTTAAACACCAGACCCTCTGCTGTGTAATCTCTGTCTTTGTAGTCCTTGAAAAACTCACAACCTGAAAAACAACGGTAAAATGTAATTTGTACGGCGCCAAATCACAACAACAGTTGTGCAAGGTGCTTTATATTGTAAAGTAGACCCTACAACAATACAGAGGAAACCCAACAATCATATGTGCCCCCCCAACAAACTCCTCTGTAAATTAACCCAAAGTCAAGCTATAATGAGAGTATACAAAAATATAAATAAAATGTCCAGTTCCCAAATATTTTCTGCCTGGCAGAAGGTTTTATGGCAAATATGCACTTTATACAAAGCAGAAAAATGAATAATTAAATGCTTAAGATTTGACAAATTTTACTAGCTTAAAGTGCAACATCCCAGAGCTTTAATTTGGGTAGACAGCACAGGTACATGTTATGAAAGAGTAGTAGTAATAAAGTTTTAAGCACAAACACCAAAATGGTAGTTTAATTTATTACTATATTATCAATCGAGGGCTTTGTTCTACAAGTCACAGCTGTTCGTGGACCGCCTCTGTAATTCCACTCATATTCCATTACTGGCTGATAAAGCACACCTAGCTCTGGTGAAAGGGTCCTTACCTGGGTAAGGCACAGAAAGCAAAGTGAAGTCTGCATAGCGTTGGGCCTTGTCTACCTTCTCTGATGACGTCACACTGCAGGGACACAAGGAAACCAAATGAGATTCATTATAAGCAGTCACCCAGAAACATGAAATAAACCCTTTTATTAAAAGCTGTTGTAATGTGATAAACTAGCAGTGCAGCTTCTGCCCTTTCTGAAGCTGACAATATTGTTTAAAATTAATTAAAAAGCTTATTAATGTAGCTATATATCTATATCTCTTATAATACACTGAATGATGCAGCAGTGATTGCGGTGCTCTAGACATAGCTGTTTATAGTAAATTGGGGACACACACACGCTAAACTGAGTAGCCACATCAGAAGCCTCCCTCTAACCCCTCTTCTTCTAGGAAACTGTGACCTAAATGGCACAGAGTGTGAATGAACCAGTACAGTCTGTTCCTTACTTGAGGCCAAACTTAACCTTCTTGTTCTCCACCATTAAGTCGCAGATGTAGCGAACTGACAGGTAACGCAGCAGCTTAATGTCATAACCTCGAACCTTATCGAAGAGATGGGAGTCACCGTTCCTGACGAGGAGAAAAGTGAAGAGATAATGTGAACATGCTATCATGTTCAAAAAAAATGATAGCATAGACAATTTATCTGACACATAGTAACTGTTATTAAATGATCTAAAACACTGGAGAAGGAAAACAAGTCACTTTCCAAAATATAGCAGGGACGGGGGGGGCACATCACAGATGTGTGTACATTTATTAGTTTCTAGACATGAGCATAACCAGTGACCAGGCAGATGGTTAGACCTCAATATTTGAGATATTTTGGCTCCTCATCTAATGAGCAAAAACAAAAAATGATTAAAGTACGACTGACGTTTAACACTTGTTAAAATTCTTGTCATTTCTATTGCACTTTAAAGAAACCCAATTTATAGAGATTGTGAAAACATGCACATAGCATATAAATGTTGGGCATTTGCTGGGTGTAGTTTCTAAATGTACGTGTGTTACAGCATTAAATTATTTTTCAAGTTGTCAACCAATGATTGGATTAAGAAAAAAAATATATAAGATTTAACTTTCAAGACCAAATATCCAGGCTGTAAATTCTGTGGGTTTTTGTTTGTAGTTTTTTTAAAACCCTGTATGATCAGGTCAGTGACAACATCAAACCTACCCTCAGAGCCAAATTCTGACTTTTCTCTTAAAAACAAAAGTCCTATTAGACAGTGTTAAGAATGGATTAATTTGTTTATCACAGATGAGACTTTGACTCCATGAGATTAACACAATTCTTAAATTACAAAATAAATACATTTAAAAAAAATGTCCTGTGTGTACAGCAGGTAAGGTAACCATTACCTGACTACCCTGTCATCCTCTGGAAACTCCTCCGACTCCGTCCATGTGTCATCACTGCCCCCTAAACAAAGATAAATTATAAAAATAGCAGGAAAACATTAGTCGGGTCAATCTCTCCACATACAGGCTTGGAAATATTAATTGTTGCAGACTTTGCATAAGTGCAGCATCAGATAAAACATTGTTCCAATAAAAGGGGAAAGTTAACACCTTAATGGAAGTGGGAAATCATTCAGCCATCTTATTCCACTCATCCATTTAAGAGTTATGGGAGGGCTGGAACCTACCCCACCTCATGTGTGAGGTGAGGTACACCCTAGACAGGTTGTGAGTATAGCAGGGCTAACAGAGACAACCACTCAAGCTCACATTCACCTCGTAGTATCATCACTGAACCTAACGCACATCTTTGGAGTACTCAAGCAGAACCCACATCAAAGGGAGACACTTCCACAGAGAAAGGCCCAACCAGTATGCAGACTTGAAACTAGGACCCTGCTCCACCCACTAGTCCTAAAATGGGGTGTAAACAGTGAATGCACTCTTAAGAGTTGTGTAGTCAAATACAAAGAAATTTGCATGTGTGAGCCTAGAAGTTTTCACTCCATTAACAGCAAGTGTCTTCCTAAAAGTCAATCCCAAGTCTCTGGAGAATTTTCTGAAAGCTTCTGTAATGCAGAAGTAATCTTTGCACTTAGTTCATAGAGTCTCAGTGTGTGCAGCAATGCAGAAATGGCACCATTTGTCAGAATGCCAGGAAGTACAGCTACTGTACCACAGCAGTGAACTTTGCAGCCTGAGAAATGCTAAGTGATCTTAATATTCGGTGCAGTTCCACCCCCCACACGTTCCCCTCAACTGATGTTAAAAGGGAACTAAAACAGAAACAACTGTAGTCATCCCTGATGAGCTGGTGATTTTCAGTGGAGGCAACCTTTCAGTCAAAACAAAGGCTCAGAAAGAAAAGGGCTGCAGCTACTCACAGGTCAGAATCTAAACTGAAACTTATCATGAAAATAAGTCAGCCACAACTTCACGTTTATACTAACTTTAAGCCATTTGCAGGTGTGTGTGCTTTTACCTGAGAAAATGTAGTTGTAGCCTGTGCGTCCATACAGCTCCCCCCAGCCTGCCAGTGTGGATGATCGGCATATATGCTAAAATATGGCAAGCAAAGAATACAACATTTTATATTTCAGTCATTGTCAAATTTAAACATTCAGAAAACTGAAAATTTTGAACTTTCAGCTACTTTACTTCTTAAAGGAGGAAAATGCTCCACAAAGTCAGTCAGACCAAAATTATGGCCTCGCAAAATAGCACGGACAGTTAGCATTAGTACCCTAGAATCATTGTACCTCAGCGCCTCGTGCCTTAACACAGATGTAACATTAGCTGGTGCTGGCACTACGTAATCTTTAGAGTGTTACAGGTTCACTGCACCCACACAGATCTAATAAACTTAAGTTTGATGCATGCAGGCTGAATTGGGTCCGAGATGCTCTGGCCCTTGTTCATCTTCTACTCGTTCCCACGTTCCCTTTGGTTCCTCACAACAACACGAGAAGGATACATAATTCAAACGAGCTTCTGCTTCCAACTCAGCTTAATTTTTTTCTTTGTTAGCACTGTACACATTTTACCCGCATGTTTAACCTCAAACTATTCAGGTTGGGTTTGTTTTGAGTACTTTTTTTTCCCCTGCTTCACAAGAGTCAGTGTTAAGGAGCAACCACAGCATGAGGAGGTCACACCTTTGACATCAGAATTTTGTCACATGGAGGAAAAAGAACAGTTGTATGTAACCAAGACCAATATAGATACCTTGCCATTGTAGAGGATGACTGGACAGACGAACCTCCCTCTACAGCGAGCCATCTTACTCCGGTTCACTAGGTCCTGCAGCTTAGAGATCTGCACCGTGCTCTCAAACCTGTACACACAAACCACCACATGCTCTGCACATCAACTACACAACACAATCCAGCAGTTAACAAATTTCTGCTCCAAATGAAACCAGCCTCATTTATGCAAATTTACAATAAAGAAATCTTAAAAGCTTTTACGCTCATATTGCCGATCTTCCCCCAGCTTCAAAAACTAAAATAACTGCAACCACTACAGCAGAAATGAAATTGACAGTTACAGCTTTTTTAAAAACTCTTTTCTTAGAAAAACTTTAGCACACTGACACATGAAAGCCCTCAGCATTTTCATACATTGCTCTGGTTTGACTGTTTTAACTATACATCCTGCCACCTGACTAAATCACTGGACTGGTCCATTTTGAAAGTTTAAACTAATAAAAATCGCTAGTAGTGGCAGGAAAGCAACACTGCACTGCTGAAGGAGCTTCTTTAAACACTTCCGCTACAAATTTAGTTTGTTTTTAAAAAGCCACCAATATTTTGCCCACACTTAACCTTATGTAAGTGCAGTCACAGAAACACCTAAGGATTACCTAAAGTAAAGGGATCAAACGTGATAAAGCGGCCAGAGGTCAGTCAACGATTAGAGTCAATACCTGATACTTAACAGATGACTCAGCATACTTTTACCCCATAATGCAAACATTTATTACAGATGCAAGCTGCAATATTGGTATTAACTTTGTATCCAACTTTAGATCATTGCAACATTTTTGCAACATGCTTGAAACCCTGTGCAACTCTGGATAATCTTAAACATTCATTTTAGTGATAAACACAATTTCCCAGTTTTCCTGATTCTCACTTTTGTCTCCACTAAAATCCATTTACATAAATACATTTTGTAACCATGTTTCTTGCATCGTACTCAGTAGTTAATATGCACAGTCCATTGCCCTTTTCAATTTAACGTGCAGCTTAAACATTTGTGAGAAAGTGCATTTTGTTTTTAACTGACACTTAAAAACTGGAAACATGGCTGCACATGAATACATTCAAAAGGAATATTTAAGTCTTAAACAAAACACTCCAAAAAGCTATTTTTGCTTCATCATTACAGGTAACTGTGCAAAGATTAAGAGTCTAACCTAGAAAGAATCAGAAAAGTTTCTGATGTAAAGTCTGCCAGCATTTTGGCCTCATACATGTTTGCTACTTTAGATTACTAAATGACTTAACATTTCTAATTGTCAACTGATAAGTTGCTTCTATACTCCCCTGGGTGCAGTTATACATGTGGTTGCATGCATTAACTGCAATCAGGTTTTTGTGTTCCACAATTTTTCAGCTGACATGAACTTTGGAATCACTTTAACTGAAAGAAAATTTCTTCTTCAATGTATGAGTTTCAATTGTGTAAAACTAATTGACAAGATATAAAGATCTTGCTGTGCATATGAAGGATTTTGCTGCTATCTATTTCTAGCACTCTACTGGAAATTTGTCACGCTACATGAATCAGCAATGAGAAAGAGGGCCTTTTTGAATCACTGCTATAATGTGACTGACTCCATGTGACACAACAGTCACTTTACCCCTCTGCCTCCTTTATGTGTTCAGAGGGGCTGCAGACGGAGGATGATCTTTGGTCCCCACACCATAATAAGGTGTGCATGGAAGAAGAGGCACACAAACAAACAAGTGGGTAATTTGTAACTAGGCTGAACTTTGTATCAGGGGAAAAAGGATGGGATGACTGAGCAGTGGAGATATACCTGTCTTTCTCCACATCTAGGCATTCATACTCCAGGAAAACTATCTGTCGGGGGTAGTGTCCACACACTTCTCCGTTGGTGTTCTGGATGATGCTGTACTTGTAATCTCTGGCAAACAGCTGCAGACAGCGTGTCTCTATGGCCTCCACCTGAAGGAGATAAACATATTAATAGTCCTTAATGGTTCCTTTAGATAATACTATAGTCCAAAAGGCTCATGGGGAGAGACAATAAGATCCCATTGTTTTGGTATGGCAGATTCTAGCCACACAGTCCAAATGCATACCCATAGATTGCATTATTAGACACTGAGCAGTCAAACTGCTAGCCAGATGTCTAAACATTGTCCACACAATCATCAGAGTCTAGCTTGAGCAATACAACTTAAAAAAAAAAAAGCATGCATGCAAGTTACGTACTACTTTTTGGATATTCTTTTGCAGAGTTGAGCATGTCTTCAGTGCAACTCATCATTTAAATTGATTGATTTAATACAAACACCATTTGGCGCATCCTTAGCAAAAGTAGTAACTTATCATGAAGCTAAAGTAGAGAGAAAAGAGAAGTACCTGCGGAGTGACTTCCTTTGCCCTGTACTGCGTCTTGGAAAACAGGTCTATCAAATCCGTTATTTCTTCACTCTTTCTGACCAACAGCCCGGGAGCCGGGAAGCTGCCGGCCGTGGGGAGGTGGATGTCCGTCATAGTGCCTCGACCCGCTGCGGTGGCTTCGAGCCGCACTCGACCTCCTTCAAACACCGCTGAGCCTTGTCCTCTGGGACGGGGAGACCGACCAGGCCATCCCTTCCCAGCCAGCTTTTTCCTGACTGCCCGCTTGAGGGAGCCGGAGCCGGGGAGTCTTCTTGAATTCAGGGCACCAGCGAACCGTTCCACTCTCCAAACACAGCCTGTTAGCCAGCCCGTAAAGCCGGTCACTCAAACCACAGCTGCTGCCGCTGCAGGCTACAGAGGTTAGCAAGACTAGCTAACAGGCTAGCTCAGGTCCCCAGGCGTAGCCTATCGTTCGTCTTTTCCACCAAATCAAAGCCCTGGTAAATTCATTCAACATAAATAAACAGCCGTTTTATTTTCTGACATAGGGTAAACTTTCGTTCGTCTCTCAGCACCAATAAAGTAAAACTCCCCGTCACCTGGAGTCAGGAAATCTCCAGGATCCTTCCCGGCCTACTCACGTTTCCTCAGTGCCATGTCTTCCTGTCTCCTTAGAAACCACGACCATAAACTGTTAAATGTATACAGTAAACTGTCCTGTCGCTGTAAGGTAGCAAAATAGAAGTGGATAACAGCCTCAGCAATACCGAGTGGTGTCGCAAGCTGTGCAACAGATACCGAAGTAAAACAGCCGATAAACAGGAAGCAGGTTTAACCATGTGACAGCCATCACCCCCTTTAAATGGTGGTGCCTGATTGGATCAGCTGGAAGGACTCGCTACTACTTTACTACGGCTGGGTAAACAATCTGATCACAGTATTTGAGCGGAAATAAAGACCGAGTTAAAAATTAAAGTAAAAAAACCCGATGATTTTACTAACCTTAACTTTACTTACCTTTCTAATTATCCTAGCAGACCACTTTCATATGAGAAACTATATTGGAGAAATTATAGAGCTCGGTCTATGCATACAGAAAAAATGAGCTGAGGTTTGTTTGTTTGTTTTTTGCTTTTGTTTTGTAAAATTTTAATTTTTTGCTTCCCAAAGTGCAGAATATAGGGGTGGAAAACGAAAATACATTTATTTGCGTCCCTACAATAACTCAATTAGCGAGCGCTTAATTGGAGTAGAAACTAAACATTCAACCTTTTCTTCAGTAATCATGAAGTCTTATTTAAAGAGTTCAGTTAAAGAGTTCCCTCTTTAATTGACACTCCAAATTCATCAGTGCTGACATTATCAAACATTACGAGGTAACACAATGTGGTTCTGTTACAGAAGAGGAAGAGTTACTGAAAATAGGCACTAAAGTCCCTTATATATAGCTTCAATCTATCATTCATTATTTGGTTACAACATTTTAATCAAATTCACTATATTATCTGGAGTGATAGCTGGGGGATTAGGCTCAGCTGAAACAAACAAATGGGGGGGAATGCATTAAACTTACTACCGTAACAAGATTCTGCTGATATTTGCTGATAAATTCGAACACTTCTTGTTTAAATATGGTCACTTATTGCATCAAATTACAACAAATTGACATGAAACGTGGTCTTCAATGAAAATACAACTGGCACTTTTGTTTGATAAAAAAAGTGGATCACATATTGTTGCAGTGATTAGTACTCTTGTCTCACAACAAGAAGGTTGCAAAGACGTGCATGATCTGTTAACTGGTGACTGGCAGTAGGTGTGGATGTGAGAGTGAATGGTTGTGTGTGTTGGCTCTGTCATAGACTGGACAATGTTAACAAGGGGGGGGGGCTTTTATTTTGAAGGGCTTTATATTTTGATATTATCGAGCAGGTCATGTGCTGTCTGTTTGTACTTTGTTCCATCTGAAACTGCAGTCTACTTTAACCCTTATTCAAAGCTTCCAGTACACAACATAAAAAATCCTTGGCAAATTTTCCAGTGCCTGATGCATAACATGGTGTTGTCAGTAAACAAAAGGTCCTGAATGATGTGGATAACATTTTTAGAAAAAGATTTTTCCCTCCAGTGTGACTAGTGCAGGTCCGTGTCTACAGAAACACTGCCAGCAGCGAGCATTCATTATAGATAACAAATAACAAACTAGACAGGTGTCTAGCTATGTGGAGTAATAAACTTCAGCCCATATAACTTAGACAGATTTCTGACTCCACTTAGATTTTTGCTGTCTTTTTCTAAATCGTTTTTTTAGCTGCACTGTGCTTGATGATGTACCGAGTATGTAAATCTGTTTTGCTTTGTTTACATGATCTCTGTAAATATAATGTAATTTTTTAGTCTTACTGACTAAAGCATTTTTTGCTGCAAGTGACATTTTAACTATATTTTCATACAATGTTTTATTCACCAAGCACGTTATCTACCGCCAATCGATGGTCAACTTAGAATTACCAGGTAACCTAACATGCATTTCTTTGGAATGGAGTAACTGGAGGACACCCATGCAGGCACAGGGAAAACATGACAGGGAAAGGCCCTGTAACGTGTGTGTGTGTGTGTGTGTGTGTGTGTGTGTGTGTGTGTGTGTGTGTGTGTGTGTGTGTGTGTGTGTGTGTGTGTGTGTGTGTGTGTGTGTGTGTGTGTGTGTCCTTTAATGTCCACTTGAGCTAGCTGCCAAAGCAAGTTAATTCCAATAGATTGCCCTTTACTACATTTATTACTGATAAAGCTTAAAGGGGCATTGCCACACTGATTGTAGCTGCCTGCTCAGCCTCACCTCTGCTAATTCAAGTTATTGAACTATACTTCTCAACTGCATTGGTGCCTTTTGGAGCACAAATATATTCATCTGACAAATAACGTGGCTTAAAAATAATGTATTTTTGTTTAAACCCTACAGTCAAGCCCCCTTGAATTACCAGAAAACTTAGTCTGTGGCTTTCTTATCCAAATAGGGTACAGACTGTAAAAAGAAGAAGAAGTATGGTAGGAGCCCAAATGCTAACATGATCAAAGTGCTTTGAGATATTTTCTTTAATGATACCATACATTTCTGTTCTAGTCACATCTTGGAGTCTATGTTACCCAGATTGTTTCTCATCCTCCATTGATTAAGTAGGATTTGTTGTGCTGATAGTGACTTATGTATCTTGGAGTTTGTAGCCTGCAGCAGAGATAAGAAGCACTAGCCTACCATGGTCAGAGGTTGTTTCTACCCAAATGACACTGACTAAAAGAACATAATTTAAGTGACATTGTTTAGACTTCACAGTTTCCTGTGGTGGAACTAAACGTTGTATACAAGTTCTTTTGCACACAGACAGTATGCAGAGTAGGACAGGGCATTTATACTTCACGGGGTGACGTTGGGGTGCCTTTTCAGAGCATGACTGAATGCACCCGTTTCTGAACAGCAGTTCTTGCAACAGACAGCATGAAGAATGCACTTCAAAAGACATTCCTGGAATTAAGAATTGAACCCAGCTGAGCTGACACAGTCTGTGTAGTTTATCTTATACCTGAATCCTCATGGCAGTTACGTTGGCATGATCTGTCTCTTTAGTCTTAGAACTGCTTTGTTCTTCAGGGGACATGATACTGTGGTGACATTAATCTATGTGGAAGATTGTAAAAGTCAAATCCAGCAGTCAGTTTTAGCCAGACAGGCAATGACCACTTGATGTGCAGATATGAAGGCAAATGTAATCGGCCCACTTTCATACACTGCATGAGCCATGTTTTAATCAACAGTTTTCCTTATGCTCTATTTAATGTTCTGCTTAATAAAATTAATAAACTAGTCAAACCTTATTATCTAAAGTCATAGAAATTTAAGTTATACCATTAATACCAGTTTTTCCCAGTCTATCAGCATCTGGCCAGGTGTTGAGTTCATCTGTGTTTTCTCTATTCTTTAAGGTGGAGAGCTGGGCAGGTCCATGTTCCACCCTTGGTACAAGCTGCACTTTCTGGGCTTGACTTTCACACATGCTGTGTACATATATACATTGTGGCTGTATATCTTCCATTCTCTCACAGTTGGTTTGTCCACAGTGGTGGTAACTTGGCTCTCTCACGTCTAGAGTTAGTTTTTTTGTGCTTTCTCTTGTAACCCAGTCTCCCAGTTCCTTGCCTGAAGTCTGATTCCCACCCTTTAGAAAATCAACCTGTGTTCCCTTAAGGATTCAAGAGTTCACAACTAGAAATACACTTTCATCACTCTCACAGTCCAACACTCCCTGTGGATTCAAGGCTCTACCTGCCACATAACGCCCCTGCCTGCTCTCCATTGATTCCCAGCCACTCACCTCAGATCTCTACCTGCCCACCAGCACCTCTCTCAAGCTCTGTTCATCTGCACCACAAGTAAGAACACAGTTTGCCAACTCTCTCAGCTATTGCAATTCTCTGAATCAGTCCAGCCACGTCTAACAGTTGCCCCTTCTCTACAAACACCACCTGAGTTCACCTGTAGTGCCCTTCTCTCTTTTTCTTACCACTTGTAAATAAACCTTGAAACACTCAGTTGTGATCACTGTCTCCTCCAAGCTGAAAGTTAACTCTGACGGTCATTAATGCCCACATAACCTTTGCGTCAGTGGTGGAATCCACAAACATCCATTTGGTAACACTCCCAAAAAGCTGATTCTGTTCATCTGGACGTAGCGTTTAGATGTCTATTCACACCTACAGGCCAGTGGACAGTCTTTCAATAATGAGGATGTACACATCCTGGAGAGGGAGGAACGCTGGCGGGGAATCAAGAAAAGGGAAAGACCATCTCTGAATTGAGAAGGGGGCCTAAGAGTATATCTTTCACCATCTTACAATGCTGTGATTGCAGCCATTCCCCAACTCTCTGTGAATGGTACTCATGGCCATTGATCAAAGACCATTGATCAATGATCAGTGGTCAACGGTCACTCACATCACTCACTTGGATGAGTGACGAAACGTTTCTCCCAGATGAACAAAAAAAACTTTTGGGATTTCCATGATTGAGCATGCATCAAGACATTTGGTAACAGTGTTGGTAAATTTTGTATTTTGCAATTCAGTTATTTGTTTTTACCACTCTGTTGCATCTTGGATAGCTAGTTTGAACAGTCATGTTGTCAGGATCCGGAGTCTGCGACTCTGTGTTTATGTTATTATTATTCTGTGGTTTTGGTTATTTTGGGGTTCTTGTACATTCTCTGTTCACGTTTTATGTTCCTATGTTCTGTGTTCCCCAGTCTGTGTGAAGTCTGTGTGTTGTGTCATTGCGAGTATGTGTTTCCTGTTTTATTGTGAAGGTCTGCGTCTTATGTGAGTGTTTTCAGATTGCCTCCCTTGTCTCGTCACGTTAATCACTCCCAGCTGTGTTCCCCACCTGTGTGTAATCTCCCTGTGTTCTCTGAGTGTATTTTAGTCGTGTCTTCTGTCTTAGTATAGTTGCTGGTTCGTCTGCGTTATTCCCCTCCGTTATTCTGTGTTTGTGCCTCCGGCTTCCTGGTGATTCTCCCTGCAAGGTACCCTCGTTCGTGTTCTGGCTTTGTTAAGTTTTAGTTTTCCCAGTTTAGAGTATTTTCTGTTCTGTTCCTCGCCCCCCTTCCTGTTGTGCTGTATTTCACCTTTTGTTAATAAAGCTCACTCACTACTTAGCAGTCCGCATCTTGGGTCTTTATCTCCATTCCACACGTCTGCTACGCCAGGCGCGACACATGTCTTACTTTATCTTCTTTGCATCTTAAGGGCCTGATCACCCTCTATTTTTCCTGCACCTGACTTAAATGTATTTTAAATGGCTCTTGGTCATATTTTTAGCTAAATAGTTTCATGGGTCTAAAATTATATTTATTTATTTATTTATTTATTTATTTATTTTATTGGAAAACCAATAAACTTTTTTTGGAAATGCCTATTTGTCTCTGTTCTATCAGCTTGGACACTCACACTAGTCCCTTTTTAAGCCAGCCGTAAGTTTGAGTTCAAATATGAACCTGTTAAATTTGGTGACTGTATTTCGCACAGCTGTCATATCTCTGTATAAGTACTGGAGTAGTTCCCACAGGGACCATGATCTGCAATGATCACTCACACACAAGATGAAAACTACCAGCTCTGTTATTATGGCCACTACCAAAATACAACCGATGACTACCTTTATATTGGCTACATTTCATTCCTCTAGTAGGTGCAGTAGATAAAACTGGGAAAGAACATTAAAACCTTAAACCCAGTTTAGGTAGCTTAGATGTGTCCTTTGAACTATCAAAATAAGTGGTCATGTTTAAAATGACTGCTTTTGCTTCTATCAGGAGATTAAACGGGTCTTGAACATTAATGGAGATCTTCATTTTCTGTTAATTGATATAGGAGTTAATTTTCAGATATTTTGAATGAAACCACGAGAAACATCACACTCTCGGGAGCCTCGATCCGCTGGGTTGGCAATCTAGCTTTGTTTGTAGGAAAGTTCCTGGGCAGAGCTGGTTACAGCAGAGAGCTGCAAATGTCTTTCTTCGCTGTAAGAAATGTTTACATCTTGTGCCCTTTATTAATGTCAGCACTTATTTGATTAGTGATGCGTGTGTGCTTTTGGCTGTAGAGAGAGAGAGAGCAGAGAGACAAGGGAGCGAGGAGAGGAAGTGAATATCCAAAACCACAGTCATGAGGTTGTCAGTGTGTGCAGCGGTGTTGGAGCACTGATTTGTCCATCAGCGTACACTTGGGGTGTAAGGGTTTCTTTGTGTTCTGGCGAGTTTTCTTCGTGCAGCATGTCAGAAGCTGCACGAGTGTCTTTCTGTATTTCTTCTGGATCTCTGCTGATGTTCAGAAAGCTTCCTCATCAGCTCGGTGAAAGTTACTGCTGTCACGCATCGTTTTGAAGCGTTTTTGTTTTAGTTTAATTGTGTTATTTTTGCTCGAACATCCTGGTCTGGATGCGCAGCAGAGCGGATACGAGAAGCCCGAGAAGCGCTGAAATGATGCGCATCCGTGGCCGAAGCGTTTCGCTCTGTGAGCTCGGCCGTCCGCTCTCTACACACTGAGAAAAGCGGAGACGAGGGGAGCCTTTTCCCGTTAGCCGAATCACGTTTCACCGCTGACTGAGTGACTGATCAGAGCTAAGGAAAACGGAAGGAGGAGTGGGGCGTGTGGATGTGAGACTAAAACAAAAAAGAAAGGAAAAAAGCAGGATCTGGATGCAGAAGGGAACAGCCACTGTATGCGGGCACAATTGTTCCCGAGATTTTCAATAGAATAGACATTTATTTTCATCCTTTGTACTTGCGGATTAAGAAGTTAGTTCGAGAAAAGAAGAAATAGCAGGTTGGCGCGCTGTTGTGTACGGTGGGTGAGGAGGGTTTGGGGGGTGGGAAAGAAAAATGCTGCCTTCGCAAGAAGCCTCCAAAATCTACCATGACAACTATATGCGCAACTCCAGGGCCATCGGGGTCCTGTGGGCCATATTCACCATCTGCTTGGCCATCATTAACGTGGTGGTGTTCTTCCAGCCTTATTGGATTGGCGACAGCGTCAACACACCTCAAGCCGGCTACTTCGGTTTGTTCCACTACTGCGTGGGTAACGGGAACTCCAACCGGGAATTCTCGTGCCAGGGCAGCTTCTACGAATTCGGCTCCATCCCGTCAGGAGCCTTTAAGGCGGCCTCATTCTTCGTGCTGATGTCCATGGTGCTCATCATCACCTGCATCGGCTGCTTCGCCCTCTTCTTCTTCTGCAACACTGCCACGGTCTACAAGATCTGCGCCTGGATGCAGCTGCTATGCGGTATGGATGGAAGACACTTTGGTGTGTTTTGAGGTAGAGGGGGAATTTGAGTCTTCCCAGGCTTTTTGGCGTGGGGTAGGGGCAGCTTGAGGAGAACGGGGTCCTCCTGTGTTACCCACCCTTTGTGTCGTTGTCAAAAAGTGTCACCAGGTCCTCAACAGAATGAGTGCAGCAGAATGAACGCTTGGAGGAGGTCACATAGAATAGAGATCATCCCTTCAGAGTTAAAATAATTTCTTCATCTTAGCCTTTGGCTATTATTGGGTCTTTCCTCAAGAACCCTATCATCCTGTTTTACATAAGGCTCGTTAAAATAATGTGTCAGTGTAATTATATGGAATTATGATAATGAAATGCCTTCAGCAGCATTGAATCAAAGATCACAGCTTCTATGTTGGTTATATCTACAAGATTAGCCAACATTATGTGTGATCTACAAATCATGCATTTCAATAATATATCTTCACTACATTCATTCATTCATATATATATACAAAACCAGAACAAACATACAGCTGACTTGAGAGGGTTACACGGAGTCTTTCCCATCAGTGCTGAGTGCAGTGCAAAGTGTTTTTTCTTCTTCACATTAAGCTGATGAAGCTTTTCAGTTTTGTCAGTGGCTGATCATTTTTTTTCTGTGACCTCCAGGATTGGAAAATGAAACAGAGAGCCAAAAACTACAGTTCTTCTAATTGGCACTTGAAGCTGCCTCCAAAAGCGATTGAGTGCGTATTGACTCCTATTTTTAAAAATGCTTTAAAAAGCATTTTTACAGCCTGGTTTTAAAAGCACAGTTTAGGACTCGATGGATAATATTCACTTTCCTAATTTCCTAATAATTTTCAACTATTTAAATACTGGAGTTAAGGTCATGGCTGCTCTGATTGATATATGCTTTATTAATTAATTAATTAATTAATGGTGTGTGGTTCAGATCATCCTAGAAGTTTGTGCTTCAGGTTTTGTGAATAAAATTCTAGAAGTATCAGCTGTTTAAAGATCCTAGCTTTATATGATAAAGTTAGAACCCCACTCCTTCATCCAAATATGTTCAATTCTGGTCCCAAAACATGATAGTGGCCAATACTCGAGCGCTGAGGCTCCAAATGGAAAGTATGACATTTATATACAGCCTATGATCTGGCTTGGAGTGGTGCTTTGTTGAGTCACAGCATTGCTGTATGTGAAACACTTGATACCAAGTCTGGCCTAAATTTGATCTGCAGTTTGTTATGGGCCACATTTGGCTTTGGCCATTGACGTTGGCTGATTGACTTCCTCTCATGCCCACCAGATGCTGGGTGTGTTGTGGCATTTTAGCCAAATGTGGCCCAGACAACAATAATCTCTCTTGAGCCTTGCTCATGACTATTTAGCCATACTTGGCCCATTCAACATTCACTAAACTATAACCAAGTGTCAACTTCCAAAAGGAGCCAGATTAGACCCAGAGGTGTTTGCTATCTCGGTTACAACTCTTTGTGTGAGCTTTAAAAGGCTCTCCCATCACAGATTGTTGAACAGATTGTGTCACTTCAGGTGGCGTCTACAAGTGTGTCCCACATGCTCAGTAACATCAAGAATCCCCTAGAAGATTCCTAATCATAAAAAAAACACTAACTAGACGTGATGCACCTGAAACTGCTCTCAAATGGGTTTAAAAATTCAGTGAGTGTTGATAGCGGTGATAGTTGTGTTGAAGGTTTGGCTTTTGTTGATACTCTTGTTGCATGATTGCATCATTATTTCAGAACTCCTCACCTTAGTTTTTAAAAGTCTGAATTTCTATGCATGTGTGTGTTTTTTATGAAAACATGGAGTCTAGTGTGGTGTGTGTGTTTGGGGAAGAGTATGTTTGTGAATTGGTCTGGAAGCACTGACATTAACTGGGAGGAGATATTGCTGGCTCAGTTATTCATCCTATTTGGGAGCTGGAGCCAGGGCTACATATTGCAATGGACTTGGGACCTTTTGTAAGCATAGACTGTTTTCCAGCACTACCTGGATCCACAAAAAAGCAGGATAAAACTATGGAAACAGTTTCTTCTTGGAAACGAAATATTCACACAGCTTCAAAGACATTTCTGTTGGTGCCGTTTAAACAGTGTGACTTTGAAGAGCTTGCTTAGCCATAAGAAATGATATATCCTGCTC
The DNA here is from genome assembly GCF_041146795.1 of Maylandia zebra. NCBI lineage: Eukaryota > Metazoa > Chordata > Actinopteri > Cichliformes > Cichlidae > Maylandia > Maylandia zebra. The sequence goes on along the minus strand of NC_135171.1, from coordinate 6,167,318 downwards.
ATGATAACTTATTAACTGCAACATATACTAAAGGTCCACCGTGGTAAAGGACATACTCATCTTTGTCAATAGTCACTGTATTTGTGTTGATGCAGCAGTCAGCCCTGTTGCCTTGTAGCCCCCACCCACACTTCACCACCTCATTTCCTCATCTTTTTTTTTCATTGCTGATTGGTTCCTAAGTTTCTTTGCTCCTTGTGCCAAGTTGGCACACATTACATAAGGACTGCACACTCTCACTCATGGAGCGGCAGATAAGGTGAGTTTGGTTTATTCTTCTTTTTAATTTATTACGACTTTTCTTTAAGTTAATGACTTAGTCTGACCTCATTTTCTCTTTTGACTTACATGGACTTCGGCACATTGCTTTTCTTCATTAATTCCTTAAAGTTAACCACAAAGAAAACGGGGACAACATCACACCAGGGAACCCAAATCATCACCAGTACCCCAATCTGACTAAATGTGTCATTACTACAAGAGCTGGATGTTACACTGGGATATTTAGTAAAATAACAACAGAATGCAGTGATTTGCAAATAATCAAGTCATAAACCCCAATTTTTTCCTGACACAGAAGGTCTTCTATTTAATAAGTTAATTATTTTATCATTTTAAGAAAAACATTACCTTGTTTTGAATTTAATGGTAGCAAAAGGTCTCAAAAAACTTGGGACGGGACAACAAAAGTGTGTAAAACGGGTACAGCTGGAGGAAGATATTGCAGATAATTGTTTTATTTAAAAAGCATTTTAGAGAGGCAGTGTTTCTCACAAGTACACGAGCAAAGGTTCTGCAAAAAAAGAGAAATGCATAAACAAATTGTGGTACAATTTGAGAATAATGTTCAGTATGAAATTGTAAACAACAGGCATGATTCTGACAATTGTATGTGAACACAGCTCACCATTTCATCCACAAATGCAGGTTAAAGCTCTATCATGCAAGAAGAAGCCATACATGAACAAAACATCCAGGAATGCTACCATCGCCTCCGGCCCACAGTGTTTAAAATAAACGGAGGAAAAGTAGGAAAACGACTCTGTAGTCAGACAAATTTGAATTTTATATAATTTGTATATAGAGGTTTTCGAGCCACACAAGGCCTTCATATTTCAGCAAGACAATGCTGAACTGGCCTGCCTGAAATTCAAACCTTTCACTAAGTGAAAACAAGTTTGTGGCTGATGAAGTAAAAAATAAAACACTTTTTTTGAGACCTGTTGCTTCCATCAAATTAAAAAAAAAATCTATTGCATTTTATCTTTTTTGACATATATTCTCCATGTTTTAGTATGACCAAAATATAAATTCATTGCATTTTATTTATTTGCATTTTACAAAGCATTCAAACTCATCGTTGTTTGTTCCATCTCCTCTAACCTTTATTAGTGGAAGAAGTTTCTTTCCTCTTGCTTTCAGAAAATGAAGGGCATATTCCTGTGTCTGTGATATCCTGATGGGACTGGAGTTGAGCCGAAGACTCTGGGGCAGCGTGCAGATAATGGTTTAATTAGCTCTGCGGTGCAGCTCTGCAATAGGGCTTTAGTTGGCTGTGGACAGTGCAGAGCTGTGGCAGCCCAGAGAGGCTGGTCCTGCTCAAAATGCTTCACAGCACAAAAAGACCACACCAACAAAGAGGAGATGGGGAGACCTGTCATAAGTTGTCGGGTGTAGCAAGTGCGAGGACCCAAAGGCAAAGAGCCAGATTGAAAGCAAATCATTTGTTTTAGGGTGATGAAAAAACTATCAATGTAAAGGTCCAATAAGGGAAACACCGGGATAACAAGAAACAGCTGAAACTAATTTTACTCCACACAGTGACAAGACTCTAATGCATTTAAACTTAAAGACACAAGGGTAGAGGCCTTAACTGGAATACAAATGTACATAACGAAGAACTTAAAGCCACAAGATACAAAGGAATATGAAATATACACAACAAACAAGGTAGGAACCAAATTGAACATCCAGTAAAAAGAATATAAACTCTGACTCTAGGACATTGGACGATGACAATCTTTCCATCAGTAGGTAAAACAGGAGTTGCTTTGGTCCTGTATGTATTCAGAGAGTTTTACTACAATCTACAAATGGTAAAAGAGCGTTCTAGATCACAAAAGAAGTTCCTGTATATTCAGAAAAATGCCGTTTCCTGGAAGCATTACCATCGGACTGCTTCCTTGAGGGCTAATTGACTGTTATTTATGTACATCATAAATATATTTTGGCCCTGAGCCATTAAGTTATTCATAAACTAACAGCAGCACTCAAAAACTGCTCTAGGACTGACTGGAAGCCAGTGAAAATGTGTAAGTGCACTAATGGGGCGATCGTGGCTCAAGGGTTGGCAGTTCGCCTTGTAATCGGAAGGTTGCCCCGGTCGAGCCCCGGCTCCGACAGTCTCGGTCGTTGTGTCCTTGAGCGAGACACTTCACCCGTTGCCTACTGGTGGTGGTCAGAGGGCCCGGTGGCGCCACTGTCCGGCAGCCTCGCCTCTCAGTGCGCCCCAGGGTGGCTGTGGCTACAATGTAGCTGCCATCACCAGTGTGTGAATGGGTGGATGATTGTGTGTAGTGTAAAGAGCTTTGGGGTCCTTAGGACCAAGTAAAGCGCTATACAAATACAGACCATTTAATGCACTCAGCTCTCTTGGTGCTGAGTGCATTAGTGTTGGTGAAAATGCTGAGTACCTTTTTTAGAAGACACATGATAAATTCCTGTATTATCACAATAAAAAATGAGTTATCACTGCATTTTAACATTAAGTGCTAATGGTCACAACTTGAATGCTGGCATCTTGATCAGTATCTGTGTGGTGATTGTGGGGTGTAGCTATAGTTGGCCTACGAAGGACAAGATATTAAACACTGGTCTGTGGAACTCGTTTGCTATTGGAGCAATGGAGCGGTCAGTCATCAGTTAGTCAATCAAACGGGTCAAAGACGGAAGCATGAGCTAAAATTACTGCAGCAGTTTCAGTTATGATACCACAGTTACTGACAATGATGATGTTTCCTGCTTTAGTCTTCTTTACAAATATTTGACTGACGCATTATATTATTCCTTTTTTCACAGTTTAACACTGTTAAAGTCCTGTCTGCTGCCCATAGTGCTCCCACTAATGACAAATTATTAATTGTGGCAATTTTGGTTATATTTTTACTCCCACACACCAGCAAACTAAAGCAGTTATGTAACCCAAATAATAAATATCCATCATGTTACATTATGGTTACAGATAAATACAATGTGATTACAGTAATACGTCATTTTCTCTGACCATGTCTTATGCAGATGGTACAATCTGAAAAAGATGAATACATACATGAGGACAGCAAGACAGTGATGAAGTGTGGCTTGAGATGAGCCCCCTATTGATGATACATAGGCCGACAGATGCGGTCATGAAGGACTCTTTGGACTATTAAAAAAGAAAGAAATTGCATTTGTGCTACAAATGTAGGGATGAGGGGGTATGGTTTGTGGCTTGGTGTTAGGAGGGAGCGGTTGGGCAAGAAGGTTGTGGTGTCCGTTGGGGAGAGTGCACACTTGGCATGGATTTGCTAATTAGTCTCTCCCCATGTATTTAGTAGGTGCGAGGCTGGAAGGAGTTTTTTTTTGTTTGTTTGTTTTTTATTATACTGGCCATGGGAGCAGGAAACTCTGAACTGCATGTATTTGTCCAGTAAAAACATTTTGTAAGCAATAATCACACCCTCTCTGTGGTTACTGAGGTGAACCGCAGAAACATCCCTGAGTTTTCCCTTCCTGTTTGAAATCAGCTGCGTTAGTACTGATATTAAAAAAGCCTGGACTGGATGTTGACAAAGTTGCAAACTATAGACCTATCTCACATCTATCTTTTTTGTCTAAGGTCTTTGAAAAAGTTATTTTTAAGCAGCTCACCGACCATCTGTCAACAAACAATCTGTTTGAGCCATTTCAGCCTGCTTTGAGACCCAACAACACCACAGAAACAGCTTTAACCAACGTTGTAAATGATCTGTTGGTAAATGCAGACAATGATCGCACCTTAGTTTTATTACTGCTGCGATTGACACTGTGGATCACTGTATTTTATTGGCTAGGCTAGAACATTTTAACAGAGTGACGGGAAATGTTTTATCATGGCTGAGATCACACCTGTCTGGGAGATCTCAGACTGTTAGTTTTAAAAATGATCTCTCTGAGACCTGTGCTGTGAGGCATGGGGTCCCTCAGGGCTCTGTACTTGGCCCATTGCTGTTTTCTCTCTATCTGCTGCCTCTTCTACGTTCTTTTAATGTAACCTTTCACTCTTACAATGACCTGCAGCTATATGTTCCTTTAACCATAGAAAACTGTGCTGACGTGTCTAAATTAGAAGCTTGTCTATCTGCAGTTAGAGGCTGGCTATCTGATAATTTTACTGCTTCTTAATGCTGATAAGACATTGGACCAAAAAAATTTCAGTACTTGTCCCAAAATTTCTCCATGAAAATTGATGACTATGTCATAAATTGCAGGGATGTGTGGTTTGATGCAGTGCTCTCCTTGAAGTCATGAAGGACTGCCTTTTATCTCCTCAGGAACATAGCTAAAATCAGACGAGCTGCAGAGGTTCTTGTCCATGCATTTGTCTCTTCACGCATTGATTATTGTAACGCTCTTCTTTCTGAGTTAACCACAGAAAAGTTTTAGAGGTTTACAGATAGTGCAAAATCCAGCTGCTCGCATTTTAACCAAAACTAAGAAATTTGAGCACATTACCCCAGTACTGAACTCTCTTCATTGGCTACCTTGTCAGATTCAAGCAGATTTTAAGGTCCTGCTGCTCACCTACAAGGCTTTAAATGATTTGGCACCTTCGTATCTCTCTGTCCTGAGATCGGAGAGCACAGGATGGAACACAGAGGTTTTGCACCTCTGTGTTCCATCCCGTGCTCTCCGATCTCAGGACTCTGGCCTTCTAAAACGTCCTAAAGCCAGAAAGAAAGACTACTGCGCAGCATGCTTTTTCTTTTCATGCCCCATCTTTGGAGGGTTTTAAACCTAAGTTAAAGACCTACTTGTTCACCCTGTCCTATGTGTCTTAATTCTATGCCTAAAGTTTTAACTAGTTGTTATTGCTATTCCTTTTTGTTTCATCAGTTTTTATTGTTTTTATTCATTCATCTTTTCTATCTTCAAATAGCCATTCAGCACTTTGTTTGAAAGTGCTTTATAAATAGTTATTATTATTATTAGTAGTAGTAGTATTTTTTTTAACATGTAAAACTACTTTCTTTCTGTTTCTCATCCCAATCCACCAACTAGCAAGCACGTGATAAGACTAAAATATCATGTTACCATGCCTGCAGCTTTCTGTAGTTGTTTGCTTCTAATTAGTCTACTTTGACAAAATGCAAAGAACAGATTACTAAATAATCTCTCTTTCTAGATAGTTGTTATTGATTTGGGCGCTACCTTCTTAGCAGAACTTGGCCTAGTTAGTAATGATTTGTTTCTAGGTTTGATTGTGCCCATAATTAAAAAGAAAACCTTTATCAACCCCAGCAAGGATGTGGAGGATGTGGACGAGTAGTGGCTCTACTCCAAGCTGCAAACGCTCCAACTCATCATACTAACTCAAAGTGAGAAGCCTTTGGAGAAGCTTTCTCCTCGTTGGAGATAAGCTAGAGGAGGGGGAGAGGGAGACCTATGCTTCTGTTCAGCTGCAACCCAGCTCCAAATAAGCGGAAGAAAATAGATGAATGGACTAGAGACCGTGGAGTATTGTTGCGTGTGTTTGATCTGTGTTTGCACAAGACAGATTTCCTCCTGGGGCAATAAAGTAGGTCTTTATCTTTAAAATTTCTTGATAAATTCAAATATTTTGCACGATTATCTTGTGATAACAGCAAAGACATTCTAGTCAAACAAAATGATACAGCCTCAATGTCCATAAATAGCTTGTATGGTTACTGAAGCCAACTAAGTTGCAAGTGCAAAAGAACCAAAAACATATGATGCAAAATCTTGTTTGAAATTGCATGAGAAATTTTACTTTACTGAGTCCTCACTGTTTGTTTTCTGAAGCAACCTGAGAGACTGACTGCTGATCCTAATCTGGTCTTTGCTCCAGGAAACAACGATATGCGAGTGAGCTGCTCTACTCTGCCTGCACACACAGTACACTGAACTCACCAAATATTACGTAAAGATGGATACAAATGCAAGAGGCTATTTTAAGACACTTGCTATTCTGACACTGTTCAAACAAACAAATGATAGTTATATATGGTGTATTTAAATGAATGGGATGCCAACTTATTACATCAGGTAGCAAGGTACTTTTTTTTACATACAAAAACACAGCATTTCATTGGGTTGAGCAGAAAGTTTCTTCAGGCTAAAGCGCCACAAAGTTCAAATTTAATTGTGGCTCTGTCTTTGTAAACATTTAAACTCCAGTATCCAAGGCACCAGAGGTTCAAAGCTACAACAAAAGCTGTAAGATACTAGATTTACAGAGTGGACTGAGTTGATGTCCACTTATCATAGGAGAGGTTACTGTTAGTACTACAGGGCGAGAAGACAGTCGATGAAAGGGTTGCTTCCCTGTACCTCCAGGTTAGAGAATGGGTGTGTCAAACTTTACTTACACACTGAATGAAAGTTCAGAGTACCCAGCCTTCTTGGCACCTGGTGTCCCATCACCATGTGCCCCATCTGGTGGATCTTGTTCTACTTGAGAAATTCAACAGCGCTGTGGCTATTGGACCGGCTGGAACAGCCTTGCTCAACCTGAACCCAAATACTGTTTTTCTGTTGTAGTGTCCATTAATGGATTTATGGAGTGGAGGGAGCTCATCTCAGGAATATTTATAAGTCATATTCCTGACTTATAAAACTGATTTTATTTTAGAATGTAGCACATATTAAATAACATCAGTGTGATTTTACTTTCTTTATTTAAAAAAAATACATAAGGAAGGCATTTCTCTTGTTCCACTGGTCCCAAAGAAGCCCAATTGCCCACTAGCATAAGATTTTCTTATTCATGTCTCATACGATCAGTTTAAATTATGCTAGAATAAATCACACAATGAGCAACGACTTTTCTAAAAAGCAGCTGGAAATGGGATAGTCCTCCCTGGCACACCACAGGAAGTGTTGGATTTCCGTCTGTTTGCCCTGGCTGTTTGCCGTGTTTTGGCTGACAGTGCGTATACTGCCGCTGTGTATTCCTTGGATCCCATTCTTTCATCCTCACATCAAAAACAATGGCCATCATGTGCTCTGTTGCCACTTGCTGCCCTTTCACCACCTCCTTCTCCCCTCTTCCAAATCTTTCCATCCTCATCACCACCTTGTCTTTATGTCTCTGTCTTTTGTGTAGTTAGCCTCATTTTCCACCCAGCAGCATCCCTCCACCCTCTTTTTTTGTGTTTCTCTTCTCAACCATGGCCTCTCATCTACTCGTACTTTTAACCTGTACTGCATGTATGAAACTTACAATCATTCAGAAGAAAGGCAGGGGAAAGAAAAAGCTGAATAAATAAGTGGAAACATACAATGAACTTTAGTGATAAACTAAAGATTAACACATGTCTGTGCAGAGCAGGGGCAGTTCATTATAACTTTGTATGAAAAGAATTGTTATTCATTGTTGGGCTCAGATGGCTGGAGCTTTAATCTGGACTAGACCCAGATTCAATACTGCCACAGTCTACTGTGCGTGACGTAGCTGAGTGGTAGAAAATCGTCATCATTTTGCTGCACACATTTCTCCTTCTTTAGGAAATACAGCTTGATCCCAGAATTGATGATGATTCAGATTCTGTGGCCTTTTGAGTCACCACAGCTCAAACCAACATAACATGAACGCATCCTAATAAAACACAACTGAAGTGAATAGCTTTTGGAAGACCAGTACATCCAATGAGCATTTTACGCGCACACAGTAGGTTGTTGGGGGTTTTTTTTATGCTTGTTTTTATTTCTTTAAATTGCATGCTAAGCATTCCTTTCTGAGACTAACATTTGTTACTGATGACCCTCTAACCAGTAAATCTTGAATCATTGTAAGTTGACAGCAGCTACATTGTGATTGTCCCGTATATAATGCCGGCACAAACAGGTGTTATTTCTCATTTATTTGTTACAGCAGCAGGATGCACTTGAAGCTCAACTCTCCCAACAAAAATGACTGATACAGGGAAAGCAGGATGAATAGCAGGTGGATATTAAGGTGGCTACGGGGCAGCAATGGCACTGACAGGAGAAATGACATTCTTCAGCTTAAATCAATCCCTGAACTGGGAGGGCGTGGTTGGTATAGGATATGAGAAGAACAAATCATTGCTCTGTGTAAGATCTATTGCATGCCTGAAATAGCTGACTGGCTTCACTATATAGTGTGGGAAATGATTGCTCATGTATAAAATAATGAATAGGCTCTAATTTTTGTGGGGGTTCAATTTTAATGGAAGGTTATTTCAATAAGATTAAAGCAAGAAAAGCTCTTCTAATGGCCATTGCACAAAGGAGGTCTTAGACTTATCATGTAAATTATCAGGTAATAGTGATAAAAAAGTTTTAAGCAAAATTTCCATGTAATTAGCTGTAAAACTAGAAGATCTAAATCAAAAACCAACCACATACTTTTTGTATGTCTCATATAAAAAGGTTTTTATATGAGACATACAAACATTTCTTAGTTTTGGTTAAAATGCGAGCAGCTGGATTTTGCTTGCTTGTGACCTGTAGTATTGAATTCATACATATTTTTACATTTCAATGAAATGTTAAAAAAAAAGATTAATTTTATGAGCTTTCAGCACATTAGACTTCAAGAAAGGCTCAGATTTATTATGCCTTGTCTAAACCCTCACACGGTACCTTTAATGCAGCCTGTAATCAAAATAACTGTATTTCCCAAACCTTACTGAGTCCTAGGGGCTCGTCGTAGCTGGGGAAGTCCATGCACCAAGTAGAGATTTAAAAAGAAAAAGGCAGAGCAAAGCTTTCAGTGAGGCCACAGCTGTGTTATTAGCGTCCTGTTCCACAGCAGAGAGCGGCTAAATTAAACCCCACACTGAGAAGAGTGACAGGAATATGAGGACATCAAAGTATCATGCTACAAAAATGGGATCATGTTTGTGCTAGTCTGGAAACCACACACACACACACACACACACACACACACACACACACACACACACACACACACACACACACACACCTGTCTCTCACACCAGTGAGCTAACTCACAGGAAACCTACATTGATTTTTTTTTTCTCTAATATGCATGAGTGCACATTCAGCGACACTCACACAGGGGACCTCCCCAGCTTTCCTGACATGGATTAAAATGAGTCTGGATGAATCATTAAAAGTGAATGTTGTTCACTTCTGTCATACAGGCAGGAGAAAAACTCGTAACAGCACATTAAACCTGCTGTCGTTGCTTCTGAAGTAAACTGCATAAATTAGATGACGTATTTTAAATGTGCCGGTAAACACTGAGGTACAAAGATCATACTTGTGCAGTGTCTGTCATAGAAACTCTCACTTAGAAGAGTCCCTTTGACACTGACTCTAGGGGTGATATATCTAGGATCATTTGATAGATCCACTTCTTTCAAACATTTATATTGCACATTTGTTTTTATTTCATCAGATAGTAATTAAACTGCTAAACAATCTTCGACCTTCCTTTTATCCAAAATTCTTACAAGAGTAGTCGACTATTTGACTCCCTGATATAATTCTCAAATGTGTACCTTAAGCAGATAAGGCATAAGCTGAAGAGGAACTAGCATCTCCCACTAATTTAGAAGATTATCGTTTAGCCTGGAAAGCCAGTTTGTCTACTCCTCTATCAACAAAACAAGGACTGAACAGTCACTTATATTTGGTCATTAGAGGACTTTAAGGAGAGCTATTCCAGTGGAATGTAACTTTCTGAAACCCACACTGAAAGTTTTGCTACTTCAAAACCTTCCGTAATTGTGTCCCAACAAGCTTTTCTAATATTCTGGCAATAAAAGGAAGTTTTGAAATGGTCCTATAGCCCATGGGTAGTGACAAGTCCAGGTTTGGGCTTTGTTTTTCCAACAGGAGTTGGACAACACCGTGTTTGAAGTAGCCTGGAACACAGCCTGATGGCAAAGAGCAATTTGGAGGGACCGCAGAGGAATCGATAGAGTCAAAGAGTTTAACAAATTAGATTGTGGGTAAAATATCAGCTGAGCTTATTGAGGGTTTCATTTGGGTTAGTATTTCAGAAACAACATCCCCAGAAACCAATTCAAAATTGTGGGATGTCTGGCATCATAACTAAAATGACTATTAGACCATGATTTTTTTTTTATGCCGTTAATTAATAAAGACCATTAATCGATTTTCTTAGAAATAATAAATTAGTGGGGAAACCACTCACCGAAGCTGCTTTTGTTCAGGTGTTGGCAGCAAATTTTTCTCTTTGTTTCTGGTGGAGATGCAGAGCAATGGTTCTACTTCATGCCCTGGCATAGTCCAGATTTACAAAAACTCTCCATGCCTAGAGCTTCACACATTCACACAAACCATTTACATGTTGTTGTTTTGTTAGTAAATTTAACATAAACATCTATCCAGATATTTACACAAATGAATTTAAAAATGCAAATCCTTCTATAATAGTTAACTGTATTATTTCACAGTCTATAACGAGACATGGAGTGTTTGGATAGTGTTGTTATCGTTGAAGTAAACTGAATGCAGCTCAGTGTCCATTATAACAGCTGAACCCTCAACATTCCTGCATGTTCCTACGTTTTGAGTTCATACAAGTTTTTCTGGGGGGGTTTCTGCCTTGTGCTGCTCTCAATAGTAGCAATAGTCCAGTAAATGAGGCATTCAGGGACCCATCTGTTAGGGCCAGCCTGACGTCAGCTGGGCCCATACACACCAAGGGATCACTTGGGCCTTATGGGGGCATGCACATATAAACACGCACACAAAGTTTCCACAGATGCATCCTTTTGTAGTTCAAAATAGGGAAAAAAGTGATCCAAATGGTCACAAGAACAGGGCCATCAGATGTAATGTGGAGATTTACAGTTGAGTACACATGGAGGAATTTATATACGGTCTGTGACCTCTGTACAAAAAGATGTCCTATGGTTAATGTGACTGTGATGTAACTAATGCACAGCTGTCTTGTGTGTGTTGTATGTCAATTAATTTTAATTTTCAGTGGCTACAAAATTGCATTTTTGTAGTTGCATTTTGTGTGCTAGCAACCAAAGGAAAAAGCTTCATGACAGCCAGACTCTCCAGGAAGAATTTGCAGATTGCCCGATCAGTGCTTTCATTTTGCTTCATTCTAAGTGATGAACCTAATAAAAGTTGCTAAAATAAAATTTATTTACCATAGAAACAAACAATAAGACAACGGCCAACAAGAACTTAATTATGTAGAAACAATAAAACAAAAAAAGTTCTATTGGCCTTAGCCGAATAATTAAAGAGAAAGAAAGAGAGCAGTCACTTTCATTTATTTACACGGCGTTGCTTCGTGGTTACCATCACCACCATCACCATCATCATCATCACCATCACCACCATCACCATCATCACCATCATCACCATCACCACCACCATCATCACCATCACCACCACCACCACCACCACCATCACCACCACCACCACCATCATCACCATCACCACCACCATCACCATCATCACCATCACCACCACCATCATCACCATCACCACCACCACCATCATCACCATCATCATCATCACCACCATCACCACCATTACCACCATCATCACCATCATCATCATCACCATCATCACCATCATCATCATCACCACCATCACCACCATTACCACCATCATCACCATCATCATCATCACCATCATCACCATCATCATCATCAC